>NC_138976.1:38943526-39543526 GCF_964341445.2 Mesoplodon mirus | reverse complement strand
CCCGATGATACATTTAGTCTTTCCCCACAGCACCCCTGCTCTCCTAAGCCATCCAAGCACAGATGAGCTTTCTTTGCACCTAAATTGCCTTCATTTTTCTTCTTCATCTCCTCCTCCTCCTCCTTCCCCTCCTCTTCTCCTTCTTCTTCTTGCTAGAAACACTTTTGTTATATTTCCAAACAGAACAAAGTACATCTCGTTATCATCAGGTGCATCTTCTTCCTCAGAGGTGGATATGTGATAAGCAGAAACTGGACTTTTAAATATGTCCACACTATAGGGAAAAGAATAGTGTAGGTTCTGGAGCAGAAAATGTGGCTGGGTTAGAATGTTCACACATCCACGAATGCCTGGAGCTCATATGGCCCAGGATGTTGGTGACATCCTGAGATACTAAATAATTTCCTCACACAGAAGTTACCCTGTGACCCACCCTGTTGTTAATCACCTACCTGCTTCTACTCATGGCTGCCTGAATAGAGCCAAATGCAGAGACCAAAGAATCAGATTCTTGAATTTTTCTCTGTTAAAAGAGCTCTTGAAACTCAGAAACAATGGCCTTGAAAGCCCAGATCCTAATTTGTAAAAGTTGAGAATTTTGAGAGAAGAAAAGAGGTGGAGGATTGAACTTCAAATGGCTGTCCCCTCCCAAAGCATGAAGGCAGAAATTCTGTGTCATAACAACAGACTGGAAAGAGAAGTAGACAAAGGGCACATGCCCTGCTCCAGGGAGGCTGGATAAATTCAGTCTGCACTGGGGAGGAGGAACTGGGGAAGCAGGAAACAAGAAGGTGATTTATATGTGTGGTGCCTCTGCTTGCCCTTCCCATTCGCCAGCTTAGTCCAGGAAAAGGAGAAATAATAGAATCCCTCTTCAAGTTTAGAGATGCCAGGGTGGACCCTACCTGTACCTTGTTTCCCAAGCAGAATCATCAGACCCCACAGAGAAGCCTCTGTTCCATCATGGTGACGTAGCAGTAAAGCTCACATGACATTTATGGGTCCGGGCATTAAAGAGTCAGCAAAAGCCCCATAATTTTCCCCACGTGAAAGCACTGGGATGTTTCCTGAGCCCATGAAGGGGAATGAAGGGTAACCAGAGAGAGAGAGAGAGAGAGAGAAAGGGGGGAGGGAGAGAGGAAGAGAAAGAAGGAGGGGACTGCAGAGGAAGACAGACAGACAAGTCTGCATCTAGGACAAAGGGATGTTGGAGCCAGGGATCAGATGGGGCATCCCCACATGTCTGTAGAACCATCCAAGGACCAGAACAGATAGGTTGAATCTATCTCAGTATAACACAATCTAGAGTAGAGAAAGCTAGCTGAAGAATGTTAATACAATTTGGTGCCATTTATGTGGTATTTTTTTAAACACACAAAATAAATCTCTTTATTATGCATAGACACACGTAAATGTAAGTTTTTTGTTTTGTTTTTGTTTTTGTTTTTGTTTTGCGGTACGCGGGCCTCTCGCTGCTGTGGCCTCTCCCGTTGCAGAGCACAGGCTCCGGACACACAGGCTCAGTGGCCATGGCTCATGGGCCCAGCCGCTCCAGGGCATGTGGGATCTTCCCGGACCGGGGCACGAACCTGTATCCCCTGCATCGGCAGGCAGACTCTCAACCACTGCACCACCAGGGAAGCCCTAAATGTAAGTTTTGATACGTGGGCTGGAATTGGTTCTGTCTCAGGACCAAGATAGATCAAGATGGAGATGCAGAGGCCCCTTCAAACCAATGCCTTCAGTGTACCTGTGTGAACTCCCAGAGCTTAGCATCAACCCCCAGAGAGAAAATGAGCAACAGGACAATCCTGAATTTGACTGTTTTCTTTGGGTACAAAAGGTTGGTTAAAATCTCTACCTATGTTGAAAAATCTCTCACAAATTTGATTTTAGGCCATTCACACCTCCCTTCTGCAAGGGGACAGCCAGGTGCATGGTGGTGCCAGGTGCTGAAAGAGAAGTGGGCCACTCACTCCCTTCCTCCCCCAGCCACGGACAAAGGAAGCCACCTTTCCCACCATGTTGCCGAGATTTATGTTAGTGCCTGCCTAGCACACACTAGCCCTCTTTTGGTAAAGACAGTTGTTTTCGCTCCACCCCCAGTGAATTAGACTTAGTAAGATTTTCAATCAGTTCTGCCCCAGCCTCCTCTGGTCAAGGGAAGGGTTCATGACCCAACCTCAGCCAATCAGATCTCTCCTGGAAGAGAGTGACAAGAGAACAGGGAAGAGCGGGAGCTGATCCATCCCAGTGACTCTCCCTTGGGTCCTGCCACCTGAATACTCCAAAAAACCTGGTTCCCACCCTAAATGAGGTCCGGTTCTTCAGCTAATCCTTCAATTTCCTCACTTATTTCTTAACCTCCCTAGAAATTACTTTTTTTTTCTTTTTGCTTAATTGGTCAAAAGCAATTTCTATCACAAAAACCAAAATATTCTGATGGGCCCAGGAAGGCTGGAGAGAAGAAGTGACCTGTGGGATGTACAATAAAGGAGTAGGCAAAAATGATAGTAGGAATGAGAAAAAAATCAGGGGCGGGGGGTCATCTAATCTCCATTAGCAAGTTCTTTGTTTCTGTGCAGGAATTTAATCTATCCCCATTACCCAAACCTTCACTAAATTTCTGCTTTTGAACGTTTTCTATTAGTTTACATTCACAACATTATGTATGTTTCTGTTTTCCTACATTTTCCCCAACCTTTGAACAAAATTGGGTCATTTGTAGAGACATGGATGGACCTAGAGACTGTCATACAGAGTGAAGTAAGTCTGAAAGAGAAAAACAAATATTGTACATTAACGCATATATGTGGAATATAGAAAAATGGTACAGAAGAACCTATTTGCAAAGCAGAAATACAAACACAGACGTAGAGAACAAACGTATGGACACCAAGGGGGGAAGGGGGGGCGTGATGAATTGGGAGATAGGGATTGACATACACTACATACATACACTACTATGTATAAAATAGATAACTATTGAGAACCTGCTGTATAGCACAGGGAACTCTACTCAGTGCTCTGTGGTGACCTAAATGGGAAGGAAATCCAAAAAAGAGGGGATATATGTATACATATAGCTGATTCACTTCACTGTACAGCAGAAACTAACACAACATTGTAAAGCAACTATACCCCAACTTGTTAAATTAATTAATTAATTAATTAATTATCAAAGGATTGGGAAATAGCCTGCCCAGAATCTAGGTGGGGCCATGTGACCAAATGATGTGTGCCATTTCCAGGTGGTTAAGAAGAGTATGCCTTCACAACCCCTTTTTCCTCTTCCACCAGCTGGATGTGGTCAAGCACGGCCACCTAGGAATTCCTATGGTGAGATCCCAAGAAAGAAGGAGCCTGATCCCCAAAAGCCACTTGGAGAATGGTGACTTACCAATCAGGATCATATGCTTTAGACTTTACTAAGGAGAAATAAGCTATCTTGTCTGAGCCATTATAAATTTGAGTTTGTTAGAGCATCTTGTTACCTTGGTCAATACTCTGTATCCCAGTAATTCCAATTCTAGGAATAATAGCACAAGTGCACTATTTTTTTTTTTTTTTTTTTTTTTTTTTTTTTTTTTTTGCGGGCCTCTCACTGTTGTGGCCTCTCCCGTTGCGGAGCACAGGCTCCGGACGCGCAGGCTCAGCGGCCATGGCTCACGGGCCCAGCCGCTCCGCGGCATATGGGATCCTCCCAGACCGGGGCACGAACCCGTATCCCCTGCATCGGCAGGCGGACTCTCAACCACTGCGCCACCAGGGAGGCCCAAGTGCACTATTTTTAATAGAAAAAGAAAGCACCCCAGATGTCCATTAGAGGAGAACTGGATAAATAAATTTGATTTAGTCACATGAAGGAATACTAAACAACAGTCAGAATGAATGACGAGATTTATATGTCTCAACATGAATGGAGCTAGAAAACAATCTAGAGTGGAGAAGGCTAGCTGCAGAATGTTAATACCATTTGATGCCATTTATGTGGTATCTTTAAACACATCTCTTTAAATAAATCTCTTTGTTATGTATAGACACACATAAATGTAAGTCTTGATACATGGGCTGGAATGATACTGTAGCAAGTGCTGTTGGGGGGGGAGGGAAAGAGAACTGGGAGGAGGGACTTCTTAGACTTCAAAATATGTATAATATTTTATTTTTTAAAAAAAGATTAGAAGTAAATGTATCAGAATGTTAACCTTTGTTCATTTAGTATGGCTGAGTCTTGGATGCCTGTTAATTATCACTCTACTTTTATGCTTTTCTTATTGATTTTTCAACAACAAAAATATCCAAGGAGAGAAAATTCCTGCCTGCTTCTCCAAGACCTGGAAGCAGAGAGCTCTCCACAGTAATAACTGCCGTTCACTGCTAGGTATCACTTCATGAGGTCCTCAGAGGCTTCCTTTTCCATTTCATGGGGACATATTCTGCTAAATATAGAAAATAACACCCTTTCTTGGGCACACAGCCTCTTTCCTTCCATCTTTCCTTTTTCCATTTCTTTCACCTGAAAGCATCATCACCACCAAAGATAAGAGCATTCTTCCACTGTTTTCCCATGGTTGAGTTTTCAGCTAAAGAAATTCTAAGTTCAAATAGCAAGTTAATTCCCATGAGTAATAAACATGTCGACCGTTTCTGGTATAGGAGCAAGGAGCACATGATACAAACGTACACCACCAAATAGAAGAGAAGGTATAATTTCAAACATATAAAGCATTTATGAAGTTCAACGTGGGTTTCCCTCTTCACGTAAAATAAACATTGGAGATTCCAGTGACATGGAGTTTCAGATGTGTTGAGGATCTGTTGAAATCGTCGCAGTCTGCCATAGCAGAAAACCCCATTACAAATATTCATATCACTTAACTTTACATTTCTAGTTGGTGAACCCTTCCATTGCACTGGTGTCATAAAAACAAGGACAAAAACCCACATGAAATTTAGGCACAACCCAGGGCTGCCCTTTTGCAGCTAGAACATATCTTTCTATTTCTAGAATACTCAGAGGTAATCTCACAAGTTTTTTATGAATCAGGTTGGGATGTTTTTACTTTAGAAGGCAGAAACAGTTTCAAGAAGGTGATCTAGGTTATAAGAGTTTCTGGGTCCAGAAGGACACATATCTCCTCCCTAAATTCCATCATATCTGCCCCCTAGTCCTATTGTTAGAGAAATTATCACCATGAATTAGGCAGACAGAACTACCAGAAGGTCAATCTCAGAATGCAAATTTCTCAAACAGGACTACTATATAGCTTACTGCTCCATCTTACCTCCTAACCTTCCTTTCTCCCCAGGAAAGGTGCCAAACTTAGAAACAGTGACTGTGAGTGGTTTGACTTGCAGTCAAACACATCCTAATTGATAAAGACCCTGCATCTAGAGAGATGGAGACATGCAGTGACGTCTGGTTTACCAGCTAAGATCTGTGGACTACGTCTGAGTCCTGTGGAAAGAAAGGAAAAGAATTTTTAATGGCTATGTTTGAGATTGAATAATTGGGTTGAATAGTTGATGAGATGAGAGTGAACAGAAGCTGGAGTGAAATTGTTGCAGCCCTACTGGTTTGAGCTGTACTTCATGTGATGGTACTTACATTGCAATAGTCCAGACTTTGGGGACTGTTCTGTCTGATGATTATGAAGTTCTTATTGGGGCCATGGGTTAATACCACACCCTGTGGGTGGTTCTGTAGGGAATAGTTGTTGTCACACCCCTGGGAAGAAAGGTGTTCTAGTACAATGAATAGGGGTTCTAGAATTGGACCTTTGAGATGACATTATATAGTTCCTCCTCCCCAGGTTCTTAGGGTCATTTTGCCCAGAGTTTGAAGGATAGAGATGCTCAGAGCATTTCTGATGACAGGGGAAGGGAGTAGCCTGATAAAGAATCCTAGAAAGGCCCAGTCCTGTGCATTCACTGAAAGCCCTCCTCCTTGTATTTCCATCTTTTCTCAAACTTCAATAAATTCTCATAAAAAGGTACAGTCTGGTCTCTTCTGTGCATGGAGAATTAAGGGGAAGGTCTGGTCAGTGGTTCAGAGGAGAACAACGTCCCTCCCTCTGGCCATCACTGGGGATAGCTATGCCTGATGGTCAGTATTCTGAGGGCCATTGGCAGCAGCGGTAGTGGGAGAGCACAGGCCACAGCTGCTAAAGGACCTGCGCTGAGCCCTGCATCGACAAAGCTCTCTAGCCTCTGCATGAATCCACCCAAGTTCCTGCTCCTCAGGGAAGGATGAGGACCCAACACTGAAGCGTCTTTGAGGATATCAGACAAATCAGGGAAGCAGTCCAAGGAGGTTCTGGATTTCTGGTTAATTCCATCAACTGGGCTTGAAGTTGTTTATGTGAAGTATCGTCTTTCTTAATATCCATTCTCCCCTTCTTTCTTTAATGACAGAACCTCTGAAATTTAGCTGAGTGTGTGGCCTCCCTTGTGATCATCAGCTTGAGCCTGAGCATTATTCATGTATAGATA
Source organism: Mesoplodon mirus (assembly GCF_964341445.2). Taxonomy (NCBI): domain Eukaryota; kingdom Metazoa; phylum Chordata; class Mammalia; order Artiodactyla; family Ziphiidae; genus Mesoplodon; species Mesoplodon mirus. Next base: position 39,537,031 of record NC_138976.1, on the reverse strand, counting down.
AACAGTTAGGAAGGTTAGGTCAAGTAACAGATGGGCCCCCAAAATATGATAGCTTAAACCAGTTAAAGTTTGTATGTCCCTCATGGAAAAAGTAGGAAAATTACTGGTGTGGACTGATATAGTGGCTCCATCCTTTAAGATGAGAAACGCAGTATATGTGAAACGGCAGAAGCCAAAATGAGTTCAGAGTCAGAGATAAAATGGTGCATGACATGTCTGGGGGAGAATAATCCACACAACAGACCCAGGAGGACTTTCCTCTCCAGGTCTTCCGCAGCACATGGGGGTGTAAGTGGGGAATCTTGCTTAGAGCATAGAAAATGTTCCAAACAGAATCAGCCCACAAATAAATCAGTGGTATATCCAAACCCAGAATCCAGGTTTTGCATGCATGGCCTCCAGCGTGGGTGGCAGTGAAACAGGCTAATACTCCAAATGCAAACTTATTTATACCTAAAATAGAGAGGTACAGACTCATTGTCCACAAAGCAGAGTGATTTGTTCTCAAGCTCCTTAATGAGGTTGGGGAGGGGATGTGCAGGGAGGACAAGAAGTGTGTCTGAGTCCAAGTGTGTTTGAGGTTTGTGAATTATTTAGTACAATAACAGCTGGGTTTTTATTTATTATATTGAAGTGGAGCTTTCTGTATTTGAATCAAAAGCACACATAAAAGCCTACTGTAGAAAATCAGGCTCTGTCATAAAATAAATTTCATTATAGAAATCAAAAGAAAAGAGTTTTTTAAATTACAAATAAACCATGGAGCTTATAAATTGTGGGAGAGTTGAGGGTAATGCGAAGGATCTGTGATGGCTCTCCTGTTCTTTGCCTGACCAGAGTCTCCATCACCACAACCAGCTCTTGCTAAGAACACACTTCAGTTAGACGAATGGGAAATGAAATGGTTCTTTCCACAGTCCTGAGAACCATGACTATCCCAACCCCATTAGATTTCCTGCTTCAGGTTTTATGGAGCTTAGTGGAGAAAGAATAATAGAATAGGAAGAAAATAACAAGAAGAAGGTAAATGGAGCTCCCCAAAGCATTTTGCATGTACTCAGTAACAGGAAGTGCATTAAAACAGTCTCCTCTTCTATCTCCAGCAATACTCCAATTTATAGGGATTTCCCAGATGGTTGCCCTGCATTGGTCTGTCTTTATTGTGAGACGGTGCGTTAAATTGCTGGAGTTCTGGTGCTAGGCTATATTTTCGCTCTGAGTAGTTTTTATTTATTTTTTAACAGTTTAATTACAAAATAGTTCACATATAATACCATTTAAAGTATAAAATTCATGTCCTGGTTATTGTAAATAGAGCTGCAATGAACATATTGGTACATGACTCTTTTGGAATTATGGTTTGCTCAGGGTATATGCCCAGTAGTGGGATTGCTGGGTCGTATGGTAGCTCTATTTGTAGTTTTTTTAAGGAACCCCCATACTGTTCTCCATAGTGGCTGAAGCAACCTACGTGTCCATCAACAGATGAATGGATAAAGCTGTGGCACATATATACAATGGAATATTACTCAGCCATAAAAAGGAACGAAATTGAGATATTTGTAGTGAGGTGGATGGACCTAGAGTCTGTCATACAGAGTGAAGTAAGTCAGAAAGAGAAAAACAAATACCATATGCTAACACATATATATGGAATCTAAGAAAAAAAAAAGGTCATGAAGAACCTAAGGGTAAGATGGGAATAAAAACGCAGACCTACTAGAGAATGGACTTGAGGATATGGGGAGGGGGAAGGGTAAGCTGTGACAAAGTGAGAGAGTGGCATGGACATATATACACTACCAAACGTAAAATAGATAGCTAGTGGGAAGCAGCTGCAGAGCACAGGGAGATCAGCTCGGTGGTTTGTGACCACCTAGAGGGGTGGCATAGGGAGGGTGGGAGGGAGGGAGATGCAAGAGGGTAGAGATATGGAAACATATGTATATGTATAGCTGATTCACTGTGTTATAAAGCAGAAACTAACACACCATTGTAAAGCAATTATACTCCAATAAAGATGTTAAAAAAAATAGTGTAAGAGCATAGTATCTCAGGAAATCTTTAATAAACACTTTCTTTGATCAAAAAATAATAATAAAAAAATAAAGTATAAAATTCAAAAGTATATTCACAGATATGTGCAACCATCACCACAGTCAATTTTAGAACATTTTCATCAACTCAAAAAGAAACCTGGTACCCTTTAGCTATTACTTCCTACCTGCCAGCCCCACCTCCCCACCTCTAGGCAACCACTAATCTATTTTCTGTCTTTGTAAATTTTCCTCTTTTGGACATTTCATAAGAATAAAACATATAATATAAGATCTTTTGTGACTGACTTCTTTCACTTAGCGTAACATTTTCAAGATTTGTTCATATTATAGAAGGTATCAGTATTTCATTTCATTTTTATGGTTGAATAATATTCCATTGCATTGTTATAACGTATTCTGTTTATTCATGTGTCATTGGTAGACATTTGGGTTGTTTTCCCAGTTTAACTATTATGAATAATACTGCTATAAACATTCATGTACAAACTTTTATGTGGTTATATAATTTTATTTCTCTTGGGTATATACCTAAGAGTGGCTGTGTTATATGGTAACTCTATGTTTAATAATTTGAGGAACTACCAGATTGTTTTCAAAGGTAGCTGCACCATTTTACATTCCTACCAGCAGTGTATGAGGGTTTTAATTTCTCCACATCCTCACCAACAGTTGTAATTATCTGACATTTTGATTATAAACATCCTTACAGTGTAAAGTAGTATCTCATCGTTTTGATTTGCATTTCTCTTATGATTAATTTGACTAAGTATTTTTTCACGTGCTATTGGCCATTTGTATACCTTCCTTGAAGAAATATCTATTCAGTTTCTTTATTTTTTAATTGGGTTATTTGGATTTTTTATTATTGAGTTGTAAGTGTTCTTTATATGTTCTGGATATAGGCCCCTTATCAGATATATGGTTTTAAAGTATTTTCTCCCTTTCTGTGGGCTTTTTCACTTTCTTCACAGTGTCTGTTGAAGCACAAAAGTTTATAATTTTGATGAAGTCCAATTTATTTTTTCTTTGTTGCTAGTTCTTATGGTGTCATATCTAAGAATCCTTTGCAAAATCCAAGGACACTTCTGTGTTTTCTTCTAACAGTTTTATAGTTTTAGCCTTACTTTTAGGTCTTTGATCCATTTTCAGTTAATTTTGTATATGGTGTGAGGAAAGGATACAACCTGAAGCTTTTGCGTGTGGCAATCCAATTGTCCCAACAACATCTGTTGAAAAGACTATTCTTCCCTATTGGATGGTCTTGGCACCCTCGTCAAAAAACAGTTGACCATAGATGTATGGGCTTATTTATGTAATCTGTGCCAGTACCACATTTTCTTGATTAATGCTGCTTTGTAGTAAGTTTTGAAATAAGGAAGTATGAGCCCTCCTGCTTTGTTCTTCTGTTTTAAGATTGTTTTGGCTATTCTGGGACCCTAGAAATTCCATTTGAATTTTATGTCAATTTCTACAAAGAAACCATCTGGGATAGTGGTAGGGAGTGCACTGAATCTATAGATCATTTTGGGGAGCGCTGCCACCTTAACAATGTTAAACATTCTGATCCATGAACAGGAAATGCTTTCCCAATTATTGAAATCATCTTTAATTTCTTCAACAATGTTTTGTAGTTTTCAGAGTAGAGGTTATACACTACTTTTGTTAGGTTTATTCCTAAGTATTTTATTTTTTTGATGGTGTAAATGGAATTGTTTTCTTAATTTCATTTTCAGGTCGTTCATTGCAAGTGTTTAGAAATATAATTCATTGCTGTGTGTTGTTCTTGTATCCCACAAACTTGCTAAACTTGTTTTTTAGGTCTAATAATTTTTAGTGGATTCCTTAGGTTTTTCTATATACAAGATCATGTCATCTGAAAATAGACATTTTTATTTCTTCCTTTCCAATCTGTATGCTTTTTATTACTTTCTCTTGCCTAAGTGCCCCAACTAGAACTTCAAGTATAATGTTGAATAGAATTGGCAAGAGCAAACATCTTTGCTTTGTTCCTGACATTGGTAAAAAGCATCTAGTCTTGCATCATTAAGTATGATGTTAGCTGTGGGTTTTTCATGGATACCCTTTGAAGAAGTTCTCTTCTATCCCTTGTTTGTTCTGTCTTTTTATCATGAAAAGTGTTGGATTTTGTCAAATGCTTGTTTCTGATATTTGTTTTTTATTCTATTGATATGATGTTTTACATTAACTGATTATTAGATGTTAAACGAATCTTGCATTCCTGGGATAAATCCCACTTAGTCAGGGTGTGTAATTCTTTTTATATGTTGCTGAATTTGGTTTGCTAATATTTTGTTGAAGATTTGGCGGTCCACAGTCATAAAAGATATTGCTATTTAATTATGTTTTCTTATGATGCCTTGTCTGGCTTTGGTATCAAGGTAATACTGGCCTCATGAAATGAACTGAGAAGTATTTCCTCCTCTTCTACATTTTGGAAGAGTTTGTGAATAATTGGTATTAATTTTCCTTTAAATGTTTGGTAGAATTCACTGATGAAGCCATCTGAGCATGAGCTTTTCTTAAAATTAGTAGTTTTTTTTCAATTACTAATTCAGTTTCTTCACTTGGCATAGGTCTATTCAGATTGTCTATTTTTTCTTGAGTCAGTTTTCTTAGTTTGTATCTTTCTAGAAATTTTTCCATTTCATCTAAGTTAATTTGTTGGAGTACAATAGTTTATAGTAGTCCTTTATAATGCTTTTTATTTCTATGAAAACACTAGTAGTATCCTCCCTTTCATTTCTGATTTTAGTAACTTGAGTCCTCTCTCTCTCTTTTGTCTTCCACTTTTATTGAAATATAACTGACATATAGCACTGTATACATTCAAGGTGTACAGCACAATGATTTGACTTACATATATCACAAAATGATTATCTCAATAAGTTTAGTGAACATTCATCATCTCATATAGATACAAAATTAAAGGAATAGAAAACTATATAGTTTTCCTTGAGATGAAAACTCTTAGGATTTACTCTCTTATCAACTTTCGTATATAACATACAGCATTGTTAATTAGCTTTATCATATTGTACATTACATGCTTAGTACTTATTTATCTTATAACTGGGAGTTTGTACCTTTTGACTACCTTCATCCAATTTCCCCTCCCCCTACTCCCTGCCTCTGTAACCACAAATCTGATCCTTTTCTATGCATTTGTTTGTTTGTCTTTGAAGTTTAATTGATCTACAACACTATGTTAGTTCCTGTTACACAACACAGTGATTTGATACATTTCAAAATGATCACTACTATAAGTCTAGTAATAATATGTCACAACACAGATATTACATAGTTATTGATTATATTCCCCACACTGTATATTTCATATCTGTGACTCACTTATTTTGCAACTGGAAGTTTGTACCTCAATCTTCCTCACCTATTTCTTTCCTTCCCCTTCCCCCACCCCAGTCCCTTCCTCTCTGGCAACCACCTATTTGTTTTCTGTGTCTAAAACTCTGTTTCTGTTTTGTTATGTTCATTCATTTGTTTTGTTTCTTAGATTCCACATATACTTGAAATGGTACAGTACTTGTCTTTCTCTGTCTGATTTATTTCACTTACCATAATACCCTCTAGGTCCATCCATGTTGTTGCAAATGGCAAGATTTCTCTCTTTTTATTATGGTCAATCTAGCTGAAGGTTTGTCAATTTTGTTGATCTTTTCAAAAAAACAGCTTTTGGTTTCAATGATTTTCTCTATTGTATTTCATTTATTTCTACTTTAATCTTTATGTATTTTCTTCTACTTGCTTTAAGTTAGTTTGTGCTTCTTGTTCCAGGGCCTTAAAGTGGAAGGTTAGGTTATTTACTTAAGATCTTTTTTCTTCCGTAATATAGACATTTATGGCTATAAAGTTCTGTCTAAGAGCTGTTTTGGCAGTTTTAACTCATAAGTTTTGGTATGTCGTGTCTTCATTTTGATTCATCTCAAATTCTTTTATGATTTCCCCTTTGATTTCTTCTTTAACCCACTGATTATTTAGGAGTGTGTTGTTTAATTCCCACTTACTTATGAGTTTCCCAAATTCTTCCCTGTTACTGATTTCTATTTTCATTCCATTGTGATCAAAGAACATACTTTGTATTATTTCTGTCTTTTAAATTTATTAGAGTGTGTTTTATAGCCTAGTACATGGTCTGTTATAGAGAATATTTCATGTGCACTCGAGAGGAATGTGTATTCTGTTGTTGTTGAATGGAGTATTCTATAGATGTCTGTTAGGTCTAATTAGTTTATAGTGTTGTTCAAGTCTTTTATTTCCTTGTTAATCTTCTGTCTAGTTGTTCTATATATTGTTAAAGTGAGTTATTGAAGCCTCCAACTATCAGTATTGAACTATTTTTTCCTTTATTTCTTTTTTTAATTGAAGTATAGTTGATTTACAATATTGCATTAGTTTCAGGTGTACAGCAAATTGATTCAGTTATTTTTTTCAAACTATATTTCATTATAAGTTATTACAGGATATTGAATATAATTCTCTGTGCTATACAGTAAATCCTTGTTGCTTATCTATTTTAGATATAGTAGTTTGTATCTGTTAACCCCATACTCCTAATTTGTCCCTCCCTCCCTCTTCCTTTTGATAACCATAAGTTTGTTTTCTATGTCTGTGAGTCTGTTTCTATTTTGTATATAGATTCTTGTATTATTTTTTAGACTCCACATATAAGTAATATCATATAATGTTTGTCTTTCTCTGTTTGACTTACTTCATTAAGTATAATATTCTCTAGGTCCATCCATGTTGCTACAAATGGCAATATTTCATTCTTTTTTATGGCTGAGTAATATTCCATTATCTATCTATCTATCTATCTATCTATCTATACTGTACCTTCTTAAGCCAATCATCTGTTGATGGGCACTTGGGTTGTTCCATGTCTTGCCTATTGTAAATAGTGCTGCCATGAACATTGGAGTGAATGTATCTTTTATACTTAGAGTTTTTATTTTTTCTGGGTATATGCCCAGGAGTGGGATGGCTGGATCAGATGGTAGTTTTATTTTTAGTTTTTTAAGGAAACTCTATTTCTGTAGTGGTTGCACCAATTTACATTCCCACCAACAGTGTAAGAGGGTTCCCTTTTCTCCACACCTTCTCCAGCATTTATTATTTGTAGACTTTTTGATGATAGCTCTCTCTTTATTTTTGTTCAATTTTGCTTTATATATTTTGGTGCTATGTTATTAAGTGAATGTGGTTATTATTGTTATATTTTCCTAATGGATTGACCTTTTGTTAATATAAAATGTCCCTCTTTATCTCTAGTAATATTTTTTGTTTTAAAGTCTATTTTGTCTGATATAACTGGAATGGCTGATAAACATACATATCAGTATAGCCATTCCAGTGTTCATGTGTTGTTGTTTGCATGATGTATTTTTTTCATCCTTTTACTTTCAATCTGCTTGTATTTTTGAATCTAAAATGTATCTCCTATAGAAAGTATATCATTGGGACATTTTAAAACTCTAGTCTGACAATCGCTGTCTTTTGATTGAATTGTTTAATCCATTCACATATAATGTTATTATTGATATAGTTCAATTTATGTCTGTCATTTTGCTTTTTGTTTTCTATATGTTTCATTATCCTTTTTTTCCTCTATTTCTTCTTTACTGTTATTTTTCATTAAGTAAGTATTTTGTTATGTAGCATTTTAATTTCTTTACTGATTTTTTCCACTGTATTTTAAAAGTGTTTTTAGTGGTTGCTCTAAGACTTACCATATACATCTTATCTTGTCAGAATTGGCTCCTGGCTTATACTAGTTTCATTTCATTGATATATAGAAACATTACTTCTACATAGTTATATTCCTCATACTCTTTTTTTGTCATATCATTTTTGTACATATTAGATCTATTAATGTTACAAACCCAACAATACATTGTTATAATTATTACTTTACAATCTGTATACATTTCCTTAGCCCAGTAAAGCTTTCCTCCCGCCCACCTCCTTTGTGCTATTATTGGCAAATATATTACACATATCCTATATATTTATGTGTTATAGGCCCTCAAATACATTATATACACATTATTTTATACCAGTGTTTTAAAATCAGTTAAGAGAAGAGGGGACAAAATGTGTATTTAAACTATCTTTTATAATTACATAATTACCTTTTCTTGTGGTCTTTGTTTTTCATGTGAATTTGAATTATCATTTGGGACATTTGCTTCCAGCCAGAAAAAGTTTCTTTAGTATTTCTTACAAGGTATTTGAAATTTTTATTTCTTGTAAAAAGTAATTGTTCTACCAACAAATTCTCTCTGATTTTGTTTATCTGTGAAGGTTTTTATTTCACCTTCATTTTTTTAAAGATGATAGTTTTACTAGGTATAGAATTTTTAGTTTACAGTTTTTTCATTGAACATTTTGAATATGTTCTCCCAATGTTTCCTGGCCTCCATTGTTTCTGCTGAAAAGTCAGCTGTTGATCTTATCAGGGTTTCCTTGTAAGCAATAAGTCAGTTTCCTTTTGCTGCTTTCAAGATTTTCTCCTTGTCTTTAACTTTCAACATTTGTACTATGATGTGACAATTAGTGGCTTTCTTTGTATTTATCCTACTTAAAGTTTGCTGAATTTCCTGTACGTGTAGGTTCATTGTTTTTCAGTAAAATTAGGGATTCTATGAACAGCTCTATGTCTACAAATTTGATAACCTAGGTGAAATGAACCAATACTTGAAAGACGGTCTGCCTAAACTCACACAAGAAGAAATAAACCATCTGAATGGGCTTATATCTGTTAAAAACAATTGAGTCAATAATTAATAACCTTCTAAAAGAGGTCCAGATGGGTTCACTAATGAATTCTACCAAATATTTAAGGAAGAAATTGTATCAATTTTCTACAAGCTCTTTCAGAAGATAGAAGCAGAGAGAATACTTCCTAACTCACTTTATAAGGCTAGCATTACTGTAATATCAAAACCAAAGATATTACAAGAAAACTACAGACCAATATCTCTTAATACATTTGTGAAGTTTTCAGCAATTATTTCTACTCCTTTCTCTCTCTCTCCCTCTTTTTTTTTTTTTTTTTTTTTCTGGTACTTCCCTGACATGTTTGTTAGTGTACTTTTTTTCTCTCTGTTCTTCAGGTTGCATAGTCTCTCTTGATCTATTTTCACGTTCCTTTATTCTTTCTTCTGCCAGTTCAAATCTACTGTTGTGCCCCTCTAGTGAATTTTTTCTTTCTGTTATTGTACTTTTCAACTCCCGAATTTCCATTTGATTCTTTTTTATAGCTTCTATCTTTTTATGATATTCTCTATTTGATGCAACATGGTCATCATATGTTCTTTTACTTCTTTAATCATGGTTTCCTTTAGCCCTGTGAACATGTTTACAATGGACCTTTTGAAGTCTTTTTCTGAGAAATACAACAGTGGTCACTCTCACAGGCAATTTCTTTTCCTGCTTGTTTTTTAACTGTATAAATCATATTTTTATATTTGTTTGCCTGCCTTATAATTTTTTGTTGGAAATTGGGTATTTCAGATGGTGTATTGTAGGAACTCTAGATATTCATCTTCCTCTCATCCTCCAGGGCTTGTTACTGTTATTTAATTGTTTATTTGTTTAGTGACTGGTTGGTTTATTTTCTTGAAATTATTTTCCCTACCATAGTTCTCATCCTCTGATATTTCTCCTCAAAGAAGTATAGCTTTGAGTATAACCACAGTCATGCTTGGATGACAATGGTCTTGCAAGCTTTCTCAGCCACTCTTTCTCTGACCACATCGAGCTGTTAAGCTCCACTAATTGGTGGCTGATTGCTATATTGTTTCCAACAATGCCCTGAAGCATAAATTGCTCTACAAACTAATCCAATCAAATTGTGACTCCTTTGAAGGAATAGTTTCTGAGGTCAGTGTTTGATATTTGTTCTGAACCCAAGAGGACTCCTCCCTAGTGACTTATTTTGAGTTTTCTCCCACAAACTAACAGGCTTACAGTTTAGCATATATTTTGAATCTCCTTGCTTTTTATAATAACCACCACAGTTTTTGAGAGCATCCTTAGGCTTGACTTTCAATTCCTTTGGGGAAATATTAGAAACTATCTTTTTTAATGGCTTCCTACTTCCCCCTTTCCCAATCCCATCCTCCAGCAAAATATCTGATTCAGGACTCTGGAGCTGGGGGTGGGGACAATGGCAAGCTCCTCGCTGAGTGATACCCCCACTCCAGGAGCTGAGCACTTGGTGGAGAAGTAGGGCAAACAGAGGTGCTCTCAGTTTGCAACTTCTGGTGTGAACCACCACCTCACAAGCCAAGGCAAGAATGATGAGGGTGACAGTCTTCTCAGCATTCTGTGCCCAAGGTAGGACTTCCAATCGACCAGAAGGGACCCCCCCCCCAATCACTTTCATCTGGAACTTAGTCTCAGCAATGGGGAGCTGGACAGGATGAGAAACACTTCCATCCTGCTCCTCTGGGGAAGAAAGCCTTCATGTGCTGGGAGGGGTGGGGAAGGGTGCCCTGTGTTCTTAGCTGCAGAATTCTGGAATGGTTTCTCCACTCTACTTAACTAGGAGTGGGGAGGAAGGAAGAAGTCTTTGTTCAAATACCACTAACTGTCACCTTTCTTACCAAATTTTCATAAATTTTTAAGTAGAGAATTCTTCCTTTGCTGTTTTTTCCCCTTAGGACCATTTCCAGAAGCTTTAAATGGTTAGATTTTTAAATAGTTTTTCACCAGTTTCACTGAGTAGTGCACCGGCAGAGCTCCTCAGGCTGTCATGCCAGAAGTTGATCTTACTCTGGGTAGTTTTATTTTGAGTATGTAACTATTATTAATACCAATTTGTATAAATAACAAAGAACTTCTGGCATGCTCTCTTCATGGTGATACCGAGGACTAAGAATGAGGTGTTGAAGTTTGAACCCCCAATACCTGTGAATGTGACCTCATTTGGAAATAGGATTTTTGCAGATACAACCAAGTTAAGGCAAGAATATACTGGATTAGAAGGGCCTAATCCAATAGTCATTGGATTATAAGAAGAGAGAATTGTGGACACAGACAGACACACAGTATGTGATCACACGGGACTACAAAACAAGGAACACCAAGGATTGCTGGCAACCACAAGAAGCTGGAAGGACAAGGAAGAATCCTCTCTTAGGACCTTCAGAAAGAGCATGGCCCTGCTGACATCTTGGTTTCAGACTTCTAACCTCTAGAACTGTGAAACAATAGACACACAGGCCATCTGGTAGCATTGTCTAGTGGATAGCTGCCTCACAAGGAGTTTCCAAAAAACCATCTGGAAAGGTCACCTCTATTTTGTTTCCCATTTAACATCATTCATTTTCCTTTTTTGTTTCATAATCTGGTTCCATGGGGAGACCACATTTCTGTAAACTACTCTTTTGGTTCCTTCTTAAATTTGAGAAATTCTTGGTTTCTAGAAAGTTGTTTTAAAAAGTACATTTTAACTGCCATACCCCCCCCAAATCTACAATAACCCCATATTACTGTTTAACAAGGAAATAATTAATCCTCAAATAAGCATTTCCTCTAAGGCTTCTATTCAGATTTTCTTCTCGGGTGACTGGGTTATTGCCTGTAAAGCAGCACAGCAGTGCTAACAGCTTAAAGGAAGGGGCCATCCAGAAATCTGATTGACCAACCACTTTTTTTCCCCAGATTTGTCATATTTTTATTCTTGGAAACAGTATATAAAACACATTGTTGCAACACTTATATTTTGCTAACACCTAATAATTTACTGTTTTGTGGTGTAAGATCTGTTTCTACAGAACTTTTTTCAATTTATTTCTTACATCTTTGTGTCTCTCTACAATGTGGTTAATCCCAAAACACAGTGAAATTTAAGAGTGCCCACATTGAGCACATAATAGTGAAGGAAAATAATGGAATATCTTAAACAACTGATGGTACCTTTTGGATCTCTGGACAGACACCTCCAGATCATACTCTGTGATACTGTACACTCAAAGTTTTGAGAACCTTGAATCATCTCACACTGCTAAGAATTTTGGACTGTAAAAAAAAGTAGAAAAAAAAAAAGAGAAGAGAAGAGGGGAGGATGCCCAAAATAGTGACTGCTTAGAGGACTATTAATACTTCTCCCCATGTCTTTTATACTTCATAGAGGAATGGGCCATATCTAAACAAAGAAAACTAAACCCAAAGAGCAAGGCAATCCAATAGTGAAATGACTGCTTTAGAAATGCTCTAGAAATCTAAGAGCATTGATGAATTGGAGTGTAAAGGAACAGTGTATGTGTGTGTGTGTGTGCACCTGTGCATGTGTATTTGAGTGTGTGTTATCTGTGTGCACTTATTGCTACCTTCTGAGCATGGTCTGGAAGGGAGAGAGTCTTCAAAGCTGGTTTCCATCTTGATATCATCACCCTGGTTTTCTCCACTCTTTCCTTTTCTACCTCCTCATCTATAGCTTACCATCACTTAGTTAGTCCCTCAAATGCCATCCAGCCACATAATTGTGGTCATATGGCTTACAAATCTAAGGAAGAAAACATGTTAAAATATGTCTTCATAGAGCTTGCATTTTTTTATTGTAAAAATTATCATTTGAATTTCAATGGACATGTATCTAGAAGCAGGACAGCCTGCCAGTGGCAACTTTTCCAATTTCATTGTTCTTCCAGAACAACACTCTTTCTCAACATTGGTTAGGATCTTGGAGGCCTAAAACCAAAATTGATTAAAATTCTTCTCTCATTCCTAGAAAGCTAAGAAGGGCTCAGATTGAGTAAGACCTTGACTCTCAGGCTTAATGTTTTATATATAATGTGGAAGCTTGGATATTTTTTTATTAATCTGGAAATTGCGAACAAGATGTGTTGAGATGAGGAGAACTATCTAGAAGCTGAAGGGTCCCTGAGGAGCCTTGGGACAGAACTGGAGCCAGGAGCAGTATGAGTAGGGACAAAGTAGGGTCAGTGGGAGTGGATACTAGGAGAGATTCTGCAGAGTTGTCCATGGGGTGTGTTGACTGATGGACTTGGGGAGACACAGAAAGGGAGGAGCAAGTTATGACTTGGAGATGTGATCCTGGCTGGTAGGACAGTGAGTTGGAAAACGTTCCTAGAAGCACCTCAGGAAGCTACCTAGCCTGAATGGGAGAATCTCGATGAACCATTTACACTGTCTGCCCCACTTCCAGAAGATTCATCTTCACACAGTTGGAGACAGGGCCCTACCTCTCTCATAGATCTCTGCATTTCCTCCAAAGAGGCAGGCTGCTCATTGTTAGGCCTGCAAAACATGGCAAATGTCCTCTACAGTAGATAAAATTGAAGAAGGTGCTAGAGTGGTTGTGCCTCAGCTATATTTAATCCCTTTGTCACCAAACCAAACTTGGGACCACTTACCCACATGCAGTAAAGCCAACCTACTGACACTGGGTTGTGTTGAAGGAAAGTGCAGTGTTTATTGCAGGGTACCAAGAAAGGAATCCAGGTAGATAGTTCTTAAAAGGCCCCAACTCCCTGAAGGCTCTCAGGGAAAGTTTTTTGTTTTTTGGTTTTTTTTTGGCTACATTGGGTCTTCATTGCTGTGTGCGGGCTTTCTCTAGTTGCAGCAAGCAGGAGTTACTCTTCGTTGTGGTGCACGGGCTTCTCATTGTCGTGGCTTCTCTTGTTGCAGAGCACAGGCTCTAAGTGCGTGGGCCTCAGTAGTTGTGGCATGCAGGCTGTAGAGTGCAGGCTCAGTAGTTGTGGCACACAGGATTAGTTGCTCCAAGGCATGTGGGATCTTCCCGGGCCAGGGATCAAACCTACGTCCACTGCATTGGCAGGCGGATTCTTAACCATTGCACCACCAGGGAAGCCCAGGGAAAGATTTTCAAAGACAGGGTGAGGTATGGGTGTTGTGGGGTGTGTGATCAGCTCATGGACATTCTGACTGGTTGGTGGTGAGATAATCGGGAGTCAACATCATCAACCTTCTGGTTCCAAACAGTCTGGGGTCTACATGCTTGTGGGCAGCATACAGTTAACTTCTTCCACCTGGTGGGGGTTTCAGTATTTGCAAAACAGCTCAAAGGACATGGCTCAGAATATTACCTATAGCCCTTGAGGAGGAACTAAAAGTCCTTGACTTTGTTTAATGGCTAAACTATTATTATTTTGTCTTGCTTGATTGTTTTCCTTTCTTTCTGCATTTTCTCACTTCTCTGATTAAATTTACTCTTTGGAACTCTGGGAGGGCGTAGGAGGCTAAAGATTTTCTACAGAAAAGACGCAGGCAGAGGACATGGGGAGTGGTGTTTCCTGTTCTGGGAAGGCCCCATAGGGTCTCACTTGGTTACACTTTTACATATGTTAGTTCATTTAATTTACATAACCAGGGAGACTTCAATAACTTCAGTTTTATGGATGAAGAAACCAAGATTCCAAGAGATTGAGTAACTTGCTAAAGCTCTCACAGGCGAGAATGAACAAGGATTCCAACGTGTCCCTGGAGGCTTTAACAGGCCAAGGGGGTGAGGATGCTGGAGTGGGCATGGTCTGGGGTCAGGAGCCTATTTGTAAAGCAAGGAGCGTTCTCCTTGAAGCTCTGGGCTCAGAGAAATTTCATTCATTTGCTCAGAATGCCATAACAAAGTACCACAGGCTGGGTGGCTTAAACAACAGAAATTTATTCAAGATGAGGGTGTCAACAGGGTTTGGTTTCTTCTGAGGTCTCTCTCTTTGGCTTGTAGATGGTCATCTTCTCCCTGCGTCTTCACAGGGTCTTTCTTCTGTGCATGTCTGTGTCCTAACATCCTCTTCTTACAAGGGAAGCAGTCAGATTGGATTAGGGCCCACCCTAATGACCTCATTTTAACTTAATTACCCCTTTAAAGACCCTATCTCCAAATATATTTACATTCTGATGTCTTAGGACTTCAACATATGAGTTCTGGGGATGACACAATTCAGCTCATAACATGAGAGTAACAAGTCAGGAAATCCCTCCTGGCAGGAAAATGCCAGAAGAAGAAGATAATGGGAACCTAAAAGATAACCCTCAGCTCCCATTTGACAGAGCTGCTGAATCATGACCCACCTGCCTTCACTGTCATCCAAACTGTTGGGTTAGTCTTTATTTAGAACCCAAGACAAGTGTGTTCCTCTTTGATTCTTAACATAGCCTCTTCTCTCCAAGTTAATTTATCCTTCAGTCAACAATGTTTTTTCCTGTTTCATGCAGCAGAGTTCTGTCCAGTTCCAGTTACTAAGTTGCCAGA
Source organism: Mesoplodon mirus (assembly GCF_964341445.2). Taxonomy (NCBI): domain Eukaryota; kingdom Metazoa; phylum Chordata; class Mammalia; order Artiodactyla; family Ziphiidae; genus Mesoplodon; species Mesoplodon mirus. The sequence goes on along the minus strand of NC_138976.1, from coordinate 39,521,692 downwards.
CTTATTATGGGAAATCCACACAGTGGGGGAGTGCTATGGATCAATTGTGTCTCCCCAAAAATCTTAAGTGGACAATGAGATGGTATTTAGAGGTGGGGACTTTGGAAGATAATTAGGTTTAGATAAGGTCATGAGGTTTAGATCAGCTCATGATGGGATTAGTGCCCTATAAAGAAGAGACACCGGGGAGCTTGCTCTTGCTCTCTCTACCCTGTGAGGAGGCAGTGAGGAAGCAGCCATCTACAAGCTTGGAAGACAGTCCTCACCAAAAACTGACCATGCTGGCACCTTGATCTTTAATATCCAGCCTCCAGAACTGTGAGAAAATTAATTTTTGTTATTTAAGACACCCAATCTATGTTATTTTGTTGTGTCCACCAGTGCAGACTAAGACAGGGAGGGAGTAGCTGTTACAGCAACCCTCTACCTTTCCCTGCCTCAGCCGCACTGGCTGTCCTTGCCCTGACCTCTACATATTTTTATCTTCCTGCCTCTTTCTTTCCAGATCTCCCCCACTGAATTTGTTTCCTAGGGCTGCCATAACCAGTGACCACAAACCTGGTGGCATAAAACAATAGAAATTTATTCTCTCACAGTTCTGGGGACCAAAAGTCTGAAATCAAGGTGTCGGCAGGACCACACTCTCTTAGAAGGTTCTAGAAGAGAATTCTTCCTGCCTCTTCCAGATTCTGGTAGCTCCTTGACTATGGCAGCAACACTTCAATCTCTACCTCCATCTTCACATGACTGTATTCCCACTGTGTCTCTCTGTGTCTCTCTGTGTCTCAAATCTCCTTCTCCTTTCTCTTAAGGATACCCATCAGTCATTGGACTTAGGACCTCCTATGTCCAGGATGATCTCATCTTGAGATCTTTAACGTAATTACACCAGCAAACGCTCTATTTTCCAAACAAGATCACATCCACGGTTCTGTAGGTTAGGACTTGGACATATCTTTTGGGGACCACTTTACCCTCCATACCCACATGCCTCCTCCCCACCATCACCCATCTTCCCACCTTCACATCCATGATGTTCTCCTTCCCTTCTTGGTCACAGAACCCTGGGCTGGATCAAAGCTGGATGTTGCTGGATTAGACATTGCATCTTGTCCCTACATCAGGACCCCTCAGTACCTAGGGAGAACAACTTTTTTAGTCTCCAAGTAGGAACACAAGAGCAATCTTAAAAAGAGCCTCCTAACTGGGAAGGAAATAGTTTACCCATTAATATGAGTGTGTTTATACAAAGAATATTTACCCAACTGGCAATGTCACAATGCTTCAGGCAAGTCCCAACAGCCAGTTGTGCCTTGTTAAGGATTCATTGACTTTGGGTGGCCCACGTTTCATTGTCACCTATGATATGATCAATGTGGGCCAAGTTCCCAATGCCTTTGGCTGTGTTTAGAGCATAAGGAAGAGGGAGAGCGTTAAATAGTCCCTTACATGGAATCTGAAGGCTTTATTCATATGGCCCAGCACTACTTTTCCCCACTGAATAAAACATTCTGTACCCAAGAGCAAGCCCAGTGCCCATCTGGTACCTTTCCCAACATCCCCACAGGCCTCCTGGCAGCCTCTCAGCACAGAACCCTCAGGGTGCGCCAAGGATCCAGCTCCAGGATTCTAACTCCACCCCCTCACCAGGGGGTTGGCTGTTCTTGCAGTGCATTGTCCATGAGTCCTTGATCACTGTCTTGACAAGTGGAATCCAGCAGATGGCCTGTGAATGACAAGTTCCTCAGCCTGGGGAAGAAACAGACACAACTCATCCAAATTATCCAGCTGAGAACTCGGATCAGACTAGAAGGAACACTCTTGGCCCAGTAACCACCGTTTCAGGCAGTTCTTGCCCCAAGGGTGGGATTTTCAAGTCCCTCCACCCCCCAGTTTTACTTTTCCCCTATTATAGTCAGAGTCCATTTTTTGAGGCAGAGAACTAAAAGAGCAACGGCTGTTCTTTCAGATGGGCACTAAAATGTTTTATTGTGGGACTTTTTCTTCATACAGCATCATTTTAAATTTGGCAGCCTTAACAAAGGACTAAGTTACTGTTTTACTCCTTGATAAAACTCTGACATATTCAGAATTACTTAGACCCAGTGTCCCCAGTGTCTAATACTCTGGAAACTAGCAGGGGTTGCTTCATCCCCCGTTTCCAATTCTGCATTGAAAGTGAGGGCTCTAGTCATGAAGATCCCAACAACACCTCCCCTGCCCACCTCAATTCCAAATAAGTGGGGAGGCCATTTCACTGGAAATGTGGTGGGCAGCTAGGAGACAATGGAAGTGTCCCAAATGTGGACAAGAGACACACAGGTGGGTTGGTTAATGACTTCAGGTGTTATGGCTTTATGGAAATTTATGTAAACATGATAAATTGCACACACACATTTCCTTCCACTCCCTCCCAATACCCCATTAAAGTGACAGAAAAGAAATAAAAAGACAACCCACAAAGGCAAAGAGAACATGAAAGGAGTCAGAGCAGAAAGAGTTCAGCTAAACTTCTGAAAGCTGTGATCAGATCTAGTGGTGAGTAACTGAGCAGACCAGAGGAGGCAGAGAGCCAAGTCTGCAGGGGCTGGGCCAGGGGCTGTGGGCAGGTTCATACCTCAGAACCCAGGAAGTCTCAGGGAGAAGAAGCATCAGGTGATTCTCATGGGGAGGGTCCCGGTGGGCTAAGAACGGGAGGATTCAATGAAAATGGATAAAAGAAATCATGAGTCCTTTTGCCTGGGACCACCCTCCCTCAACCATAAGGAGAGTCACTCTTTAGAAACAATAAAGCAGAGAGAGTCTAGGCCCAGGTGTAAACAGAGCATGAGGTCAAAGTCAAGCCCTTTTCCTCACTTGGCTCCCAGCTCTGAAAGTCAGGCTTAGGCCCTCCCCTCCAGAACAAACCACACAGAAAATTAGAGACTCCCTCTCTGGGGAAATTAATTGATCAGCCTGAGCATTGACAGCAGATAATGACATTCGAGGGTTTCTCTACAAAATAGCCAGCTACCCTCTGGGAAACCCCACCAAAAGAAAAAACCTTGCATGCAGAGTTTCCTTTGCTGTTGTTATAGTTGATCACTCTTAAATATGTAAGAACTCAAGGATTAGCATATACTGGAGAAAAGTCTTTGTGAAGAAAAACAGAAAAAAAAAAGAAAACAGAAAAAAGGAAAGAGAGATAATGTAAGAATCAAGATGTCTTTTTTTTTTTTTTTTTTTATGGTACACGGGCCTCCCACTGTTGTGGCCCCTCCCATTGCGGAGCACAGGCTCCGGACGTGCAGGCTCAGCAGCCATGGCTCACGGGCCCAGCCGCTCCGCGGTATGTGGGCTCCTCCCAGACCGGGGCACGAACCCGTATCCCCTGCATCGGCAGGCGGACTCTCAACCACTGCGCCACCAGGGAAGCCCAAGATGTCTTTTTGAAATCTGTAATTCATTTCTTAAGTGAGAAAAAAAGGAGATATTGCATCAATAAAACAAGATCAAGGTGCCATATAAAGAGGAACATAAAAATAACATGAATTTTTAAAACTTTAAAAATTTATAAAAGTTAGAAGATACAGTTGAAGAAATTTATTTTTTAATGGAGGACATCTAAACAAGGGATTGAAAAATAAGAGAGAAAATATGAGAAAATTAGTCCACCAAATTTGAGAGCTAGACTTTCTTCATTCTGAATGAAGAAAATTACCAGAGAAATAAAATAAGAGAATTTTCCAGAACTGAAGGACCTATGTCTCCTGACTGAAAAGTCCCACCAACTGCTTGGCACAATAAATGAAACAAACAGCAAATGAAACATATCAAAGAAGGCCACCTTAAAATTTCAGAATACTGGGAAAACTAAGAAGACTCTAGTATGTTCTAGAGAGAAAAACAGGACACCCATAGTGGACCAGGAATCAGAATGGCATTGGACTTTTCAGGAGCCGGACTGGAAACCAGAAGAGTAATGCCTTCAAAATAATTTCCAGCCTAGAATCTTTAGGTTGGAAAACATCACCCCAAAAACATCAATCAAAATGCGACAGGAAAATAAATAGTTTTTCATTTTCAGACAAGCCAGTCTCAAAAAAAGAGGTGGTGTGGGGGGGAACTATTGGAGGGTGTAATTCACCAAAGCAAAGAAATACACCAAGAATGAGGAAGATATGGGATCCAGTAACAGGACATCCAAGACAGATGAGCATTCCTAGGGTGATGGATGAGATCCCTAGGTTGATGACAGTCTGCAACTTAGAAATGGGTCCTCACCAGAACCCAACCATGCTGGCACCCTGGTCTCAGACTTCCAGACTCCAGAACTGTGAGAAATAAATTTCTGTTGTTTATAAACTACCCAAATTATGATACTTTGTTATAGAAGCCAGAATGCACTAAGACAATATCTAAAATTGTAAAATCAAAAAATAGCAATGTAAGCTTATTATGTTACAGCATGGAGATAAGCACCAAAAGCAAGAACTAAAAGAGTTTAAATGTTTGCTGCAGGAGGGGGAATGGGGGTAGGTGAGGTGGGGTGGGCAAAGGCTGCTTTTTTGCTGTTGTTGTAAAACTGTTTCACTTTTTTTTATCATTTCCTTTTTTATTTTTTTTAAATTGGAGTATAGTTGCTTTACAATGTTGTGTTAGACAAGCCAGTCTCAAAAAAAAAGGTGGTGGTGGGGAACTATTGGAGGGTGAAATTCACCAAAGCAAAGAAATACACCAAGAATGAGGAAGATATGGGATCCAGTAACAGGACATCCAAGACAGATGAGAATTCCTAGGGTGATGGATGAGATCCCTAGGTTGATGACAGTCTGCAACTTAGAAATGGGTCTGTACTGTTTCTGCTGTACAAGGAGTAAATCAGCTATAGGTATACATATATCCCTTCCTGTACAAGGAAGTAAATCAGCTATAGGTATACATATATTCCCTCCCTCTTGGACCTCCCTCCCACCCCCACCCATCCCACCCATATAGGTCATCATAAACTATGAACATGTGTTGACAAAAATGAAAATGAAATGTAAGATGTTTGTTGGAGGTGTGTGGTCTTACAGTTAGAGAAAATTCAATTAACATTAAAAAGGCCTTACTAAACACTTGCTCATACATAGCAAGTTTTAGACTTCAGAGAAATGATTTATACTGTACTGCTCTTTAGAATATATATATATATATATATTTTTTTTTTTTTTTTTTTGGGGGGTACACGGGCCTCTCACTACTGTGGCCTCTCCCGTTGCGGAGCACAGGCTCTGGACGTGCAGGCTCAGCGGCCATGGCTCACAGGCCCAGCCGCTCCGCAGCACGTGGGATCCTCCCAGACCGGGGCACGAACCTGCGTCCCTGCATCAGCAGGTGGACTCTCAACCACTGCGCCACCAGGGAAGCCCTAGAATATATGTTTTTATATACATTATCAGTTTTGTTCCTAAATCATAGCAGAGCTTCCCCTGTGTCCTGTCACTGCAGTGGAGGCTGGGGTTGCAAAGGTGATAAAGCTCTGTCTTCACACCTAGAGGAAGATCCCATGGTCTGGCAGGGTGGCCCAACCCTGTGGCACGTGTCATGCTGGGGAGAAGCCCATGGCATTGTGGGAGAAGAAGCACACATCCTGAGTCAGCCATTTAGGCTTAAGTGCTGCATGTGTTTCTGAAGCCAGGGCACATTAGGAGCATTACCCTAATGAGACAGACTTTGCTGTCTGCTTTGGTTTAACTTGTGCACATTTTTTCACGTATAATGCTTATATGATCAAAGAAGTAACAAGAAAGGTTTTCTTTGTGTGTATTAAAGCTGAGTTAGCCTCTGAAGGTGTCATTTGCCCCTCCAAATTTTCATTATAAAATGTTCAATAATATAAATACTATCAAATACTGAGAGAATTGTTGGACATGAGATTGCAATATGGAGCTCAAAATTAGGATTATATTGTGACCCAAAGATTTCTTACAACCACAGCTGCTAACACAGAGTCTAATGTATTCAGCACTGAATCCAAATCCCAACTCCTCTGGGCTCAACCGGAAGACAAAGGTAGTGGCTCATCAGTAGTAGTGTCTGCCTAGCACACCTCCCATTCTTCCTCTGGTCACAGCTCCACCTGATTTCCTTCAGGAAACTGCTCCTTCCTCTCAAAAGCTGGGGAGGTCTGGGGAGATGCCAGCCGCTGCACCTGTGACTGAATTAGGTCATATGGACCACCACTTGGGTCTTAACTGGCCGAGGCCCCCGCCTCAGCGGGAAAGGTTCTTTTTCCATTGGGGGTTGTGCAGACAAAAATGAAACCGAAGCTGAAATCAAAGCAGCGCAAGCCTTATTCAATGGCCAGAGAATGGAGAAGCGGGGAAACCTCTTGCCTGGGGGATAATTAAGGCAAGATTTTAAGGGCAAGGTTAATGAGGGGGAGGCATATGCACTGGTTTTCTGGGAATAGGTAGGTCCTTCCTGGAACGGCAGTGCCATCTCTTTTCTGCCCTTGTACGGTCCTTTGGCATCTGGGTCAGAAATGGGTCGAACCATCCTGACACAGACAGGCAGAGATCTTACTATGACAATGAGATGGTAATGAGCTGCAGGACGACCTTTGTCCCACGTTTGAAGCTCAGACAGCTTGCACCAGTTTTCTTGTGGTTAGACTCTCTCTTCCTGTGCTGTGAACACAGCTAGAGGGTATGGTTATTTGTGATTTTCTGCAAGTTTACCTGGAGAGAGGGGCAGGGGTACGGTTCTGGGGCAACAGCCTTGGTAACACACCTTGCCATAGGGCATTGACTCCTGATCCAGCCTGGGCTAAGAGGGTACCACAGCAAGCCACAGTGTCCTTACTGGAAGCCGAGGCTGTGGGATAACCCTGTCTTCCTTTGGAGCACCAACTGTGAAGATGTCACATCAGAGCTGCCTCATACATGTCCCTTCCAGGAGGAGGAACCTTGGAGAATAACATTAATAATTGTGGCCTACTGAGCTCTTACAATAGGCCAGACCCTGTTCTAAGGATTTCCCATGTACTAACTTATTTAGTGCTTAGAGCAACCCTCTGAGGCAGGTTCTAACATGATCCCCATTTTATGGATGCAGAAACAGAGGTACAAAGACATTAAGTAATTTGCAACCGTATTCCCAAATCCAGACTCTCAGTCAACACGTAGAATAGAAGCCAGAAGTAGGGAGATGGGACTTGAGTCACTTTCAAGCACTGGTTCACAAGCCCTGACTGATACACATATCCTTGTCTAAAACATCAGCTAAGAACTCTTCTCAGCCTAAGGCTAACTGAAAGAAAATGAGCATTACAAATGCAACTTTACAGGAAAAATCAGAAAAAGTAGCTGCAGATCATTCAAAATCCAGTGTGAGAAGAGGGAGTGAGCACCAGTGCATCCCTCTCACTGCCCCCTGGCTCTAGGTGTGGCCATGTCTGAAAGGGATGCAGCCAACTTGGAACAATGAGGACCAACGTCAAGGCTGACCTGTGAAGGATGGCAAACAGAAAGAAAGAACCCGGGTTCTTGCTGGTGTCATTTGAGCTGTGAAATTAACCAGCCCTAGAACCATCTGACCTCTGGACTTACGGTTCCATTAAATAATAAATTTCCTCATGAGGTCACTTTGAGTTGGAATTTTCTGTTAGTTGTAGCCAAAAGCATCCTATATGATACTCCTGGCACCTCGCCTTTGCCAATTATTAGCTATATGATAAATATAATTTGTATATATATAGCTTCACTCCAAATCCTGGAGGCTCAGTTTCCTCCTTTGAAAAATGGGCTAAAATCTTTTAACAATTATTAAATACTTTTAATAAGAAGGGTGTGTATAACATCTGAAACAGGGCAGACACAGTACACAGCAGGTCATGTTATATGTACTAACACACCATCCTTCCAGGTTAAACCATTTAAACTTAGCATAGACATACAATGCTTTGAGCCTGAGGAAAGACTGTGCTAGTATAATCTTAGGCTTTGTGACAAGGAGACTGGGACATGAGGACTAAGTGTAGAGGGACCCCTGCTGGTGCTCAGCTCATTGTATCACACATTGTTTCACCTCCAAGTGAAATGATGATTCAATATCAAGGAATATTCAGATTCATGCCTGCAGAATTATTCAATTATGAATTTGAAGTCTACCATGAGGCATGTGTACACACACCATTTTTTCCTCTAGATGACCTAGGCAGTTATAACCCAAGTTAGAAAGGTCCCAAAAGTTGCTAATCATAATCCAGACCCTGCCCCAGGTGGAAATGCCTTGCAGGCAAAGTCTCCAGTATAATCAGCAAATGTTACAAAGGGACCACATCTGGTTCCTTTGTATTCATCTCATCAGACAGGCCAAAATTTGAATAGGAAATAGAAACCAAGCTTCCAACTCAACCTCAGCGGCTCCCCTAATTTCTGACCAAAACACATTCATTAAAGGCTGGAGAAACATCACTAGTGCTTATGTCAGCCTTCTCTTAGCCTGGTATATTCACCTCTGCTTTGAAGCTTTTCCAAAAAATAACCAACTTTAACTTTTTTTTTGAATGGAATATATTTTTTCTTTTACAATTTGTTCTCTGGCACTATGGACTCACACAAAAAGCTCTATGGAAGTTCTAAAGTTTATTCAATCAATTCTCCTTTGGGAACTCTGTCCTCATGCAGGGTGGTCTCGGTGGGGCTGTCCATAATGACCCCTCCTCCACCAGGCAGTGGACCAGGTCCCAGATGGCTGGAGCATCCCAGTCACTGGCCTGGCCAAAGTAACTGCTTCAAGAATGAACAGCTGAGGCTGGTTCTCCAAGACTCTTCTTGGAGAGCAGAGATTGAACACTGATGGCTCCAAGATATATTTTGTTAGGCCTACATAGCATTTTCAAAAGCAGAAAAATTTACATGAGAAAAATCCAGATTTCAGGCTTTTCTTGAAAACTGGAGGATCTGGTGACCCTGGGCCATATCCCTGAAGTAGCTGCGGCTGGTGATGGAATCTCAGTTTGTCACCGTGCCCAGCACATGACCCTTGTCACAGGGTTATATTTCCTGCCTAACCCAGTTCCCGCTCTCTAGAGCTACTGGGAGAAACTGCCCTGGCCTGGAGACCCGAGGCAAGGAGGCTGTCCAGTGAGGGCTTCTCCATGCAGGGAGGAAGTCTGTGCCCAGTAGGGAAGAATGGGACAAATTCGGAGGCTGGTAGATCCAAGAAGGGTAAAGAGTACACCTGGGACACTGGAGGCAAGACTGAGTCGTGCTTAGGGACTCAGCTGTTTACGCCCTCATGGTCCCGTCCAGACCCTGCCGCCTTCCAGCTCTGGGTCCTGCTCCTCAACCTGTCCCTCTGAAAATGAGATGAGGCTAGAGCCTGGGTCATTGGGTGAATGCAGGGTTAAATGCCTGGGCTTGTGCGTTCCACATTCGGGGCTCAATACATGTTCACTTTCACCAGTCTCACCAGAGTGCCTGAGCCCATCCGGACTTCCCTGCTATAGAAGCCCAGAAATTTCCTTTGCTGCTTAGGCCAGTGTGGGGCTTTCTGTCACTCCATTACCACAACCAAAAATCTTTATTCCCAAAGAATGTTGTTTTGAGGCTTCCCAGGTAAAGGGAAACTTGTAATCACTCCCCTGCAAAGACCCCAAAATGCTCTGGCTTCACAGATGTGAGTAGGATCTGAAGTTCTTAATGTAAGCATTAAAATGCCATAAGTCTCTGTCCCAACTTTTCTCAAGAGGGCCTGACAGATTACCCATGTGATTTAAATTTGGAATAAATTACAAAGGCAACGTGCAAATTTTCTATGTTGTTTGCTTACAAGCAACCTGGGAAATGAAGGTGCTGGGACAACACACCTTCAAAGAATGCCACCACGCCAGCCACTTGGACTGCATCACCTGGAGGCAAATCCGTGTTCTGTTTCAGGCACCACTGGTTCTATGAATCAGGGGATCCGATCTTAGGGCACAGGCTGCTGAGAAGCCCTGATGGCCTTTGGGGTTTTCTTCTCTTTGGGAGGCTGTGTAGGTCTGTGAGTGTGTGTGTCTGTGTCCCTCCTTCCCCGTTGGAGAGCTGAGAGCTAAAGCACTCAGTGGGTACATTTGCAGCTTCTCAAAGGAAGTAAAGAGCCTGTAAAAGGAACGGGTGCTTTTTCTGGAGCTGTTTACAGAGAAGTAACCCCTGTGTCATTTTCCCTCACAGGGAGGTCCTTCCCTTGATTGCTAATCATCTGTGTACTTTAGCCATGTGTGGCTTAAGCCATGGTGGAGGCCCTGAGCAGCAAGGTCCCTCTACCCGCAGCTTTCTTTTAACTCCACAGAGCACAGCAGGCCACCGGCCGGGCCACCCAGGGAGCAGGCACCGCAGAGCTCTGTGCGTGCAGGCGGAGGCCTCCCTGCATTCCCCCCTCCCCCTGCCCACTGCCAGGGCTCTCCATCGGGGTGGCCAGCAGCCCTCCTGACCTCCTGCTCAGGACACCTTCTGGAGCCTTCCACCCCAGGTCAGCAGCACGGCCTCTCCAGGAGCCAGCGAGAAATCAGCCCTCTCCTGAAGGGCTCAGCAATAGCCCAGGAAAGCAAGTGGGTGGAGGAGTGGCCACCTGAGGGCGTGGCACCCAGCCTTGCTGCCTCCACAGCGCACAGACCGAGGGCAGCACTGGCACCCCCAGGAAGGTGTCTTTGGGAGCTGCACATGTGACCCTTGATGGCTCAGACTACCTGGGGTGACTACAAAACATCACTTGGGGTGACTGGGAGCCAGTGCGCCTGGCTCAAGCCAAGGGACCGAGGGAGGAAGGAAGGTGAGGCTGGGGCCAGAGCGCAGCTGGTCTTGTTCTAAGGACTAAGAGCACGGGATTGATGGGAGTCTCACAGAGATTATGCAGGTTCAGGGTGGAGGCTGGCCAGGGGAAGATGGAAGCAAGGGGACCAGTCCACGGCTCTCATGGTCCAGAGAGAGAGGAGGGCATGGAAGAGGGTGGTCGGTCCTGGCATGTTCCAGGGGCCAGCCAGGTCCTGCCCTCTTGAGGTTTATGTTGTAGAGGGACTGCTGGACAACCAATCAATACATAATACAATAAAATTCCAAGTTGTGATGAGTCCTGTGAATAGCACTAAGCAGAGTGAGGGCAAAGGAGAAGGCAAATGAGAAAAACTGATCAGAGCAGAGAGAAATGGCTGAACCGGGACCCATTAGAAAGTGGCCATGCTGACCTCCTACCCCCACCTTCTGCTTCTCAGTCAGCACAGGTCAGTGCTGCCCAGCGTGGCCTGGTGACAGGCTTGTGAACATACAGATCCTGGGGCCCAGACTCATTTAATCAGCTGTCCAGGGGTGGAGCCCAGCAGCATGTTTGTTCAACAAGTATCCCAGGTGAGTCTTATCAGACAAGTTCAGGAAGTAGAGACTTGAGGACTGTGGTTTGCGGAATCAGATAGGCTGGAACTGTAGTGCTGCTCCTACCACTTTTCTTATGACCTTGGGCCCTCCGCTTAATCCTCCTAAGCCTCACCTTCCTCATGTGTAAAATGGGAATCAGAGCAGTGCTAGTCTCACAGGGTTGTTATGAAGATTCATGATAAAATGCATATAAACCACTTTGCAGGATGCCTGCTTCATAGTGTGGGTGATAAAATATGAAGGAGGGACTCTACAGCATGATTTGTAATACCTGATTTTACTTTATCAAGTCAATGAGTCTATATTTAGCTCTACTGTTTATGTTTTATGTCTTGGAACCCAAACTCCTTTTCCCTTGCTCCCCAAGTTAAATCAAGCCTCAATGATCCCATCTCACGATCCTGCATCCCATCCCCATGGCCAACTCTCTGGCCCAGCTATCACCATCCCTACTGCAACAGCCTCTGCTGAGGCCTCCCTTACCACCTCCAAACCACCCATCTCCAAGCCCCAGCCCTGCTGTTGTTTTAGTTGGATTGTGTCACTCTCTCACTTAGTTTAAAGGCTTTCTGTTACTCTTCAAATAAAATTCAACATCATTACCTTAGCTCACCCGGCTTCCCCTAATCTGGCTCCAGCTTCGTGCTCTGGCCTCACTTTGGAAACCCTAACCGTGGAGTCCTCAGCTGCAACTTAAATTTATGACTTATTCGGGAAGACTTTGGTCCCCCTCTGATAAGTTTCCATAGCAACCTTTTGTGAAATTTGTCAGACTTGCAGTTAGTGGTTTAATATCTGTGTTCCCTGTGAAATAGTAAGTGCCATGAGAGCAAGGGTAGTGTCAGTCTTCTTGGAGTTGTGGATTGTATTGGGATTAAGAGTACCAATTCACAAGTCCCTAGGTTTGAACCTCAGCTCCACTACTTAATAGATATGTGACCTCGGGCAAATTATTTGGACTTTCTGGGCCTCAGCCTCCAAATCTACAAAATCTATCTCATGGGATTATTTTTCAGTTAAATCAGACAATAAGTGAGAACTGCATAGAACATTGCCTAATATATAGCAGACATTTACAGAATTTTAACTGCTATTATATTTATTCATTCTAGACCAGTATCTAGACATTATGTACTTAATAAACTCTTGTTGAATGAAGAATACTCTTTATCCTGCCTAGTATTGTGGCTTGCATATGCCCAACAGCTTGCAGTTAGTGATGCTTCCCTTGCATAGCCAGACAGAGTCCCAGCTAGATAATGCTGATGTATTTTTTGCAGAATTAAGAATGGAATCCCTTGAGGATGGTTTGGAGAAGAGATTTTGATTTCAGGAATAGAATGTTTGTCATCAGCTAGAATTTTCTTGGTAAGTGATGATTTTGGAGTAACATTTTCAGAAGGCTTTAAGTTCTCAAATGCAATTAAAATAATGGAAATACTGTAGTGCAATCTAATTCCTTCCCTTTTCCTTAGGGATTGCTGACTGCTGGTTGAGGTCTTGGTTTTTAGTGTATAGATGCAAGCTACACAATATAGTGAGTTGGGCCCAATCCACATCTTTAAATGGTTGAAAACGTCCATGCTCTATGTCATGTGTTGCCTTCCGGACCCCACCCCAGCAGGCAGTTCCTTCTAATCATTAAGGTTTGTGGTGATGCTGAGAGGGTTGCCCACATCATTAATTACCAGGCTTCCATATGAATGGCACTTCCTCAAAGACATTTGGGGAGAAGCGATAACAGACATGCCTCAGCCACATGTTCAAAGAAGTAGTTGACCTAGAGTGTCAAGCTGCATCGATAGACTCAGGGATGGAGTGAGCTTATCTCCTTCACCTTTGGGTGTCACGTTTCCTAGGGAGAGCAGGGAGGGAGATGGGTGATGGTGGCTGGAATTCCCTTGTGCGACTGAGTCTTGACATTTAAAAAGTGGGATATACTCATGTAAAAATCACTTTTCTTCTAAAGAGACCAGAATGTTGTATGTCAACACCCTGGTACTCTCCATCTCATGTTTGTCCCCACACTGCGGCCTTGTCAATGTCTTTGCTCAAAATGAGCTACTCCTATCTGGAACAAACCCTATCCCAGGGTAATTTAAACCAGGGCTTCTCAGTCTTAACTAAGTGTAGGAATCCCCTGGGGATCATGTTAAAACTATAGATTATGCACTTTGTTGTACACCTGAAACTAACACAGTGTTATAAATCAACTATAGTTCAATTTACAAAAATGCAGATGGTGACTCAGAAGGTCTGCAGTGGGGCCTAAGACTCAGCATTTCAATCAAATTCCCCAGTGATATTAACACTGCTGGTCTATGAGCAACACATGGGTTTTGGGTTACCAGGGTTAGCCAGCTGTCTGCCTGTGGGGTGGGGTGGTGGGGGGACCCCAGGAGGCAACAAAATCCTTGAAATGGTGCTCATTTTATTTATAAGACATATCCCCATTTCCTATCTCCAGGTCTCCACACCAGTTTATTCACACTCTGGGGTCAGTCACCTTCACCTCAACCAGGACTGGTAAAAATATGTTTCTGTCGTGCTCGGAATTAATCCAGTCTGCATGCCTCTATTGTTTACCTCCGGAGGTGGAAACGACTTTTCCTGCCTTATTAGCTTTCCACTGGTCCTCCCAGACTGTTCGTTGTTGATTTTAACAGAGAAAATAAGCAAACAACTAGGAGAAAGGAAGCTGGTTTACATGGATAATTCTGCTGTTCTGTTAACTTTAAAATTGTGGTGGAATTTCTGTTTTAGCTCAAAATATCTGCCGACCTTATTCTCCAACGTCAGCATTTTAAGTGGACTCTCGGCCGCAAAATCCCCACATTCGGTTCTAACAGAGTCTGATAGTCTTTTAATGTACAGAACTGTAGGCCAAGATGTTTGTGTTTATGTCCCAAGCCCCGAATAAATAAATAGCTGCATGGTATTGAAATCACCTGTCAAAATATCCACTGTGGGGCACAAAGAGAAGTCTCTCAGTGTGATTGGCTTCCTTGCTGGAAGAATTCAAAGGCTGTTTATCTCATTTGGCAAAAAAAAGACCTGTAATTACTGCATTTTGACCCCAAGGCAGGCAATTACTTCACAAAAGCTCTCCCCAGGAAACCAGACATTAGCCTGGCTAATTAGGCTGACCTCACTCACAAACGCTCTCCTCCTGCACAGGGCAGCTCGGACACCAAGGACAACCCTGCCAGTCACAGGCGATGCCGTAGCCCTACGCTGGGTTTTGCTGGGTTTTTTACTACTTTCTTTTATGTGTTCCTTGAAGCCCAATCCCTTTCCCAGAGATAGGCTCTCATCAAAAAGAAAGGGCGCCTGGACAAACTGATCTCCTTTATTGCACAAGGAGGAGGAAGCTGGAAAAAAGAAAAAAGAAAGGAAAGCAACCAAGGTTGTAAATTCTTTCCCACGTAGGAAATCATTCTTTGCCCTTTACGAAAATGGTTTGTTGTTTCAGCCGTTTAGGCACGTTTCCTACCCCCTTTTGTCCTTGCACATTTTGGGGGTTGACTTCTGTTTGGGTTCTGTGAGGCTGAGAATGTTTTAAGCGTCCCAAGCATGTAGAATTCTCTCCTTCTAAAGAATCAGACATCTCCCCAGGGAGCCCTGCGAGGTGGGTTACAAAATCATCAGGTCCCTTCCACACATGGAGAAGCACGTAGAAGGATGGCCTGTGTGCTTCTGGCTGCCCAGCCCTCAGCCATGCCTGGCAGTCAAAACGCTCTCACTTGGCCTTTAACTCCAGGACATCCCAGCAATTGAAACAAGGGTCTACACATTAGGAGGTTTTCAAGGGCAAAAGAGGAACAGGTGATTCTCTTCCAGGGCTGCAGACTAGAGGTGTCGCCTTGCCAAAGAATGACAGGATGCCTTGGAAGATGAAGAGACGGTGATTTGGTGTGGGTGGGTCTCTAAAAGCAAAAGGCAGCCCAAGTTAGCTTGAGTCAGCTTTGCTTAGGGGTCAGAATAGCCAGGGACAAGTCACCCCTTTAAGCTCAGACCCTAGTGACGATAAAGAAAAAAAATTATTCTGACACTTGTTAATATAGTAGACTTTATTCAGGACTGAGGGAACAAGCTTCATGATTATGGCAATAAAGAAGAGACATAGGGCTCAACTCTGAAGACAGCCAAGACAGCTCGGGATTTATACCAAGGAGCAGAGTGGGGGGTGTGGGGGGGTGGTCAGTGGATAGAAAAGCACTCAGAGGAGACAGCAAGGGTAGGGGGACTCTTGCTAAACCAACTTAAGATTCTTGCTGAAGGCAGGCCAGAGTGATCAGACACTGAGGATGATCAGATACCAAGGGTGGTGGGATTCTCTCTAAACTGATTTAGCAGGATTCTTGCTACAATGGCCTGAGGCAGGCCAAAGACAGGCCCAAGGAAGAGGCCTAGTCAAGAAGAGATTTCAGAGGAATATAAAGTGTGGTCAAGAAGAATCTTTGTCTGTGAAAAGTTGAAAGGCAAAAGGTGCAGGCAGTACCTGGACCTTTTGCCTAATGCTCTTAAAACAAGGACCAGAAAAAGAATGAAGCAGCCCTGGGCCAGGAGAGGTGGGGTTCTATGGTGTGCACGTGGCTAGGCTGGTGCACTACTGGCTTCTGGATGGCGAAGTAGCTCCAGCTGCCTGGCCAGGTGAGATCCAGGAGGAGGAGAGCATTCCAGGAGGCATCCTGAGGCAGAATTTCCGTGGCTTCCTACAGATGAAAGAGTCAAGCTATTTTGTGACTACACTCAGAGCAACCAGCAGGCAGAAGATCTGATGCTTGCCCTTGTGTGGCACTTTGAGAGTTCCAGAGGCAAGTTCCCAGAGACATATGGAAAAGCTAAGAGTAATGCTACCCACTCATTCTTACTCAAAGGCATCTGAGAGGGATGAATAATTACAAAATGATGATGCCAGCATTTTGAATAACCATTTCAAAGGCAAATTACCCAATAAAGTCCCAGTTGCATGGTTTGGCCTTTCAGCAGTTTTCTGCAGTTTCAGCAGTTCCCCACCTACCTTTCTCACAAAACTAAACAATTTAACAAGGGTGAGGTGACTGAGCCAAGTAGGGTCTATATATGTATGCGTATGTGCATGCGTATGTGAGAGAGAGAACTTTTTACAAGGTAAAACCAAGACTCATAGAACCACAGGTATCCCCCACTTTTCGAAAGTTTGCTTTAGGTCACTTTGCTCTTACGAGAGACCTGCATTAGTACCTGTTTTTTGCTAATTGAAAGAAATCCGAAGAGGATTTGGGCTTTTACCGAAAAAGGTGAAAAGCAAAAATAGTGCTCGGCGTTTGTTTCACAGCAAACTGTTATAGAGGCAGTGTGAACCCCAAGCAGTGAGAGTGGTGCCGCTAAGCTCCTTCCCCAGGAACTACACTCAGCATCTCAGCATCAAGCCCTCATAGCTTTGGACTGTGTCTGTGAGCCTCTGTGCTTTATCTGGATTTATTTCAGACATCCATTAACAGGATGCTTCATTGTATGCCATTTCGGCTTACGAAATGTTTCATAAGGAACGGTCTACTTTCAGATAGCAGGGGAAGCCTGTGTAAAATGGACGTGTGTCAAGGGCTTTATTTAACTCATTGATTAATGAGAGAGCCAGTGAGATGTTAGAACTGGTTTAACAGACACATATATAGGCCATCAAGAATACTGAAATGAATTTGCTCAATAGATGAAAAAGTGACTCCTTCCACAGCTGGGAGGGAAATCAACGGGACCTCCACCCATGTGCAAAATTCATTTGCACTGCTATCAGTTATCTACAATTTACAGAGTTCTGAAAAGCTCAAAGACAGTGAGAGGAGCAGAGACCCCATAGAATCCAGTCATCTGAAAGAGTGCACCACACAAAGCCTGGTTTTCCATTTGAAGACAGTTATCATTTTGGTTCATTTCTAAGTCTTTTACAAGTTTTCCCTAATATGTAATATGTACACATACACACACCTGAGTGTGTTTTCCCACCCATATGCCCTTGCACATGTTCCTTTTTAATCAAAGCACTCTTTCCCCTTGTTCCTTGCCAGTCTGAATATGACTCTCCCGTCCTATCTAGAGCCAACAAATCAGAATCTCTGAGAGGGGACTCAAAACTGCATTAACCAGCTTCCCCAGGTGAGACTCTGATGCAAAGCCACTGGCAACCCCCCTGTGAGGAATGCAAGTCCATCCTCTCAAGATTCAGAAGATATGCAAATATCACCAGAGTCGTGAGGAGATGGTTCATATAGGTGGTAGGTTCGGAATTGAAACTTGAACTATGGGCAGTATTTGGAGAAGAGAGCAGAAAGCATTCCAGGAAGTGGGAGGCCATGGGCGAAAGGGCAAGGAAGTAAGAATAAGGATGGGGATGGTGGGGAGAGGCAAGGATTCCCACCTGAGTGAAGCACTGAGGAGGAGGGAAACAAAGATTGGGTGAGTATGGCAGATGCAGCAGGTTTAACTCATTCCAGAGTTAGTACACATTTTTTAAAGCAGGGAACTAACATAAGAAAAGTAGTGTTTTAAGGAAGACTTGTGGGGACATAGTATACAGCACAGGATCTGCTGTTCCATAAGATGGAGGCATGGTTCCTGAATGTGCCTCTTCATTTCAGTCTGGGAAAGGAGGGTGATGTTTATTCAGAGAGCAAGATGTGGTCAATTTCCCTAAGTATAACCACTGAGAGACTGAATACACAAGCAGGCAATGACCATATACAAAAATAGAACTCTGACCCACAATCTGCACCACCCACTTAGGAAACTGACCCACAGCCAGCCTGCTGTCTATAATGCTTGCAGGAAGTCATACCCCCTATCTCTAGCCACTGGTCCAGGAAGCCAAAAAGTAAACTGTACAAGTCAGCTCAAAACAGCCAGGACTTTATTCATAACTGACAGCTTCCCTGATTTTTGTCTCTGCTTCCAGCTTAAGACCAAAGAGGTTTTAGAGGCAAAAGCCAAATCTGCACCCTTAACCAACCACATAGGAGGCCCCACTTCTAGTTATTCTTCTTCTGGCCTCTCCAGACCCACGGCCTCCAGACAGGGCACACCTGCAGCCTTCCCTTTTTGCCACAACTATAAAGCTTTCCAGCGCCTCTGCCTGCCTTTGAGTCTCTGCCAAATTCCAGTGATAAAGGCTGCCTCCCTCGCTGGAGCCAGTTCTGAATAAATAGCCTTTGTTTGTTCTCTGTGGGTGGTTTTTGTTTATTTCCACACCACAAACAGTCATCTACATCTCTGCTTATCCAGAAGGAAGATGTTTACAACCCACAGACCTGCCAATTCGAACCATGCAAGTTACTTCTACCATTAATTTAATATGCTTCATCCACAGGTGGAATATTGTAATTGACATTTCTTGTTTATCATTTCTGCGTACCGTATATCTCACACATAAATAAAATAATTCTGTTAGGCAGCTGTGGTAAGTAAAAGAAAAAGCAGGAACTTAGAAGACATGGGTTCTAGTCCCAACTAAGTACCCACTCTGAAAATCACAGCACTGAATGACTTGGTGGTGAAAAAAGATTAATGATTTGGTTTGTGCCTTGAGGATCTTACACACTGCTTGGAGGAATTTGAAATTTGTGCTTGTAAATCTAACTAAAAAATACAGATGCCAAAAAATTGTTCTGGGCAAGAAGTGTAACAGGAGAGTAGAAGAGAGGGAGAAGTCACTGAGTGAACTTGTCACAGTAAAGGTGGAATGTGAGCAGGATCTGGAGGATGGATAGGATTTGGACAGATAGAAAAAGAGAATAGAGGTCATTCTAGGAAGGACAAATGGTATGAATCAGGACGGAATAAGTTGCATTCAGAGCACCACGAGTAGCCTTGCCAGACTGAGTTCTTTGATGGGGGAGACATAAATATAACAGGAGTAGTGACTTTAACTTGAAATTCACAGGACTGCAAATGCCAAGCTGAAAGTTTTAACTTTTCTAATTGTTGCTTGGCATCATTGCAGTTTGTCATAAATCCTGTTATCATTTTACTTGAGCCTGTGGTAAAACAGACTCTTCTTGAGGATTGAAAGAAAGAATACAGTGAATGAGGAGAAAAATTTGACAAAGTTTGACTTGTGTGTGTGACCTATTTATCTCTAGTAATCCTTTTTAAAAATATTGTACTAACAATACATATATTACATAAAATTTACCATTTTAACCATTTTAAGGGTACAGTTCAGTGATATTAAGTACATTGACATTGTTGGGCAACCATCCCCATCATCTGTCTCCAGAAGTTTTCATCCTGCCAAACTGAAGCCCAATACCCATTAAACAATAATTCCCACTACCCACGCCCCAGCCTCTGGTAACCACTGTCCTACTTCATGAGTCTGACTACTCTAGGTACCTCACATAAGTGGAATCATACAATATTTGTCCTCTGTGTCTAGTTTTTTAGCATAATGTCTTCAAATTTCATTCATGTTATAGCATGTGTCAGAATTTCATTTCTTTTTAAGGCTGAATTCATTGTATGTATATACCACCTGTCAACGGACATTTGAATTGTTTTCATCTTTTGGCTATTGTGAATAATGTCGCTATGAACATGGGTATACAAATACCTGTTCGGGCCCTTGCTTTCGGTTCTTTGGGGTATATACCCAGAAGTGAAATTGCTGGATCATATGGTAATTCTATGTTTAATTTTGGAGTTTTTTTGAACCACCATACCATTTTCCACAGTGCCTGCACCATTTTACGTTCCACCAGCAAAGCACAAGTGTTCCAGTTTTGTTATTTTTTGTTTTTCTCTTAAAAACTACTTAATGGGTGTGAAGTGGTGTCACATTATGGTTCTGATTTGCATTTTATTACTGATTAGTGATGTTGAGAATCTTTTCATGTGCTTTTTGGCCATTTGTATATCTTCTTTAGAGAAATGTCTATTCAAGTTCTTTGTGCATTTTTTTGAACTTGGATATGTGGGGTCTTTTGTTGTTGAGTTGTAAAAGTTCTTTACATATTATGGATATTAATAATATCCATAATTAATAATTATGGATATTAATCCCTTATCAGATATATGATAAATATTTTCTCCCATTCTGTGGGTTGCCTTTTCACTCTGTTGATAGTGTCCTTTGACACACAACACTTTTTAATTTTGATGAAGTCCAAGTTATCTATTTTTCTTTTTTTACTGCCTCTAGTTTTGGTGTCATAGTCAAGAAATCATTGCCAAATGAAGCTTTTCTATATGTTTTCTTCTAAGAGTTTTATAGTTTTAGCTCTTACACTTAGATCTTGGATCCATTTTGAGCTAATTTTTGCAGATGATGTAAGGAAAGGATCCAACTTCATTCTTTTGCATGTGGATTTCCCCAGCACCATTTGTTGAAAAGACTATCCTTTCCCCATTGAGTGGTCTTGGCACCCTTGTCGAAAATCATTTGACTACATGTGAGAAGGTTTATTTCTGGGTTCTCTATTCTATATAATATTTGCCTTTTAAGGTGACTAATAATAACAGTTGTGTTGAAGAAACAAAGATGGTGTACACTACTCCAAAAGAGAAAGAAATTAAATTGCTTTTCTCAATAATTACAATGAATTCCAGTGTGAGAAAAAAACATTCCTTTAGATATTTATTTTTCTCTTCGGGAAATTTTTTTAACTAGTATAGGTTTACAGGAGGTTGCAAAAATAGTACAGAAGTCCTGTGTACCCTTCACCCAATTTCCCCCAATGGTACATCTTACCTATGTGTGGTGCAATATCGAAACAAAGAAACTGACATTAGTACAATCCCAGATCTTATTCAGATTTCATCAGTTTTACACACATTTGTCTGTGTGTGTGTAGTTTTATGCACTTTTATCACGTGTGTAGATTTGTGTAATCACTACTATAATCACTAATCTCTTCTCCATCTTTATGATTTTGCCATTTCAAAAATATTATATAAATGGAATCATACAGTATAAAACACTTTGAAATTGCCTTTTTTTACTCAGCATTATTCCCTTGAGATCCATCCCAGTTGTTGCATGTATCAATAGTGCTTTTTTATCACTGAGTTGTATTCCATGGCATGGATGTTCCAGTATGTTTAAACATTCATCCATTGAAGACATTTGGGTTGTTTACAATTTTTGGTTACAACAAACAAAACTAATATGAACATTCCTGTACATGTTTTTGTGTGAACATAAATTTTATTTTCTCTGAGATAAATGCCCAGGAGTGCACTGGCTGGATCATGTAGTATGTTTAGTTTTGTAAGAAACTGCTAAACTATTTTTCAGAATGGCTATACCATTTTGCATTCCCATCAGTAATGTCTGAGAGATATCCAGTTTCTCTGCATCATCACCAGCATTTGATATTGTCACTGTTTTTTATTTTCACTGTTCTAACAGGTGTGTAGTGATACCTCATTGTAATTTTTCAGGAATGATTTATAATTTGCTATATAGCAGTTCAACTACTTTGCATTGCTATCTTCTTCCTCTTACTCTCATTTTTAACAGAGAAAACTCCACATTCCCTTCCCTTTCCTTACTTCATTATTCCTCGTGGGACTAAAGAAATGTAGAAAAGACTCCTCATTTTCTCTTGGATTATATTGTCCTAACGAAGCCTCAGTTTTATCATCTTTCATTTGCTTTCAACATTGGCCTTGTAGTCAGCGGGGAATAAAAGAAAGAAGCAGCTGGCCAGAGGGCTAGGAGGAGGGGGCCTGTTCTTTGTGCCTGTGTATATTCATTTTCTAGTCACAGCTCAAGTTGTTTTGCTTTCCACTGCTCGGGGAGAGAGGGAAATGGAAATGTACTCACTGTTGTTTAAGCCTCCTGGACAGTAAAACAAAGGCAGCCCTACTGCCTTTTTCCTAAATAAAGTCACATAACCCCTTTGAGAGCACTTCAAAAATGATCTACACATTTCAAAGACTTCTAACGCTAGAAATGGTCCTGGGCAAGGCCCTCAATAAACATTGATTATGTGCCTACTGTGTGCCCTGCTCTAGGAGAGGTCCTGGGTTAGAGATCTGCATCCTAATAAGCCAGGCTCTCCATCTGGTGTCAGCAGCTGTGAGTGAGGTGTGCAAAGTGCTTATGCAGAGAGGTGAGCAAGCAGCTGTAAGGCCCTGAAGCTCACTGCCTAGGAATCAGGGAACTTAGTGACCAACTCACCCAGAGCTTCTCAAGCCTGAGTGAGTCTGAGAGTCATGCAGTGTGGCTGCTAAAAATATAAATTTCTGGATACTGCCCCAAAGAGACCAAATCAGAACCTCTGGAGGAAAGACCCAGGAAGCTGTATTTTAAAACAAACTATCCATCTGTGCAATGGACTGAATTGTGTGCCCCCACCCACTGCCAATTCATATGTTGAAGGCCTAAACCCCAATGTGATGCTATTTGGAGGTGGGGCCTTTTGAAGGTGATGGGGTTTAGATGAGGTCATGGTGGGATTTGTGCCCTTATAAAAAGAGACACCAGACATGCACACACACAAATAAACAACCATGTGAGGACAGAGAGAAGGTGGCTATCTGCAAGCCAAGCAGAGGGGCCTCAGAAGAAACCAAACCTGCTGACATCTTGATCTCAGACTTCTAGCCCCCAGAACTGACATAGCAAGAAGGCAGCTGTCTGAAAGCCAGGAAGAAGTTTCCCACCAGGAGCTGAATCAGCCAACACCTTGATCTTGGACTTCCAGCCTCCAGAAGTGTGAGAAATAAATTTCTGTTGTTTAAGTCACTAAGTCTATGGTATTATTTTATGGCAACCCAAGCAGACTAATACAATATAATTCTTGGAATCATCCCCATTGACAACCATTGACCCAATCCAGCCCTCTCATTTGACAGGTGAGGAAACTTTTTTGTTTGTTTGTTTTAAAATGAACTTATTAAAGAATGGTCTTAGGAAGGCAACAACATTTGATTTAGTTTTAAAATTTTCTGTTTCTTCATACCATACAATGAAGATAATGTAAGAGAGCACAGAGTTATAAGCTTCCTTCTACTGAAATTCTCTGACAGTACAGCATAGTGTAGTCATTCTGCAATGCTGGAAAAATTTTTAGAAAGTCTCTTCTATGCTTCTCTTTAAAAAGCGATGAACAATAACAGAGGATGGCATAAAAAAGCCTTTTTTTTCCTATTTATTCTGTAGTATTGGAGCCAGTATTTTTACCATCACAGGCTACAATTTTCACTTTATCCACTTTAGTAAGTTCTGTCACCTCTCTGAATTCAACATCATTCAATACAAAAGTCCACCCATTATTGCAGAATCTGTATGTATTTAGTCAGGTTAAAATCCTCATATGGTGTCCCCACACCCAGTTAATGGCCCAGTCATGATTAAGTCCGGGTTCTCTAACTTTTAGACCAGTGCCCATTCCACCAACTCAAAGGTGACAAGTAACTTTATACATATATCAACTCTGGTTGGTTGCTGGTGGCTACCAAGAAGACTGTGTCAGGAAGGACTCTGAGTACAAGTCCAGGCTCAGCTGATGCGGGCACCATGACTGGCAGGGAAAGCACATGAGGAGTAAGAAGAATCATAGTATTGGTGGGAAACCTGGACTTAGAGTCCAGCTACCCTGGTTGAATAAAGGCTCTTGTCACTTAAGCTCATTGAGAACAGTACAACTCAAAGGTGTTGTCCATGACCAGCAGCATCAGCATCACCTGGGAGCTTATTAGAGATGTAAATTCTTGGGTCCTATCCAGACAGACTAGATCAGGAGCTCCGGGGATGGAGCCCCTGAGTCCATCCTGCTGCTTTTGCACACTACAGCTTGAGAAGCACTGCACTAGAATATAAGGACAATAATGTCAGTGTCTCTGGGTGGTGACCGTGAGAAGATGTTATAAACTAAAAAGCAGTTCACAAGCGCAAACTAATCTCCCTCTTCCTAGCAGGACTCTTGTTTCCACGGGCTCACTCTGCATGTCGGTGGAGGAGCATCTGCCCTCCCCGATAGAAGTATTTACACGGCATCTCTCACATCCACTCCTCTGGTTGCGTGCGGAACAAATGGAATCCCTCAGAGACCTCCTGAGAATGTCAGGATGCTTCTTCCAGCCCTCATCCCCCATAACCAATGAAAAAATGCCAGGGCTGTGTATTTTTAGTTCAAGACATCTGCATTTGCCATCTCCGAGCCCGCCTTCTAACCGCGTGGCCAGCATTGTGCAACTACTACACTCCTTTATGACATTTTCTGTTAAGTAATGTGTTTGGAAGCTTGAGTGAATCAGAGACAGTAAGCATTTGATTGCTTACATTATTTTGGTTCAAACATGGCTCACGGCCCAGGACTAATTTACTTATTTTTGTATGGTACATTTCTATTTCACTTGGGAATTTGCCATCCCCCATTCTCTCTTCCAGCTGCTCTCCCTTCGCCCACCCACCCCTCCCCTTGCCACCCTTCTTCCTGGGCCTGCCTCTCCTGTCTCCCATCGGGTAGAAAGTTTGTGAAAGATGCCTCATCAGCGGCCTCCAAGCCAGAGACTCTGTTCTTTGCCACTGTGGTTCACTTGCACGTTCCCACCCACAGCCTCAGACCTGACAGGCAGAGACCACCTACTGCTGGCCCAACAAAGGCCCGCCTTTTCCACAAGCCAGCCAGCCTTCTCCCTTTGGGGGCACAGCTAACTGTGTGGGTGTGGGTCTGGGCTCTTTATTCCAGGAGCCACCAGACCTAGACACAAAGATTGTAGGTTTTTGCTCAGAGCCACCCTGGGGAGGAAAGCCAGCAACCTGGACATGACAGAATCAGTATCCTATTACAGGTCCCCTGAACCAAGCTGTCCCCTGCCTACCCCACCCCCATCTGCAAAAACAGCCTGTTCTGCATATGGGATGGAAACTGTGTCCTGGCAAAACACAAAAAGTAAATATTTAAAGGGAAAAAAGCACACACAAGGAAACAAAATGCCTTGCGTTTATGTTTCCATGGGCTGTCGCCAAGTACCTCCCAGCCTCCCCCGGCTCGTGTTCAGCGTGCCATATGGTTTGAGACCAGTGGATTAAACCCTCCACGGTTGTGAAAAACATCAGTCCATTTGGTCTGGCCTTTCTCTCCCTGCATTTGTTGTTCATTTGCGAGTTTCTCACATCCCTTGGCCGACTGCTGTCAGTGTGTTTACAGGTTTTAGATTTCTGATGGAATCTAAAGCACCACACCACCCGGAGCCTGCAGCAGACCATCTCCGGGAGGAAGCGAGGCAGCCCTGGGGCGCCCAAATGGACGTTTGCAAACAGAGTCCTGGGACATGTGTGACCCAAACAAAACTCACATTTTGATGCATCAGTGATGAATAATTTCCCCCCGAAACTCAGGCCAAAAGAAGAGTGATTCTGTGTTTTAGTTCCCACTTGGCATCCTCCTGTGACATAGCTAAACCAGAGGTGGAAGGGTGGGTCCTTACCAGGAGTGGGGTGGAAAACTGGCCAGCACTGGAGTGAAAGGTGGGTGCACCAGGATCTGTTGGAACAAAGCCCTGCCCGCTTCTCACTTTGGGATGGGACTGGACCTCTAACTCTTCACGTAGAGGTTATGGTATTAAATAGTCATGAGAAATAAAATTAAAATAACCTATACAAGGTCTGACACTTCCCTACTGCAATTCTGGGAGTGAAAACACAGCACTGATGTGATGATTGGGAAAGACAAGCAGATATAAGGGAATGCCTTTCCTATTAAAGAAGTTCAGATAAGCAGCTGGAGCATGATATGCAAGTCTGAATCAAACTTCCAAGCCTTGTGCCCATAACCTTTTCCTGCCATCCCTCATCTTTTTGCCTAGTGATGTTTCTAGAGACAGAGCCATATGGAGAAAATTCCATTCTTATTTCTCACTCGGTTCTATCCAATTCACATTGGGGTTCTGTTTGATTCAGGCCCTGCAACACATTTAGTTGGTTGTGGGAGATTACTTAGCAGGATTCATAGGCGACTTTTGGCTGCGGATATATGGGTGGGCTAAGAGGCCACCAGATGTGTGCTCATCTTTGAAGACAGAGGAATACATAATATAAATTCATTGCATTTATTTTTTTGAAGCTTCTAGCCTAGGTTCATAGAGAGTCTGTCACTATCCTGATTTGGAAGTTTCCTGATTTGGAAGAATACGAACTACACTTCTTTACTGTAATAAATCATGCCTTGAAGTTGCATAATTATTGGAGCAAAGGGCTTTCGAGAACTTAAGAAGTCATTTTGCCCACGACCCCCGACTCCATCCTCACCTCTGTTCCTTTGAGTGCTAACTTTCAACCTGGACTTTTATAGGACCCCTTTTTGATAAAATGCCCTAGAGTTGTTCACATAATGAGTGCTGTTTATGAGACCAGAAGTGATTGGACATTAACCCTTGGGTACGTCCTGGTAGAGAGGCACAAACCCTTAGCAGGTAACGTGGTGAGCCAACACCACCAACATAGCTACATAAGGATAGACCAACAAGGCACAAAATAAAGTAAGTCCCAGAATGGGCATGAGAGACAAAGGAAAATACTTTAAAAGAAGTGTCCCTGGGAAAGCCCCATTTCGATTAAAGTCAGGATGTAGCCATCCTCCTGATGTCACAAAGAGACTAGCAATCTTAACTATGAAGCATATAAAATAGAAATGGAGCACCATATTCTTTTGAAAAATCATTTGAAGACTATAAATTTTCCTCAGCATACAGGCCTGACCATAACTCATAGTTTTTGATATGAAATATTTTTCTTTTCCTTCATTTGTAGATACTTTGTCATTTTAAATGTGTCTTTTTTCATTTTAATAGGTACCACCAGATTATTTTCCCAAATTGTGTGCCAGTCCAGGCCCCACCAGCATCGTAAGCTGTGAGAGAGAAGTCTCCCACACCTTTACTGGCACTGAAAATTATCACTAATTTTTGCCAACCTGATTGGCAAACTATTGGCTCTCTTTCTTGTTATATAACATTCCCCCAACTACTAGTGATGTTGGGCATATTTTCAATTGTTTGATATTCATTTTCATTCCAACCTCATTGAATTGCTCACTTTCCTACTTTTTTTCTGCTTAATAATTTATAAGAGGTTATCGATATTAGCAAGATTAATACTCTATCATATGTCTTCCAAATATTTTCTCTAGTACCGTCATCTTTCTGTCAGTATTTTTGTATTGTCTTTGGCAGTGCAAAAATATTGAATTTTTTTTTTTTTCTTTTTGCGGTATGCGGGCCTCTCACTGTTGTGGCCTCTCCCGTTGCGGAGCACAGGCTCCGGACGCGCAGGCCCAGCGGCCATGGCTCACGGGCCCAGCCGCTCCGCGGCATATGGGATCCTCCCAGACCGGGGCACGAACCCGTATCCCCTGCATCGGCAGGCGGACTCTCAACCACTGCGCCACCAGGGAGGCCCCCCAAAATATTGAATTTTTATGGAGTCAGAATTGTCAGATTTTTCCCTTAAGACTTTTTGGTTTCCTGTCTTGCTTAAAAAGGTCTCCTCTCTGAAAGGTTGAAAAACATTATCTTAAATTCCTGATTAGAATTGCGTTAAATGACGTATTGATTTAGGAAGTTTTATGTTTATGATATTGTCTTCCTCCATAGCAGGGGTCAGCAAACCACGGCCGGTGGGTCAGCTCCAGCCCATTGTCAGCTTTCCTAAATAACATTTTATTGGAACCAGCCACATTCATTAATTTACATATTGCCTATACATGCTTTTGCACTGCAGTGGCAAAGTTCTGTAGCTGCAACAGAGACCCTAGAGCCCGCATAGCCTAAAATATTTGTTATCTGGTTCTTTATGGAAAAAAATCTGCTAACCCTTGCATTCTAGGATGTTTGAATGTCTCTCCATTTCTTCAGACCCTATTTTACTTCTCTTAATAATGTTTTATAATTTTTCCTCATCTTTAAAAGGGTGCTAATGATAGTACCCATCTTATTGTTGTGGAGATTAAATTAACTAACATAAAATGCTTAGCACAGTGCCTGGTTCATAAAAAGCTCTTGAAAAATAACAGCCATTGTTTTAATGCTGAAACAAAGAGGTGCAATAGACAGTAAGACATAATTCTTGTCATTCTGAATTACCTGTAGATTTTCTTTGTTTTAAAGGCATCTGCTGGCTTATTAGAATTATTTTTCCTGATTGTAAAATTAATATTAATTCATTCTAGAAATTAAAATTAAAATCTCCCCTGACCATCTTACTCAGAGAAACTAGTGTCATTCTGTTGATATATACAGAATGGTTTTGCTTGTGTAGGTACATACTACCTGTCAAGTGTTAACAATTCCATGACATTTGAGTACTAGAGACATCACATTTTTTTTTCTAAACCAAATCTCATTCTGGCAGAGCCTGGTGAGAAGGCCAATGACAGTCTTTTGGGGGCTCTATCCTATGCCTTATAATAGATCAATTAAGAACCCTAGGCTATTGTGCTTTTGGAGAAAGGGGCAGGCACAGTCCTTGCTGCAGGGTGATCACTGGTGTTACTATGCACCATCAGCTAAAGGCACTGCTGCCATTGGACAGCATTTCTTCAACATGTGTAGGCACATCTGCCCCAGATGGTACCAGGATGGTCCTCCCCACTGACCACTGCCTGAGCTCTGAAGACCCTTGCTGCTGTTCCAAAGCCACGGCTTAGTGACCCACCCTCACAGGCACCCAGGCAGCCATGAAGAGTGTACCGAAAACTGTTTTCAGTAGATGAAGACAAAAGACTTTGTGATTTACTCAAGTGATTAGGTACAAATTTCCTTCCAGTAAACATAATATTAAAAAGCTCTTTTTCCTGAATTATATTCTGCTGTGTGCACAAAGTGTAATGGTCCTATTAAACATGCTACTTTTGTACTTTTACAGCAGTTTGACAGCATGGTGGATTAATGATGAAGTCAAGTGCGCTTCATCTTTATTTCGGTGCCAAGAGGCTCTGGTTTTTCCCAGCATAGTGAATCTGATTGAAGAAATATTTACGAAATGAAAAGTCCATCAAGAAAAGTGTTGGGCAATTGTCTCTGACAATGTAACAAACACAGTGACGGCTATGAGTGATTTAAGGATCACAAACATCCCACGTTGTTCACACTCTTCAGCTGCATATTGAGAAAGCTATTATGGCACAGAACTGCTGCCTGTAGTCATCAGGGATGCGCCCCTTTTCATCATTCTTTTTCATCCAAAGATAAACTATGTGACATAGAAGAGATTTTGGAACTGCCTTATGTAATTTTACAAAACGTTTCAACAAACTAGAACAGCAGCCATTACATGTACAAAGGCTGCTTGTACCAAAAAAGCCTTTAAATTGTACCATGCAGAAAATAATGCCAATTCACCAGGGGTACTAACAACCAAATGTTGCTTGCAGAGAAAGTAGTTCATTTGTGAAACATGCTGACGAAGTGAATCAACTAATGGATTTTGAGAAGGCAACTATTTCATTCTTTAATTTGCTTTAAGGTCCTCCTATGTTCCCACTGCTGAAAAGGTGCTGGACTTGGCATGCATGCAAGGGAAGCTGAGCAACAGGTAGAAATTCCCAGATAATAGTGTTATCTTAAAAGCCAATTACAGGTTCTTACAAGTCCCCCCCCCCCATCCAAAAGTAGAGCATTCCTATGAAACCTTTCATAGAGTGAAGATAAGAAGCAGTTATCTCAGGACACATCTTGCTAACGGAGGCACAGAATAAATAGAGATAAAGCACAGATACAACACAGCTCAAAGCTATAGCGACTTGAGGCTGAGATGCTGAGTGCAGTTCCCTGGGGAGGAGCTTGGAGTGCCTCTCTCACCGTGGCTTGGGGTGTATGCTGACTCTATAACAGCTCACTGCAAAACAAACTCTGATGCTATTTTGAATTTTTACCTTTTTCTGTAAAACTGAAAATCCTCTTCAGATTCCTTTCTGTTAGCAAAAGCAGGTACTAATGTAGGTCTTTTATGAAAGCAAAGTGGTGAAAAGTGAACTTTGGAAGAGCCGAGGAACATTGTTCCAATGTTCCATTTTTCGATCAAACATTTAAGGACAAAATTTTCCTAGAGTCCATGCAAAAATATTAGAAATAAAGATGACCAAGGGAAGGCAACAATCTGAGTTCTGCTTCTGAAATATTAAGAAAGCCTCTTCAAGCGGTGCATATAGCTTTGGTTTGAGTGTTGCTTCAGCCCCATAGACCAAACCTTCAAGTGCAGGAGATGAAAAAACTTGACTTTAGTTGGTTATTAATGTTTAGAGCAGGGTTTCTCAACATCTACGCTATTGACATTTTGAGTCAGTAACACTTTGTTGTGAGTGGCTGGCTGTCCTGTGCACTGTAGGATGTTTAGCAGTGTCTCTGTCCTCTACTCAGTAGATGTCAGTAACGTGTCTCCCCCAGTTATGACAACCAAAAATGTCTCCACACATTCTCTAATGTCCCCTAGGGGGCAAAACCAAAAATCACTCTGAGAACCACTGGTTTACAGGAAGGAAATCTTAACAGTACAGGCGTTTCTAATGGCATGTGATAACCCTTGG
Source organism: Mesoplodon mirus (assembly GCF_964341445.2). Lineage (NCBI taxonomy): Eukaryota > Metazoa > Chordata > Mammalia > Artiodactyla > Ziphiidae > Mesoplodon > Mesoplodon mirus. The sequence goes on along the minus strand of NC_138976.1, from coordinate 39,490,803 downwards.
TAACGATGCTGCCATGAATCCTCCTCAGCCCCTAGCATCTTCTTCGGAACCCAACACTGACAAAGCTGCCACACACACCACACTCCCCACTAATCCAGTTGGAGATAAGCTTCAGTTTTGCTCACAGGTATGAGCACAGCATCCAGGGGCCCTCTGCCAGTTGATGGTGCTGAGACATCATTGTTACAGTATACAATCAAACTTTAAAAATTTAACTACTAAAGTTCATAAGTGAACATTGAAATGTTACCTACAGTTTTAAATAAAATTTCAGATGTATCCATGTAACCCAGAAGTTCTAAGATGGCAATATGTGACTTTGACAGAATATCAGTTTACAGATGTGTGCATTCAACATTGGGTCAAACTCCACATTCAGAGCACATGTCTGAGAAGAAGCTTCCTGAAGCAGGACCAAGGCCAGAAGGCAGTGGGCACCGCTGTGGGGTGTTCAACAAATGATTCTTTTGGCCAGTCCTACGTGGGTGAGCATTGAAGTCGTTTGCAATATTTTGGTCTCATACATTAATTTGTGATGAACTTTCTTAATTAGAAAGCAGTGAGGTCTTATTTAATTATCCCCTTCAAAAACATTTCTAGAAGTGAAAGTATGGCATCAAAAGACCTGAACAGTTTTATGCTTTTTTATACCTATTATTGTGTCCTCAAGAGAAACCTCATTCATACTATCAGCAATGAGTGTCTTGGTGGACCCTAGGTGTTATAAAATTTTCAAAGATTTTTATTAATATGATAGGGGGACATCATATCTTCTTTTTATTATTTCACAATTCTTTGGTTTAAGAAAAAACAACAAAAATTGCATAGTGTCAAAATGACCATCGATCACTGTTCTTTAGTAGAGCCCCTGATGACACAGCTGGATTGCAGTAAGGGCGCATGAGGTATGAAATGTACACAGCTTTAAACTCTAGATTGACACTTGGCATGGTGAGATGCTCACATTGGTGGGGATGAGGAAACAGAGCTTTGTCAGGGAGCAGCAGATACTTCCCCCCAAATATAAGTTCACTGAATGGAAGAGTGAATAAACTCAGGAGATTTTCAAGCTGCCTTGTTTGAACAAGGTATTTAAACAAGCTGGAACTACCCACATATTTAACTTTGTGTCTTCCCAACTCTTTCCTTGCCAAGTGTGAGTAGTTGAATTTGCAAAGCTTTAACTCATGTGTGATATCACTGATCTGTAATACTTACTGAGTTGCTGCCATGTCTCATGGATGTCAATTGATCCCATTCATTCTTTGAAATGGCCTTGCCAGGTAGGTAACATCTCTATGTTGTGAATAAGGGACTTGAGATTTTAAAATTGGTCCTGAAGTCCAAGGCTATTGAGTGGCAGAGCTGGAATTCACATCCAGTTCTGCCTGATTCCAAAACCCCTACTCTTTAATTTCCCATACCATATGGTGTACCAATATCAGTCTCAAATATTCATGTTCCCTCATGACTCCTCCCTCCCCTTGAGAATGAAAAGCCCCTGGTTTTCTCCAACTTGAGTTCAAAGAAAGCTACTGAAATTATTTAATTATTTTGATGACTATTGTAGAACATCTGGTTCTCTTTTTTCCCCTGTTTTATGGTAGGGAAAAACAGGTGGGAATAAAAGGGGAATTGGATTTCTTAGTGCAAGGAATCACAGCACATTATGACAGGAAACACTCGGTCACTCGTTCTTCTCTTAAAACCCCTCTTGTTTTCAGCTTTGTGTTACAGCGACATGACGTGGGCAGAGCCTGGCCCAGGCTGTCTTTTCATGTCCCCACTTGAAAACATTTGAAGGAGTGTAATCATTTGTTTCCTCGCCAGCAGGACTCTTCCTGGCTGAGGGCACACTTGGCCTCCTGGGTGGTGTCTCTCTGATGTCATCATTCAGTTGTTATTTCCGTCTAGCCCTCATGGGCCCTTGCAACTAAAGTCACCGTTATTAAAGACCCTGATATTTAAACTGAAAAACAGCCTGCCTTGCCAGCTCTCCCTTGGAATTCCCTGTCTTCCTGGGGCAGGAAAGTGAGCAGCTCTCATCCAGTCTCCACTGAGTACCAAGAAGAGACAGGTGTTTGAGTTTCTGTACTTATTTCTTAAGTTCGATAGAAGGGAAGGACACTGAGCATCCAATGACATGCATTCTAATTCCAGAAAAGTCACTTTTACTCATGTTACCCTGGGGGATTTCCTTAACATTCCAGGCTGTCTATTCTTATGAAGATCACATAGAATATACATGTCTGGCACATGGAAATGATGAAGCCTCATGCAATCGTAAGGCAGATTAGAATTACTCATAATAGTACTTTTCACCATCTAACATACTCTGTGTTTGACTTATTTTTGTTTCTTTTCTATCCTCACATTTTCCCAATTTCCCCCACCCCCTAATTAGAATGTAAGACCCAGGAAGGCTGGGATTTGGGCACTTTATTAATTACTGTATCCCCAGAGCTCAGAAAAAGGCCAGGCACAGAGTGACCCCTTGATAAATATTTGTTGAATGAATTTATGATAATCCCTCTGGGGAATTACCAATGTAACTTGTAAAATTTTACTCCCTCGAAAACTTTAAGACAAGGGCAGGCAGCACCCTATCCAAACGGGTTAAGTGATAATACTACTTGGAGGACAAGACTAGAACCAAGGAACTCTAACAGTTACTTTGAGTCCTGATTCTATGGTTTTATGGCTCTTTATCCAGTGTTGGTTCCACTGGGCCTGGCCACTCACCATGTTCAAGTCATGGTTCAAAGCCTTCCTTTAAAATGTGTAAAACTCTGGCTCAGAAAATCTTAAAAACTTGTTATAGACTGATCCCCCCCATCACTTATCCCAGGGAAAAAGCTGCATTTATTGATCATACATTTAGCTACTGGCCACTCCAATACTCATGAGGCACTGAGTCTGCCCAGGACTTTCCTAAACAGCCTTCAACTTGACAGGCTGGCCAAGGTCTTTCCAGGATCCCAGTGACTAGCTGCCAATGGAATCCAGAGCTGCAACATTTAGTCAGCATTCAGCTTGTACATTCTGTCCCCTCCTTCTTCCCTCCAGGAAAACATATGGTGAGAACTGCTTTTTTTGGAGCAAAGCCTTAAGGAAAACAAACTTTTCATCTTTAAAAAAAGTTCCAGTAAACCCTTCTTACTGATTTCTAAGTAAATCACTCCAGAGCTTAATTTTGCATTTCCCATCAGAGTAATCAGTTCTGTTACTGGAGAAAGTGCAACTGACGAGGGTTTTAAGACAGCAGCAGGTGGGCTTAAGTGCCCAGGTGCGGGTGTGTGCACACATACGTGTGTATGCAAACCAGTGTATATCGTACATTTATTGATCACTGAAATCAATGCTCGAGAATAGTCCATTTCCTTTTCCAAAAAATGGCCAAATCATAACATTGCTGACAGCTCAGCTGGGCATCATCTGATGAAGTTTTTGACCCTGGAAATGCCAGGTGTTGAAGCTTCCAGCCTCCATTAGCGCCTCTGAATATGAAAGGGGCTCAGTGTGTGTCTGGAGGGGCCGGAGCAGAAGGGAAGGCAAGGGTGGGTTCTATGGGTCTTTGCTTCCTCTGCTTCTAACAAAGGCAGGAGTCAAATGCCAAGGCCAGAGCTAGGGGCAGCCAAGCCTAGCATCAGTCCTGAAGGCAGCAATGCATTTGTAATTAGCACAAATGTTAATTATGTTGAAACAGAATCGGGCCTCAATTTTTCCCTGGGTATGTGAATCATGTCCCATAGGAAAACCCTGTTTCTCTTTTTGTTTGCAGTGTTTAGTGCAGGATTTTATTTTTCTCAAGAAATGGATGGAGGTTTAAATAACACTGTTTTCTTGTTCTTTCTCCAGATGCCTGCAATGTCAGCTCCACTAATACGGGAGCTACCTCCTTTAACTTTTCTAAGAGCTAAGACCTCTCTGCATGGGTCCAGGTGTACCAGCTCTGAGAGGCTGCCCAGGTGTCATCCCTCAATAATCATCTGATGGGGAGCTCAGCCCTGGTTCTCTCTGGAACCCCTATCTGTTCAGAAATACAGCTCTTTTGGAAGGGAGAAGCATGTGTTGTTGAGCAGGTAGACTCTGTAAGGCCGTGTGTAGGAAGTGGTATCGGGCACCGCAAACCTCAGGAACTCGAGAGAAAGGTCCATGTGGAGAATTTAGCAATGTGTCTCAGGAGCAAACAAGAAGCACTCAGTATTTGACAGCTCCAGTTTTTATCATAAAATATTATACATTTTGGCCTTTATCATCGTTCTCCCTGAGATAAAAACCTAGATGCTTTTCCAAATAAAAAACAGAGCCAGAAGTCAGAGAAAGGAAAGAGTGTGTGCGCGTGTGCAGGCAGCGTATGTTCTCAGCACAGCTTTTGAGAAAACCCAGGAATGTCTTCAGGTCTCCACCTTTGCCTCAGGCGACACACAGATATCATTTGCTCCTTTATCTCCCTGTCCACTAGGTAGCTGGTCTAGCAGGGAACTTCAGTGGATCAAATTCAAAGTCACACACCTGTGGGGTACCTCCATGAGAATGAGAAAAAAGTTCACCCTATGAGCAGCCCCTCCCCAGAGCACACAGCTTGGCAAACAGAGCAGGCCGAAGTCTAGCCCCTGCCCCTTTTGGGGGCCCTTTGTGTCGTGCTGAAATTGCACATGTGGGTACAGCAGCACTCACCATTTTGAAGTTGAAGCTAAGAGAGGGAGAAGATATGACTTTTCTGTCAGCTCGGGATGTCCCCCTTCGAAGAGTTCCAAAACCTGGAAAACTGGTCTTGTGTTACCACCACAGCTGTGGTCTTCTTCAGAGTTTCCTAGCTCAGTAATCAGACTCCACCTGGGTTTCTTTTTGCCTTCTACTCATTGCTTGTGACCAGTCTAACACTTAGTGGAGCTCTGGTTTACAAAAGATGCTCCATAAATGTTTGGAGTTGGCTGAATGGCCTTGCGACCCCAGCACTCTCCGAGGATGTATGCATTTCCTTTGGCAAAGCATTCCCACTCCTGGATTCATTGACCCCATTGTTTCAGAAGACTGCATGCAGGACAGGAATAAAGATGCAGACATAGAGAATGGACTTGAGGACACAGGGAGGGGGAAGGGTAAGCTGGGATGAAGTGAGAGAGTGGCATGGATTTATAAATACTACCAAATGTAAAATAGATAGCTAGTGGGAAGCAGCCGCATAGCACAGAGAGATCAGCTCAGTGCTTTGTGACCACCTAGAGGGGTGGGATAGGGAGAGGGGAAGATAGATGCGAGAGGGAGGAGACAGAGATATGGGGATATATGTATATGTATAGCTGATTCACTTTGTTATAAAGCAGAAACTAACACACCATTGTAAAGCAATTATACTCCAATAAAGATGTTAAAAAAAAAAAAAAGACTGCATGCAGGGGATGGCTCTCTGAGATGCATCCTGGTTTTCATGAAAATCCACAAATAACAGCAGATGAGGTCTTCACATAATTAGCAGAACTCAGACCATCCACACTCCCAAAGAACAGGAAAAAAAAATTAAATTAAAGCAACAGGCCAGGAGCAATTCAGGCCAGGAGTTTGTTTCACCCTGGCAGGATGTCTTAAGATCACATTAGAAGAGAAATAAATGTCTCTAAGGCAAGAAGTGCTGGTGACCTCCCACTGGTCCTGGAGGTGATTCAATCACACCTCCACAAGAGCCCTTCCACCACCACTCCCAGCATCTGCCTCAAGAGCCTTCAACACAGTTGTACTAGGTATTTTTTGTGGTTTCCTCTGAAAAAAAATTAAGCTCAGATATGACGGGACGAAACTGCAAAGACATTTATTGGTTACAGTGAATCTTTTCCTCTTCTGCTTAGAGCAACTTCTCTAATTATTGAGTAGTTGATTATTAAATGTTAAATCACATCAATAAATGTAGTTTTTTAAACATGACCAACTCTGGGAATATAAGCACAGACCTAGGTACCTGTGCCATATTAACCCCTGAGCCCCAGGTTTAAGCCACATTGAAATCCGGCTCATCACCTCAAGGTTATACAAAATTATGAACATCGTTACAAATAGAGAAGCAACAAATCTATTCTTCCCTTGGGAACTAAACCTTATTTTCACCACATGTTTAAGGCTTTAAGTGCTAAACAGGTTGATTTACTTTTTTTAGATAAAAGTAGTTATTCCAATAACCATCTCTTGATACACTGTCTAATTTCCCCCAACCTTGCCCTCCCTCTGGTGTTAGCATTGGCGGGTGAAGTTGCTCTCACCAATAAGTCACCTGAGGGACTCTGAATAAATGGCTCCTATATGTCTTTTGAGGTAGAACTCTCCCAGAGAAACACAATTAGACTGATGACTCTGTTATAAAGACCACGGCCAAGAGGATGGGCAAACACCTCTGGATGTGAGAATCTTCATCATGGGGCATTGGAGAAAGAGGAGGGCCACAAATGATTTATATCCACAGAGCCCAGGCATGCTTCCAAGCAGAGACAGGAACTTGCTGAGATGTCCAGGATGGAGGGAAAACAAGATGAAGGAGGAAGAAGATGAAAGGAGGCCCACTTCTCAGGTGAGAATGTCTACCCTCAAGGACTTGTGACCACCAGTGAGAAAGAAGGGAGGGAAGGAAGGAAGGAAGGAGAGAAGGAGGGAGGGAAGGAAGGGAGACAAACAGTAAAGAGGAGATGAGTGATCCCACTTTCTCTGTCTCATGTTATCTTTACACAACTTGCATTCCAAATGGTGATGTCTCTCTTTTTCCATCTTCTTATTTTAATGGAGTTTTTAGACACACCTTTTTTGTGGTTCTTGAGCTAAAGCCTACATTGTTTGATCTAGGACCCCACCTACACAGAGTTGGGCAGATCCATTTTCAAGATAAGAATTAGAAGAAATCCAGGGGCACATCTAAGAAGGAAGTCAAAGAAGAAGATAAAATGAAAAAGAAAAAAATTAGTCCTTATTGCACACAAATGGAGGCCAGAAATGCTGCACAGAATCTTTATAGATTTCTTAAGAACTTGTAATGTTCTCACTGTTTATTATTATTTTTTAATACCTGTCTATTCCCTATAGTTATAAGCAGTAACAAATCTTGAAACAAAGCAAAAATGGCAAAAGGGCTATGAGATTTATTTTGGAGAGCAAGAGAGATATATCTTATTTCATTGCTCTTCTGTACTATCAGGAGAAGAACCTTGAGAGAAAAGGAGATGAAAACAAATTAGAAAGAAAAGCAACCCCTTAAGTCCTCTGGGAGAAAAATAAACAGAGAAAGTGTAAATTCAGCTTGGGGAGAACTGTCTCTAGGGAATTTACCTCCATGATAGTCACCTTCCTCCTGACATCAAGTCATAGAAACTTCCCGATAGACTTTGTTGAGCGCTAAGCATACACTGGATTATGCAGAGCTGAGATACAGTAGTTTTCTGTCATACTTCAGGTTCTCAGGACAGCTTGTTAGTTATCACTGAAGTAACATCAACAATACCTGAATTCACCCAAATTAGAATTAATTCCCAGTGAGAATTTTCAGTGAAAGCTACAAATTTCTGACTGCCACTCTCAACCTTTTTTTCTACGCCTGTCAACATTAGCTTGATAATCTATTGCAAGTTTCATACTTATAAGGTAATTATAAGTATGGTAATAATAGTAATAACAATAATATTAACCAATGTTTGTTGAGCATTTAATATGGGCAAGGCAGTATTTTATGTGCTCTATATATACTAATTCATGCCTCACCACATCTCCTTAAAGAAGGAACTAGTCTTATTTTACCGATGAGGAAACTGAGGCTTAAAATCACTCAGCTAGTTAGCCAGGGAGCCAGATGTGCTTACAGGCAGTGACTCCAGAGCTCCTAACCTCATAAACACAGAACATCTAAACACTAAGCATCCTCCATCAAATACAGACTTTGGGCTGGGTTTGCTGCTCTCCCAGACCACCCACAGTCCTGTGGCTTTCAAAATGTTTAACCACATGGGTTCCTTTCTTCAAGTAAAACCTTGCATGGAAGCCCTAAATCTATATTCAATAGATAAAATTAAGGTTCACTGATTAAATCAGGTGGAGAAGCAAAGACTCTCCCCTTTCCCACCTCCACTCAGCTCTTCCTTGTGCCTCAGAAGGTTCTGCAGAGCCTTGGAGCTTCTGTGAAACACAGTTAGAAAACGCTTAACAGTCTTTAGTTGATCTCTTTCCACCGGTAAAATTGCCAGCTCCAGAGATGTTTTCCAACTTGCTTCCAAAACTCCAGTGTTTCTTGTTGTTTCTAGGATAAATTTTGAAATTCTGCACTGGGAATTCCAGGTTTCCCAAATCGTGTCCATACCACATGCACACAGGCCTTCCTTCCGTAACCGCATTCCTTCCAGCTGGCCTGACCTCCTTGTCATCCCCAAATAGGCATCATTCTTTGAACCATTTGAAGTGACCTCTGTTTTCTCCTCCTGCAAATTCTAGCATCAGAAACCAAGTCGAGTGTGAATTCTCCATAAAATCTCCTCTGACTGCTAACTCTGTCACCAGGTGTAATGCTCATTCAGGCCCTGTCCCTTCCCATGGTAATTAGCAGATGGGTTCCACTGCCAGAACAGAGATTAAAGCAATGACTTAAGATACAAGTTTATTTCTCTTTCAAGAATTGTCTGAGCACGTGCACCCTGGGCTGACACAACACCCCACAGTGTGGGACCCAGGCTCTTTCCATGTTGTTGCTCTGCCCCGCTCTCTATGATGGCTCACCACCACTGCATCCCCATCAGAATGGGGAAGGGGGAAGGGAGGACACATTCTTTCCTTTTAAAGGCTTCACCCTCTACTTTGAACATATCCCACTGGCAAGATGAGAATGGGTATTTGGAGAACTAACAATCTCTTTCCACATTTAACTTTCAAGGAGAAATTGGGGAGGAGAATTTTCTCTCATTTCTTTTACACTCCTGGAATAAAGGGACTTTGTCCCACACATTGTATTCCCCACAATGCCTATCTAACCTGGGTATCTGGAATGTACTCAATATTAAAATTAAAATATTAAAGAATTAATATATAGATATAGGTGTTAGTGAATAAGAGAACATATGTGTGGACATTTTTAGAAACCAAAAATAACCAAAGATAATGTTGAGTTTCTTTACGTCAACACTGAATTTAAAGTTTCCAATTACTGGGTCCTAAATCTAAAAGGGTTTTATTACTAACTTTTAGAAAAGTTACCCTAAGAGATTATTTAAATGGGTGAGACTTTTCCCAGCTATCTTCCTACACACACACACACACACACACACACACACACACACACACACATCCATCTTATTCAAATACAGAATCACAAGATAAGTAATGCAAAATTAATAAAAGGTTTGGAAAACTAAACTTTAAAATATAAAAGTATAATGATAAACTTACCTTTCTAGGTACCAACCTATGGTGATAACATCTTAAATAATTCACTGAGCCATTTACCATGTGACAAAAATTTTGGCAACACCTTGATTCAGGTGATGTTACTATATTTAGGAGTATGAGTTTTAGTGTACCTTCTTTTTCAAAGAGAATTTATTTTCAAGTACTTATTAAAGAAACTATCTTATTTTATTTTAGGCAATAGTTGAATTTATGTGTTGATTAATCCACCTCTACTTATATTAGATATAAAAAGTACTACCAAAATCTTAAGAAGCTTTAAGGCAGCTGTGGTTAAGGAACAGTAACTAACTACATGGACCCTATTGACCAGCTGCAAAAATATTGTATCAGTTCAGGCTTCCCCAGCCTTGAATTAATCCTGGGAAATAATAACAGCAATAATAAAAGCAGCTTCCCTATTGTACCTACTCTGGACCAGATAATGTACTAACTGTGTCACATGGATTCTTTCAATCCTCTAACAATTCTGTAGATAAGAAATCCAAGGCTCAGAAAAATGAAATGATCATTAGAAGTCCTTCAGAACTGAGGTCAAATTGAGCACATTTATTTCCAAAGACCTTTGCTCTTTCAAATGCAGATAAATCAAATTAATAGTTGTCACCTTGCTGCTCCACGTGTGCTTGGTACTGAGTCCTATGCAACTATTCATAAGAAGGTGCCAACTTGTGTTGCTGGTGTTTGTGCTCATGTCTCATGGCAGGATTAAAGGGATTAGGTAGAGCGTGTCCACAGATGCCCCACCAATGAGCTCGCACAGAAAAACCTCCTTGTTGGCTGGGAATCTCAGGAGACTCTGGATAGGGTGGGCAAGGCCGTCTAAAGATGCTGAGGCAGACTAGACATAGAAGAAGGCACCTCCCTCGGAGGAGGCCCCCCTGGTCTTTCCCTTGCTCATCTAGACCAGCCCTCCCTTTCTGAGGCATTCTCCCATCTGCCTTCCCCTTGAACTCTCCCCTCTGAATTCAGTTCTAGTGGCTGGAAGGCTGGACCTCTGGAACAGCCTGAGTAAAGGCCAATCCACTTTGTCCCTGGCTATCACTGCAACACACCACTAGGGGCACTGACAGAGCTATTTTGTGCTTTGAATATGATGTTTCTGGCAAAGGAAGGACTGATCCTTAAGGCCTCTAGATCCAGCCACACTCAGCAGGAGTCTGGCAGCGTTCCAGCTAAGGTATTCTTCCAGGTCCCTCAAGGAAGTAGTGAGGATTTTCACTTCCCTTCAGTACAGAAAATCATCCAATCCTCCTTCAAAAGACTTGGCTGGGAGAGACTGGCTCAGAATCACACATGCATGAAAATATTCTAGGATTTAGCTCTCCCCTGATGCTAAATTTGCAGAGTAGGACACAGGCCAGCACATATCAAGCAGACTCGGGTGGCTTGTGTCTGCAATGCTTTCCTCAGCGGAATGGAATCTCGCGCAGACCTCCTGCACCATCCTGGCTCTCCCACATGAACCTTGTCTTCAAGTCTTTCTCAAGAAGCTTCTCTCTCTCCCTGTTCTAGTCCAGGGTTGCTCAACAGCAGTACCATTGACATTTTAGGCTGGATAATTCTTTGTCATGCAGCTTTCCTGTGGACTGCAGGAAATCTAGCAACATCCCTGGCTTCTACCCGCTAGATGCCAGTAGCACCCGCCTCCCCATCTGTGACAAACAAGTGCGTCTCCAGACGTTACCCAATGTCCCCTGGGAAGCAAAATCACCCTATTAGGGAACCACTGGCCTAGCCAGGTGAAGCCCAGACAGTGCTGATGGCCTCAAGCTGCTTTTCCCCAAGGCAGCAGGCATACCTCATCCCCCCGGGTCTGTTTCTCAACACAATCTTCAGATATTAAAACTCTTGCATGTCTGAAAACACCTGTATTACAGATGTCACTGAGCTTCCTAGCAATTCAAGTTTGCCCTTCCCCACTAATGTTCAAATTGTTGTAATCTGAGTGCCTTTCCTGAGGAATGACAAGAATATCCTTTCCTGGGCATTTCTGCAGATAGCAGCCCTCCCACTCTCCCCTAGCCCTCTTATTACTGCCTTGCTGTTCCAGAATGTCACTCAGCCCAACCGCAGGGCCAGGCTCTTCTCTAAGCCATAATAGAAGGAGATGGTCACGCTTAATGATGTTAACTAGCAACCTTGAGAATTTACAAGGTAAAAGGGGGGGATAGGCATTAGATATTACCCCTCACAACTCCCAAACACCAGTGACTGTGTTTTTGTATTGGACTATCTCCCTCTGGTCTCTTCTCAGCCACCAGCCTACCATATTCCTCCCTGCCACTGCCACTCCCCACCCCAGGAGGGCCAATAATTCCTGCAGAGATGCACCCATCCCAGTGAAGGCCAGCATTTGCCCTTCATTAAACAAAATACTGAACATTCTAGCCTGATGTGTGAACCAACTGCATTTGGACACTTCCTTGGGCAGGACTCCCACAAAGGGAGTGAGCAGGTGTTTCGGGTGCAACTTCCTGATCAAAGACCAAGTCTCATGAGCTGCATGAAGCAATGGTTACAAAGCCAGCATGCCCTGCTCGGTCTTTCAGGTTTGTTCCTTCTCAGCATCACACTGGCGACCAGAATCAAAGTTGATGCAGCCTTAAAACACGACTTCCCATTTTAATTACTTCAATGCCGGGGGGCTAAAAAACCACGAAATTTCCAGTTTTGATCTTTGCCCCATAGAATCATCCTAGTGGGGTACACCAGTCATATGAGTAGCAGTTACTTATCACCATTCCAGGAACATCCGTACTCTGCCACTTTCAAAGAGCCAAGTTAGAGCCAGTGTGGTTTTCAAACTTCTCATCGTCAAGACCCTTCCGTTACACAAGTCTGGCTGAGGCCTCAGACGGAGCCACACGGGCTGATGCAGGCTGGACCTGGAGCCCCTGGACACACCTTAAGTACTGATGACCTGAATTATAATCAGAATAATGAGGACCTCGGAATCTGGTATCTAAAAATCTGGTCTCAAAGGCTAAAGAAAATGAGGCGTGCGTCCATGTCTCCATCTGCATAAGTCAGGTCAGATTTTATTGTCACAAACAAGGACAGGGAATGACAAGCAGAGGTGTCTGGCAGGCAGAGGAGGAGCCGTGCTGACTGGTGGACAAGAAGGCAGGAGGAGAGTCCTGCAGTCATGCTGAGCTGTTGTAGCTCCTCTGGTTTACCAGGCACTGGCTTGTTAGGAAGAGGATGCTGTGGGGAGAACACAAAGGGTCTTTCTAGGCCAGGGCTTCTCAGCCTCTCACTGTTGACATCTGGGGCTGGGTGATCCTGTGTTGGGGGCGGGAGCTGTCCCGTGCACTGTATGTTAGCACACAAGGTCCAGGAGATATATATATCTCTCTCCAGGTTCAGCCTGAATCAACCAGTGTGGCTCCATCTGAGGCCTCAGCCAGACTGGTGTGATGAAAGGTTCTTGACGATGAGAAGTTTGAGTATCCCGTGCACAAGGATGTTAGCAGCATCCTGAACCTCCACCCACTAGATGTCAGTAGGACCTTGCCCCCGACTTGTGCAAGTTGTAACAACCAAAAATGTCTCCAGACGTTGCCCCAGCAATATCGCCCAAGCTAGAACCACTGGTGTATACCAAGCTTACCGGGCTAAGAACTGCAGAAGAGAAAAAGCATGTAAGACATTGTTCTTATCCTCCAGAAACTTAATATCCAGCTAGAAAGAAGTAAACATGCTAAATCAGTGAAATAGCTAAATAATAACAGATCAAGATAACAAGAGATGTCACAAGATGGTATGTAGTTAAAAGGATCTTAAATAACACTTTCCTAACACTTGTAACATTGTATTTTATTGAAATTATTTAATTATCTATGTTCCTTAATATGAAATGGAAATGCCATGAGCATAGGCTCTGACTCTATTTTGTTGACCACAGACATCTACCCCCACTGTTTGACACATAGTAGGTGCTCAGTACTTATCAGGGGCAGCCTTGCACGGGATCAGACTTGGCAGGAGAAGGAGGGCATTGAAGGGGATCCTGTCCAGGTGTCTTCAGGCACTAAGTGGTAATCAGGTGAACTGGGCCAACCTGAATGCTTGACTGTACATGGTCAGGGACTTCTGCAGTACTTTCCATTTAAAATATCTATATCGGGCTTCCCTGGTGGCTCAGTGGTTGAGAGTCCGCCTGCCGATGCAGGGGACATGGGTTCGTGCCCGGGTCCGGGAAGATCCCACATGCCGCGGAGCAGCTGGGCCCGTGAGCCATGGCCGCTGGGCCTGCGCGTCCGGAGCCTGTGCTCCGCAACAGGAGAGGCCACAACAGTGAGAGGCCCGCGTACTGCAAAAAAAAAAAAAAAAAAATCTATATCTATATCTATCTGCTTTGAGACAGAGTGGAGGGGAGCCATGTCTGTGTGTGTGTAAGCTCAGCAATATGAAGGAAATTTGTGGGGAGGTAAGATTTCGGAGGCAGTCCTGGAAGAGACGTTTTCTCTGTCCCACAGCCCTCCCATCCCTCCATCCCTGAACTCGTCTGTGCTTAATCCCCTCAAAAAGACAAGTGGATGGCAAAACCCAGTAACAAACCCTGGGCCCTCAGCTGAGATAGATAGGCTGCGTGGGGCAGGGGCAGAGGTGAACTTGTGGGAAGGAAAAGAGGAAAACACCCATCCTAATCCGTTAGCTGGCCCTACCCCATGCATCACCTGTTCATCTGTAAAACGCGCATTGAGCACCTGTTCAAGGCTGGACAGCCTTCCAGGGCCTGGGGACCCAGCCGCACAGAACAGATAGAAGCCCTGCTCGGGGTCAGCCAGCAGCCAGGCTCCTTGCTTCACACGCTTGGGTGTGCATGGAATCACCTGGAGAAGTTGTAGAAAAGTCGGCTGCGCCCCCTTTCCGGAGTTTCTGATTCAGCAGGTACCGGAACAGGGCCTGAGAACTGCATTCCTGACAGGCTTCCAGCTGAGGCCGCGCTGCCGTCCCAGGACCACCCTTTGAGCCGCCCTGGACTCCCGCTTCCGCACAGAAGATGCTAACTGGCCGCTGGGAAGTGTCTGGGGCAGTAGATGGGCCAGGAAGAGGACCCAAGGGAACATCTGAAAACACAAGATGAACAGGCCCAAGTGCCTCCCTGTGGCACGGGACAAAGATAGAGCTTCTCTGTTTACTGGAAAGTCCAGGGAAGGCCCGCGGTCCCGCCTGCGCGGTGGGTGGCGGCGGTGGCTCCCGCCGGTGGCCCTTCCCGGTCAGGGCCGGCGAGGGAGGGTGGGGGCCCGGCCAGCCCGGCCTCCGACCAGTCTATTTACTTAAACAACACGCAGCCCGCCTTCCCCGGGGCCAGGCCCGGGGCAGTTCCTGAATGGGACGAGACGCTGCGTCTTCACAGCAGCCCACCCACGTCGCCGGGAGGCTTTCACGGCCGGCCTCCGTCGGAGGAAACGACAAGCTGTGTTGGGGCGTCGCGGCGGCCCAGGAATGTGGGTGACGCCGAGCCGCTGCAGTGGCCCGAGGCAGGCTCCCTCCTCCGCGGGCGCGCCTTTCTCTTCCCGGTTTTAAGTCTCCCTTTATTTTGCCTTCAGAGTTTTCATTCTTCTCGACGCTGATAAAGAAAAGCAGATAACATTTTTTTAAAGAAGAAGAAAAAAATGTTAGCCTGTCTCCCGCAGAAGGGAAAAAGGGGGTTGAACAAACAGTGACATTCTTGTCACTGAAAAGACAACAAACAAGACTATTTCTCAAAGAACCAGATGGAAATAGCCTTCGATTGCAGCCACAGGGCTGCATTGGGAGCAGCAGGGGGACGGGGGTGGGGGGAGCACTGGGCCCGGGGCTGTGTGCAGGGGAGGGGGTGTGGACCGTCGGTAATTCAGATCAGGAGTCTAAACCCTACAGGTCTGCCTGTGAAAAAGTAGGCGGTTTTGGAAACCTTAAACCTCATTGAAACGGGATGAAATAAAACAAGCCTTTTATTATCTTCCCTTTTTTCTAGCATGTCCTATACGATTACTTTCTTTCTGACAGATCATCAATGCCTTGAATAAGAAATTGCTGACCAGATTTTTTTCTTATTGCAAAGTTGAGGGAGGGTTGGGTGTTTGCTTTTGTTTTTCATTTTTCTAAAGCTTCCTCAACTTAGCTAAATGGACATGTGCAGAGTTAGATGGGTCAGTCTGACTGGCCTTTTCTTCTTATCTATTTCACTTATCCTTTACCCACTAAATCAGCTATGTTTTTAAAAATGATATCTGACTGATATCCAGATTGCTCTAATAATTTCTCAACTGCAGGGTGATGTGTGCTACACAGACTGAAGGGGAAAAGGTTTGTCTTAAAAATCATGTTTCCATACTCTAAGGATAAATTCAACTTTTTAAATAGATTATTTTTCGAGCAGTTTCAGGTTCACAGCAAAACTGAGCAAAAGGTAAAGAGATTTCTCATATACCCCCTGTGTCCCCAGACATGCAGAGCCTGCCCCCACTAACAACATATCACACCAGAGTGGTACATTTGTTACAATGATGAACCTACAGTGACACATGATTATCACCCAAAGTCTATACTTTACACTAGGGTTCACTCTGAATTTGTTACCTTCTATGGGTTTTGACAGATGTAATTTGATAGACATTACTGACATGTATCCATCATTATACTATCATACAGATAATTTCACTGCCCTAAAAATTCTCTCTGTGCTCTACCTAGATAAATTCTATTTTTCAAAGAGAATCAAGTTCAGTATATGAAGTATCTCCTATTGGGCAATTATATGCCACTCATCTATTAGGAGAGAAATTTCTTTTTTGTCAAATCTTTAACTTTAAAAGGTTTGAAGAAGGGCAATAGTTATTTCAATTGCTAGAATAAGGGCAGTTGATATTTCCCAGAAAGGAAGCATGAGACACATGCTGCCCTCATCACTTGGAGTGGAACTTCAGGTCCCAGTCATTGGTGGAAGCTCAGGCACAAAGGTCCTGCTGGTCTACCAGGTCCACCCAATTCTAAGAAGGATGGCCTGGAGCCCCCAGTGCCCTATCTGACTACTGACACTTGAAATTCTACTACCGGAGCTTTCTTCCATGCCATGAATGTGTCAGGGCACACCTTCAGAGCCTCCTCTAGCAGCATATTTGATGGTGACTCTGAAGAGATGGAATAGGAGGCAGCACCAAGAGGGTAAAGGGGTGGGGTCAGCAATAAACCTGGCTTACCTCGGAGTGTCTTCAGACCCAGTTCTACTTGGATGCAAATGAAAACAAGCAAAATGTGAAACTATGGCGTATCACATATGTTACCTAGTGGGCACACATGAGGTTAGAAGGCAGAAATTCTGGGCAACATATTGACTACAATTCCACTGCCATTTATCAACTGGATCCTGGACAGGTCAGTCTACCTCTCCAAACCTTGGTGTCCTACATGCAAAGGGGAATAGTCAGAAGGCACATCTTGTGAAGACGTGGAAAGCAAGTATCTATAAAGTTTCCTTCACTATGATGAATGTTTATACAACAAACTTATTCCTTTATTGTTTCTTTTCTATAAAAGAAACAGGTATTTAGATGAGCGCTGGAGGATAGAGACATCTCAACAGATTTAAAATTGTTGATATAAAATGAAGGAAGGAAGGAAAGAAGGAAGGAAGGAAGGAAGAGAGGAAGAGAGGGAGGGAGGAAACCCAAAACGTAACTGGCCATGCTTTTTTAATAGCACTGATAGAAGAGTTTTTCAGCTATACCCTCAGTTTTTAGGTGGAGGCAATGACAAGGAGTATTATTTTCTAGTATCAAAACTCCATTACAGGCTATGGTTAAGAACCAAGGGAAAGAGGGAAAATCTTCATCAAGGCTCAAAGTTGTTCACAGCAAAATTGTAACATTACATCAGAGCTAAACAATTCCAGAATTTCCTAATATGTGGCCTAGCTTCAGAGGAAATGGTGACATTTCACCAAAACATAAATTCTTTGTTTCATCAATGTGGCCTCCTTTTCATTGGATGGCAACCTTAAAGAATTTTTTCTAAGCAGCAGTTTGTCAGGCACATTTTATGATCTTTACTACACAGGAACAAAGCCACTGAAGCCATGCCCAACAGTGTTGCTAGCTTGGGGATGTCCCACGCCCAGAAAAGTCCTTCTGCATCTTTTGGGTTGCTCCAGAATCACCTGAAAGGCTTGTTAGGACACAGACACTGGGCACCACTCCCAGGGCTTCCAGTCCAGCAGGTCATGGGTGAGCCTGAGAGTTTGGGTTTCTCACAAGTTTCTGGGTAATGCTAATTCTGCTTGTCTGGAGACCACATTTGATATCCACTGGCATAGAATAAGACTTGGTGCATACCAGGTCCTCAATAAATATGTGCTGGTTTCATGAAAAGGTAGTGTCTTGGATTGTGTTTCTGACACTGAAAGGTGGAGAAGGCTGAGTGCTTTGGGTTGCTTTGCAGAGTTTCTAGAACTTAGGAAGAATCTTAAAGATCATTGGTCCAACCACAGCCAAGGTAGACATTTCCATAGGGCCAGGTTTTATTTATCAAATCTATTCAGTGCCTAAAAGAAAAACAAGAGCATCAAGGATATCAGAAATCTGTTGCATTTCTTTACACTAACAATGAATTATCAAAAGAAAATGTTAAAAAAAAGAAAAATCCCATTTAAAATTGCATCCAAAAACAAAAAACAAACAAACAAAAAAACCTAGGAGTAAACCTAACCAAGGAGGTGAAAGACCTATACACTGAGAACTATAAAACATTGATAAAGGAAATTGAAGATGATTCAAAGAAATGCAAAGATATTCCATGCTCTTGGATTGGGACAATTAATGTTGTTAAAATGGCCATACTACCCAAAGCAATCTATAGATTTAATGCAATTCCTATCAAATTCCCCATGATATTTTTCACAAAACTAGAACCAATAATCCTAAACTTTAC
This sequence comes from Mesoplodon mirus, assembly GCF_964341445.2. Lineage (NCBI taxonomy): Eukaryota > Metazoa > Chordata > Mammalia > Artiodactyla > Ziphiidae > Mesoplodon > Mesoplodon mirus. Next base: position 39,472,455 of record NC_138976.1, on the reverse strand, counting down.
ATGGAAACACAAAAGACCCAGAATTGCCAAAGCAATCTGGAAAAATAATAAATCCGGAGGCATAACCCCCCCAGACTTCAGAGCTCCAGTAATCTAAACAACATGGTACTAGTACACAAACAGACATATGGATCAATGGAACAGAATAGGCAGCCCAGAAATAAACTCACGCACCTATGGTTAATTAATCTTTGACCAAAGAGGCAAGAATGGAGAAAGGACAGTCTCTTCAGCAACTGGTGTTGGGAAAGCTGGACAGCTACATGTAAATCAATGAAATTAGAACATTCCCTCACACCATATTAAAAATAAACTCAAAATAGTTTAAAGACTTAAGTATAAGATATGACCCCATAAAACTCCTAGAGGAGAACATAGGCAAAACATTCTCTGACATAAATCATAGCAATATTTTCTTAGATCAGTCTCCTAAGGCAAAAGAAATAAAAGCAAAAATAAGCAAATGGGACCTAATGCACAGCAAAGCAAACCATCGGCAAAATGAAAAGATGACCTATGGAATAGGAGAAAATACTTGCAAACAATGCAACTGACAAGGGCTTAATTTCCAAAATATACAACAGCTCATACAACTCAATATCAAAAAAACAAACAACCTAATCAAAAAATGGGCAGAAGACCTCAATAGACATTTCTCCAAGGAAGACATACAGATAGCCAACAGACACGTGAAAAGATGCTCAGCATCACCACTAATTATTAGAGAAATGCAAATCAAAACTACAATGAGGTATCACCTCACACCAGTCAGAATGGTTATCATGAAAAAGTCTACAAATAGTAAATGCTGGAGAGGGTATGGAGAAAAGGGTACCCTGCTACACTGTTGGTGGGAATATAAATTGGTGTAGTCACTATGGAAAACAGTATGGAGTTTCCTTAAAAAACTAAAAATAGGAGCTACCATATGACCCAGCAATCCTGGGTATATATCCAGAATAAAAAGAAAACTCTAATTCGAAAAAATACATGCACCCCAATGTTCATAGCAGCACTATTTACAGTAGCCAAGAAATGGAAGCAAACTAAGTGTCCATCAACAGATAAATGGATAAAGATTTGGTATATATATATATATCATATGTATATATCATATATATATATGATATATATATATAACTCAGCCATAAGAAGAATGAAATATTGCCAATTGCAGCAACATGGATGGACCTAGAGAATATCATACTAAGGGAAGTAAGTTGGACAGCGAAAGACAAATATTATATGATATCACTTATATGTGGAATCTAAAAAATAATAAAAATGAATTTATCTACAAGACAGAAACAGACTCACAGCCATAGAAAACAAACTTATGGTTACCAAAGGGGAAAGGGTGGGAGGGGGGAGAGATAAATTAGGAATATGAGATTAAGAGATACACACCACTATATATAAAACAGATAAACAAGTATTTACTGTGTAGCACAGGGAACTATATTCAATATGCTGTAATAACCGGTAATGGAAAAGAATCTGAAAAAATATATATGCTTATATCTGAATCACTCTGCTGTAGACCTGAAATTAACACAATATTGTAAATCAACTATACTTCAATAAAAAAAAAGCAAGAGCATCCAGTAACTTTTCAATCCATCCTGGCTTTCCCTTTCCCAATGCTAGTTGACCCTGAGTACTTATCCAGAATTGTCATCCTACTGTTCTATTTCTACAACCAAGAACTAGTTCCATTACAAGGCCTTATGGGTCTTCACATACAACTTTGCATTCATTTCTGATTTTAGGCAAGTTTCCTTAGCTCCTTTATTCTAAGGATGAAGGGACTGAGGCAGTCAACTGAGATTTTGAGATTTATCCTAAGAACTGAACACTCACATGACTGTGGTAGGATTTTCTGCCTCTCCATGACCAATAATCCTCCCAACAGTTGGCTTGATGCTCATTAATTACACAGAAGTTTGTTTACCTGATGCGTACAACTAGGCATCCTGTTTTTCTGATGAAACATAGGGTGCCCCATTCAGACCTATGGGTGGCAGAGATCCAACCATAATATTCTTCTGGGTAATAAGACAGAGATGCCATGTCTCCACATGCCCAGGCATGAAGAGAGATGCATCTTCTCTCAAGATATGTTTATACTAACCATATTGACCCCAATTATTGGGCTGAACCATTTCCAGTGATGAAATAGCACTGAGCTATTGATTTTCTAACCAGTTCAACCTAGGTTGAATCCAGTTGTGCCTTTCAAGGAACAAATCTGAGCCTGAAAGTCTTTAATGACAAGAGGAGAGAATAAGTGCAAGTTTGATAGTAAGTCAAAGAACTGATCCTACACCAGGCCGAGGAAAAATACATGCAAGGGCTTGGAAGGATAAGAAGGGAAAGGAGAAAAAAAATTGTATTAGATTAAGTCATAAAAAATTACCATTTTTGTAGATCAAAAGTGCTGCAATATGGACAATTTCATGTGGTTCAACTTAATAGGTAGGAGAAGAACTGACTTATTACCCATCTGGTATATACAAATTCCCTTTCCCAGAATCTGGGCAGTTCTACTTCCAGCCACTTCCTGTAAGCCATGTGACCACTATTTCCTCAGTGGAACAAAAGCAAGAGATGTAATGGCCCTAGATCAGCTATCTCACAGATCATAGGTGAGAAACAATATGTCCTAACTCCAAGCTCCTTTTGTTTTCCCTTTTCCTTTGATCTCTGAAAAATCAACTGCTGTAAACAGAATACCTCTTTTGGTTAATGCTCAAATGGCTAGCATTGTCCATTAAGATAAGCCAACTCAAAACCAGTCACGAGCTGAGCAGAAAAGTGTCCTTCATGGAATAAAACCTGAAACTTTCATATTTGGTAAACATATTGCATAGTGAAGTTAATATTCTACAACTATAACTGTAATACAGTAACATGATAAGGAACCATAAAATATGGGATCGGGATATTGAGAGCATCATTCTTCTTATGTAGACCAAGAGGTAGGATCCTGCTCCATGACCAGCGTTGTGCCCTTGGGAATCCATTTCACCTGTCTGAGCCTCAGATCCCTTAGCAGTCAAAGGAGGGGATGGGATTCAGTTCATCTAAGGCTGTCCCTCCCCAACTGCAGTCTGACTTTCTGGAGCTATGTATACACAATGACTGTCCTGAAAGACAATATTAAATAGTGAGAAGGTACATGAGGGGGTGGGCAATAATGACATAAATGACAACAAAATTCATCATTTAGCTTACATTTTTAAAAAATAATTAATTCCAGCCTTGATGAAGGAAACTTCCCAAACTTCTAGTTCAAGGTGCTTACCTAAGAGGAGCAAAGGCAAAAGGTAATCATCCCCATTGGGGTGACAGGTTTGCCTCCAACACACACACCCAGTGTTTGTCTGTTTGTTTTATGGATGATCAGTCCAATATCGTGCAGCAGAAAATAATGGGTAAAGAGCAGAGACTGGGGACCTCAGCCAACAGGGTGAACTGACACTGATGATGAAGTTTCCTGTCAAACTTTAATAACTTAGGTCTTGGCTGTGATGGCAATCAGCTCTCACTGGCAATTGAAAGCAAATGCATTATACCTCAAAGCTATTTAACAATTGAAGTTAGAATGTGGTAGTGAGTGTCCACATTGTAGGCTCAGTCCCTGCATGGCCACACGCTGTTGAAAGCACAGGGTAGGGCCTAGGCCTGTCTGTTTCGTTCATCCTTGTGTAGCTAGTGCCTGCACAGAGCAGATCCTCAACATATATTTGTTGAATGAATGCATTACCTATTTTTACAAAATTGTGCACAATGCACGTGACTCTCCAAAGCTTTAGAAATAGGATAAGTTGAGTGGCTAGCAGAGTGAAAAACTTCTGAACTATGAGAAGAAAAGTCAACCTATATTTAAACAACACTTATAGATTATTTCTATGCCATTTTCAGACTAAATTTTTACAATTTAAAAAATTGTGTAATAGCTCACAGTAGACCCAATGTTTAAAATACACTTGTGAGTAAGTTTGAAAAGAATGACCAGCCTATACTTTCATTTTTACCACCTTGTCCCAAAGGATGCAAATAATAAAGTTAAGCATTAATGGGAAGAGAAAAATTTTGGCTCTGCTTTTAATATCATTTTACTATTTTGTTTAAATCTATTTTTAACATAGAGTACTGATAAGGTTGAGGTTTTCCTAATTATAAGCTCTTTAACAGAAAACAGAAACCAGTTGAGAGCAGGAGGCTCTATTTTTCCTGCTTAGAAAACAATACTATAGAAGGAAACAGAGGGTATATAGCTAGGAAAGAAAAGGAACCCTTGTAATTCTTGGAACTTAGAGATAACTAATTAGTTCTTTTCTAAAATTAGCAGCAAGCAGTCAAGGAAAGATTATCTAAAGACATTTGAAGATCCCAAGGGAACTTTAAGAGATGAAGAGCTGCAAGCTTTATGAATCTATTGCATTGAAAGTGAAAGAACTAAAAAGTCTTTATTTTAAACAACATAGGGAAGTGAAGGGGGAAAGTAGTAACTCTCAAATTTTAATTTGAGTTTTGCACCAAAGTACTTGTATTCCTTTCAATTTTGCTCTGTAATACATTATACTTTAAAATTTAAAAGCCTTGAAAATTCTTTTAAGTACAAATATTAGTAAACATTATGTTTTTGGTCTTAATAAGTTTCATTTTGATTAAGGAAAAAAGTTTAATTAAATAGGAAAATGCTCTATATTTTAACATCTCAGTCAACCATGACTATGGTAAGTCCTCTCTTTGAATCACAGAGCTTAATGCAGAAACACCCATTCACGTGCATCAACACAGACAGGAAAATAAAAGTTTCCCGTGAGCATGTCTCATAAAACTAGGAATGATAACCATCCTCTGTGCTATCAAAATGGCTTTGAAATTTCCTATCTAAATTCCTAGTCTTCCTGGTTAAACACACAAGTCACAATTCTGAAGGCAAGTATAAAATGTGATTCAAATAAACATGTACTGATTTTCCGGTTTTAAATTTTACCGAATACTTACTGAATGTCTACTATATACAAGAGACTAGCTGAACATTTCCAGGGAAACAAAGATGACCAAGACATAGATCTTGATCTTCAGGGAAGTTACAAACTACCAGAGAAGAAAAATGTGTGCACAAATAATATCAAACACATAACTATTTTCTTTAAGGGAAAATACTTATAACACATACATTTCCCTTAAAGAAAATACTTATGTGTTCAGAACCATCTTTTTAGTGTTCAGAAGACGACTTTTAGATGGACGGCTCAGGGATGAAACATGGAGAAGCTGTCATTTAAGCTGGATTTTGACAAATAGGAGGGCGTTTAGAGAAAGGAACAATAACACAAAGCAATGGAGTTTATTGGTTAAAACTAGATATTACAAACTGGCAGCCCATGGCCAAATTCAGTCAGCAGATGTGGGTTTTATTTTATTTTTTGACCTGAGCAATGTTTTAAAAATGTTTCGAATCTGTTGCCAGCATTTAAAAATTGAGATTTCAGGGACTTCCCTGGTGCCTGGTCAGGAAACTAAGATCCCACATTCCGCGGGGCAACTAAACCCGTGCTGAAACTACTGAGGCCACACACTCTGGAGCCCACGTGCCACAACTAGAGAGAAGCCCGCGCACCGAAACGAAGAGTCTGCGTGCTGCAATGAAATATCCCACATGCCTCAACTAAGACCCGACAATCAATCAATCAATCAATCAATCAATAAAATATATTTTTAAAAGATCATGCTAATAAATAAATAAATAAAATTGAGATTTCACGTAAAATTCTGGATTTTGCAGCTGCTTTTAAAGAAATCAGAAGATGTTAACACTGGGTCCACAGCCCACATAATACCAAAAGCTTTGCAGCAGTTGCTCACTTTAGAAAGGTCACACAGCCCACACTGTGAGCCCACTCAGCCAACCTCATCCTTTATGTGTCCCGTGAGTCCCCTGTGGGAGATTACCTTGTGATTCCCAATTTAAAGTGTGAGCACGGGTCAGACCAGTGGTATGCTGGTAAATGTTTAACCACAGACTCTCTAAGGAAAAAAAAAGCCCCAATTGTAGTATTTGGCAATTTCTGTGGCATAAATACTCTCACCATGGTCAATTTCAAGCTACTAAGGTTATGTCACTGAAAGTGGAGTTGGGAAGAGATACATACAAAGGGCTCTCACAGGTGGTACAAACCAGCCCCAGCATATTGCTGGATAAGACGGATCTGAGTTCAAAGACAGGCTCTCCTGATGAAGTTTCTTAACTCTTCCTGTGTTAACAAGGAAAAACAATCGCCTACCTTGAAGTGCTATTGTGAGGTTTAAATGATTTTCCCAGATCTGCCTTCTAATTTATTACCTCACAACTGAGATTGGCCTCCTGTTTAATCCTTATCCTTATATGAATACCACATTTTTTCATTTCTGGAATTTTTATTTGGTTCTTTTTCTAAATTTTTCTGTGATTTTTAAATAAAAACCTCAGTTTTGCCTTATTCAGGATCGTTACTGCTCTCATCTCCCTAAGCCAGGTGCTCAAAATGTCCTACTATTTGCATTGTTAGGGAGTGAAATCTTTAGGGGTTGCCTCTGTACACTATTTCACTGAGTGCTTGTTTTCTGCTGCAACTGGAAGTTTCTTGTGAGGGATCATCTTCAGAAAGAATTTTTCAGTAGGAGAACGACTGCTTCTGTTAAAAACATGATGCAGTTGTGCATGTCTAGCCTACATTTTATATTAACTTAGGGGCTCAGGATTCCCACAGTGCATGAATAATGTGGACGCCCAACAGGACAGGCAGGGGCAGACTGGAATTTAAATTTTTGCCAAAGGTTCCTTTTACTCCCCCGTCTTGAATGAGCAACCTTTCCTTGTCACAGCCCTCAGCCAGGGAATAGAGTTTTTCTCTAGTGGTGGAGGACAATCCTTAGAGATGTCTGGCTTTGTGCAGGGGGCTCGCTTCCAGCTCCCAACCCTGCCTGGACCTAAAGCCCTCCCCACTATGGAGCATTCTTGGTTCCAGTCCTCTCATTGACCCAGAATTTAGATCCTGCTCACCACTTTGGCTTTGCTTCTAGCACCTGGGATTTCCCTTTCTAAACTTCTGAGCTCCCTATAAATTCTTGTGTTAAATTTGTTATATTTAGGCAGCAGGAGGGGACTGTTAATTGGATGTCTGTGAGGAATAAGTGAAATGGTGTAGGTGAGGTACCTAGGAGAACTCCCGACACACACTACGTGCTCCATAACTGGGGATTATCCTCATGGAGACAGGACTGGCTGCAAGACAGCTTGGTTTGCAGGAACACAGGGCCATAAAGGGGGGCCCAAGGATAAGACTGAAAGGAGGAATCTAATCCAGATCATAGGATATCAGAGGCCATGCTCAGGACTTCAGATGATAGTCTCAGACAAGAGGGCCCATGGAACAGTTTTGAACAGGAAAAGGATTAGAGTTCTGCCTTTAGAATTTGATTCCAGAAGCAGAATCAAAAAAGTTAATTAGGAGGCTCTTGCCACAGTAAAAGGAAGAGGTCAGGGGAATCTGAGTTAGGGGCCTAGGTGTGGGGACCAAAACGAGGGATGAGATGCAGAATCAATACATTCTGAAGCCTGATTAGCTGTGGATTATTAACAGGAGTACATGCATATAGGAGGATACAAAAGTGAGGACCTTAAAATTGATTTATTTGGCTGAAGTCAGATCTTCTTTATTCTGGATAGGAAAAAAAAAAGGGTGGGAGGGCGGTGAGCAGAGTCTGGTGAGGAAGCTAAAACAACCTTGAGTTCCCAGTGGACTTATAGATAGTAAGTGACAGGCCCGCTGGGCACAAGCCCTTCCACTGCGCCTCTTCCATTGGAGGCTGACCTGTGGCAACACAAGATTTAGAGTTCCTGTTGGGTTTGGGTAATGGGGAGCCCCAGAGGGACTGGCAGGAGGGAAGAGAGTGAGCTTTGGCATATATTCTCACCTTCTCCCCTTCCCTCAATGGGGTTGCTTCAGGCTGTCTACTCCCCACAGCTGTAGCCTCCTGTCAGGAAGGGCCCCTCTTTAGCACTCTAGTTTCTTGTACCAGGTCCTAGCCTCTTACATCAGGTCTCCATTACCAGGCTCAGTCCTGCACTATGCCTTGTGGTTTCCCTACAGTGTGCCCACATCTTTGTAAATAGCCCCTTTTAAAGTTTTCAAGAGGAAAGAGCCACAGATATAATTTTGACCAGCTTCTGAACTTTATCAAAGAGGATACTGGAGGTGACACAGTGATTTGCACAAAACAAGTTGATGGCAAAGGAGGAACTAAGTAGAACACAGGTGTCCTGAAAATCCATCCAGAGTTCTCCATCCCACCCATGAGCACTGGACTCCATAGTGGTGGCATCATTCTTCCAAAGCCATGGGTGAGGCCATTGTGTGTGTGCACCTACACACACGTACATACTACGTACACACACAGACACACTCACACAATTATATGCAGTCAATCACGTTATAATCAGGTTATAATCAGGTTATAAAAAGCCTTCCTGGGAAAATAAAACTTAGGCGCATCCCAAGGGGTGTGTAGAAAAGGAGAGGAGAAGCCGCACGTTTGCCACACTGATATTGGAGAGGCTTATGGACTGACTGCAGCTCAGCCTCAGGCCTCTCCTTGTACCAGCTGGTGGTATCACCTCCTCCCACCACCTCCTCCCCTCACCATTTCCCAGAGTCACTGGGAGTGAGTGCAGGGTCCAGTGGATACGATGACCATCTTTTCAAATCCCTAACTGGGATACATGGTTCAACACAGACCCATGGGGTAACTTCCAGCTACAAGAGACAGGATGGGAGATGTGCTTTGAACACTAATATTTTCAGACTTCTGGACATCTCAATGGTATATGAAGGAAAGAGGATAAAACATGGGATACTGGGATCAAATCCAAAACTTCAGAACCTGCTAGAGGCAGGGGAAAATTGGGAGAGGGAAAGGAGGGCATTAAAACAAGGCTAGGTGAGTGCTATATTTTTTTCTAACCCTAAAAATATATCTGGAGAACCGAGCCCGCATTTCCACAGAGCTGGAACTCCCGGCTCGGGGTCTCTTCCCTCCGCCGTCACAGAACTGCCCCGGAGCCCGAGGGGAGGGCGGCCTCACTGAGGCTGCCGGCTCTGGAGGGCCCCCGGCGGCCAAAGCCGCGACAGTCCTGGGGACCACGGGCTGGAATCATCGTACCTGGGAGTTGAGGAAGATGACGGAAGAGTAAGACGCGGAGATCACCTCCCTCCCCACAGATACATCAGAAATACATCTACACGTGGAACAACTCCTACAGAACACCTACTGAACGCTGACAGAAGACCTCAGACCTCCCAAAAGGCAAGAAACTCCCCCACGTACCTGGGTAGGGCAAAAGATAAAAGAAAAAACAGAGACAAAAGAATAGGGACGGACCTGCACCAGTGGGAGGGAGCTGTGAAGGAGGAAAGGTTTCCACACACTTGGAAGCCCCTTCGCGGGCAGAGACTGCGGGTGGCAGAGGGGGAAGCTTTGGAGCCACGGAGGAGAGCGCAGCCACAGGGGTGCGGAGGGCAAAGCGGAGAGATTCCGGCACAGAGGATCGGTGCCGACCTGCACTCACCAGCCCGAGAGGCTTGTCTGCTCACCCGCCAGGACGGATCAGGGCTGGAAGGTGAGGCTCGGGCTTCGGTGGGATCGCAGGGAGAGGACTGGGGTTGGCGGCGTGAACACAGCCTGAAGGGGGCTAGTGCGCCACGGCTGGCCGGGAGGGAGTCTGGGAAAAAGTCTGGAGCTGCCGAAGAGGCAAGAGACTTTTTCTTCCCTCTTTGTTTCCTGGTTTGCGAAGAGAGGGGATTAAGGGCGCTGCTTAAAGGAGCTCCAGAGACAGGCGTGAGCCGTGACTATCAGCGCGGACCCCACAGACGGGCATGAGACGCTAAGGCTGCTGCTGCCGCCACCAAGAAGCCTGTGTGCGAGCACAGGTCACTATCCACACCTCCCCTCCCGGGAGCTTCTGCAACCTGCCACTGCCAGGGTCCCGTGATCCAGGGACAACATCCCCGGGAGACGCACGGAGAGCCTCAGGCTAGTGCGACGTCATGCCGGCCTCTGCCGCCGCAGGCTCGCCCCGCATCCGTACCCCTCCTTCCCCCCGGCCTGAGTGAGTCAGAGCCCCCGAATCAGCTGCTCCTTGAACCGTGTCCCGTCTGAGCAAAGAACAGATGCCCTCAGGCGACCTACACGCAGAGGCAAGGCCAAATCCAAAGCTGAACCCCGGGAGATGTGCCAACAAAGAAGAGAAAGGGAAATCCCTCCCAGCAGCCTCAGGAGCAGCGGATTAAATCTCCACAATCAACTTGATGTACCCTGCATCTGTGGAATACCTGAATAGACAACGAATCATCCCAAATTGAGGAGGTGGACTTTGGGAGCAAGATATATTATTTTTTCCACTTTTCCTCTTCTTGTGAACATGTATGTATATGCTTCTGTGTGAGATTTTGTCTGTATAGCTTTGTTTTCACCATTTGTCCAGGGTTCTGTCCGTCCGTTTCTGTTTTTTGGGGGTTTTTTTACTTAAAAAATTTTTTTCTTAATAATTATTTTATATTTTAATAACGTTATTTTATTTTACCTTACTTTATTTTATTTTATTTTATCACCTTTCTTTCTTTCTTTCTTTCTTTCTTTTTTTCTCCCTTTTATTCTGAGCCGTGTGGATGAAAGGCTCTTGGTGCTCCAGCCAGGAGTCAGTGCTGTGCCTCTGACGTGGGAGAGCCAACTTCAGGACACTGGCCCACAAGAGACCTCCCAGCTCCATGTAATATCAAACGGCGAAAATCTCCCAGAGATCTCCATCTCAACGCCAAGACCAAGCTCCAATCAACAACCAGCAAGCTACAGTGCGGGACACCCTATGCCAAACAACTAGCAAGACAGGAACACAACCCCACCCATTAGCACAGAGGCTGCCTAAAATCATAATAAGGCCACAGACACCCCAAAACACACCACCGGACGTGGACCTTCCCACCAGAAAGACAAGATCCAGCCTCATCCACCACAATCCAGGCACTAGTCCCCTCCACCAAGAAGCCTACACAACACACTGAACCAACCTTAGCCACTGGGGAAAGACAGCAAAAACAACGGGAACTATGAACCTGTAGCCTGCAAAAAGGAGACCCCAAACACAGTAAGATAAGCAAAATGAGAAGACAGAAAAACACACAGCAGATGAAGGAGCAAGGTAAAAACACACCAGATCTAACAAATGAAGAGGAAATAGGCAGTCTACCTGAAAAAGAATTCAGAATAATTATAGTCAATATGATCCAAAATCTTGGAAATAGAACAGAGAAAATGCAAGAAACATTTAACAAGGGCCTAGAAGAGCTAAAGAGGAAACAAGCAATGATGAACAACACAATAAATGAAATTAAAAATACTCTAGAAGGGATCGATAGCAGAATAACTGAGGCAGAAGAACGGATAAGTGACCTGGAAGATAAAATAGTGGAAATAACTACTGCAGAGCAGACTAAAGAAAAAAGAATGAAAAGAACTGAGGACAGTCTCAGAGACCTCTGGGACAACATTAAATGCACCAACATTCGAATTATAGGGGTCCCAGAAGAAGAGAAAAAGAAAGGAACTGAGAAAATGTTTGAAGAGATTATAGTTGAAAACTTCTCTAATATGGGAAAGGAAATAGTTAATCAGGTCCAGGAAGCATACAGGATAAATCCAAGGAGAAACACTCCGAGACACATATTAATCAAACTATCAACAATTAAATACAAAGAAAACATATTAAAAGCAGCAAGGGAGGGCTTCCCTGGTGGCGCAGGGGTTGAGAGTCCGCCTGCCAATGAAGGGGACGCGGTTTCGTGCCCCGGTCCGGGAAGATCCCACATGGCGCAGAGCGGCTGGGCCCGTGAGCCATGGCCGCTGAGCCTGCGTGTCCGGAGCCTGTGCTCCGCAACGGGAGAGGCCACAACAGTGGGAGGCCCATGTACAACAACAACAACAACAACAAAAAGCAGCAAGGGAAAAACAACAAATAACACACAAGGGAATCCCCAGAAGATTAACAGCTGATATTTCAGCAGAAACTCTGCAAGCCAGAAGGGAGTGGCAGGAAATATTTAAAGTGATAAAGGAGAAAAACCTACAACCAAGATTACTCTACCCAGCAAGGATCTCATTCAGGTTTCATGGAGAAATTAAAACCTTTACAGACAAGCAAAAACTGAGAGAGTTCAGCACTACCAAACCAGATTTACAACAAATGCTAAAGGAACTTCTCTAGCAAGAAACACAAGATAAGGAAAAGACCTACAATAACAAACACAAAACAATTAAGAAAATGGGAATAGGAACATACATATCAATAATTACCTTAAATGTAAATGGATTACATGCTCTCACCAAAAGACACAGACTGGCTGAATGGATTAAAAAACAAGACCATATATATGCTGTCTACAAGAGACCCACTTCAGACCTAGGGACACATACAGACTGAAAGTAAGGGGATGGAAAAAGATATTCCATGCAAATGAAAATCAAAAGAAACCTGGAGTAGCAATTCTCATATCAGACAAAATAGACTTTAAAATAAAGACTATTACAATAGACAAAGAAGGACACTACATAACAATCAAGGGATCAATCCAAGAAGAAGATATAACAACTGTAAATATTTATGCACCCAACATAGGAGCACCTCAATACTTAAGGCAAATTCATGCTAACAGCCATAAAAGGGGAAATCGACAGTAACACACTCATAGTAGGGGACTTCAACACCCCACTTTCACCAATGGACAGATCATCTTAAATGAAAATAAATAAGGAAGCCCAATATTTTAATGGTACATTAAGCAAGATGGACTTAATTGATATTTATAGGACATTCCATCCAAAAACAACAGAATACACTTTCTTCTCAAGTGCTTATGGAAGATTCTCCAGGATAGATCATATCTTGTGTCACAAATCAAGCCTTGGTAAATTTAAGAAAATTGAAATCGTATCAAGTATCTTTTCCAACAACAACACTATGAGACTAGATATCAATTACAGGAAAAAATCTGTAAAAAATAAAAAGCATGGAGGTTAAACAATACACTACTGAATAACCAAGGGTTCACTGAAGAACTCAAAGAAGAAATCAAAAAATACCTAGAAACAAATGACAATGAAAACACGATGACCCAAAACCTATGGGATGCAGCAAAAGCAGTTCTAAGAGGGAAGTTTATAGTAATACAATCCTACTTCAAGAAACAAGAAACATCTCAAAGAAAAAATCTAACCTTACACCTAAAGCAATAAGAGAAAGAAGAACAAAAAACCCATGGTCAGCAGAAGGAAAGAAATCATAAAATTCAGATCAGAAATAAATGAAAAAGAAATGAAGGAAACAACAGCAAAGATCAATAAAACTAAAAGCTGGCTCTTTAGAAGATAAACAAAATTGATAAACCATCAGCAAGATTCATCAAAAAAAAAGGGGGAAGACTCAAATCAATAGAATTAGAAATGAGAAGGAAGTAACAACTGACACTGCAGAAATACAAAGGATCATGAGAGATTACTACAAGCAACTATATGCCAATAAAATGGACAACCTGGAAGAAATAGACAAATTCTTAGAAATGCACAACCTTCTGAGACCGAACCAGGAAGAAATAGAAAATATAAACAGACCAATCACAAGCACTGGAATGGAGACTATGATTAAAAATCTTCCAACAAACAAAAGCCCAGGACCAGACGGCTTCACAGGTGAGTTCCATCAAACATTTGGAGAAGAGTTAACATCTATCCTTCTCAAACTCTTCCAAAATTTAGCAGAGGGAGGAACACTCCCAAACTCATTCTACAAGGCCACCATCACTCTGATACCAAAACCAGATAAAGATGTCATAAAGAAAGAAAACTACATGCCAATATCACTGATGAACATGGATGCAAAAATCCTCAACAAAATACTAGCAAACAGAATCCAACACCGCATTAAAAGGATCATACACCATGATCAAATGGGGTTTATCACAGGAATGCAAGGATTTTTCAACATATGCAAATCAATCAATGTGATAAACCATACTAACAAACTGAAGGAGCAAAATCCTATGATCATCTCAATAGATGCAGAAAAAGCTTTTGACAAAATTCAGCACCAATTTATGATAAAAAACCCTCCAGAAAGTAGGCACAGAGAGAACTTACCTCAATATAATAAAGGCTATATATGACAAATCTACAGCCAACATCATTCTCAATGGTGAAAAACTGAAACCATTTTTTCTAAGATCAGGAACAAGACAAGGTTGTCGACTCTCACCACTATTATTCAACAGAGTTGTGGAAGTTTTAGTCACAGCAATCAGAGAAGAAAAAGAAATCAAAGGAATCCAAATCAGAAAAGAAGAAGTATAGCTTCACTGTTTGCAGATGACGTGATACTATACATAGAGAATCCTAAAGATGCTACCAGAAAACTACCTGAGCTAATCAATGAATTTGGTAAAGTAGCAGGATACAAAATTAATGCACAGAAATCTCTTGCGTTCGTACACAGTAACAGCAAAAAATCTGAAAGAGAAATTAAGGAAACACTCCCATTGACCATTGCAACAAAAAGAATAAAACACTTAGGAATAAACTTACATAAGGAGACAAAAAACCTGTATGCAGAAAACTATAAGACTCTGGTGAAAGAAATTTAAGATTATACAAACAGATGGAGAGACATACCATGTTCTTGTATTGGAAGAATCAACATTGTGAAAATGACTATACTACCCAAAACAATCTACAGATTCAATGCAATCCCTAACAAACTACCACTGGCATTATTCACAGAACTGGAACAAAAAACTGCACAATTTGTATGGAAACACAAAAGACCCCAAATAGCCAAAGCAATCTTGAGAAGGAAAAACGGAGCTGCAGGAATCAGGCTCCCTGACTTCAGACTATACTACAAAGCTACAGTAATCAGAGCAGTATGGTACTGGCACAACAACCAGAATATAGATCAATTGAACAGGATAGAAACTCCAGAGGTAAACCCATGCACATATGGTCACCATGTCTTTCATAAAGGAGGCAAGAACATACAATGGAGAAGAGACAACTTCTTCAATATGTGGTGCTGGGAAAACTGGACAACTACATATAAAAGGATGAAATTAGAACACTCCCTAACACCATATACAAAAATAAACTCAAAATAGATTATTAAAGAGCTAAATGTAAGGTCAGACACTATCAAATTCTTAGAGGATAACATAGGCAGGACACTCTATGACATAAATCACAGCAAGATCCTTTTTGACCCACCTCCTAGAGAAGTGGAAATAAAAACAAAAATAAACAAATGGGATATAATGAAACTTCTAAGCTTTTGAACAGCAAAGGAAACCATAAACAAGATGAAAAGACAACCCTCAGAATGGGAGAAAATATTTGCAAATGAAACAACTGACAAAGGATTTAACTCCAAAATTTTCAAGCAGCTCATGCAGCTCAATATCAAAAAAAAAAAAAAAAAATCCCAATCCAAAAATGGGTGGAAGACCTAAATAGACATTTCTCCAAAGATATACCATATAGCCAACAAACACATGAAAGGATGCTCAACATCACTAATCATTAGAGAAATGCAACTCAAAACTACAATTAGGTATCACTTCACACCAGTCAGATTGGCCATCATCAAAAAATCTAGAAACAATAAATGCCGGAGAGGGTGTGGAGAAAAGGGAACCCTCTTGTACTGTTGGATGGGAATGTAAATTGATACAGTCACTATGGAGAACAGTATGGAGGTTCCTTAAAAAACTAAAAATAGAACTACCATATGCCCCAGCAATCCCACTACTGGGCATATTCCATGAGAAAACCATAATTCAAAAGGAGTCATGTATCACAACGTTCGCTGCAGCTCTCTTTACAATAGCCAGGACATGGAAGCAACCTAAGTGTCCACAGACAGATGAATGGATAAAGAAAATGTGGCCCATATATGCAATGGAATATTACTCAGTCATAAAAAGAAATGAAACTGAGTTATTTGTAGTGAGGTAGATGGACCTAGAATCTGTCATACAGAGTGAAGTGAGTCATAAAGAGGAAAACAAATACCATATGCTAACACATATATACGGAATCTTAAAAAAAATTGTTCTGAATAACCTAGGGACAGGACAGAAATAAAGTCGCAGATGTAGAGAATGAACTTGAGGACACAGGGAGAGGGAAGGGTATGCTGGGATGAAGTGAGAGAGTGTTATGGACTCATATACACTACCAAATGCAAAATAGATAGCTAGTGGGATGCAGCCACATAGCACAGGGAGATCAGCTCAGTGTTTTGTGCCCACCTAGAGGGGTGGGATAGGTAAGGTGTGAGGGAGATCAAAGAAGGAGGAGATATGGGGATATATGTATATGTATAGCTGATTCACATTGTTATACAGCAGAAACTAACACACCATTGTAAAGCAATTATACTCCAATAAAGATGTTAAAAAAAAAGAATGCATTTATCCACATCTACTTCTGCAGGTGTTTAATCATATTTATGTGAGTAAAATGTTGGAAGAATTCTTTAAAATAATCCTTTGTGGTGAAGTATCCTGGGAAATTCTGTCATGTAAAGAAAGCTTGCAGCAGATGGGTAATATATGTCTTGAGAGCTATTTATAAGAAATTTAAGGATTGTTTTGTGTTCCTTTATAAAAAATTTAAGGTTTTTTACTTTGTAAAGAAAAAAACTACCGAAGTTTTATAGTCATAACTTTGTTACTTTTTGAACTTTTCTGAAATAATTAGATGTAGCCAAATTATGTGTTTATGTTTTGCTATGTTAGAATTTGAAAATGTAATATGTGTGGTAAGTCTACTGTTTGAAATTTATAATGGTCTCAGATATGGTTGGAGTTTTGGTAACTTTTAAAATAGTTGTTTGTTTCTTTTAAGTCACAAAGGCAACTATGGATTTTTATTTGTTTTTTTGAATGATAACTTTTTTATGAAGCAGCCAAAGTTGACCAGTCTTTTCCTAGGTAGAAAACTCAAAACTTGTTAACTCTACTTTAATAAAATAGAAAATTGAAGAAAAAAAAAAGACACCCCCAACTCTGACAAACTGCATAAGTAGCTGATAAAACTGCTTGTTTCCCTTTCTTCCTCTGCATTCACCCACCCTGTGGCTCTTCATAACACCTACTATTCAATGAGTACACACAGTGCATGGGACGGCTCCATTAAGCCTCATAACTTCCCTATAAGCCAGGTTCAGGTGAGGAAAAGAGGCACAGGAAGTGAAAAACTAGCTGGCTGTTCCCTAGCTGAGAAGTGGGGGAGTGGATGAAGCATAAGAAATGATCATAAAGGAGGGAGCAGAAAAGAGGACAGAGGTAATAGGCTGAGCTGGCAAGACCCATTTGAGGACGTGAGAATCACACAAACGTGTGGGTCCCAGGTTGGCAGAGGGGACTTAGAAGTGTAGCATCACAAAGCCTGTCTCCCCCAACCACCTGTCTGTTCTCATCTTCCAAACAAAGCCAGGCAAAATGGGACCTCAAGTCACACAGCCTGTGTGGCTCTCTGTCTGCAGCCCTCAGGCCTGTTAGACAATAAGCACAGAATATAGAGAAATATAGGACACAAGCCTGCCTTCCAGGGGCTTATAATCTATTTGGGTAGATCATGAAAATACACAACATAACTCATCTCTCACAGTCAATAAACAGACTCAGATTTAGAGTATTCAAGGAAGCCTTCATCGAGGAGAAGCTATGGGGCTGAGCTTTGAAGGAGGTCAGGAAACAGCCCTGGGAGGCTATTCCAGGCGGAGGGAACTGCTTAAGCGAAGGCTTGGAGGTTGAGAAGGAAGCAGGCTGCCACTGACAAAGATGAGCCACTGGTTACCACGGGTACCAGCCAGCTACAGGACTGTCACCCGTGCCAGAACTTCCCTCATGGTAGAAAAATGGCCAGAGCTGTTCCTGACCTCCGACTCTCACTCCAATCACCCTTAGGAGGAGAGCTCTGTCCCAGGATTCCCAGAAAACAGCCAGATGTTCTCTCTGCTTTGGTCACATGCCCACCTCTCAGCAACAATCTCCACCCCAGGATCTGGGGTGACATTGGCTCTTCAGAATCCCCTAGAGATACAGATGCAGCTGTGCCAAAGAGGGAGGAAAGAATGGATTCAACAATAGCAGGACAGCAACCATCAATTGTCCATTACACTGAGTCTCATAGGTGTGCACATCTTGCCCAAGTTTTAAGGAGAAAATATTGTGGCTTTGGTGTGATTTCTGAATCATTTTGCGCATAAAGGCACGGGCTGATATTGCCATGGGTGACGATTTATAGGAACAGTTTCATTTTCACCCTACAGTTTCCTCTCTTTCCAGTTATTCACAACATAGTAAACCACATTAAACTTAAATGTCACAAAATAGAAGGAAGCATCTATGGCAGGGTTTCTCCACCTGGACACTTGACATTTTCAGCCAGATAATTCTTTGTTGTGGAAGCTATCCTTTGAAGTATGGGATGTCGAGTTGCATCCCTGGCCAGTTGCAAGTTTCAGCAATCAAAAATGTCTCCAGATGTTGCCAAATGTCCCCTAGGGGGTAAACTCGCTCCCCATTAAGAACCACTGCCCTGGGGGAGCTCCTCCCTGGAGGCAGCTATGGTCGCCCAGCCAGGAGCATTAAGTTCAAGGGCAAAATACTGCTTGAGGGTCATGGGCGTGAGCTCCAGGGTCAGCCAGACCCAGGCTGGAGTCAGCAGCTGTGTACTTTGGGTGAGTAGGTCCAGATCCTCTTCTGTGTAGCGTGGGGATATTGCAGTTCCTACCTCATGGAGTGGTTGTAAAAATCACAGGAGATCAAATACAGGTAGGCCTCATCCAAAGGTAGTTATCAATACCATTAGCTATTTTCCTCGCAATAAAACATATATTTTTTAGATTGTGTGTCTCGCGAGAATATTTGCAGGGGCACGGGGAGTGTTTGCTTGTTTGTTTTTCCTTTTCCTTTTTAAATCGATTCCGTGCTTTAGAAGAAAGAAAGCAAAGAAAACTTCTCTGAGGATAGTTTTTGTGTTTAGACCTCCTTGAGTTTCCCCTCTTCAAAGAGAGCCACTCCTTGTCGCTTAGAAAGGAGTGGCAGTGGAGACAAAAGTCAAACGACCGGCAGGTTAGCTGAAGGCTTGGGGAGGCTGTGCTGGGACAGAGATGGTTGGCCACCCTTCCGGAACCTGAGCTTCCCGCGCACGCGCTCTCGGGGCGGCCAGCAGACTGGCACTCCCCTGGGTTCTGTGGGTGGTCACCCCGCTGGTCGTGGGCTCTTTCTGTGTGGACTTTGCTGGGGGTTCCCGGGGCTGCCTGCAACCTCATGCAAGAGAAGGGCCTTCAAGGTGGCGAATTTGCTTTGAATAACTAATCTTTATTTCATACGAGGCACAAGTTTGCTCCAAAATATCAACTTTAGCTTTGCTTCCCTGTCCCCATTTTTGAAAAATTATGCTCTGTCAATCTCCACAACCTTCAATAAGACAGATGAAAACACCCAGTGGCACCGATGAGGAACTTTGGGGCTTCCCAAGATGACATGGAAATCTGGGAAACCGGACGTGGTGACCGCACTCTAATTTTATAACCTAACTATATTGCCAGCACAGAGGCAGTAAAGAGAAATATAATAAACGAAACAACATGCGGAGCTTAGGAGGCAGCAGCCTGGCTGAATCTGTCCAATATGTTTAACCTTTACGTGCAGCAGCTTCGCCTGTCCAGGGAAGGGAATGCTGACCCTTCTGCAAAAGCAGGTTCCAGGTGGCTTCATAAAAAGGTACATCAAATACTGCATTTCTGGTGAGACTGTGTACAAGGTAGTGGCATTGTGATGGAGCATCAGGAATGGGAAGGCAAATGAAAAAAGGATGGATTCTCACAATTGTGACCCAGAGAACCAAAATATTAAAACATGAAAATGAAGGCAAATTACTCAGGATGTGTGTTAACTCTCAGCACAACTGTTCTAAGTAAACTGATTTTCAAATACTTAGTATTTTTAATTTAAGTTTTTGTTTCATTAAGTTTTTGCAGGAAAGAGGAAAGATCCATTATCTCCTCATATAAAATCCTTAAAGAAGAACATTTTGTAAATTAGATTTCCATCTCTGAGTTTGGGTTTCTGATTCATGGAATTATATGAATCACAAGAAGATTAACAATTTAAGTCTCAGTACATAAGAACAATTAACATTCTGTTGATTTTTCTGTTTTTCAGTGTCTAGAATTATTCTTTTAACTAAGATGTTCTGCCTACATTAAAACTATTTGCATCCACATGTTGATAATAACTGTAATCCCCTAAGGGAGTATGATAAGTATGGACTCAAGAAATAGGAAACCCGTGTTATTAGTTTCATCTTTTTTAATTACAAAGAATCCTCATAGTGTAGACACTTGCTATTAAATAAATGATTAACTATTAAATAAATGATTCCAAGTTAGAATCGGTGAACAACATAAAATTTAGATAAAAATTAGATAGGAATACATGCACATATGTGTGTGTGTGTGTATATATATATATATATATATATATATATATATATGAATGTTCTTGAAAAGCTAATTTAATAGACATAACTGAAATATGTTCTCAAAAGTATTCAACAGTAAGAAATAGTGTGCAAGAGAGATTAAATGTAAAAAGACCAAAGTATAGTCAATGACTTCTACAGAGTAGAAATCTGCATTCCCATTGTTAGTTTTTACCTGTTGGTACTACCTCATTCTTGTTAGAAATATGGTGGAGTGACCTACAGTGACTATAGAACTCAGGGTCTGAGACGGGATGAATTATATCTCCTGTGGTTCTTAACCAATTACCGGGGGAAGAACTGTGTGGACACAGTTTACCTCTGACTTTAAGTCAGTCATCCTGCCTTTGTCCTCAGGCTCCTCACCTTTGGAAATGAGCATAAGGCCCCGTGGCCAATAAGAGCCATTTATAAAACATAAATGAAATAAAGAAAACCCAATTCACATTGCAACTAGGGATAGCCACATGGAATCCTCATAAGAAGTTTGCTCCAGAGCAAGAAAGCTCCATTCTCACTATCATTTTTCCAAAGAAGTTTTTCTCTTTTGTTTTGGGGTTTTCTTAAGCACTCATTTATAAATTCATTTTGTGACACACAGAAAAGAAGCCAAACCAGAGGTGACCCTACCAACCCAGAGACCTGAGACCAACACAGTTTTTCTTTTCAGAAACTTTAATTATGAAGAAAGACTATGAATCTTGATTTCTTTTATTTGGAAACAATGCCCATATTTGTCTCAGAATGGATTCAGTTCTCAAAACCAAGATGACACAGAAGCCAGAACTGAGGTCTTTCAGCAGCTCTGGAGTTAGTAGTCTGCTGTTTTTGATTTGTGGCCTAAGACATTAGCCTCCAAAGGTAGCTGAGGATTTTTTAAACACAGTGAGCTGTGTTTTCATGGCAAGTCCCTGAGGAAATGATCCTTAAAAAGATGTGTATGAGGTCCCTCCTGAATAGCCACTGGACATTGGGCATGTCTCTGGCCTCCCCTGGGGACTGGTAAAACCCACATGTCAGCCATGGTTGAAGAACCCGGCCTTCTGCAGACTGAATGCCTGGCACCCCAAGGTCTGGCTCTTCTTTCTTGTCCTCATACGATCCTCACTACTGCTCCTTAACCAACTATCCCAAGTCTTAGTGGCTTACAACAACAACCATTTTATTGCATCACATGATTTTATGGGTAAGGTTTTATTGCCAGGAATTTGTGCAGGGCTCAGAAGATCGATTCTTCAGTCTCATAACGCAGCCACGAAGGTCACTCAATGGTATTCAGCTGGCAGACAGCTTTACTGTCATGCCCTGCACCTTGGCAGGGATGATTGGAAGGCTGGACTCACCTGAGACTGTCACCGTATGGCCCCTGTGGGCTGGAACTAAAGAAAGCTGGACTCCCTGCATGACAGCTCAGGCCTCCAAGAACATTTTTTATGTATTTCTTTTTATGACCCAGCTTCAGAAGTCTCATAGCATCGCTCTACCACATTCTATTGGCCAAAACAGTCACAAACATGCCAAGATTCAAGGGACAGGGACACAGATCCCACCTCTCTATGTGAGGTATGCCCAAAACCTACAGGAGGCCTCTTCTGCTATTCCTGAGAGCTGCTTCCTCAGAATTCTGGTTTCTCTGGTCTTCTCAGTACCTAGAGAGTCCAGGACTACCCACCCTCTCTCCCACCTTAGAGGACGTCTCATGGGAGTGTGCTCACCTCCCACCCAACCATTAACTGTAACAGCAGGTATGTGTCACCAGTGACCTGGGCCAGGCTCTTCTTCAGAAGGGCAATTTGACAAAACTTGTTCAAACCTCTCCAGACACATGTTAATGAAATGAGTCTTCTTTATTAACTTCAGTGACTTCCCATCACACACAGAATAAAATTTAAACTCCTTACTGCAGACTCTAAAGGCCCTAGCTGGCCTGAACCTGCCACTTCTCCAAGCCTTCATTTCTCTTCAAGCTCTTCCTCCATTGTCCTCTCCAGTCACACTGGCCTTTCTTTTCTCCACCTCCCCAAGGTCATTCTCCCCTCAGGGTCTTTGTACTTTCTGTTGCCTCTGCTGAGAATGTCTTCCTCCCACTCTTCACATGGCTGTCCACTTTGAATCTTTTAGGTCCATCCCACATGTCATGAATTCAGGCCTTTCCCCATCAGCTATTTTATTCCTTATTCATCACTCTACTCTATTGACTTCACGCAGACATCTAAGATTATCTCATTAATTAATGTTAATCTACATAAGACTGGATTGCCTATATTTGTTACACCCAGCTCAGTTCCTGACACTTGGACAGCACTTAACTAGTAGTGGTTGAGTGAATAAAGGAAAGAATAAATGAATTGTATTCCCCTGACTGACTTCTCAACTCCAATGGCAGGACACAGTCTCCTTTGGGCTCAATGTGAGATTCTGCACAAATGGATCAGAGCCCTCCACCTCCAAAATCACTTGTAGGGAATTGGTCATCCCATCTCACCCTTCCTGCGATGCCTGGACTCAGATATCCGAGCGATTTGGTAATGCCTTTCGGTGGTCCCACAGGAACAAGATGCAAATGCAGTCCCAGGAGAAGTCTGGGCATCCAATAGCACTCCAAGGTGAATATGCACCGTAATCTAATAGTGAATCTGGCCTTTGCTGAGAACCTGTGCACCAAATTGGTCAATGGGTCCCTATCGCCAAGAGGGCTGGTTAAACTGCTCAGTGGTAACAAGAGGCAGTAGAGCAGAGCTGGATTCTGTTCACACCTGTTCCTCACACTTACTCCAACTAGGAAAGTCATTTAACTTCCCTGTTTTTCAGTTTTCTCAGCTATACATTGGTGTTGACAATAACAATAATAATAGTAGGAGAATTAAAACACATGTAAAAGTCTTAGAATATTTTGTGGCACCTGGGATGTGATCAATAAGTATCAACTGATTATTAACCTGATTTTCAAAGCCTTTCACAACCAAGCCCCCATCCTACACTGATAAAAATCTTCTCTCCTTCGCTCAGTTTAGCTGACCCTTTGCCCAAGCTAGACTGGTCTTCTCACTGCCTGAGAAGGCCCCATGTGGGTCCCAACATCTATGTTTTTGCCCCTGCTGGGAATATGCCTCCTGCATACCTAGGGCTGACTCCTCTGGCTATTCCACATTTCCAAATCCCACCTTTGTTTTCTCCCTGAACTAGCTCAAACTCCAACCCCTCAGGACGGGAAAGAGTTCTGTCCTTTCTGCTAAGCATGATATGTACAAGTCATTGTTTGATTAATCATGTGGCACCCATTGGTTTCAAATTATTTAAATCTTTTATTGTCATTCAGATTTTTATATGATGAGGTCCTACCTCCTTGGCTAGACTAAGTCCCCTTGAGAACATTGCTACTGGACCTGCTAGAAGGTGGGCACTTGGACCATCATCCTGGAATTGCCATGATTGCTACCTGGGATTAGTCCAGTAGGTTTTAGGCACAACTGGACAAATAGCCTTAGTAAAATTTAAGGTCCATTAAAAATTTCAAGTCCAATCAGAAGAGATTGTCTTTAAATAACAGGTTCATGTTGACAGCTCCAAAGACCCCAAAATCTATCTTTAAATAGCCAGCCTCCCAGAATTCATCCTCAGGGTGGGGAAAATATATTATATTTACTGTCAATTTCTTGACTCGAGGATTTCCACTTATCTAATTTTAAAAATTAAAGCTAAAAAGGTTCATATGATTTGGTGAGGCAAAGAGTTCGTACCACCCAACAGTCTGAGCCTATAAAAAGAAATACTTATAATCCCCAAGTGAAGCTTCAACAACTGGACAGCCAGCTGCGAACTCAAGAAAGAAGTGCTTACTTGGGGAATGACTGGGAGACCACAGCCATGCAGAGGCTTCTCTGTTGAGGGAGTATCCTCTGTGTCTTGAGGACACAGAGGCTTAATAGGTAACAGGAGTGTGGTTGGAATATTCTGAGGCAAAACGCGGTTGGTGGAATTGGGCAACTGCCTTAGCATATAACTGGTGGTGTTTTTTGTTTTTTGATTTTCATACATGTTTTTAAAATTTTAGAACTGCTGCTAAACTCAGTGCCCTCTTCTTTGAGCATCACTTGCCCAGCAGCACAACAACTTACTCTAAGACATCCCTGAAAGGTCCTTGGAAGTTTCCTTTTACAGTCTTGCTCCTCTCAAAATTAATCTGTGGTCAGAATCCTACTGCCATGATCGCAAGCTGGGAGCCCTGTTGTGTAGATACCCTGCACATCAAATTCATCAAAACTTTCTGAATACCCATGGATAATTAGGACAGTCTTCTGTTCTTATACTTAAGTATCTTTCAGGGCCTCTAATATACTTCTTTTTCAATACCTTTAGGTAAGGGTTAAAACTATTTTGAAAATGTCAGTGTCTGAGCTTCTGCCTCCATCATCAGCAAGTTTTTAATTTTGTAGTGGATATCTGCATTTTTTTCCAATCCAAAAATGCTAATGGGCATATACAAAAACAATCTGCAAGTCTTCTGTCTTTAGTCAAAGGACAGAAGGGGCAGCCCACAAAGACAGAACTTTTAGACAACAATGGCTCTCCTCCAGCCAACACCACAGAAAAAACCGAGACCCCCTAACACCTCTGCCAGCTAAGGCTGAATAGCCTAGACTTCCATCCCCACCAAACTGTAACAAGGTGCCCAACCTTGTCACCAGGGGGTTGTCAGACAAGGCCAAGAGGGGAGCCCAGACTTTCAACCTACTGGGTTGTAACAAGCCCCTCTCCTACACCCCCATACCATCTACCCTGTCAGTGGAAACCATGTGGGGAACCTAGACTTCAGCCCCCACCGGCAGTAACCCTCCTCACTGGGGTAGTATCTGGAGGCCCAGTGGAGAGTCAGGGCTTTCACCACCGCTCAGCAGTTACAAGGTCATGGCCCCAATGGTCAGTGGAGGCTATGTGGAGAGCAGTAACAAGGCAACACTCCCCAGCTAGGGTGGTATCAGTGGAAGCCTAGTGGGGAGCCTACATTTTGAAATTTAAATATAGTTTATCCTGCCAGAGACTCCGTGGCCTATGCTGGTGAGCACATAGGCCTGATGATGGGAGAAGGTAGGTGATAGCCTTACTACTAGGCCATAGGACTATTTTCTCAGTGTGAGCCTGTCCCATTGTCTTACAAGACCTCATTCATGTGGCTGGAACAGCCCTAAACTATAGCCACAACTTCAAAAACAACTCCAATTGTAACCTGGATTTTAAGACCTATCCATTCTGGGGAGGTGATTATCAGGGTCTCAGCCTCCTACTTCTCCTGCTGAGTCATCTATTTACCAAATCTAAAACCAATGCCTATTCATGCCCATGGAGTTGGGATTTTATTTTGTGTGATGGAAACCACTGGAGGGTTTTAAGTGGAGGCTGTTAAATATGATTTATGGTTTTTAAATTTCTCCCTTTTAAGAGAACTGTGGATAATGGATTTGGAGAAGGAAGAGAGATAAGCAAGAGCAGTAATCAGGTGATAGACAAGGGAGGCTTGAACAAGGGTGACAGAAACAGTGGGGAGGGATCAGATGTGAGGCATATTTGTATGATAGAGCCAGAAGGACTTGCTGTTGGATTGAATAAGTGGTGTGAGTGAGAGTGAGGAAACAAGTGCTTCTAGTCAAAGCAGCTGGGTGGATGGTGGTACCATTAACTAAGCTGAGAAAGGCTGAGGTAGGAGAGGGACTGGAGGTGAGGAAGGAATTGTGTTTTAAACATATTAGGGCTGAAATTTCTATTAAACATGGATCCTTTCACAGAAATTAAACAGATGAGTTGGGAGCGCTCTCACCTTCCCACCATCTAATCTAGAATCCAGAAGCATCTGTACACACCTCCCTGTCACTTCCCATGGCCATGGAGGAAGCTCCAGATGTCAAAGACCAATCCCTCCATTTCCATTCTTTCCCTTATCTCTTTTCACCTACTCGGGACTTGCCTTGTGAAAAAGTTCTCGTCTCTCCATCTTTAGGACACTACCCTCTCTTAGTTTTACTCTAACCCCTGTGGCCATCTTTCTCAGTCCATTTTGCTGACCTCCTCTACTGGATCTCTAAATGTTGGAGAGCTGGACTCCCTTCTCTTACCCATCCACTCTCTCGTCTGGTGATATCATCCAGTTTTGTAATTTCAAATGTCACTTATACCCTGATGACTCTCAAATTTTTATCTCTATCCCCAACCCTTCCCCTAAACTCCAGACTCATATATCCAGCTGCCTCTTTGACATCTCTCCCCTGATGATTTGGGGAAGAAGAAGGAAGTGGAAGAGATTTGAAGCAAGAAGGAATGTATGGAACTGATGGCTCTGGGAGGGACAAGCTCACTAGAGCTTGGGAGCATGGTGAAACATGGTGTCCATATGATGCTTAAAGTGAAGCCAATCATCCCTACTTTGTAATTTTCTCCAGTGGCTCAGGTATAGGAACACAGGAGGCATATGATTGGGTTTAACCAAGCCTGCAGTTTTCAAGCTTGTTATAATTACTGCATGAAAAATCTTGCAAAGCCTAGTGGCTTAAAAGGACAATCATTTTTTTGTGTTTCACAGTCAGGAATTCAAGCAGGGCTCAGATGGATGATTCTTCTGCTCCTCAGGGCATGACAGAGGTCACTCAGTGGTACTCAGCTGGCAAATAGGCTGGTCTGGAGCATCCATGACCACTTCACTCAAATGTCTGGCATCTTGGTGGGGATATCTGGAAGGCTGGGTCTACAGGGACTGCTGACTCAAGAGCCATAGATGGTCTTTCCAGCATGGAGGTTTTAGGGTAATTGGACTCCTTATTTGGTTGGCTGGCTTCCTCAAAGTGAGGATCCCAAAAGAACCATGGGGCAGCTGCATGGCCATTTCTAAGCTACTTTTGGAATTTACTCAGTATTTCTACTGCAGCCTTTCAGTTACAATCAAGTTATGAGCCAGTCTAGATTCAAGGGCAAGGAATTAGATTCCAGCTCTCAACTGGCAATGACAAGGTCACATTACAGGAGAGCATGTGGAAGGGCTATTTGGATTGAAAAATACAATCTGTCTCTCAGAGCATTCCAAAGGGATGCTATCACAGAGCAAGGGAATGACTACACATATAACCATGAAATCTAAGTGGGTAGTGAGTTAAGTAAAGCCTGTGAGCAGACTTTAGGTAGAAAGTATATGGTGTGATGGATTAGAAGTCTTGTGAGAAGGAGATATTTTAGCAGCAAGAAGACTAGAACAATAGGGAATGCTTGTCAGAGAATGGGAAGTTTGAAAACGAGATTTGGACAAAACAGCTTCTGCAAAGGACAAGACCCCAGGGTGTGACCTTGGGAGTGGATGGTTAAAGTGGAGGTAAAGAAAGGCTCATTAGCAGTGAAGTGTCAGGACAAATAGCCAAGGGGTCAGATGAGTCATCTATGTGGATATTGAAGTCCCTGAGAAAGAGCATGAGCTGAGGTGAAAGAGAAGATTACGGGCCCCCATCTGTACGCAGGAGGAACCAGAAGGCCAGTACCAGGAATCCCAACATCACTGTAAGGAGGAGCCAGAGGAGACATAACTGCGAGGCTTGATCTTCAAAGCAGCAGGGATTTTGGCAGGAAGAGGGACAGAGACATCGGAGAGGCAGAAACAGGGAATTAGGAGGCCACAAGCTCCACCTCTTGCCCTGAGGGCCCAGAATACAGGAGAAAAGCTGCCCCAGCACAGCAAGTGTGACACCCAGCACTCTGTGGTAAGCTGGCACCCCCAAAGGCCAGATGCCAGGACAGCATTCGGAGGGGACTGGGGATGTGGGAGGATCAGATCATCCCAGACCAAGAGCCCCCCAGAGTGTGGGGGAGAGAAGGCTTGGAGCCTTGGAGGTTGAGCATGACTGAGGAGGCTGCAGTGCCCGAAGTAAACAGAATATGAAGACTGTCATGGGTCTGGGAGGAAGATGAGAAAATCAAACTTGTGACCCAGAATGCTTTCCTCTGAGGAAGTCTGCTCTCAAGAAGGCTTTTGCCCAAGGCCACACAGGAGTGGTGAGTACAGTGGGTGTGATCAGGTGGGGGTCGCCCCCTTAAGCTTCACTCCTGGGAGGAAGGCAGAACTTCTGAGCTGTTCCCCACTCCCTGCCCCATTCTCTCTTCTTCCCTGAGAAGAGTCATCCCTCCCTTACGGTGAGGAAGTCCCAGGCCTTGAGGCACCTCGGATACAGCTCTGGGTAGGGGAAAAAGCCCAGGGGAATGGCCAGCAGCTTCCATTCAGTTGCAGCTGGTTTGCTCTCAAAACTTCCAAAAGCAAACATGTCATGCTTCAGGGAGGATTGATTTCATTCTTAAGATGCTCCTTTCTAATCTGTACTAGAGATTCATGCTCCTTCATTAATGTGATGTTAGCCATATTTCTTACGTCATAATAAGCCTGGCATAATTTTGCTAGGGGAATATGCCGTCCCTGCCCTGGTTATATCGCAAAGTGTCCTCATATTAACTGTCTGTTCATTCATTCAACAAATGCTTAATGAGTACCTGCTCTGTGCGGGCCATGTCCTGAGCACTAGGGTGCTGCAGTGAACAAAATGGGAATTAGAAAAAAAAAAAAAGACTAAAACAGACTAAAAGCTTTGCCCTGGTGGAGTTTATATTCTAATGGGGGAAAATGAAAAGTTCTACAAAATAAAATAAAATAGCAAGGAAAATAGCATGTTAGCAGGTAACAAGTGCTAAGGAGAAAAACAATGCTGAGTGGGTGTGACTGGGTCAGGAATATTGGTGTGGGGAGCAGGGTGGTTAGGGGATACCTTAGTGAGGAGGAGACCTTTGAGCAAAGCCTGAATGTTGTGCCCAAACCACTTCTGTGGAACACCTTGGCTTCTCTCCTGGCTACACCCAAGGGGAGAAGAAGTATCCACATCCACCCAGCACCTCTTGCCTTCTGGAAGATCCTGAGTAGAGCAGCAAGTACAGTGCCCTGTCTTCAATACTATGGAATCACCCCCTCCGACTTTCCTCCCACCCCAGGGTCCTGCTTCTCCCACTTGTGCCACTTTCCACCAGCCGGCCTCCTCCACTTGTCTGCAAGGACAGTGAGGGCAAATCCTTTCTGCTCAAGGCCTAAACGTGGAGTATGCTGAGTCATCTCCACTTGCAGCGACCTCTTCCTGCCTGCTGGACCTTCCTGCAGAAGCTTCCTTCTATTACTAGCATCCATTTTCTCATGTTTTTTCAGCGTCTCTCATCTTCCCTGCTTTTTCCTCCTCTATTTGCTTTTCCCTTCTCTCTGTCTCTCTGTCTCTCACAGACCATTGCTTGTTGTTGGCATAAGGGGGACAGGATGGTGACAAATACTGTTCTCAATCGCTAACTCCCTTTCTGACATGCTGGATAAGTCATTTCAACCTCTTTCCGCTCCACACAGCTGGAAAGCTGCAAGGATGAGCAACCTTTCGCTACACACCAGAAACAACATCAGTTCCAAGCAGAACCCTCTTGGATTAATATATTTTACCAAAAGGAAAGACCTTCAGTTGCCAAAAAGAGCATCTTGTGTCAATCACTGACATGAAGGGGCTGCCTCATGCAAAGCTGGACTAAATCTTTACGGAGAAGGAAGATCACCAGAAAGAAATGAGAACATGTCAGAGGGAGCAAGAACAGCTTTTAGGGGGCCAAGCTGAAATAAAGATAGAGTGTATGCAAGAGAGAAAGAGGGAGAAGCCAAATAGCCATGGGAGCAAAAAGAAGGAAAGATGAGAGACATTGAAAAACACAAGAACATGGAAGGTAATAACAGAAGCTGAAGAAAAAAGCTAAAAGAAAGTTGGGAAATATGCACATAACAGTTCTTTGCCTTCAGCAACTGAAATATGTAACATGCAGAGTAAACCACGCCCTTACTAGCTACTACTAGTAACGTAGTTCACAGAAGAGAGTTTCCTAGTTGGGCTCATTTATTTAATAGTTCAATTTCAATCCCAAAGAAATATGTTTAGGTAAACAATGAAAAGCGCAGAACAGTGGCTATAGCATGCTACTAGCTACATTCTT
Organism: Mesoplodon mirus; assembly: GCF_964341445.2. NCBI lineage: Eukaryota > Metazoa > Chordata > Mammalia > Artiodactyla > Ziphiidae > Mesoplodon > Mesoplodon mirus. Next base: position 39,441,774 of record NC_138976.1, on the reverse strand, counting down.
TAGCACATATAGAGACACATATATTCACACACACACGCACATATGTCTGTGTGGGGGTCATCTCTTGGAGGAGATAAAAGCAACTGATAACAGAGGTTGATTAGGGTACAGGGTTAGGAGAGCTCTTCATTGTATACCCTTTTAAACAGTGCATTTTTTATATTATACTTATTACCTATTAAATCAATTATACTTCAATTAAAAAAATAGAGATAGAGGAAAAGTATAGATAAAATATTTTAAGCCCTTGAAAAAACTCATGAATATTTTCTGAGCTTCATACAAAGGTTAAAATGTGTGTATGTGTGTGTGTGTGTTGGGGGGGTGGAATCTACAAAGTAAATCTCATTCAAAACCCTACATCCCCCACATTATCTCCAAATCTCAACAGAATGAGCCACAAGATGAGAGAGTATGATGCCACAAATGGATCAACCCCAGCCTCCTTCCTTTGATCTTCTTGGGGGCAAATCTTAGCTTGCATTATATAAAATAAAATGATCTGCTCAAATGTGAATTTACTCAGGGTTTGAGCATGTCCTCTGGAATAATAACTCATTCACTGTCTACAAAAATTATCTGTAGAAAGTACCACTGTGCCTAGTTTTTTCATAGTATCTAATTGTGGTTTCTTTTCATGTCTAAGCATCATAAGAGTTAAAATGCCCTAAACTCTGCATTTCTATAACCATTTAAGTGGATTATGATCCAGACAGCGGCCGGGGACTCCTTGTCCATCCCTATATCTCTATCTCTTGTTAGAGGCCTCAGGTCTAGTCCTCAAAACTATCATTTTCTTTTCATTTCCCACTAAACATGGCTTTGCATGCTCAAGAGTGAATGAAGAATTATAAAGTAGTGAAACTCTCTCCTTAGTAAATTGATTCAAGCTAAGGGAGAAAATAAGTAAGACTTTTGCCTCTGCACTAACCTGGAGTAGCTTGTTACTCATCCAGACAGTGGGCAAACCACGGACACAAAGGGCAGTCAATGCACTGAGTTGAGACAAGCCTTTACAATGAGGGAAATCACTAAATGCAAAATTCAGTGTCAATCAACAACATGGAAACAGACTTTAAATACATGGTGTGCAAAAGCACACGAAGGAGGGCTGGTCCTTGCCTTAGGTTTTCTTCCCACCATTACTATTTTTGGTAAGCAATGATGCACACGATTTCTGGAAGCTTTTTATTTGGCTGCAGTGTCAGACAGATGGTCCCAGGATGTTTCACCAAGGGTGCCCCTGGGAACGCAGGCTCCCTGAATTGTCCAATGGGTGTCCCAAACAATATTCATGGGAATCTTGCAGCCCTTCCTTGCAGGGGACTTGGCCACTTTCCACCCTTGAAGATTCCTTTTCTTCAAGCACATGTGCAAGACACCAGAGTTGCTTAACTTAAGCAATGGTAATTTACCCCAAATCCCAGGCAAGGCAGGCTGTGCAGCCAACAAGAACCATAGATGCAAAATGATCCCTTAGAATCATATAAATGGGAAATGCCAGCCACCCCACGGACCCCAGGGTGGTTGTTCAGTGAGGGATTCAGAAAAGAAAACCAATTAGTACAAGAGTTTCCCTTTACCTCAGACACAGGTTCTCAGATAATTTTTTGTCAGCAATCACAGATGGACCAATACCCACCACCTACCCGCAATTAGTCCCCTGTTACTCTGCTGAAGTTAGGCCACCTCCCCAGTCAGGCTCTTTTTAAACTCTCACCTGGATTACTGCATCACCATTCAAACTGGTCCACTGGCCTGGACTATGTCTGCAATCTAACATGCCCTGCTAATACTTAATAGGGCCACTTTAGCCAGGCCACCTCCAGTATGCAGCCTTTCTATAAATACTTGCCTGGCACTTAGCCTCCAATCACCCTTTCCAGAGTCATCTCTATATCTCCCTCAAAATACAAACTTTTTTTTTTAAATGACCTCTCTCCTCTTTGACCCCTGACCATTTATTTTATGTGCCATTTATCTGGTAACTAATCCAATATTACCTTGTACCAGCTTTTATATTTTTTATTAGCCATTTTTAAAATTGAAGTAGAGTTAATTTACAATGTTGGGTTGGTTTTAAGTGCTCAACAAAGTGATTCATTTATACATATATAAGTATCTATTCTTTTTCAGATCATTTTCCATTATAGGTTTTTACAAGATATCAAATATAGTTCCCTGTGCTATAAAATATAGGTCCTTGTTGGTTATCTATTTCATATATAGTAGTGTATATATGTTAATCCCAAATTCCTAATTTATCTCCCTCCCCACCACTATCCCCTTTGGTAACCATAAGTTTGTCTTCTATGTCTGTGAGTCTATTTCTGTTTCGTAAATAAGTTCAATTGTTTCATTTTATTTAGATTCCACATACAAGTGATATCATATGGTATTTGTTTTTGTCTGACTTCACTTAGTATGATATTCTCTAGGTCCATCCATGTTGCTGCAAATGGCAATATTTCATTCTTTTTATGGCTGACTAATATTCCATTGTAGATATATATACCACATATTTATCTATTCATCTGTCGATGGACATTTAGGTTGCTTCCATGTCTTGGCTATTATAAATTGTGCTGCTATGAACATAGGGGCATGTGTATCTTTTCAAATTAGAGTTTCCTCCATATATATGCCCCCAGGAGTTGGATTACAGGATCATATGATAACTATTTTTAGCTTTTTTATAAAACCCCATACTGTTCTCCATAGTGGTTGTACCAATTTACATTCCCACCAACAGTGTAGGAGGGTTCCCTTTTCTCCACACCCTCTCCAGCATTTATTATTTGTAGACATTTTATTGATGGCCATTCTGACTGGTGTGAGGTGATACCTCACTGTAGTTTTGGTTTGCATTTTTCTAGTAGTTAGCAATATTGATCATCTTTCCGTGAGCCTGTTGGCAATCTGTATGTCTTCTTTGGAGAAATATCTATTTAGGTCTTCTGCCCATTTTCTGATTAGGTTGTTTGTTTTTTTGATATTAAGCTGTATGAGTTGTTTGTATATTTTGGAAATTGATCTCTTGTTTGTAGCATCATTTGCAAATGTTTTCTCCCAGCCCATATATTACCTTTTTGTTTTGTTTATGGTTTCCTTTGCAGTGCAAAAGCTTTTAAGTTTAATTAGGTCCCATTTCTTTATTTTTTATTTCTATTACTCTAGGAGAAAGATCCAAAAAAGTATTTCTGCAATTTATGTCAAAAAGTGTACTGCCTATGTTTTCCTCTAGGAGTTTTACAGTATCCGGTCTTACACTAAGGTCTTTAATCCATTTTGAGTTTATTTTTGTATACGCTGTTAGAGAAATTCTAATTTTATTTTTTTACATGTAGCTATTCAGTTTTCCCAGCACCACTTATTGAAGAAACTTTTTTCCTTTGTATATTCTTGCCTCCTTTGTCATAGATTAATTGACCGTAAGTACATGAGTTTATTTCTGGGCTTTCTATCTTGTTCCATTGATCTACAGGTCTGTTTTTGTGCCAGAACCATACTGTTTTGATTATTGTAGCTTTGTAGTAAAGTCTGAAGTCAGGGAGCATGATTCCTCTGGCTCTGTTCCTCTTTCTCAAGGTTGTCTTGGCAACTTGGAGTCTTTTGTATTTCCATACAAATTTTAAGATGTTTTATTCTAGTTCTGTGAAAAATACCATTTGATAGGGATTGCATTGACTCTGTAGATTGTCTTGCATAATATGGTTATTTTAACAATATTGATTCTTCCAGTCCAAGAACACATATATCTTTCCATCTGTTTGTGTCATCTTCAATTTCTTTCATCAGTGTCATAGTTTTCAGAGTACAGGTCTTTTGCCTCCTTAGGTAGGTTTATTCTGAGGTATTTTATTCTTTTTGATGTGATGGTAAATGGGATTGTTTCCTTAATTTCTCTTTCTGATATTTTGTTGTTAGTGTACAGAAATACAACAGATTTCTGTATATTAATTTTGTATCCAGCAACTTTACTGAATTCATTGATGAGATCTAATAGTTTTCTGGTAATGTCTTTAGGATTTTCTGTATATAGAATCATGTCATCTGCAAATAGTGACAGTTTTACTTCTTCTTTTCCAATCTGGATTCCTTTTATTTCTTTTTCTTCTTTGATTCCTGTGACTAGGATTTCCAAAACTATGTTGAATAAAAGTGGTGAGAGTGGGCATACTTGTCTTATTCCTGATCTTAGAGGAAATGCTTTCAGCTTTTCACCACTGAGTGTTATATTAGCTGTGGGTTTGTCATATATGGCCTTTATTATGTTCAGGTATTTTCTCTCTGTGATGTCCACTTTCTGAAGGGTTTTTATCATAACTGGATGTTGAATTTTATCAAAAGCTTTTTCTGCATCTATTGAGGTGATCATATGGTTTTTATTTTTCAATTTGTTAATGCAGTGTATCACATTGATTGATTCACAAATATTTTTGTTACATCTTTGACTGGTTTTGGTATCAGGGTGATGGTGGCCTCATAGAATGAGTTCCTCTGCAATTTTTGGGAATAGTTTCAGAAGGATAGGTAGTAACTCTTCTCTAAATGTTTGGTAGAATTCACCTGTGAAGCCATCTGGTCCTGGACTTTTGTTTGTTGGATGTTTTAAAATTACTGATTCAATTTCAGTACTGGTAATTGATCTGTTTACATTTTCTATTTCTTCCTGGTTCAGTCTTGGGAGATTGTACCTCTCTAAGAATTTGTCCATTTCTTCTAGGTTTTCCATTTTATTGGCGTGTAGTTGATCATAGTAGCCTCTTATGACCTTTTTTATTTCTGTGGTGTCAGTTGTAACTTCTCCTGTTTCATTTCAAAGTTTATTGATTTGGGCCCTCTCTCTTTTTTCTTGATGAGTCTGGCTAAAGGTTTATCAGTTTTGTTTATCTTTTCAAAGAACCAGCTTTTTAGTTTCATTGATCTTTTCTATTTTTTTTCATTTCTATTTCATTTATTTCTGCTCTGCTCTTTATGATTTCTTTCCTTCTACTAACTTTGGGTTTTGTTAGACTCTTTCTCTAGTTGCTTTAGGTGTAAGATAGGGTTGTTTATTTGAGGTTTTTCTTGTTTCCTGAAGTAAGCTTGTATCTCTATAAACTTCCCTCTTAGAACTGCTTTTGCTGCATCCCATAAGTTTTGGATCATCATGTTTTCATTTGTCTCTAGGTATTTTTTTATTTCCTCTTTGATTTCTTCAGTGATCCATTGGTTGTTTAGTAGAATATTGTTTAACCTCCACATGTTTGTGGATTTGCAGTTTTTTCCTTGTAATTGATTTCTAGTCTCATAGCATTGAGGTCAGTAAAGATGCTTCATATGATTTCAGTTTTCTTAAATTTACCAAGGCTTGTTTTGTGGCCCAGCATGTGATCTATCCTGGAGAATGTTCCATGTGCACTTGACAAGAATGTGTATTCTGCTGCTTTTGGATGGATTGCTCTATAAATATCAATTAAGTCCATCTGGTCTAATGTGTCATTTAAGGCCTGTGTTTCCTTATTGATTTTCTGTCTGGATGATCTGCCCATTAATGTAAGTGGGGTGTTAAAGTCCCCCACAATTATTGTGTTACTGTCCATATCTCCTTTTATGTCTGTTAACATTTGCCTTGTATATTGAGTTGCTCCTATGTTGGGCACATACACATTTACAATTTTTATATCATCTTCTTGGATTGATCTTTTGATCATTATGTAGTGTGCTTCTTTGTCTCCTGTAACAGTCTTTATTTTAAAGTCTATTTTATCTGATATGAGTATTGCTACTCCAGCTTTCTTTTGATTTCCATTTGTGTGGAATAACTTTTTCCATTCCCTCACTTTCAGTATGTTTGTGTCTCTAGATCTGAAGTGACTCTCTTGTAGGCAGCATACATACAGGTCTTGTTTTTGTATCCATTCAGCCAGTCTATGTCTTTTGGTTGGAGCATTTATTCTATTTACATTTAAGGTAATTATCGATATGTATGTTCTTATTGTCATTTTATTAATTGTTTTACACTTTTTTTGTAGGTCTTTTTCCCCTCTTTCTTCTTTTATTCTCTTCCCTTGTGATTTGATGACTATCTTTAGTGTTATGTTTGGATTCCTTTTTATTTTTTGTGTGTATATCTATCACAGATTTTTGGTTTGCAGTTACCATGAGGTTTTTGTATAGCAGTCCCTCTCTCTCTCTCTCTGTCTCTCTCTGTCTCTCTCTCTCTCTCTATGTATATATATATATATATATACTTTTTTAAGTTGCTAATCTCTTAATTTCAAATTCATTTTAGATACCCTGCCTTTGTACTCTCCTAACCTCATGACTACTGTTTTTCATATCATATTTTACATCTAAATGTTCTGAGTATCCCTTAACTGCTTATTGTGGATACAAATTATTTTACTACTTTTGTCTTTTAGCCTCCCTACTAGCTTAGTGTGTGGATGATTTCCTACCTTTATTGTATGCTTGCCTTTACCAGTGAGCTTTTTCATTTTGTAATTTTCTTGTTTCTAGTTGTGGCCTTTTCTTTTCCACCTATAGAAGTTCTTTTAGCATTTGTTGTAAAGCTGGTTTGGAGGTGCTGAATAGTTTTAGCTTTTTTTCTTTTTTCCTTTTTTTTTTTTTTTTTTTTTTTTTTTTGCTTGTCTGTAAAGCTTTCGATTTCTCCATCAAATCTGAACAAGAGCCTCATTGGGTAGAGTATTCTTGGTTACAGGTTTTTCTCTTTCTGTCGAAGCAGGCGTACGTGTTTGTGCACAGCATCCACAAAGGCTCCCACATGTTCTGGGTCCCTGTCAGGGTAAAGTCCATGGCCCAGGTTGGCAATGTAGCACTATGGCCCAAAGTCATTCAGCATCTGCTGCACCAACCGCCCAATCTCCTCCTCACTTTAAATATATCTTGCCACTCCCTTCTGGCCTGCAGAGTTTCTGCTAAAAAAATCATGTGATAGCCATTTGGGAGTTCCCTTGTATGTTACTTTTTGCTTTTCCCTTGTTGATTTAGTATTCTCTGTTTATCTTTAATTCTCTTTTTTATCTTTAATTTTTGTCATTTTGATTGCAATGTGTCTCAGTGTGTTCCCCTTTGGGTTAATCTTGTATGGGACTCTGCACTTCCTGGACTTGGGTGACTGCTTCCTTTCCCAGGTTAGCTAACTTTTCAGCTATTACCTCCTCAAATATTTTCTCAGGCCCTTTCTCTCTCTGTTCTCCTGCTGGGACCCCTACAATGCAAATATTAGTGTGCTCAATGGTGTCCCAGAGGTCTCTTAAACTGTCCTCATTTCTTCTCATTCTTTTTTCTTTTTTCTGTTGGGCAACAGTGATTTCCACTACTCTGTCTTCCAGCTCACTGCTTCATTCTTCTGCCTCACTTAGTCTATTATTGATTCCTTGTAGTGTATTTTTCATTTTTCATTTCAGTTGTATTCTTCAACTCTGTTTGATTGTTTTTTATATTTGCTAATTCATTGTTAAAAATTTCTAATTTCTCCCTCTGTACATTCGTTCTCCTCCTGAGTTCTTTGATCATCTTTATGATCATTACTCTGAACTCCTTCTCAGGTAGATTGCCTATCTCCACATCACTTAGTTCTTCTTCTAGGGTTTTATCTTGTTCCTTCATCTGAAACATATTCCTCTGTTGCCTCATTTTGTCTAAATTGCTCTTTGCATTTTTACATATCAGGTAGGTTAGTTACGTTTCTCAACCTTGGAGGATTGGCCTTCTGTAGGAAATGTTCTATGTGTCCCAGCAGTGCACTCCCCTCTCATCACCCAAGAGCCAGGGGCCAGCTGATCCCAGGGTAGAGTCTGGCCTGCCTTTGCGGACTCAGTCTGCAGACTGTGAGACTGTAGTTTTCTTGCTTCTGGTGTCTGCCACCTGGTGGGTGAGACTGGTCTAGAGGCTTTTGCAGGCATCCTGGCAGGAGGAGCCAGTGCCTGCCCCCTGGTCGGTGGAGCTGGGTCTTGGCCCTCTGATGGGCAAGGCCGTGTTTAGGGACATGTCTAGAGGTAGCTGTGGGCTCAGGAAATCTTTAGACAGTCTGTCTGCTGATGGGTAGTGCTGTGTCCCTGCCCAATTTGTTGTTTGGCATCCCAGTACTGGAGCCTACAGGTCTTGGTGTCAAGATGTGAGCCTCCAGGAGAGCTCACACAGATGAATGCTCCCTGATATATGTCATCAGTGTCTATGTCCCCAGGGTGAGCCAGAGCCACTCCCCACCTCCCCAGGAAACACTCCAAGACCAGTAGCTATGTCTGGCCCAAGCTCCTATCAAATTACTGCTTTTTGTCCTTGGTCCTAGTGCATGTGAGATTTTGTATGCAACCTTTAAGAGTGGAGTCTCTATTTTCCCCAGTCCTGTTGAGCTCCTGAAATCGATTCTACTGGCCCTCAAAGCCAAATGCTCTGGGGTCTCCTCTTCCTGATGCTGTACTCCCAGCCTGGGGGCCTGACGTGGGTCTCAGAACTCTCACTCCTTTGGGAGAAACTCTGTAATATATTTATTCCCCAGTTTGTGGGTCACCCACTTGGGGGAGTATGGGATTTCATTATATCATGAGTCCACCCCTCATACCAGTCTTGTGGTTCCTTCTTCATGTCTTTAGTTGTAGAAGATCTTTTCTGGTAGGTTTCAGTCTTTTTAATGATGGTTGTTCTGCAGATTGTTGTGAGTTTGGTGTGCTCTTGAGAGGAGGTGAGCTTAGGGTCCTTCTACTCTGTCATCTTGGCTGCCTCTCCCAAGTGACAAACTTTTGAGCTAAGACTTAAATGGCCAAAAAGAGTTGATCAAGTGGAGAGCTAGCAAGAGCATTCCAGGCACTAGAGAAAGTATGTGCAAAATCCCTGGGGCCAGACAGAGTTTGGGCAAGAGCAACAAACTGCAAGAAGCCAGCATTGTTGGAAAGTTATATAAAAAAAGGGTGGGGGGGGGTCAGCAGCTCAACATGGGGTGGAGATGAGAGCCAAGGACCAGGTCGTGCATGCCACAGAGAAGGGTTGCCTCTTCAGTCATTCTAAGGGCTCCTAGACCAATGCTGAAATGGCCTAGTTCATGTTGGAAGATCCCAATGGCTACTGCATGGAAAATAAACCTGGACAGGGTGGGGATGGGACAAGAGCAGAAGTGAGGACTATTGTAATGGTCTGAGGTGAAGGGATGGAGGCTCACATGACTGGCAACCATGAAGGTAAAGAGAAGTGAATAGACTCAAGATATATCTTGGAGGCAGATTGGAAAGCATTCACTGGTGGAACAGATGTGTGAAGGGTAAGGTAGGTTGAGGAGAGAAAAGGAGGAAACCGAGACTGACTCTCAGGTTTCAGCCTTGAGCAGAGGAAGAAGGTGGCAAGCTTTACTGAGATCATGAAAACTGGTGGAGAAACGAGTTTCAAGATAAAAATCATGACTTTGGTTTTCAATATGGGAAGTTTGAGATGCTCATGAGACATCCAAATGGAGACATCCTGAAGGCAGTTAGCCATGCAAGAGTGGAGCTGGAGTTCTGTGGAAACGTCTGACCTGGAGATAGTTACCTGGAAGTTGCTAGTGCAGATGGTCCTTCTGGCCATGGGAATGAGTGGGAACAGCTTGGGGGCTCAGACGCTAGGACCTTATCCAGATGCCCTGCCCACAACTGAGCTTGCTGCTCTACTGCCCTACTGAACAGGCTCACAGAAATCCCCCTCTCTCTTACCCAATCATTGAGAAATGTTACAAGCTGTCTTTTCCAACATGCTCGAAGCTTCTTAAAGGGATGTGAAAAAAGATTGATTTTGAAATCCAAAGTACAAGAAAAGCCTAGTGATAATGGGAAGGGTCTGATCTTACAAACCCAAAATGGTTCCCAGTTGCTGGCATGATTTCCAGGCCCTTCTGCCCACACAGGAGCTGTTACAGTGGCCAATCAGCAGACAACCAGCCAGATCTGGCCAGAGGAAAATCTGATTATCTACCTAACAGTATCCGATAGCAGCACCCAAACTTCCTACCCCTCCTCCAAAAAAACCTCTCCACCCTCCTGCCCCACCCCACGCCCAGCCCTCAGAAGAGACTCTGCATTACAATCGTGAGCTAGCTAGAAAGAGGCTTTGGCTGAAAGGATGTGCTGAAAGCCAGCAGAGAGAGATTGATGTGGAGAGCTGGGCTGCCCGAGGCATGTGTTCCCCATCTGTCAGGCAGAGGGAACCCTGCCAGCCCTACATGGTAATTCAGTATTAAAAGAATATTCTTGAGTTTGACAGACACTCTGGGCAGCCTCGGCCAAGACGGTTGTGCTCTGGGGTCCAGATGGGATGGAGGGGCCCTGCTCTCCTGAGGGAGGTGCCTCCAGAGGGCTGGGCCACCCAGGGTATGCAGGCAGGCTCTCCAGGGCTGGGAGGAGAGTGTGGCTTGGCCCAGGCTGAGCAGGCCTAGGCCTGAGCTGGGACTTTTACGAGTGGCTCAGCTTCAACGACAATGGTGGAACTGAAAGAAAATGTTCTTCACACATTACCCCTGCTCCAAATGATCCTTCAGGGAACAGTAATGTCAGGTTTGCAGGGCGCCTCCTGCAATGGAATAATCAACTTTAGGCTTTTCCTGAAAATGTATATACCTAGATACACAGTAATTTCAGGCCTCAGACCAAGAAAGGACAGAAAGCCCCTTTTCAGTACCAGCCCCTGCTGGCTCCATGGAGTATTCTGGTTTCCCCTACAGTGACCCTCCTCCAGGAAGAGTTAGGTATTCCCTTCCCATAGAATGCAAGAATGGCCAAGTGACCCTCTTTGGTCAATGAAATGCAGGCAGAAATGAAATGTGCTGGCTCCAGGCAGAAGCATTCTAAGCCATATGTGGTTGATTGTATCTCTTCTCCTTCTGCCACACTGGCAAGTTCCAGACACAGATGATCCTTAAGCCTGAATCCCAGAGTGCAGCTAACATGGAGTCAAATGGCAGTCAACCCATAATAACGCTATGATGTGGGGTTTTTTTAAATTAATTTATTTGTGTTTTTATGGCTATGTTGGGTCTTCGTTTCTGTGTGAGGGCTTTCTCTAGTTGCGGTGAGCGGAGGCCACTCTTCATCGCGGTGCATTGGCCTCACACCATGGCGGCCTCTCTTGTTGCGGAGCACAGGCTCCAGACGCGCAGGCTCAGTAGTTGTGGCTTACGGGCCCAGTTGCTCCGCGGCATGTGGGATCTTCCCAGACCAGGGCTCGAACCCGTGTCCCCTACATTGGCAGGCAGATTCTCAACCACTGCGCCACCAGGGAAGCCCTATGATGTGGGTTTTTTAAACCACTGAGAGTTGGGGTCTGTTTGTACAGCAAAACCTAGTGTATCCTGATACGCTCTCTAGCCCACACCACCACCATGCCCTTCACACACCTGTGAGGTATCAGAAGTTTCAATTGGCAGTGGGAAAAATTCCTCTGCAGCAACAAAATTTAGAGGGAAAACTGGAGGAGGCGATTTAATTAAAGCCAATTGCACATTAGGTTTTCGCAACTTAGAAGAGCACCAGGCCTGGAACCACAAGACGGTCGCTTAAGAAGCATTGTGTTTGTGACAGAAATAAATAAAAGTTGTAGACCCAGACAAAATAGTCTCAAATCTCCCCACAAATGGTATCGTGGTGTAAGGGTATGAGATGGCAATTTAGGGCAAGGAGAGGGGGTTGGACAAAATGTACTAGTGGGTTATTTAAACATCTCTCTGCCTTACACACCTGCAAGCTTTTTTTGTCATCTGGCTATATCTCCAAAACTTTCATCTTGGTGTGTGATCTAATCTTTCTGGCAATGGATTGGTAAAAATCAAACTTTAACAATAGTGTCTATTTTGGTTAATGAAGAAAAAGAATTCTGCTCCTCTGAATCAGTTCCAAGCTTATCGGTGTGTCTTTCTGGTGTGAGGATTACCTGCATACCCCAGAGCCCTGGCTGAGAACACAGAGACTTGCCTGCAGCCAGGATGCTTCCTATTTGGTTACCAGGACATTTCCAGTTTGGCTGCTAAAAGGCCAAACATCTTTCTCATGAGCTGTTCCCTTGAGATGCCCGAGTTGGCTCTCAGAACTGAACTTCACATTTTCCATTGTGTTGTCAGTTAACAAAAGAGTGGGCTCACCCCCATCTAAAAGAGGCTCTGAAAACCCCGCATCTGGTTTAGTGTTCAGCTAACAACTGTGCGCTTCTCACAGGTGAAAGTCACATGAATTGGGGGCACTCGTGCTGTTTACACAAACACATATGGTTACGTGTGTCAAATGGCAAAACTCCCTCTGCCACAAGGACAGGGTTCTTACAATGTGTTTCAGATGCCAGCCCAGGATACCTAGGACGTCTCCACCCCCAATGACAGCATTCTGTGACAGAGGCAAGGATGGCCCATACGAGTGGCAAGTGGCTCTAGAGTAGGGAGATGTTTGCCTTGCCACAAAACTATCATCTGGCAGCACAATCTTTTTCTTCTTTCTTGTTTTTTTCTTTTTTTCTCTCTTTTTCCTTTCCTCCCCTCCCAGTATCGGCATCTGAGGCCATCGTGTGCCCTCCCACTCCCATCCTCACCCCAGACACAACCCCACACCCCCTCCTGCCTCCTCAACTTGGAACTGCTCCTGTAGTCTTGTTAGTTTGCCCATGAATAAGCCTCAATTTTATAGCAGAAAAAAAATGTACCAATATCAAAATCGAATGCTGTCTTTGAAATGAGTTAATAAGCATATAAAAAGGAGTATATTGTAAAGAAAAAGTGTGCACTATCACCACACTGTGAAACACCTTGGACTGAAGCACAAATAAATGAAGGGAAAGAGAAGGAAGGAACTTCTGAAATACTCAGGGCAAGTACCAGAACAGGTACAGACAGGTTTTAAAAAGTCGAAGCCTCCCACAAGGCTTGCTGTATTGCTGTATCCCACATTAAGATGCCACAGCTGGGGCCTCCTTTGTAGATTTTACTGAAAGGGGTCTCAGGCCTTAATTCTTCCCTCTGCACCCTTGGTAGTGAAAGCAGTGAGGTTTTGTGAGTTTAAAGCAGGAGTCATCATTTCTACCCCTCCCTCAGGGTCCCCACTCTCCCTCAGGGCCCTCATTTGCTTTGCTGAGGGACAGAACCACGAGTGGGGCCAGTAGGAGGCACCCCTATGATAGGACCTGGTTTGGGGAGTCACTTGGATTAGGTACAACCTGTAGTTTGTGTCTTGAGGCATTACTAGGGAAATCTTTCCTTAAATGCTCTAGAACTACAAGTCTGACATTTATGCATGGGGAAGGGTCATTGCTTTTGAGGCTTCTGCTTTTATTATGCTCTTATCCCCCTCACCCCTCACTTTGACTTGTAATAAGTCAAAGGTCAAATCAAAGACACCCCTCTGGGGCTTCCCTGGTGGCACAGTGGTTGGGAGTCCGCCTGCCGATGCAGGGGATGAGGGTTTGTGCCCCGGTCCGGGAGGATCCCATGTGCCACGGAGCAGCTGGGCCCATGAGCCATGGCCACTGGGCCTGTGCGTCCAGCGGCTGTGCTCCACGACGGGAGAGGCCACAGCGGTGAGAGACCCGCGTACCGAAAAAAAAAAAAAAAAAAAAAAAGACACGCCTCCACCTCCACCCCAAGACACAGCCTACAGGCAGCAGTTGAGTCCAATGGTTAGGGTAGAAGATCCTAGAAGCAGAAGGCCTAGCTGTGTGACCTCGGGCAGGTTACTTAATTTTCCTTCTCTTTTAATGAAAATGAGCACAGAAAAACCAACTTCTTGGGCTTAGAATGACAGAAAAACAGCACGAGGTATGTCACATGCTCATCAGTATTGCCTGGCCCCTAGAGAGGGTTGGGTGAGCTCTGAGCTCCTTTTATCCTTAAATGTGAAGCCTTTTATGAGAGGATGTAACTAAGCCAGGGAAAAGAGCTTTCACACTTCCCTCTCCTGTGGCTGGTGTGGTCAGATGGGGCTAGGTAAATCAGCAGCCAGAAGGGGCCTTCGCCCTCAGAGGGCCTCATATATTATCTCTATCCCTGGAGTTAGAGGAAATTATGCAATAAAACATAGAGTAAGTGTTTTCTCATTCATTGAGCTGGATGCCTAGTCTAGAGCAGCACCATCTGATACAACTTACCACAGTGATGGAAACCTGTACTGTCCAATAGGGCAGCCATTAGCCACACAGGGCCATTGAGCACTCAAAATGTTGCCAGTGTGAAAGAGGAACAGAAATCCTAATTTTATTTCATTTCAATGAATTTTAATTTACTTAGCCTTGGTGGTTAACAGTAACCATATTGGACAGTGTAGCTCTAGAGATTCATCCATAAATTCTGATAAAATGTCTTTTTATTTTTTATTTCTTCTTTTTCAGGTTCCATCTTTGTCTTCTTCATTTTTTTAACACCATTGATGGATCCTCCTAAGTTTCTTATATTTTATCTTCTTTTTTTCCACCTCTGTTTCTTTGTTCTTCCTTTTGGGACATTTATTTTCTAGTTTAACTTTTCTATTAATATTTTTGCTTTTTTGGTTAAGTTTCAGAAGTTCTTCTTATTGTCTGGTTTTTGTATTGTTTCTTTTAAAAAGAGTCCTATACTTGGTTTATGACATATTGTATTACTTTTTTCTTAGGATTTTTGGTGGGTTTTTTCTTAAGTTTTCTTGTGTCCTGTGCATTTTCTCTCTTTCCTCTAGGTTCCTTGATTCTGCCTCTGTTATGTCAGCGATATTCCTTAAATGTCTGATGATCCAGGGCTATTTGCTTATATTTAAAACTTAGGTGTTAAAATCTGACTGAAAGCTTTTTGTGAGGCCAGAGCATCTCAACTGGTGGAGCTCCCTTTGGGTCATTAGGTGACAAGCCCACGTTTTTGATGGCAATCCTTCATGTCAGTATTGGGAGCTCTTTTGTCTGAGGCCATTTGGTTTCCTAAGAGAAGGCTCCTTTAGTCTCTTGCCTGTGATCGGCCAGAGCGAGTGGTGTGTGTCTGTTTTCTCATGTTCTGAGAACAAAGAAGGTTAAGAAATCTGGAGCTCCCACCTCTCCGTATGAAGACTTTCACCATATCCTCCCATTTTCAACCCACATCTGCCCCTTCTTCTCTTCTCTGCTGTGCCTGGTGTCTTCTACCCCAGAGATGATCTGGCTCAATGTCTCTACAAATAAGCCTCCATATGTGCTGGGTGTATGGGCAACTTCATCCAGACCTCTATCAACCCTTAGCTTTTGGCTTCTCACCTTCCACAACAGTTCCTGATGCCTTTGAGACCTGACAGATTCTGGGTGATAAGTAAGCTCTCTTCTCACCTGTCTCCCCTCTGCTGACGCTTAGAATGGATATTTTGGGTCCTGCTCTGTCTGTTATTACTTCTCTAGCAGGTCTCTGTCTTTCAAAGGTTTCCCCAAATCTCTCTTCTGCTCTTATGTTGACCCTTGTAGGTTGTATTTCCTTTTTTGTCACCTTGGTGAGTTTTTTGAAGGGATAGGAGATAAACGCATATGGCCAAATTCACCATGTCTAATAAGACACCTTTGTTTTTAAAATCAAATTCAAGTTCTCTACACAGCTTTTATCCATCGACTGGCCCCACTTATATACCCACTCTTGTTTCCCACTATCTAGTCATACAGACTTTTAACTCTAAGCAAATGCCACACCCATTCCCAACTTCATTCTTTTGGTCACATTGCTTTCTTCACTTGGTATCACTTCCATATTTATTGAATTAATTTGACCTCAAATATCACTGTCCTCATGAAGTATTCAGTGACTGGTTCAGCTCATAATAACATTTGTTCTCAAATTCTTCTAACATCTATGTCTTGTACCACATATTCTAACCCTATTTATTTCTTTATTTAGGCAGTCATTCTTTAACTTGTTTCTAAAAGTTTTTTAGGTGGTTTATTAGGGGAAATAAAATATAATTAACCATTATAATACAACTAATATTATAACTAACACACATTACAAGAGTATAGGAAAGAAAAGGGAAAAGCCAGAGTAGACATGTAAAGTGGAACCAGTATAAGAGCGCATACTATCATGTACTGAGTCCTACATTCTTGATGGGTGGACCTTAAAACTGGCTTGAGTTTTCTAGTAGTCAATACAAATGGGGAAACTAGTTCACTTATTCAAATATGAGCACCCACCATGACAGAATCTACCTTGAGAAAGTTAAATTATCAGCCTCTGCCCATTGTCAGGAGAATAATGACTGCTCATGCATTGAGTTTTCATGGAGACCCCATGTAATGAACAGCATCCTCAACTACACCAACTCAGAAGAACCAAAGATGGACTCCGTGAGACTACAGTGAAAGGGTCATTAAGCTTTCATGGCTAACATGGCAGAAGAAAACTATCACATTCTTTCATCAAAGAATACCTGATATTCTTGTTAGAAATGACACTGGACCGCTGGGCTAACCCAGGATAGCATGTTCACTGGTACACTCTCTTGGGAAGTACTTAAAACTTGAGTTACAGGCCTGGGTGATCACTTGTCACATAAATCCCTGGTTTCCTCTGAATTTCAGTTTCCTTGCTTGTAAAATGGAGATACAGTTCCCTGCCCATCACTCAGGACTAATATGAGAATCTACTGAGTTAAAATCCAATACTATTAAAATTTTAAAATATTAAACAAATGCAACGTATTATTATCTTCTTATTGTCTATGAGTTTTCCTGAAGTCTAATGATCATTGTGAGAAGCTGTATTGTCAAACCTTACATGGTTTGAAGACGCTGTAGCCATGCCACACTACAAGGCCTTATAACACACTGGGCTGACCTGTGTCCTGACATATAAAACAATCTCCCACTCAGCTCAGAATGCCCTGAACCTAGAACAGAGAACCTAACACAGAAGATGCTTGGTACAGGCAGAAATACAGTCAGTCAAAATGGCAACAACATAGGGCAGAGAGCATCAGAGTCCTTCCACATACTCTATCTCATTATACCTACAACAACCCAGAAAGGTGTGTCTTAATCCTCTCAATTTACAGAAAAGCTAAGTGAATCATTCAAAATTCACTCAGTAATTAGTAGGGCACTTCTGAGTCCTAAATTTTGTTCATCATCTACCAAAGACTAAAGAATTTGTCTAACCAGGGACTATGGTGAGAAATCAAATGGACAGGGAAATTCTGAGTCTTCCATTATCTATAACAGACACACTCATGCACACACACAAACATACAAAACATTAAGGACCCATCATCACCCAATGGCTCCAGGAATAATTGTGACAGGCACAAAACAGTAATAATAAAATGAAATCCTCCTTTCTGGGGATGAGCTGAGTAAGTTCTTTAAATCTGTTTTAAAGTAAGATTGATGGAAAGATGCTTTACGGAATCTTTGTTTAAAACCTTGGAGTATAAAGTCCTCTGTTTAGAGCCTGTCTCATGCCCCAGGAAAAGAACATTGTCTGTCTTGAGCTTTGTATAAAATCCCTAGAGTGGAAGCCCCTTGGGTGTCAAACAAGCCACTTACAACATCTCAGGGTTGGGGGTGGAGGGAAAAGAAAGCTGTTTCCCACAACTACCAGGCCCAACACATTGGTTGCCCCAAACTGCTGAGCACTTAGGAATCACTCAGCTCATGGGTTACCGTGAAAGGCATCAAGATGTGGAAGGTAGAAGGCTAAATCCATTTGGGGCAGCATAATTTTGCTTCATAGCTACTGCCCACACTACTGATAGAGTGCAAGACCCAGGGGTAAAAGGTGAACAGCATGAAGGTCTCAAGGTGGAATTGCTAAGACTTCTGGTACTATGGCTGGCTAGTATTTAAACCACCCCCCACACACACAGACACCCTGAAAACATCCCAAAATGCTGAAGACTGTTTTACCTTTTAAAAGCATCAAATAATTGATCATTATCAGGCTAAATCTAAATGAAACCAGAAACCCAAGAGAGAGCTGTGATTTGAAGCTCTTGGCTTTGGGGGCATTTGCTGAACTGGCACATTTGAGCTCCAATTTTTACAGCCCCAGGAAGCACTGGGGAAGAAGATGACACCTAGGAACCACCCAAGGTGGGAAGTCTAGTATAAAAGTGTGACCCATGAGGCTGCCCCATTCCTCTCCCAGGAAACATCAAAGAAAAGTTGCCTCTGTGCTGAGCAGAGCAAGGGGAGGGAGAACCATCATGGAGAAGTTGTACCAACAAGCCTGCCCTCAGCAGTGTTTGCAGCCAAATGTGCAAAACGTCAAGCTGTGAATTTAGTTAAAGGTGCTCCAGGGACTTCCCTGGTGGCGCAGTGGTTAAGAATCCTCCTGCCAATACAGGGGACACGGGTTCAAGCCCTGGTCCGGGAAGATGCCACATGCTGCGGAGCAACTAAGCCAGTGCACCACAACTACTGAGCCCACGCGCCACAACTGCTGAAGCCCATGCTCTTAGAGCCCGTGCTCCACAACAAGAGAAGCCTGGGCACTGCAACAAAGAGTAGCCCCTGCTTGCTGCAGCTAAAGAAAGCTCGCACACAGCAACAAAGACCCAACACAGCCAAAAAATAATTAATTAATTAATTAATTTTTAAAAAGTGCTCCAGATGGAGTGGCCTCAGATGGCAGAGAAAAGTACAGATGGTCTCTGATGAAACTCCCTCATTCTAGGCCTCAAAGAATTCCCACAGATACTTTTCTAAGGGCAAAAAGTAACACAGTAAAAAATAACCAAGCACACCAGGACAAAGGCATCATGAGTGAGAGGCAGCAGAAACAAAGTCAAGTTTCCAGGCTTTTGTTTAGAGCCTACAAGGTCTATTACAGAAGAGCCACATGGACCACATCCAACCACACCAAGACCTGAGAACATCTGAGCCACAAAAAGAACAGAGCATTAGACCAGGGAATTGTCCCTAACACACAGATTCACACTGGTCGACGGGGAGCTTGATTCCCTGAAATTTAAAATTGCTGAAAAATTAAAGATGTGCTTTGGGAGGTTCTTCTGTCCCTTTCTTTGTTCCCCTGCTGTTTTCACTCCCACCTGAATCATGAGAGAAGCTGCCACATTCCTTATATTTCCAACAGCCAGCATCCTCTGCTGCTCCGTGAATGATCGACCCACCTGCTTTCTTGAAGTAACCTGCCAGAGCCTGCTCTTAGTGCCCCAAGACCTGGAAGGCTCCCCTCATTCATGATACCCTCAAGATTAATCTGGCCAAAGTTCATTCCATGGAAACTAATGAGTTTTCTGCTAATCTGACCAGCTTGGCTAATGGTGATCAAAAACCATTTTATCTTCTTCAAGATACTGACACTCTTTTCTGAATAACCATTTTCTCTTCGTGAGGTCTGGCTCATAGTCCCTCTATTTTCTTGACCCCGACAATTTTCACCATCACTCAAGTCAACCACCCATGGCACCACTACCCCTCGACCTCTCAGAACCAAGCAGGGCTCCCTGGTCTCTTCCAGACGTCCCCTTGCAGCTCAGGGCCCTCTACCTCCCCACTGCTGAAGCGACTGTGTACTCCATACCCTGCCCCTTCACCTCTCGTTAACTGATTTCTCTACCCAGCCTGAGCTCCTGGCCCATCACTCTAACGCTTCCCCCGACTGAGGGAATCTATGCTAGGTTTGCTAACCTCTTAGCTGAGACCTGAATGCAAAAATCTAAGGCAGGAGGACTCCAGGCAGAACAGTAAGCAGGTACAAAGGCCCTGAGGTAGGGACAAGTTTAGGAGGTCCAAGAAACATAAAAGAGGCCAGTGCCCTGGATGGGGGTGAATGAGGGAGGTGTGGCAGGAGAACAAGATGCAATATTAAATAGATGTATACATGTGAAAACACAGCTTGGGGATTGGCACTAGCACATGTTCAGTAAACTTGTATTTCCTTTCCTTCTCTGTACAATGGTATCCAAACACTCCCAAGTTTCTTGCATTGAAAGTACAGTCAAATGTGGCAGATCATACAGGGACAAAAGACTAGGACAAAGCCTTGGACTTCACCCTGATCCCATGGAAAGCTGGCAGAGGGTTTCAAGCAAGGAAATAGCTAGTCTGAACCATATTCTTAGAAAATCATTTTGGGGGAATTCCCTGGCGGTCCAGTGGTTAGGATTCTGGCCTTTCACTGCCAGGGCCTTGTGTTTTTGTTTGTTTGTTTATGTTTATTTTTTATTTCTTATTTTTTTTCTTATTAGTCACCCATTTTATACATATTAGTGTATACATGTTGATGCCAATTTCCAAATTCATCACACCACCACCACCCATGCCACCGCTTTCCCCCCTTGGTGTCCATATGTTTGTTCTCTACTTCCGTGTCTCAATTTCTGCCCTGCAAACCAGATCATCTGTACCATTTTCTAGGTTCCACATATATGCGTTAATATATGATATTTGTTTTTCTCTTTCTGACTTACTTCACTCTGTATGACAGTCTCTAGATGCATCCATGTCTCTACAAATGACCCAAGTTCATTCCTTTTTATGGCTGAGTAATATTCCATTGTATATGTGTACCACATCTTCTTTATCCATTCGTCTGTGGATGGGCATTTAGGTTGCTTCCATGACCTGGTTATTGTAAATAGTGCTGAAATGAACATTGGGGAGCATGTGTCTTTTTGAATTATGGTGTTCTCTGTGTATATGCCCAGTAGTGGGATTGCTGGGTCCTATGGTAAGGGCCTGTGTTTGATCCCTGGCTGGGGAACTAAGATCCCACAAGCTGTGCAGCACAGTCAAAAAAACAAGCAAACAAACAAACAAAAACATTATTTTGGCTACTGTGTGGAGAATGATCCATGGGAGTGAGGCTCATTAAGAGATTACTGCAGGGACAGAGCCTTGGGCTAGGCTAGTGGCCCTCAGAGCAGTTGAACTAGAGAGAAATGAGTGGACAAGGATATACTTTGGACATAGAGATCACTGGACGTGCTGATAAACAATATACATCTCACTGCCCCAGCCACATCCCTAGGGTCTCTGGCTTCCCACTGCCAGTATCTGCATCTCTGGCTGAGTCTTTTCCTCCAGAACCTTAGAAGTCACCCTGCCATGTGCCTACAGCAGGCAGGAAGGCCTGGGGAATTAATAGAACCCTGCCACCTCCACTAATGATCCTAAGTTAGTTACTCTTATGTTTGACACGTCAGTCCCCTGGCTCCCTTGCACCCTGGGTTGGCTAATTCTGAAATGTGAGTGTCCCGAATTTCCCCATGGGACTGTGCTCCAACCTTCCACTGTGCTTAGTGCTCACCCGCTGTTGGCTACCTTCCCCTGGACACAAGGCCAACTCCAAGCCCTCTGTAGTCCTCAAGTGATGAGGGCCCAGGTCGCCTGAGTGGCTGCCTTCATTCTCCACCTGGAAGGATGCCCCAGTTCTGGAGGAACAAAAAGCTTCACCCACTTAAAACATCTCCTCTTCCCACTGCCAGACCTAAAACTTCAATAGAATCACACCTCTGTTTCAGGTAGTCTCCAAATGCCCACAGAGGAATGGGACCAGGGTCCCGGGCCAGGGCACATGAGCTCATCAGCCACAGGAATCCACCACTTCTGGCTGGATTAGAGGATTGGCAGCAGAGACATCAGTGAAAGCAAGAAGAGTAAACACTCAACATGAAAATAGTGGTGATCTCTGTGTGGGGACCTGTGAGGGGTTTTCCCCCCCTTCTCCTTTTCAAATTATCTAAAATGTACAATGTATATAAAAAGCAGGATATCCCTAAGATACTTATTAATTATGAAGGGGAAAACATAACTTTATAGTGGAGAAACCTGGCAGACACCACTTAATCAAGTGATAAAGTAACTGCTCTAGTAATGGCACAAACAGACCTTATCTGCCTCCTGATGGATGCCCTGGGTAGAGTCCTGTGGGATCCCACCCTGTCTAATCATGAAAGGATGTCAAGCAGCCCAAATTCAGGGACTTCCTACAAAATAACTGGGCTATATTCTTCAAAAATGTCTAGGTCATAAAAGATAAAGCCAGATTGAGGACCTATTCCAGATTAGAGGAAACTAGAGACCCAACAGCTAACCCAAGGTGTGATCCAGAAAAGGACATCAGTGGGGCAATGGGGGAAATATGAGTAAGGTCTGTAGATGAAATAATAGTACTGTATCAATGTTAACTTCTCGATTTGATCTTTAGATTGGTCATAATTTTAGGTAATACAGACTGAAGCATTGAGAGGTAAAGGGGCATCGTGTCTGCAACTCACTCTCAAATGCTATTATTGAGGGGGTCTGGGTGAAGGGAACACATTGTATCATTTTTCCACTTTTTTATAAGCCCAAACTTATTTCAAAATAGTAAGTTAAAAAATAAAATGTGCATTAACTTTAAAAAAAAATTTAAAGAACCTTTCAGAAAGAAAATGTGTCGATATTCATAGCCTGTGCTGTGAACCCATGGGATAGATTTTTGCTGTCAGCAAAGTTCCCAACAGCTGGGGAAGAACAAGGAACAAAAGCCCCACCCTGCTCTCCAGAGCTGTCAGAGTGCCAGACACACACAAAGCTGGCTCTGAAGGGCTTTACTGAGAGATAAGTGCTGATAAGGCCTGCAGGTCATCTTCGTCAGCCTCCGGCCGCCCAGCTAGCTGAAAGGAGGCCAGCCCTTCCAGAGCTCTGTCCGACATAAGCCAGAGCAGAGCAAGTTTCTTTCAAGTCAAAAGCTGCGGCTGGTGCTCCCCCCTGGGTATGAGCAGCCCTTCAGCGGGGTGCCCACCAGAGTGGGGGCACTGCTGGCACCCCTTCCCAGAGAGGCCAGGAGGTCACAGCCAGAGTCTCCTTCTGATTTACAGGGATGGCATTCTGTTTGGATCTGTTCGGGAAACTGAACAAAATCCCCACATCACTTTTAGTAGAAAGATAAGCTACAAAAACTAACCAGTGGCCTAAACCTGCATCTCTCTCATCAAGTCCAGTGCAGAGTGGACCTGGGAGAACCTTTCCTTTGCCAGCCTTTGGGCAATGCCCACCAGGCCTGGGTGGATGCTGCAGCCTGCTCAGTGGCCACTGACCTCTGACGCTGCTTGCTATAGAACAGAGGACTGATTGCCTGGGGACCAAATTCTCCATATCAACCACGAATGGTTTTCCAGGTCAGGCTGACTACATTGTAGCTGTCCCAGGGAAGTGTTATATTGAAACACTATCAAGTCTGTGCCTGGTCCCGCTTTAAGCAGAAGCTGGAGCTTGACATCTAGGTGGGACCCTGGACAGACAGACCCCAGCTGGATCAGTAAGAGCAAGCAGATTCCATGATCACAACAGACACAAGATGGTGCTCTCCCCCACTTTAATTGGGGGCCCTCATTATGCAGCCCAGAGGTGTTTTGTTTTGTTTTGTTTTTAACTTCTGGAAGATGTACCAATGAATCAAACCCATTCCAATACCTTGCAATCATCCTGAGAAAGAATTGAATGAACGCTGAGGCTGAAGAAGTCTCTACTGCCAGTGAGCCGCCTCTGAGAGGCGGCCGCTGGGGCGCTAGCATGGAGACACAGTGCCCTCGTGCGGTGGCTCTGGGCACGACCCTCGGGGCCAGCATGCCCACCGTGGCCTCTCGCTCCTTGCCTCAGCCTCGTTAAGGTATGGAAGTTAAACTGTAACCATAGCTTGCTTATATCACAACTAAGATTGGTGTATGGGCAACTGGTCAACCTGGAGCTGGGAAGAACATTCCAAATGGGGATTTAAAGCCATAGGCTTAAGTCTGGCTCTAGAACTCTGGACAAGGTGCTGGAATTCTCTGTTCTCTGAAAAGGGAGGAAAATAAGTTAAAGCTGTGCTGTTTGCATCACAGTGTTGTTGTAAAGATTACATAAGGTAATGTGTCTGGTATCGGCTTTACCACTCCCCACACACAGCAAGATAGTAACTGTCCAGTTTCAAAGGGATTTTCAACAAAACACTTCTCCAACTCCAGCTCTCAGGCTCACCAGGAATCTTTTGGCTGTAAGGTCTCTCTACTCACCTCCATGAGGCTCCTGGACAGGGTGGGGTTTTGTGCTGTAGCACTGCAGTGGGCGCTGGTGAAATCCAAGGACAGACCCGGTCCTTCAGCTACAGTGGAGGCCTAGCCTCTGTTGAGAGTCCACTTCACTGGGGCCTGTACCACAGCATGGCCTCTGCCAAGTGGCCCTCCTCCACCTGACTCACTGCTTTGTTGTGCTCCTGGCTTCTGGCTTATAGAAGCTGTGTCTCAGTTCAAAGTATCCTATCCCATTCACATTCACACATAACAAAACGCTGCCACTATCCTCAGCCTCTCCGTGTACAATCCCCACACTCCCGAAAGAGAAATGTGTTTAGCCCCTCTCATCTTTTAGAGCCAGGCCACTGGCCTCACTGACCAGCCTACAGATAGACCACATCTAGGACCAGAGAAATAGTGTGACCTTGCATAAAATATGCTTGTGCCTTTCTGCAGGACCACGAGCCAAACAGTGGGGTGACTTGGGCCAAGACTCAGGTAGAAGGTGCGGAGGGTGAAGGCCTCACCCCTTTCTTGGATGCTAACGTTGTAAGCTTTTTACTTTGATTTTCATTGAGTTCCAGGAGTTACAAAGGCACCCTGAGAGCAAAGCTTCATGACTGTGAAAGATGGGGCTCCGCTGCACCTCACGAAAGTTCTGTGAGCCTCGGAGAGACAGACACCTTCCTGGGAACAGAAAGCGCGGTGGGCAGAGGGGAAGCTTTGATAGCGGGGAGCGGGGCGGGCCTGCCTTCCGGCGCCCCCTAGAGGACCAGCGCCTCGGAGAGCTCAGCCAGGTGCGTTCTCAGCCCCGCCAGGGAGGTGAGAGGACAGACCCAGCTTCTCAGCCCCCCAGAACCAGACCTGAACCCTCGGCCCCTTGCAGTTTGCATGTATTCACCGCGGATAAAAGGTTTCGATTCATCAAGAACTTTTTCTAAATCCCATTCTTTCCATATCTTTTCCGCGCACACACACACACATAAAGAGAATCAGCAAGCTCTTCTGTGTCCAAACAGTGGCTGGCCTTTACTTCCAACTAGATGTGAAAGAAGTACCTGGAGCAGAGGCCGGTGAGGCCACGACTGAGAGTGGGGACTCCTTACACTCTGTACCCTGGGCGCCTCACTTGCCTCGCTCTAGTCCCAGTCCTGCTTCTCAACCTCCTTGACTAGCAGAAATCTCCAGGAGACTTTCACAGCACCGGGCCCTCTTCTCTGCGGTGCTTGTCATAGCTGTAATTCTACCTTAGTTTCTGTAGTGATTTGGTTGTCTGTCTCCTCTATTGGACCATCAGCTCCAGAACAACTTACACTGGATCTCCAGTGCCTTGCTTACTGCCAGGTATATATTAGACACAATAAATACTTGTTGATTGAATGAAAAAAAGAAAAGAGAAACTCAGCAAGATGACAAAGCCTCCAGAGTAGGGTCAGAGTCACGACACTGCGACTCCCAGGAGGGCAGACCCCATTCGGTGACTCTAATGGCCCCCAAACGAATGTTACCCAAAATGTCCTTGCCAAGAGAGAAAGACCAGGCAGTTTCCTCAGATATATTCCTCCACCTAGCACATGTTTATGGAGCACATGTTGTGGGAACACAAAGTCTTATGTATATAAAAAAGTTGAGTGGACTCAGTTTCTGCCCTTGAGGGGAAAAAAGCCAAGTGTATAAATGTCTAGAGTAGAAAAGAGGAAAGAGATGGCATTTGTTGGCTGCCTGTGATGAGCCAGGTTCTGGAGGCTTCACCTGGCTGCATTATTTCTCAACAATCCTACTGCCACGTCTTCTTATCTTCATTTTGCTGATAACTGAGTATGAGAGACTAAATACTATTTAAAATTCACACGTACCTACCTCTAAACCTTATATTTTTGTGTGGCATCATATAGAAGAGGTGTCAAGTGATAAGAAGGTTCTGAGTGAGAAGAGAGAGAGAATTTGAGATAGGCTTTGATGTTAGGATTTCTACTGGCATAGATGTTAGAGATGTCCGACGAGAAAATAGCAGGGTCTTAGAGTAGCTTACAGCTCGTGTGTAATGTGATGTTTCATCATGTCTCAGCCTGAGACACTTCACTCTATGTCCAAACCCTTCCCGCCTCCTCCCAGCTGATGGGGTCCCTAGAAACACTGCCTGGATCTAGCGGCCAAAGAATGGTCTCGGGTGGTAGAGGGCCTGCTGCTTCACAATTGCTGGGGGAAGAAGGGGTTAGTAAAAAACTCAGATCCTGCAAGAATGTGAAGCGGCTGGCCTTTCACACATTGATGGTGGGAATATAAAATGGTGTAGCCACTTTGGAAAACAGTTTGGCAGTTTCTTAAAAAATTAAACATATACCTAACATATGATCCAGCCCCTCTACACCTAGGCTACCCAAGCCTACCCAAGAGAAATGAAAATATATGTCCATACAGAGACTTGAACATAAATGGTCATAACACCTACATTTGTAATAGCCCCGAACTGGAAACAACCCAAATGCCCATCAACAGGTGAATGAATAAATAAAATGTTGTACAGTCAATCCCTGGAATACTACTCAGCAGCAAAAACGAATGATCTATACACATAGCAACGTGGATGAATTTCAAAATAGTTGAGTGGAAGAAGCCAGACTGAAAAAGAATATATACTGTATGATTCCATCTATATACATTTCTAGGAAATGCAAATTAATCTATAGTGACAAGGCAGATCAATGGTTTCCTGGGTTGGATGGGGCAGGAGGGGTGGATTACAAAGGGCACAAGGAATTTGAGGGGCCTAGTTTGTTAGAGTGGCCATAACAAAATACCACAGACTGGGTGGCCTAAAACAACAGTTTAACAGGTGGCAATCAATATTGTGGTGGTTGTGGTTGATTGTGGTGACAGTTTCAAATTACACACTTTGAATATGACAAGTTTATTGTACGTCAATTTTAACTCAATAAAGCTATTTTAAAGAACAGCAACAAATGTCATATCCCTGGACTGTACCCCTTAGAGACAGGCTAATTCGGGTAGTCAGGAGTAGAGCCTGCAAATCTCACTTTTCCAACTTGTCCTAATGACTCTAGTGCAGAGTCAGGTTTGGAAACAAATGATTTAGGTGGACCAAAGAGGACAGGGCAGATCCCAACGTTGACACCCAGCACCGTCGTCCACACCCAGGAATTCTCAGAAATGTCTGGGGACAATCAACAGTCACATTCCCTGACAAGCAACACCAAACAGGGAAACAGTAGAAGGCAGTTTGGGAAAGTGAACCTTTCAAAAACGCCATCTATCCACATCCTGAACCACCCCAGGGACATACAATCTAAGTATAATGGTGCATCCAGTGCCTTTCTCTTAAATAGAAATTCTCAGCCACAAAGTCCTTTCTTCTCTTTAGGAATCAACTCATGCCTTGGCCACTGATTGACACTCCTACCCATACTCACTGCACAGTGGTTCATGACCATAAGTCATCTGGGAAATAAAACATCCTTCCCCAGCTAGTTCATGTTGGGACACTGCCCATATTATCTCTTAGTCTTGTTGAACATGCACCCATTGGCCAGCAGGGCGGGTAATGACTAGATCTTTCTAGATCCTTCTCAGCTATAGTAAACTTCCCAGCATGCACATGTGATCCTACTGGGAGTGTTCAGTAAAGCACTTTCATATTCAAGACCATGCTGTAATAATTCCGGTCTCGGTTCTAACACTTAGAGTAGAACGTTGGCTGTCTGCTTAACTTCTGTTGCTTCAGTTTTCTTATCTATAAATTTAATATGAGACCTTTTGGGCTGGCTGCCTTAAAGTACTGATGCTATTAGTGGGGCAGCTCCCTCTCCCTCAGCTATTCCTCCTACCTTCATAATATTGACATCTTCTATTGACAACTCTTGATATGCATCAGCGGTTTTGCTTCATTACTGTGGGAGTAGGCAGAAGTTTAGGTTCAGGTCATGCAAATCTGGCCCATTTCAGACACTACCAACCTGTCAAGCACTAGGGTTAGAATAAATTCCACACACCCTATACTATGGGCTAAGGAAAAGGCTTTACTGGGTGTCTTAGTCTCCTCAGCTGCCATAACAAAATACCACCTACTGGGCAACTAAACAACAGAAATTTATTTCTCATAGTTCTGGAAGCTAGAAGTCCAAGATCAAGGTGTTAGCAGGTTTGTTTTCTACCGAGGCCTCTCTCCTTGGCTTGAAGATGGTCACCTTCTCCCTGTGTCCTCACATGGTCATTCCCTCTTTGTGAGTACCCCTGGGGTCTCTGTGTGTCCAAATTTCCTCTTCCTATAAGGACAGCAGACAGACTGGATTAAGACCTACCATAACGGCCTCATTTTAATTTAATCGCCTCTTTAAAGATTTTATCTCTAGTCACATTCTGAGTTCCTAGGGATTAAGACTTCCACATGTGAAATGTGGAAGACACAACTGAGCCCATACCGCTGAGGAAACTCAATAGGAAAGAGCAGCATTGTTCCCATGAGGTGGGTCCCAGGGCCACGCTGTCTGCTGGAGACGTGGTGTGGGTTTGCATTCCAGGGGAAGGTCTCCCACCTCGTTGCCCTGAGGAACCAGCTCAACGAAGGGATGTGCAAACCACTTGGGCACCAGTATGGATTTGGGTGCCAGAGTTATATGGGAAAGCCAACTGCCCAACACCTAGGGACCTTGGGAAGTTGTAGCCATTCCAACCAGTAGAGGGGAAGAGGCTAAGCATCCTGTGGGAGACTAAGTTTGATGCAGCACCTGCTGCCAGGAGAGGAGAGATCCCAGAGAGCTCATTGTCCAGGCAAAGCAGAGCAGAGTCTTAGGGTCACTTTGAACAATTCTGCAACTTGTGCCAGGAGGGAGAGGAGAGAAGAAGACCACAGAGATGCTTCAACTGTCTTATTTCCCTTAATTCTACAGTCTGTGTGGGGCAAATTCACTGCTTAACCTTACAAATGTCCTCATTCTCCTTATAGAACAACATCCTCTAGACCTATCTGAAATAAATTAAATTAGAATTAAAAGAATAGGGACTATTAAATGTAAAAATAATAAATAAAATCTTCTAATCTAGTAGTCCACGCTTTAAGTCATTATTGAACAAGCAAGGAACAATCGGGCAAAAGAAAAAGAGGAAAATGTTGATGAGTCAATAGTTATAGAACAAGCTGAGTGTTATTAGCTAAGAATCATCTCCAAAAAACATATGCTGGCCCAGACAGTTTCAGAGACAAGTTCTTTCAAACCTTCGAGGAATTGAAAATGCCTTTGGTTTTTAAACTGTTCTGTAGGCTAAAAACAAATGAAAATTTTCCAGGTTCATTTTACTAAATTAACACAATCCTGATGCCATGGTTGGTGGGAGGATTAATTAGCAGACATGTGCTGGAGCAACCAGTGTGGTAGAAGAAAACTAGGGTGTGGTGTCATGAAGTCACATAAAGAAAGTGTTCCGAGAAGAGTATATGGGTGACAATCACAATAAGAACCAGAAACTGATTAGCAACATAAGGGTCAATACTGTCCTTGACAAGCATAGTCTCATTGGAGAGGTGAGAGCAAAGGCTGATTGGAATGGGTTGAAGGCAAAATGTGAGGTGAGGAAGTGGAGACAGTGACAAAGGAAAACTCTTTTGAGAAGCTCTGTGAAAGGGGACAGAGAGAGCAGGCAGCAGCCAAAGGATGATATAGAGACAAGGAAGAAATATTTTTTAATGGCATATGCTAGAGCTTGTTTGTACACTGATGAGAGTGATCCAGGAGTGGGAGATTAACTGATGGTAAAGAAAGGAGTGGAGATAATTATAGGAAAGGTGGGATGGAAACCAGAGGACCAGTGGTCTTGGATAAGAGCAGGGACCTTTCATCCATAGTAAAAGGAGGAAAATAGAGAGTGTGGACATTTAGGAGGGTGCAATTATGAAATGCATAAAGCTTTTGCAGTAAGAATATTTATTGAAATATTGTTTATAATAGCAAAAAATAAAAAACAAGCTAAATGCCAAAAGAAGCATTGGCTAAATGTACCAGAATATTATGCAGACATTAGAAGAGATGTTATATACCCACAGCTAACATTGTACTTAATGATAAAGACTGAATGTTTCCACCTAAGATCAGGAACAAGGCAAGGATGTCTGCTTTCATCACTCCTATTCAGTATAGTATCAGAAGTCCTAGACAGTACAATAATGCAAGAAAAAGAAAGTCATACTAGACTAGACTAGAAAAGAAGAAATAAAACTGTTATTTCCAAATGACATGACTGTCTTTGTAGAAAATACCAAAGAATCTACAAAAACATTATTAGTACCAATAAGTGGCTTTAGCAAATCCGCAGGATACAAGATCAGCACACAAAAATTAATTGCATTTCTCTATACTAGCAATGGATGATTGGAAACAAATTAAAGCATAATACCATTTATAACTGGTGGAGGGAAAAGAGAAAGGAGAGAGTTAGGTATAAATCTAAAAAAAAATTGTACAGGGTCTGTATGCTGAAAACTGCAAAACTGTAATGAAAGAAATCAAAGAAGATCTAAATAATTGGAAAGACATAACATGTTCATAGATTATTAAGACTCAACTCAGTAAAGATGTAAATTCTTAAACTGATCTACAAGTTTAACACAATTCCTATTAAAAAATCCTAACAGGATTCTTTGTAGATACAGACAAGCTAAATCTAAAATTTATATGAAAAGGCAAATTAACTAAATCACTAAAATGATTTTTTTAAGTATTACCTGATTTTAAGACTTACTATGGGGACTTCCCTGGTAGTCCAGTGGTAAAGAATCCACTTTCCAATGCAGGGGATGTGGGTTCGATCCCTGGTCAGGGAACTAAGATCCCACATGCCTCGGGGCAACTAAGCCCGCACGCCACAACTACTGAGCTCGTGCGCCTCAAGGAGAGAGCCCGTGTGCCGCAAACTACAGAGCCCATACAACCTGGAGCCTGCGTGCCACATCTAGGGGGAGAAAAATCTGCAAGCAACTAGAGAGAAGCCTGCACGCCACAGACAAAAAAATAAAAGAAAAAAAAAAGACTTACTATGGCTATAGCAACAAAGATAATGTGGTATTGGCAGAGGCATAGACACATAAATCAATGAAACAGAATAGAATTTTCAGAAATAGATCCACAGAAGGATGGTAAACTTATTTTTGACAAAGATGCAATAGCAACTCAATGGAAAAGGGTCTTTTCAACAAATGGTTTTTGAACAATAGGACATTCATAGGCAAAAACACGAATTTCAACCTAAATTTCACACATCATACAAAAATTAACTGAAAATAGATCATAAATTGAGATGTAAAACTGCAAAACTCCTAAAGGAAAACAGGATAAAATGTTTGTGACCTAGGATTAGGCATAAAAGTTTTAGATATGACACCAAAGGCACAATTCACATTTTTGAATTTTTTTTTGATCCATTGGACTTCACCAAAACTAAAAATACTTGCTCTGCAAAAGACCCTGTTAAGAGGATTAAAAGACAAGACACAGACTTGGGGAACGGGGTTGCAAGTCACAGCTGCAAATATCAGACTTGCACGCAGACTACATAGAAAACTCTCTAGATTCTATAATAAGAAAAAAATCCAATTAGAAAATGGGTAAAAGACTGGAACAGACACTTCACCAAAGAAGATATATAGATAGTCAAAAAAGTCCATAAAGAGGTGTTCAATATCATCTATTTGTAATGAACAAAAGTAACTCTACACTAGATCGAAAAACACGAAAACAAAAAACAATGCATTTTCTACAAATTCACTGGGACACTGTTGAAACCCTAAGTTGCCAAGCAAGATCTCTGTGCTGTGAGGAAGCTCAAGCCACATGGGGAGGCTTCAACTTACAGCCCCAGCTGAGGTCCCAGCCAATTGCTAGACGCTGTCACTTCCATCCATCAAACCGTCCAGGTGAGGCTTCATGCATCTTGAAGCAGATACAGTCTTTTCCACTATATCCTGTCTGAATTCAAAACCTGCAAAATCCACAAGCATAATAGTTTTATGCTAAGTTTTGGGGTATTCATTACACAGCAATAGTAACCAGAGCAAACGGGTACTCTTAGTTCTCTCTGAAAAACATACTGACTGCAAATCAGTGAGTATGCTTACTAAACATTTACTACCAGGTATAAAGTTCCTCTCTGTTATGTACCCTTTCATTTCTTCCTACCAGTTGAGTTTAGTGCTTATGAAGACGCATTGTGTTGTTCCCAAACCTGTTTATGTCAGTTATATTTATTATTATAATTATGCAATTGAATTAAAAATTATATAAACCAACAAAATCTTGGTATAAAAAGAAAGAGCATTATTATTATTATGAATTATTATATGAATATGTTAATGCTTTGAAAAGACTCAATAAGAGGAAATCAGTAAAAATTACTACAGTAGAATTCGTTGTGGACAAGATAACTGTAAAATATCGTTGGGGGGATTTTGAAACTCCAAAAGGATTCTGCATTCAGATTGCTTTTAAATGTCAAGTTCTCATTTCCCTTTAAAGAAATAAAATATATATGCTGTAATTGACGCATTATATTGTGTGATTTATGTAAGAAAGTAAAGTTGCAATTCCAATCAGTGGACCCATATTTAAAAGAAAGGACTTGGCCCTACATCAAAAGATTGGCAAAGAAATACACTTTTATATGTTTTAAGTTAAAATAAAATGTTTAATATGGCAGCCCTTTGACCCAATAAATTCACTCCTGGATATAAACTTAAGAGAAATGAAAACATATGTTCACAAAAATACTTAGGCAAAGATGTTCATAGCAGCATTTGTCATGATAGCCCAAACTGGAAAGCCAAATGTCCGTCAAGAGAAGAGTGGATAAACAAATTGTGATAAGTTCCTACGTGAAATAATACTCAAAAGTAAAAAGGAGTGAGTGAGATAACACGGGTGAACCTCACAGACATGATACTGAGTTAAAGAAGCCAGACACAAAAGAACCCAGACTGTATGATTTCACTTATATAAAATTCTACCACAGGCAAAACTAATCTACAGTGATGGAATTCAGGAAACTTTCTGGGGTAATGAAAATGTTTGATATCTTGATAAGATTGTGGATCACACACCTGCCATTTTCAAAATTGTACAGTTAAGATTTATATATTTTAATTATGTAAATTTAACCTAAAGAAAATGGAATTTTAAAGCTCAAGTAGGGGCTGGGAAGAAAATGAAGTTATAGATGAAGCAAGAAGAGCAAAATGTTGATAACCGTTGAAAAGTATAATGAGGGTGCCTTAAACTATTGTGATTGCTTTTGTGTGTGTTTGGAATTTTCCATAATAATTTTTTAAGTTAAAATGTTTAAGATATGTGTTATCCTCCAGGATTCCCAGGTTTAACCAACTTTTTTGATGAGCTGCCCAACTCCCTGCCCCAGATGGGGGCCTCTGCTGCACAGATTCCTATGTACTCTCTCCAAAGGCTGAGTCACAGCACTGGCATGAGGTTGGCACAGGGGAGCTTTTAAAATCACAGCCAGAACTGAGGGCCTACTGTTCTCTGACCCATATTCTAACACTTTAAAAATATCTGCCTTGTTTTATAATTGATTCATCTCTTGATACATCATTAAAACTTTAAGTGAAAGGTGATATGATATAACAGAAAAAAAAACATGAATTTTGTTATCAGACAGAGCTAGGGTCAAATCTCAGGTCTGACATTTATGTATGTCCCTAAGCTTCCATATCCTTACCTGTAAAAAGAGGGCAAAAACTGTGCACAGACTGCTGTTGTCTCTCCATTTCGGTTACCGTTTTTTCACAGTAATACAAGTCTTGAGATTTTCATGTGGTGACACAGAATGCCAGCCTTTCTTGCAGATAAGTGTGGCCCTGAAACTAAGGTCTGCCCATGAGAAAGAAAAGAATATATCATGTGACAGCTTCTAGGAATATTCCTTAAAACAAAACTGGCATACACTTATTCCTTTTTTGTCATCCCTTTCTTCCATTTTGCTACCTAAGTGTGGATGTGATGGCTGGAGATTCAGCCACCGTCTTGGACACCTTAGAAATAGAGTAGTAATAAGCTGGCAGGAACCTGGGTACAATCAGATAGACACCCTCATAAACCAAAAATCAGAGCTCCTCAGCATCAGCACTATTGACATTTGGGGCCAGGAAACTCTGTCTTGGGTGGAGGGAAGGGGCTATACTGTGCACGCTTAGGATGCTTAGAAGCACCCCTGGCTTCTACTCATGAGATATAGCAGGGGTATCCTCCTTCCCTGACTTCAGGCAACCAAAAATGTCTCCAAATATTGCAAAAAGTCCCTGGGGAGAAAATCACACCCACGGTTGAGAACCACTGCTAAAGATGGAGGTATAAATTTATACAACTTTTCTACAAATGACTTGGAAATAAGCATTAGGAGTTCTTTTAATGGTTAGACCTTTTCCTCCAGAAACCCTACTTCAAAAAAATAATCAGTACAGTTATACACACATGAATAAAAAAGACAACCTCATTGAGGTTCATGCTTTGGTCGGATCCCTGGGAGAGGACTGGGGTTGGCTGCGTGGACACAGCCTGAAGGGGACTACTGCACCACAGCTAGCTGGGAGGGAGTCCAGGAAAAGGTCTGGAACTGCCAAAAAGGCAAGAGACTTTTTCTTGCCTCTTTGTTTCCTGGGGCACGAGGAGAGGGGATTAAGAGCGCCACTTAAAGGAACTCCAGAGACTGGTGCAAGCCGCAGCTATCGGCTCAGACCCCAGCAACGGGCATGAGATGCTAAGGCTGCTGCTGCTGCTGCCACCAAGAAGCCTGTGTGCAAGCACAGGTCACTAACCACACCTCCCCTGATGGGAGCCAGTGCAGCCCACCAGTGCCAGGGTCCCGTGATCCAGGGACAATTTCCCCGGGAGAACACACAGCGTTCCTCAGGCTGGTACAATGTCCCGCTGGCCTCTGCCACTGCAGGCTCACCCCGCATCCATACCCCTCCCTCCCCCACGGCCTGAGTGAGCCAGAGCCCCCGAATCAGTGGCTCCTTTAACCCCGTCCTGTCTGAGTGAAGAAGAGACGCCCTCAGGTGACCTACATGCAGAGGTGGGGCCAAATCCAAAGCTGAACCCCAGGAGCTGTGTGAACAGAGAGAGGGAAATCTCTCCCAGCAGCCTCAGAAGCAGCAGATTAAATCCCCAAAGTCAACTTAAGGTACCCTGCATTTGTGGAATACCTGAATAGACAATGAATCATCCCAAATTGAGGAGGTGGACTCTGGGAACAATGATATATATATATATTTTTTCTTCCCTTTTTCTCTTTTTGTGAGTGTGTATGTGTATGCTTCTGTGTGTGATTTTGTCTGTATAGCTTTGCTTTTACCATTTGTCCGAGGGTTCTGTCGGTCCGTTTTTTTTTTCTTTCTCTTTTTCTTAGTATAGTTTTTAGCACTTGTTATCATTGGTGGATTTGTTTTTTGGCTTGGTTGCTCTCTTCTTTCTTTCTTTTTTCTTTTTCATTACTTTTAATTTATTTTAATAATTATTTTTTATTTTAATAACTTTATTTCATTTAATTTTATCTTTTTCATTCTTTCTTTCATTTTTTCTCCCTTTTATTCTGAGCTGTGTGGATGACAGGATCTTGGTACTCCACCCAGGTCTCAGGGCTGTGCCTCTGAGGTGGAAGAGCCAAATTCAGGACATAGGTCCACTAGAGACCTCAGAGCTACATGTAATATCAAATGGCGAAAATCTACAGGAGATCTCCATCTCAACACCGAGACCCAGCTCCACTCAATGACCAGCAAGATTCAGTGCTGGACACCCAATGCCAAACAACTAGCAACACAGGAACACAACTCCACCCATTAGCAGAGAGTTTGCCTAAAATCATTATAAGGTCACAGACACCCCAAAACACACCACAAGATGTGGACCTGCCCACCAGAAAGACAAGATCCAGCCTCATCCACCAGAGCACAGGCACTAGTCCCCTCCACCAGGAAACCTACACAACCCACTGAACCAACCTTAGCCACTGAGGGTAGACACCAAAAACACCAAGAACTACGAACCTGGAGCCTGCGAAAAGGAGACCCAAAACTCAGTAAGTTAAGCAAAACAAGAAGACAGAGAAACACATAGCAGATGAAGGAGCAAGGCAAAAACACACCAGACCTAACAAATGAAGAGGAAATAGGCAGTCTACCTGAAAAAGAATTCAGAATAATGATGGTAAACATGATCCAAATCTTGGAAACAGGATGGAAAAAATACAAGAAACGTTTAACAAGCACCTAGAAGAACTAAAGAGCAAACAAACAATGATGAACAATGCAATAAATGAAATTAAAAATTCTCTAGAAGGGATGAATAGCAGAATAACTGAGGGAGAAGAACAGATAAGTGACCTGGAAGATAAAATACTGGAAATAACTATTGCAGAGCAGAATAAAGAAAAAAGAATGAAAAGAATTGAGGACAGTCACAGAGACCTCTGGGACAACATTAAATACACCAACATTCGAATGATAGGGGTCCGAGAAGAAGAAGAGAAAAAGAAAGGGACTGAGAAAATATTTGAAAAGATTATAGTTAAAAACTTCCCTAATATGGGAAAAGAAATAGTTAATCGAGTCCAGGAAGCACAGAAAATCCCATACAGGATAAATCCAAGGAGAAACACGACAAGACACATACTAATCAAACTATCAAAAATTAAATACAAAGAAAAAATATTAAAAACAGGAAGGGAAAAACAACAAATAACATAAAAGGGAATCCCCATAAGGTTAACAGCTGATATTTCAGCAGAAACTCTGCAAGCCAGAAGGGAGTGGCAGGACATATTTAAAGAGATAAAAGGGAAAAATCTACACTCAAGAATACTCTACCCAGCAGGGATCTCATTCAGATTTGATGGAGAAATTAAAATCTTTACAGACAAGCAAAAGCTAAGAGAATTCAGCACCACCAAACCACCTTTACAACAAATGCTAAAGGAACTTCTCTAGACAGGAGACACAATAGAAGGAAAAGACCAACAAAAACAAACCCAAAATAATTAAAATGGTAATAGGAACATACATATCAATAATGACCTTAAACGTAAATGGATTAAATGTTCCAACCAAAGACATAGACTGGCTGAATGGATACAAAAACAAGACCCATATATATGCTGTCAACAAGAGGCCCATTTCAGACCTAGGGACACATACAGACTGAAAGTGAGGGGATGGAAAAAGATATTCCATACAAATGGAAATCAAAAGAAACCTGGAGTAGCAATTCTCACATTACACAAAATAGACTTTAAAACAAAGATTATTACAAGAGACAAAGAAGGACACTACATAATGATCAAGGGATCAATCCAAGAAGAAGATATAACAAATGTAAATATTTATGCACCCAACATAGGAGCACCTCAATACATGAGGCAAATACTAACAGGCATAAAAGGGGAAATCGACAGTAAAACAATCATATTAGGGGACTTTAACACCCCACCTTCAACAATGGACAGATCATCCAAAATGAAAATAAATAAGGAAACACATCTTTAAATGATACATTAAACAATATGGACTTAATTGATATTTATAGGACATTCCATCCCAAAACAACAAAATACACTTTCTTCTCAAGTGCTCATGGAACAATCTCCAGGATAGATCATATCTTGGTTCACAAATCAAGGCTTGGTAAATTTAAGAAAATTGAAATTGGATCAAGTATCTTTTCTGACCACAACACTATGAGACTAGATATCAGTTACAGGAAAAAATCTGTAAAATATACATACACATGGAGGCTAAACAATACACTACTTAATAACCAAGAGATCACTGATGAAATCAAAGAGGAAATAAAAAAAAACCTAGAAACAAATGACAATGAAAACACGATGACCCAAAACTTATGGGATGCAGCAAAAGCAGTTCTAAGAGGGAAGTTTATAGCAATACAATCCTACCTCAATAAACAAGAAACATCTCAAATAAACAACCTAAATTTACACCTAAAACAATTAGAGAAAGAAGATCAAAAAAACCCAAAGTTAGCAGAAGGAAAGAAATTATAAAGATCAGATCACAAATAAATGAAAAAGAAATTAAGGAAACAATAGCAAAGATCAATAAAACTAAAAGCTGGTTCTTTGAGAAGAAAAAAAAAACTTGATAAACAATTAGCCAGACTCATCAAGAAAAACACGGGAGAAGACTCAAATCAATAGAATTAGAAATGAAAAAGGAGAAGTAACAACTGATACTGCAGAAATACAAAGAATCATGAGAGATTACTATAAGCAACTATATGCCAATAAAATGGACAACCTGGAAGAAATGGACAAATTCTTAGAAATACACAACCTTCTGAGACTGAACCAGGATGAAATAGAAAATATGAACAGACCAATCACAAGCACTAAAATTGAAACTGTGATTAAAAATCTTCCAACAAACAAAACCCAAAGACTAGATGCCTTCACAGGCAAATTCCATCAAACATATAGAGAAGAGCTAACACCTATTCTTCTCAAACTCTTCCAAAATATAGCAGAGGGACAAACACTCCCAAACTAATTCTATGGGGCCACCATCACCCTGATACCAAAACCAGACAAAGATGTCACAAGGAGGGCTTCTCTGGTGGCGCAGTGGTTGAGAGTCCGCCTGCCGATGCAGGGGATACGGGTTCGTGCCCTGGTCCAGGAAGATCCCACATGCCGTGGAGTGGCTGGGCCCATGAGCCATGGCCACTGAGCCTGTGCGTCCAGAGCCTGTGCTCCACAATGTGAGAGGCCACAACAGCAAGAGGCCCGTGTACAGAAAAAAAAAAAAAAAAAAAGATGTCACAAGGAAAGAAAACTACAGGCCAATATCTCTGATGAACATAGATGCAACAATCCTCAACAAAATACTAGCAAACAGAATCCAACACCACATTAAAAGGATCATACACCATGATCAAGTGGGGTTTATCCCAGGAATGCAAGGATTCTTCAAATATGAAAATCAATCAATGTGATACACTATATTAACAAATTGAAGGAGAAAAACCGTATGATCATCTCAATAGATGCAGAGAAAGCTTTTGACAAAATTCATCACCCATTTGTGATAAAAAAAAAAACCTCCAGAAAGTAGGCAGAGAGGGAACTTACCTCAACATAATAAAGGCCATATATGACAAACCCACAGCCAACATCGTCTTCAATGGTGAACAACTGAAACCATTTCCACTAAGATCACGAACAAGACAAGGTTGCCCCTCTCACCACTATTATTCAACATAGTTTTGGAAGTTTTAGCCACAGCAATCAGAGAAGAAAAAGAAATAAAAGGAATCCAAGTCAGAAAAGAAGAAGTAAAGCTGTCACTGTTTGCAGATGACATGATACTATACATGGAGAATCCTAAAGATGCTACCAGAAAGCTACTAGAGCTAATGAATGAATTTGGTAAAGTAGCAGGATACAAAATCAATGCACAGAAATCTCTTGCATTCCTATACACTAATGATGAAAAATCTGATAGTGAAATTAAGAAAACACTCCCATCTACCATTGTAACAAAAAGAATAAAATACCTAGGAATAAACCTACCTAGGGAGACAAAAGACCTGTATGCAGAAAACTATAAGACAATAATGAAAGAAATTAAAGACGATACCAACAGATGGAGAGATATACCATGTTCTTGGATTGGAATAATCAATATTGTGAAAATTACTCTACTACCCAAAGCAATCTACAGATTCAATGCAATCCCTATCAAACTACCACTGGCATTTTGCACAGAACTAGAACA
Organism: Mesoplodon mirus; assembly: GCF_964341445.2. Lineage (NCBI taxonomy): Eukaryota > Metazoa > Chordata > Mammalia > Artiodactyla > Ziphiidae > Mesoplodon > Mesoplodon mirus. The sequence goes on along the minus strand of NC_138976.1, from coordinate 39,402,039 downwards.
AAAAATTTCACAATTTGTATGGAAACACAAAAGACCCCGAATAGCCAAAGCAATCTTGAGAAAGAAAAACGGAGCTGGAAGAATCAGGCTCCCTGACTTCAGACTATACTACAAAGCTACAGTAACCAAGACAGTATGGTACTGGCACAAAAACAGAAATATAGATCAATGGAACAGGATAGAAATCCCAGAGATAAACCCACGCACATATGATCAACTTACCTTTGATAAAGGAGGTAAAATATACAATGGAGAAAAGACAGCCTCTTTTTTTTTTCTTCTTTTTTTTTGCAGTACGCGGGCCTCTCACTGTTGTGGCCTCTCCCATTGTGGAGCACAGGCTCCAGATGCGCAGGCTCAGCGGCCATGGCTCACGGGCCCAGCCACTCCACAGCATGTGGGATCTTCCCGGACCAGGACATGAACCCATGTCCCCTGCATCCACAGGCGGACTCTCAACCACTGCACCACCAGGGAAGCCCAGACAGCCTCTTTAATAAGTGGTGCTGTGAAAACTGGGCAGCTTCATGTAAAAGAATGAAATTAGAACACTGCCTAACACCATACACAAAAATAAACTCAAAATGGATTAAATGCCTAAATGTAAGGCCAGACGCTATCAAACTCTTAGAGGAAAACATAGGCAGAACACTCTATGACATAAATCACAGCAAAATCCTTTTTGACCCACCTCCTAGAGAAGTGGAAATAAAAACAAAAATAAACAAATGGGACCTAATGAAACTTAAAAGCTTTTGTACAGCAAAGGGAACCATAAACAAGACCAAAAGACAACCCTCAGAATGGGAGAAAATATTTGCAAATGAAGCAACTGACAAAGGATTAATCTCCAAAATTTACAAGCAGCTCATGCAGCTCAATATCAAAAAAACAAACAACCCAATCCCAAAATGGGCAGAAGACCTAAACAGACATTTCTCCAAAGAAGATATACAGATTGCCAGCAAACACATGAAAGAATGCTCAACATCATTAATCATTAGAGAAATGCAGATCAAAACTACAATGTGATATCATCTCACACCAGTCAGAATGGCCATCATCAAAATATCTACAAACAATAAATGCTGGAGAGGGTGTGGAGAAAAGGGAACCCTCTTGTACTGTTGGTGGGAATGTAAATTGATACAGCCACTATTGAGAGGAGTATGGAGGTTCCTTAAAAAACTAAAAATAGAACTACCATAAGACCCAGCAATCCCACTACTGGGGCTGTACCCTGAGAAAACCATAATTCAAAAAGAGTCATGTACCACAATGTTCATTGCAGGTTTATTTACCATAGCCAGGACATGGAAGCAACCTAGGTGTCCATCAACAGATGAATGGATAAAGAAGATGTGGCACGTAAATACAATGGAATATCACTCAGCCATTAGAAGAAACGAAATTTGAGTTATTTGTAGTGAGTTGGATGGACCTAGAGTCTGTCATATAGAGTGAAGTAAGTCAGAAGGAGAAAAACAAATACCGTATGCTAACACGTATGTATGGAATCTAAAAAAAAAATGGTCATGAAGAACCTAGGGGCAAGATGGGAGTAAAGACGCAGACCTACTAGAGAATGAACTTGAGGACACAGGAAGGGGGTAAGGTAAGCTGGGACAAAGTGAGAGAGTGTCATGGACATATATACACTACCAAATGTAAAATAGATAGCTAGTGGGAAGCAGTCGCATAGCACAGGGAGATCAGCTCCGTGCTTTGTGTCCACCTAGAGGGGTGGGATAGGGTGGGTGGGAGGGAGGGAGACACAAGAGGGAAGAGATATGGGGATATATGTATATGTATAACTGATTCACTTTGTTATAAAGCAGAAACTAACACACCATTGTAAAGCAATTATACTCCAATAAAGATGTTAAATTTTAAAAAAAAGGGCAATCTGAGTATATATTTCTCCAAAGAAAATGAATGGTCAATAAGGACTTAGAAATATTCTCAACATCATTAGCCACCAAGGAAATGAAAATCAAAACCACAGTGAGGTATCACTTCATATCCACTAGGATGGCTATAATTTAAAAGATAGACAATAACAAGTGCTGGTGAGGATGTAGAGGAATTGGAACCCTCATACACTGCTGGTGCTAATGTAAAAATGGTATCACCACTTTGGAAAACAGTGTGGCAGTTCCTCAAAAGTTCAAACATAGAGTTACCACACCACCCAGCAATTCCACTCCTAGGTATATACCCAAGATAAATGAAAATATATGTCCACACAAAAATTTGTATGCAAACGTTCATAGTATCATTATTTATAATAGCTAAAAAGTAGAAATAACCTAAATGTCCATCAACGGATCAACTGACAAAATGTGATATTATTCATACAATAGAATATTATTCAGCACTAAAAAGTAATGAAGTACTGATATCTGCTACAACATGGATAAACCTTGAAAACATTATGCTAAGTGAAAGAAGCCAATAAAAAAACCCACATATTATATGACTCCAGTTATACTAAAAGTCCAAAACAGGCAAATCCATAGAGACAGAAAGTAGATTAGTGGTTGTGTGGTGCTGGGGAGGGGGCATGTGGAATGGGGAGCGACGGCTGATGGGCATGGCGTTCCTATGTGGGGTGATGAAATGTAAAAAAATTGTTCTAAAATTAATTGTGCCAATGGCTACACAACTTTTTGAATATACTAAAAACAATCAAAGTGTATGCTTTAAATGGGTGAATTGTATAGTATGTGAATTAGAAAAGCCATTATAAAAATACTCAAAACATCAATATCAACAACTGTAAAAAAGATGCATATAAAGGCTGTATATTGGTGGGGCTTCACTGGTGGCACAGTGGTTGAGAGTCTGCCTGCTGATGCAGGGGATACCGGTTCATGCCCTGGTCCAGGAAGATCCCACATGCCGCAACGGGAGAGGCCACAGCAGTGAGAGGCCCGCGTATCACAAAAAAAAAAAAAAAAAAAGGATGTATATTGGTGTAAGTTATTTTCAAGATTTTAAAAATAAGAAAATACCTAAATGCAAGGCAAAAAAAAAAAAAACATGGTAAAATAAACGATATTGAGTCATTTAAGTAACCATTGTAAATCATTTTCTGAATACTGATTAACACAAAGAAATCTCATGCTATAATCTTAAGGGGAGAGGCAGAATATAAAATCTGCACTTAGACACACACACAGAGAAAATTTATAAAAGAAAATCCATAATCAATGAAGAATGGCTAATATTGGGTGGTGGGATAAATGGTGGTTTTTATTTTCTTCTCTTTCTTCTATAGTTTCTATATTTCCTACACTACATGTATTTTATAATCAGGAAAATTATTTTTTAAGGATTGAGAAAGAAAGTTTATTTGCAAAACTTACTTGAGATGCATAGACTATAAGAGCTGAATTGAAAATTATAGATCATGTGATAAAATCTTCTAATTTTACTGCTGAGGTAATTTTACTGGAGAGGCTAAGTGCCTGGCCCATTGTTGGCCATCTTGTCAGAGTGTGTGAAACTGAAACAGTTCCTCTCCTCTTCTCTCCTCCTCTTTCTCTCTTGATGATGCCGTACACAGATACACAAACACACACACTCACAAAAGTAGCTCAAAAAAAGAAAGAATTGAAGGCTGGACCTTGAGGGCATTATGCTAAGACAAACAAGTCAGACAGAAAAGATAAATACAGTATGATCTCCTGTACATGTGGAATCTTTTTAAAAAACCCAAATTCATAGATACAGAGAGCAGACTGATGGTTAGCAGAGGCATGGTGTGGGGTGGGGGTGGGGGGTGAGGGTGGTCAAAAGGTTATGAAACAAGCAAGTCCTGGTGATATAATGTGCAGCATGGTGACTAAAGGTAACAATACTGTGTTGTATATTTGAAAGGGGTTAAGAGGGTAGATTTTTTTTTTTTTTTTGGTACGCGGGCCTCTCACTGTTGTGGCCTCTCCCGTTGCGGAGCACAGGCTCTGGACGTGCAGGCTCAGCGGCCATGGCTCACGGGCCCAGCCGCTCCGCGGCATGTGGGATCTTCCCGGACCGGGGCACAAACCCGTATTCCCTGCATTGGCAGGCGGACTCTCAACCACTGCGCCACCAGGGAAGCCCAAGAGGGTAGATCTTAAATGTTCTCATCACAAGAAAAAAATTTTGTAAACATGTGTGATGATGAATGTTAACTAAACTTTTTGTGCTGATCATTTTATATACATGTATCGAATTATGTTGTACACTTGAAACTAATATTATGTTATATGTCAAGTATACCTTAATTTAAAAAAAAAAGAACTAAAAATAATTCGAGAGATTTCTTTCCCCAAATTGAGTTCTGTTCTAAAAGTCCTATAGGATTATAAAGAAAAAACCCAACAATCTCTGTCCTAGACCATTAGAGGGCAGTCACAAGTTAAAACAGACTGTGCCCTAAGCACAGTGGATAAACTACAATGAGAATAATCATCTTTTTTGGCATTGGAAGCAGACAAACATGATTAAAATCATGCTGACCTTGGGATGACCGTCTTCAGCTTTCTCTGGCAAGCTCTGGCTAAAAAAGTCTTTTTGAAGTGGGGCGTTCTGGTTCCCATCCCACAAGAACAAGAAATGGATGATACCTCAGGGAACTGCCCCAGCAAGAGCTCCCAACTTTTTCAGAGCAGCAGCCCATAATCACCTCATTTTCCTGCTCCAAGTGTTGTCAGAGGGATTCTTCCGCCTTTGGCATCCAGGGAGGTAATACAGATGGAAGGCTGGAAGAATGACCAGCTGCTGATGCTGTGCCTCAGGCTCCCAAGACCTCCAAACAAAAAGAAGAGAATCAGGCAAGAAACAAGAGCTCAGTACTCCTCAGCAGAAACAAAAGTTCTGTGAAGTTTGGCAAGCCTCGCTGTTCCCAAATGATTCCCAGATGATGGTAAATTTGGAAAATGGTCAGTGTTGAAATCGAGACACGTGGTCCTGGTTGCAAAGCCCAATTCTTCCCCTCTCTCCAGGACATGTGAAAGTGAAAAATACAAAGTTGGGGGCAATAGTGTTCACCCCTTGCCATTACTCCCAATTAAAGAACCTTATCCAGACAGTTAGGGCTATACTATAGTGCTTTAGCCTACAGATGCTGGAAGAGGACGCACGTCATATCCCAGCTCTGTCACTCACTGGTCAGGTGAATCGGTATGAGTTACTCAACTTTTCTGTGCTTCAGTTTCCTCATCTGTAAAATGAAGGCAATAATAATATGATTACCTACCTACTTCCTAAGTTATTATATAGGAAGGACTTACATAGTCCCTGACACATTATTAGTACTCAACAAATGTTAGTTATTATCTAGTGCTAGTGGTGATGGGAATAAAGATCTTAAAATACAGAATTTTTCTACCCTCATTTCATCCAGTCCAACATCTTAGGGCTTTTCCTTTGAGGAAATGCTCTCTTAAAGACCCTCAAAAAGCTTGTTAGATAATCAGTCATTCAAATCTACCCAGGATTAATACATTGGAAAAACCCCTATATCACACAACCAAAATTTTATCTCTAACATCTGCCCCAGGTTTTATTAGCTGAACTGCATTCCTTTTCTCACCTAAGCTGCTGGTTGTAGAAGTTCTTCCCCAAAGGCAAATGTACCAGGGATTGAAGTAAATGTTTTGAAACACAATATCTACACTTTTATAAGTTGCTCCATCAATAGTTGAAATGCCAAGTAACTCTCCATAATTGATATAGGCCAGGACAAACAAGATTAATTAGTGTGGCTCGTTGTATTTTCCAGAGATGGTCACAATATTTCCTATTACAAGTGATACTTCTCCCATCAAGAGGTGGGGTTTGTGTTCCCTCCCATTGAATGTGGGAGGGCTTTCAAATGATGCCATGTGACTTCCAAGGTTAAGTCATATAAACAGTATGGCTTCCTCCTAGTTTTCTTTGGGATGCTCATTCTTGGAACCCAGCCACCATGCTGTGAGGAAAACCAAGCTGCATTTAGAGAAGCCATGTGTAGGTTTCTATCCTGCAGCCCCATCTGGGGTCCCAGGCAGCAACTCCCATCAATTGCCAGACACGTAACTAAGCAACCCTTCAGATGATACTAGCTCTGGAAGCTGAATTATTTCCAGTCATTGAGTCTTCCCAGCTGAGCCCCCAGATATCATGGAGCAAAACAAACCTTCCCACTGTGCCCTTTCTGACCCACAAAATCTGTAAGCACAAGAAAATTGTTGTCATTTTATGCTACTAAGTTGGTCATCACTTATTACACAGCAGTAATAACTGGTACAGCAAGCAAACATGATTGTCTCACGTTTAAGTAGATTAGCCTTTAATGTCTGTAAAATACCCCCCACTTTGCTGATACCATAAATTCCACAATGAGATACTTACTCTTTTGGCTTAAAGTTTTACCCCTTTTGAAACATAGAGTGAAGTGTGGTAAGAAAGAAGCCCAATGTCACAATCCAGGTGCTACCAACTATTAATGGTACGACTTGGACAAATCACCTAATATGTGGGGCTTATGTTGCATCTGTTTTCTCCAGATCCAGCCTCTACCCTTCCCCATCCCCACCCCAAACTTGGTATCTCAGGAGATTAACCTTATGATTTACATCAGTGAGCTTCCAGTTGGATGTGACCAATGGGAGGCACCAGCAGGAGGCCCAGAAGACAGCAGGAGAATGAAGTTTGGGTATCATTCCAGTAAAGGTAAAACACCCCTGTTTTTCCACGCAACGCTCTCTCTACTCTCAAGTAATTCTGATCACCAACTGTGCAGGGAGATTTTCCCACAGCAAGCAATTCTTGGCCACCTGCTGGATGTCCTACAATTCAACTCAATTCTGACACTATCTACCTGAAGATAGCATCAGATCCCACAGGTTAAGGGCTCAGTCCCTCAAGACTGCTCCCACTTCATATGTCAATTGCAAGTCCAGGCTGTTATCTGGGCTTCTGACCAACTGGCTGTAAATCAGAAGTTCCCACAACCCCTCCTCAGGTTTGGTCATTTGCTAGAATGGCTCACAGAACTGAGGAAACCAGTTTACTTACTAGATTTCCAGTTTATGTATAAAGGAATACAACTCAAGAACAGCCAGAGGAAAGAGCAGCATAGGTTAAAGTATGTGGGAAGGGGTGTAGAGCTTCCATGCCCTCTGTGGGCACAACACCTTCCCAGCACCTCCACATGTTCACTAACCCAGAAGTTCTCTAAGCCCCATAGTTATAGTTCCTATTTTATGGAGGCTTCATGATAGGCATGATTGATTAAATCATTGGCCATTGGTGATTGAACTCAATCTCCACCCTTCTTCCCTCCCCAAAGGTTGAAGCGTGGGGCTAAAAGTTCCAACTCTAATCACATGATTGGTTCCCCTGGCAACCAACTGTCATCTTTAGGGGCTTTCTAAAAGCCACCTCATTAACTTAAACTCAAGTGCAGTTGAAAGGGGCTCATTATGAATAAAAATTGACACATTTGTTGCTCTTATCACTTAGGAAATTCCAAAGAATGGGAATGAAAATGAAATATATATTTCTCATTCTAAACCACAGTATCGCAATTCCCCTCTGCCTCTCTATGGAGTGGCCACCGCCTGGCAGCATCTCTCAGACAAAGGTTGCAGTTCCTCTGAGGCAGTGCTTCTTACACAGTTCTCTTTCTCTCTCTCTCTCTCCTAGTATTTGATCCTTTCCCAGCCCCTTCAGGCCTTGGGGTAGTAAAAGCACCCCGCTATCACTAGCTCTGATGACTTACCTACACCCTTCCCACACATTTGCAATTAATTCCTCTAATTGCTCAAACATGCCTTTTGTTTCCTCTTGGGATACTGACTGATAAGGAGTTTTTGACTCTTCATTGTAAAACGGAGATTCCACCCATCCAGCCTGCTTCAGAGATCGAGCAAGATAATCAATGTGACAGATTATGTCAGGTCCAGGCTCAGTTACGTCCAGTCACAAAAAACAAAAATGAAACAAAAGCACACTAAGTATTTCAAACAGAGGGAATTTAAGAGAGGGAATTGGTAACACCAAAGTTGAAAGGCTGAAAGAGCAAAAAGAGGATACTAAGTAACCCAGATATCAGTAACTGCAGGACTAGTGGAACAAAAAGGAGGAGGTGGAGCTTCTGGGAACTGGATGCTTAGAGGGGGACCCCTGCATGGTAATGCTCAGATACCTAAAGAGGGCTTTGTGGGGCTGGTGCTCAGATCCTTACAGGCTGCTTCTTGATTGGTGCTGAGTCTGGCTAAAGCTGTTCTCTCTCCAGAGTGATGGCAACAGAAGTACAAACACGAAGAAATTTCCCAGCCCCTTCTACCTCCTTTTACTTTCCCAAATTTGCCTCCCCTAGGCAGAATCTAACCCAAAGCCAGCTGGTGTGAATGTCTTAGGACTCGAGTTTGAAGCTTCCCCAGACCATCACCATAGATCAGAGTATAAAAGGTGGAGCTTAGGACTGAAAGACACCAGGTTAATAATCAGTACATAAAAGCGTCCTGTATTATAGTTGTTATTGTTACCCATAACTGAGAAAATATAAGTAGATATCTATACTTTAAAATGGATAAATTTTCCCAGTCTTTTCCTCAGAGAAGGTCTAATAAGAGCTATGATAATATAGTCCACTTTCTAAGCTTACCAAGGTTTTAAATGTTCTATCCTCTGTTTTCCTCCAGAACATCAAAATGTCCCATAAATTCCAACCAAATCTCCCAGAATCCTTTTAAAACTGGAGCAGCAGCACATAATCTTTGCTCACCATAAATGCAAATGACATTCTCAGAAAAGATAAATGCCACCAAGCACTGGCAGTGCCTAGAACACGATGATGTCTTGGGGAAGCACTCTTGACCAGTGCCAGACAATGCAGGGTCACCAGCTGGCATGATCCTCCCCCAACTCCCTCAAGAGTTGAAGGATAGTAGTTCCCTAACACACCACCTCATATGCATTAACAATTAAAGCCCTCAGTCCAGCAACCCAAGGGCCGGAGACCTGTAAAAACTCACTTCTACAGATACCAACTCCTGTATTAGCGCAATGGTTTTTTTTGTTGTTGCTGTTTGTTTGTTTGTTTGTTTTTGCGGTACGCGGGCCTCTCACTGCTGTGGCCTCTCCCGTTGCAGAGCAGAGGCTCTGGACACGCAGGCTCAGCAGCCATGGCTCACGGGCCCAGCCGCTCTGCGGCATGTGCGATCCTCCCGGACCGGGACACGAACCCGTGTCCCCTGCATCGGCAGGCAGACTCTCAACCACTGCACCACCAGGGAAACCCGATCAATGGTTTTTTAAACTACTTTTAGCAACATATTTTCTGTTTTTATTTTTATAAACACAGTCTTCCATAGAACCCCAAATAAAATTGAAATAGATAAATCTGGTGCTGCATTAGTTGAAATGAGGGGTCCCCAGAAACTGTCCTGATGTAGCTGTTGCCCCCACCCCTTCTCCTAGACAGTTTCCTGGGTCTCTGAGGAAGCCAGTTTGAGAACCAGTGAGTGCCCTAGGACTACAGCTGTCTTGATAAAGTTTAGTAATTTCAGACATTTCTTTAATACAGCTATAAAAGTAGATTTTAGGTATAATTGTTCCCAATATTCAAAGAATCAGAGGCTTTCTTCTCACTACATTATATTATAATCCCATACAGAAAATTTTCCAGCTTTACCTATAGACACCCTCACCTTCTCTAACTATTAAAACCCCATTGCACAACACATGTTTTTACATCACAGCTCTCCCAAAGATCTCCAGACTTGAGTAAAATTGCAAAACAAAGTTGAATTTTAAGTACTGGATCTGTGACATGGGCCCTCCAGCTTCAGGGAGGTGATAGGTACTGGTCTGTTCCTGGGTCCTCTGTGGCCAACACAGAACTTGGTGAAGAAAGCAATGTTGGGTGGCACATCAGCCCACCAGGACTATCTGATGTTGGCATTCTGCTTGAGGTAGTCCATGTAGCGAGTCAGGAGCATCTTCTGAAACATGCTGCTGTAGAAGGCCCATGATGGGATCAGGCTCAGAATGCTTGCCTTTAACAGACAAAAACATAAGTGTCTGGGAGAAAAGAAGAGCAAGGAAGTTGCAAGAAAACATCTCAATTTATATTCATCATCTTTAAAAATGTGTATCTGATGACTGAAGTTAAGTCCCAAATCTTTTAAGTAGTTGTTAAAGTTTAAATGTCTTGTGACATTTTCTCAGCAAACAGGGTTTTCTCAGGGACGTCAGAACAGTCAAAGCAGTCACTTGTCAGAACAGTCGTGAGGTATTTCTAAATTAAGAGGACTCTGTACATAGTAACACCCTCCCTTTCTTCTTTCTCTTAGTGGGCACTTTCTCTTTCTGGGGCTTGATCTCCCAGTGTCTTCATATTCTTTCTAGCAAGATTCTACTAAAATGAGATTCCAGGAAAAGAATCAGAAATGCTTTCCATCACCTGGCACAATGCCTGAGGCATAGTAGGCACTAAGCAAATACCTGAATGCATAAAAGAGTGAATGAACAGGAGAGTGGCCAAGATGGTGGAGCAGGAAGATGCTGAGCTCCCCTCCTTTCACAGGAACACCAAAATTACAACTATTTACAGAACAACTACTGATGAGAGAGACCTGAAGTCTAGCAGAAAAGATCTCCTACAACGAAAGATATAAAGAAGGAACCACAAAGAGATGAGTAAGAGGAGTGGAATGTGGTATAGTCAAGACCTATTCCCCTAGGCAGGAGACCCACAAATGGGAAGATAATTACAAGTGCAGAGGTTCTCCCCAAGGAGCAAGGGGTCTGAGCCCCACATTGGGCTCCCCAGCCTGAGGGTCCTGCTCCAGGAAGATGAGGCCCCAGAACGTTTGGCTTTGAAAGTCAGTAGGCTTATTTTCAGTAGAGTCAGAGGGCATTAGGATATAGAAACTCCACTTTTAAAGGGCACACACAAAATCTCACACACTCTGGGAACCAGGGCAAAAGCCCAACCACCAGGGTACAGGCACTGGCCCCAGGACCTCCAAGGTCCCACAGCCAGCTGTCAGGTCCAAACCTGCCCACCAGCAGGCCAACACCAACTCCAGGACCCCCAGGGCCTTGCAGCCAGAGACACTGGAACCAGGCTCTGCTCACCAGGGGGCTGTCACTATCTCCAGGACATCCTGGGCCCCAGCCCTGAACACCAGCAAGCCAGCACCCGTTCCAGGACCCATGGGCCCTGCAGCCAAAGACCCCAAGACCTGGTTCTGCCCACCAGTGAGATGTCACTAGCCCCAGAACTCAGTCTTACCTACCAGCAGACAGACACCAGTTCCAAGAACATGACAGTCCCACAGCCTGACATGTCAGGACCTAGCCCACCCATCAGCAGACTAACACCAGTGCTGAGACACCTTAGGCCTCACAGCTGCCCTGGGATCAGGCCCCACTCACCAGAGGGTTGACACCAGCTTTGGGACACCACAGACTCAGCAGCCAGTCATGTGAGGAACCACCCCCACCCTCTAGTAGGTCAACACTAGATTCGGGATCCCAAGCCTTGTAACCAGCCACCCTGAAGTCTGTCCCACACACCAGTGAGCCAGCACTAGCCCCAGGACCCCCTGGGGCTCCATAGCCAGCCACCTAAAGACCCAGTCCCACCCACCAGTGGCCAGTAGCCTCCGCAAAAGACAGAACTGGAGGCCAACCTAGCCTACCAGACCACCCACAATAATCAGCCCGCCATGACAGAAGAGCCTGCACAGTCCACATGGGGGCACTCCTAGAGCATATAGCTCTGTTGACCAGAGGGGAGTACACTTCTGGGATACATAGGACATCTCCCACAAAAGACCACTTCTCCAAGATCAGGAAATGTAACCATCCTACCAGATACATAGAAATAAAAACAGTAAATTAGGCACAATAAGGCAACAGAGGAATATGTTCCAAATGAAGCAACAAGATAAAACCCCAGAAAAAGAACTAAGTGAAGTGGAGATAAGCAATCTATCTGATAAAGAGTTCAAGGTAATGATCAGAAAGGTGCTCAAAGAACTCAGGAGAAGAATGGTGTAAGATGAATGAGTGAGAAGTTAGAAGTTTTTTTAAAAAGAGTTAAAAAATATAAAGAACCAAACAGCGCTAAAGAATACAATGACTGTAATAAAAATACAGTAGAAGGAATCAGTAGATTAGCTGATACAGAAAAATGTATCAGCAAACTGGATGACATAGTAGTGGAAATTACTGAAGCTGAACAGAAAAAAGAAAAAAGAATTTTTAAAAATGAGAACAGTTTAAGAGACCTCTGTGACATCAAGAGTACTAACATTAGCATCACAAGGGTCACAGCAGGAGAAGAGAAAGAGAAGGGAACAGAGAAGATATTTGAAGACATAAGAGCTGAAAACTTCCCTGACCTGGGAAAGGAAACAGATATCCAAGTCCAGGAAGCACAGAGAGTCCCAAACATGATGAACACAAAGAGGACCACACCAAGACACATGGTAATTAAAATAGTAAAAATAAAGAGAGAATATTAAAAGCCACAAAGGAAAGGCAACAGTTACATAGAAGGGGACTCCCAAAAGACTAACAGCTGACTTTTCTGCAGGCCAGAAGAGAGTGGCACAGTGTATTGAAAGTGAAGAAAGGGAAAAACCTACAATGAAGAATACTCTACCTGGCAAGGTTTTCATTCAGATTTGAAGGTGAGTAAAAAGGTTTTATAGACAAGCAAAATCTAAGAGTTCAACACCATGAAACCAGCTTTACAAGAAATGTTAAAGGGACTTCTTCCCTAGGCAGAAAAGAAAAGGCCACAAATAGAAATATGAAAAGTATGAAAGGAAAAAATCTCATCAGTAAAGTCAAACATAGAGTAAAGGTAGTAAATAAGCCAAATATAAAGATAGGAGGAAGGTTAAAAAACAAAAGTAGTAAAATCATCTATATCCACAATAAGCAGTTAAGGGATAAACAGAACAAAAAGATGAAAATTATAATGTCAAAAACAGTAAATATGAAGGGCGGGGAGTAAAAATACAGGATTGTTAAAATGTGTTCAAACTTAATAGATCATTAATTTAAAACAATCATGGATATATAGAGATTGCTATATATAAACCTCATGGTAACCACAAGCCAAGAACCTATAATAGATATGTTCACACAAAAGAAAAAGGAATCAAAATATAACACTAAAGATAGTCATCAAATCACAAGGAAAGCAAGAAAAAGAAGTAGGAAGGAACAATAAAGAACTACAAAAACAGCTCAATTACAATTAACAAAATGGCAAAAAGAACATACATATCAATAATTACTTGAAATGTAAATGGATTAAATGCTCCAATCAAAACACATAGAGTGGCTGAATGGATACAAAAACAAGCCCAGTATATATGCTGCCTACAAGAGACTCACTTCAGATCTAAAGACACATACACGGAATTCCTTGGTGGGCCAGTGGTTAGGACTCAGCACTTTCACTGCCACGGGCCTAGGTTCAATCCCTGGTTGGGGAACTAGGATCCTACAAGCCACACAGTGCAGACAAATTAATTAATTAATTAAAGACACATACAGACTGAAAGTGAGGGAGTGGAAAAAGATATTCCATGCAAATGGAAATCAAAAGAAAGCCAGGGTACAAAACATACATCAGAAAAAATACCCAATGTTGTAAAACAACTATACTCCAATTAAAACAAAAAAAGGAAAAATACACTTTAAAACAGAGACTGTAATAAGAGAAAAAGTAGAACATTATATAATAATCAAGAGATCAATCCAAGAAGAAGATATAACTATTGTAAATATATGTGCACCTTACATAGGAGCACATATGTACATAAATATTAACAGACATAAAGGCAGAAATTGACAGTAACACAATAATAGTAGGGGAACTTAACAACACACTTACATCAATGGACAGGCCATCCAGACAGAAAATCAATAAGGAAACACAGGCCTTAAATGACACAGTAGGACAGATGAACTTAATACGTATATATAGAACATTCCCTCCCAAAGCAGCAAAATACACATTCTTTTCAACTGCACATGGAACATTCTTCAGGATAGATTACATGCTAGGCCACAAAACAAGTCTCAGGAAATTTAAGAAGACTGAAGTCATAGTAAGCGTATTTTCCAACCACAACACTATAAGACTAGTAATCAACAAGAAAATACTGCAAGAAACGCAAACACGTGGAGGCTAAACAATATGCCACTAAAAAACCAGTGGGTCACTGAAGAAATCAAAAACTGCCTGGAGACAAATGAAAACAAAAACAGAATGATGCATAATCTATGAGACACAACAAAAGCAGTTCTAACGGGGAAGTTTATAGTGATACAAGCCTACCTCAGGAAACAAGGAAAATCTCAAATAAATAATCTAACCTTACACCTAAGGAACTGAAAAAAGAGAACAACCAAAACCCAAAGTTACTATAAGGAAAGAAATAATAAAGATCAGAGCAGACATAAATGAAATAGAGACTAAAATTTTTTTTAAACCAACAGAAAATATCAATGAAACTAAGATCTGTTTCTTTCAAAAGATAAACAAAATTGATAAAACTTTAGCCACACTCATCAAGAAAAAAAGAGAGAACCCAAGTCAATAAAATCAGAAATGAAAAAGGAAAAGTTACAACCAACACTTCAGAAATACAAAAGATCGTAAGATATTACTATGAACAATTATATGCCAATAAAATTAACAACCAAGAAGAATTGGACAAATTACTAGAAATGTACAATCTCCCAAGACTGAACCAGGAAGAAATAGAAAATATAAACAGACCAATTTCCATAATGAAGTTGAATCAGTAATCAAAAAATTCCCAATATCTCCCAAGGCAATAGAAATAAAAGCAAAAATAAATAAATGGGACCTAATCAAATGTATAAGGTTTTGCACAGCAAAGGAAACCATAAACAAAACAAAAAGACAACCTATGAACTGGGAGAAAATATTTGCAAACAATGCAACCAATAAGGGCTTTATTTCCAAAATACACAAACAGCTCATATAACTCAATAACAACAAAAAAAAGCCCAATCAAAAAATAGGCAGAAGACCTAAATAGACATTTTTCCAAAGAAGATATACAGATGGCCAAAGATGCTCAACATCACTAATTATTAGAGAAATGCAAATCAAAACTACAATGAGGTATCACCTCACACCAATCAGAATGGCCATCATTAAAAGGACTACAGATAATAAATACTGGAGAGGGTGTGGAGAAAAGGGAACCTTCCTACACTGTGGGTAGGAATGTAAATTGGTGCAGCCACTATGGAAAACAGTATGGATTGTCTTTAAAAAACTAAAAATAGAGTTACCCTAGGATCCAGCAATTCCACTCATGGGAATATATCTGGAGAAAACTTTAATTTGAAAAGATACATACACCCCAATGTTCACAGTTATCACTATTTACAATAGCCAAGATATGGAAGCACCTAAATGTCTATTGACAGATGAATAGGTAAAGAGGATGTGGTGTGTGTGTGTGTGTGTGTGTGTGTGTGTGTGTGTATAACTCAGCCATAAAAAAAAAGAAATAATGCCATCTTCAGCAACATGAATGGACCTACAGATTATCCTACTAAGAGAAGTAAGTCAGACAGAGAAAGACAAATACCATATGATATCACTTATATGTGGAATCATAGAAAAGTGAAAAAAATGAACTTATTTACAAAATAAAAATAGACTCACAGATGTAGAAAACAAACTTATGGTTACCAAAGGGGATAGCAAGGGGGAGGGAGATAAATTAGAAGTTTGGGATTAGCAGATACAAACTACTATATGTGAAATAGATAAATAATAAGGTCCTACCATATAGCACAGGGAACTATATTCAATACCTTGTGAAAAACCATAATGGAGAAGACTATGAAAAAGAATATATATGTATATATATATATAAAACTGAATACATATGTATAAAACTGAATCACTTTGCTGTAAACCAGAAATTAATACAACATTGTAAATCAATTATACTTCAATAAAATTTTTTTAATTAAAAAATAAAAACTCCCAATAAACAAAGGTCCAGGACAAGATGGCTTCACAAGTGAATTCTACCAAACATTTAGAGAATTAACACCTATCCTTCTCCAACTATTCCAAAAAAAATTGCAGAGGAGGGAGCACTTCCAAACTCATTCTATGAGGCCAGCATCACTCTGATACCAAAACCAGACAAAGATATCACGCACAAAAAAGAAAATTACAGGCTAATATCACTGATGAACATAGATGCAAAATGTCTCAACAAAATATTAGCAAATTCAGCAATACATTAAAAAGATTATACAATCATGATCAAATGGGATTTATCCCAGGGATGCTAGGATGGTTCAATATCCACAAATCAATCAATGTGATACACCATATTAACAAATTCAAGAATAAAATCATATAATCATCTCAATAGATGTGGAAAATGCTTTTGACAAAATTTAACATCCATTTATGATAAAACCTCTCAACAAAGTGGGTATAAAGGGAACATACCTCAACATAATAAAGGCCATATATGACAAGGCCACAGCTAACATCATACTCAATGAGGAAAATCTGAAAGCATTTCCTTTAAGGTCAGAACAAGAAAAGGATGTCCATTCTCATCACTTTTATTCAATATATTAGTGGAAGTCCTAGCCACAGCAATCAGATAAGAAAAAGAATCAAAAGGAATCCAAGTTGGAAAGGATGAAGTAAAACTATCACTGTTTGCAGATGACATGATACTATACATAGCAAATTCTAAAGAGATCCAAGCAAGCTACTAGAACTCATCAATGAATCCAGTAAAGTTTCAGGATACAAAATTAATATACAGAAATACTATGAAAAAGAATACAAGAAAAATCTTTTATTTCTATACACTAGCAACAAACTATCAGAATGATAAATTAGGAAAACAATCCCATTTACCATCACATCAAAAAAATAAATAAAATACCTTTTAACTAAGGTATTTCTGTACTCAGAAAACTAGGACACTAATGAAAGAAATTGAAGATGACACAAAGAGATGGAAAGATATAACATGCTCATGGATTGGAAGAATTAACATTGTTAAAGTGACCATACTACCCAAACAATCTACAGATTCAATGCAATCTCTATCAAAATACCAATGGCATTTTTTCAAAGAAGTAGAACAAATAATTCTAAAATTTTCATGGAAACAAAAAAGATCTTGAATAGCCAAAACAATTTTGAAAAAGAAGAACAAAGCTAGAAGTATCATGCTACCTAATTTCAAACTATACTAGAAAGCTACTATAATCAAAACAGCATGGTACTGTCACAAAAACAGACACATAGATCAATGGAACAGAATAGAGAACTGAGAAATGAACTGACACTTATATGTGCAATAAATCTACAACAAAGGAGAAAAGAATATACAATGAAGAAAAGACAGCCTCTTCAATAAATGGGGTTGGGAAAACTGGACAACTACGTGCAAAAGAATCAAACTGAACTACTTTCTCACATCGTGCACAAAATTAAATTCAAAGTGGATTAAAGACTTAAATGTAAGACCTGAAACCATAAAATTTCTAGGAGAAAACATAGGCAATATGCTCTTTGACATCAGTCTTAATAATACTTTTGCACAGGCAAGGGAAACAAAAGAAAAAATAAACAAATGGGACTACATCAAACTAAAAAGTTTTGCATAGCTAAGGAAACTATCAACAAAGCAAAAAGGTCACCTACTGAATGGGAGAAGATAGTTCCAAAAGATTTATCTGATAAGGGGTTGACATCCAAAATACACAAAGAACACATACAACTTGACATCAGAAAACCAAACAACTTGATTTAAAAATGGGCAGAAGCCAGGACATGGAAGCAACCTAAATGCCTCAACAGAGGAATGGATAAAGAAGATGTGGTACATACATACAATGGAATATTACTCAGCCATATAAAAGAATGAAATAATGCCATTTGCAGTGACCTGGATGGACCTAGAGATTGTCATACTGAGTGAAGTCAGTCAGAGAAAGATAAATATCATAGGATATCGCTTATATGTGGAATCTAAAGAAATGGTACAAATGAACCTATTTACAGAACAGAAGTTGAGTCACAGGTGTAAAAAAAAAAAAACTTGTGGTTACCAGGGGCAATAATAAGGGGAGGAATAAATTGGGAGATTGGAATTGACATATACACACTACTATATATAGAATAGATAACTAATGAGAACCTACTGAATAGCCCAGGGAACCCTATTCAATACTCTGTAATGATCTATATGGGAATAGGATCTAAAAAAGAGTGGATATATGTGTATGTATAACTGACTCACTTTGCTGTACAACAGAAACTAACACAACATTTTAAATCAGCTATACTCCAATAAAAAATTAATTAATAAAAAATAAAAATTTTTAAATTAAAAAGAAAAAAATGGGCAGAGGATTCAAATAGACATTTTCCCGAAGAAGACATACAGATGTCCAACAGGCACATGAAAAGATGCTCAGCGTCACCAATCATCAGGGAAATGCAAATCAAAACCACAATGAGATAGCAGCTCACACTTGTCAGAATGACTATTATGAAAAAAACAAGTAACAAGAGCTGACAAGGATGTGGAGAAATGGGAACACTCATATGCTATAGAAAACAGTATGGAGAGTCCTCAAAAAATTAAAAATAGAACTACCAAACCATCCAGCCATTCCATTCCTGGGTATTTATCTGAAGAAAATGAAAACACTAATTTGAAAAGATATATGCACCCTTATGTTCATTGCAGTACCATTACAGTAACCAAGATATGGTAGCAACCCAAGTGCCCATCAATAGATGAATGGATAAAGAAGATGTGATATATATATAATATAATTTATAATTAATTGTAATAATTTGTATATTAATAATTAGTATATGTAATAATTTATGTATAATATTACCCAGCCATAAAAATGAATGAAATTTTGCTATTTGTGGCAATATAGGTGGACCTAAAGGGTATTATGCTATGTAAAATAAGTCAGACAGGAAGACAAATACTGTATGATTTCACTTATATGTGGAATCTAAAAAACAAAACAAATGAACAAACATAACAAAACATAAACATAGATCCAGAGAACAAACAGTGGTTGTCAGAGGGGAGGATGGTGTGGGGAGGAGAGAAATAGACAAGGGAGATTAAGAGGTACAAACTTACAGTTGCAAAACAATTGAGTCACAGGCATGAAATGTACAGTGTGGGGAATATAGTCAATAATTATATAATATCTTTGTATGGGTGAGAAATCAAATTTAGACTTATCATGGTGATCATGTTAAAATGTACAGAAGTATCTAATCACTATGTTGTGTAACAGGAACTAACATAAAATTGTAAGTCAATTATTCTTCAAAAACAAACAAACAAACACATAGAAAAAGAGATCAGATTTGTGGTTACCAAAGATGAGGGTATGGCGTGGGTCATTGGGGGAGTGGGAAGTGAATGAAGGCAGTCAAAAGGTACAAACTTCCAGTTAAAAGATAAAAACGTACTAGGGAAGCAGTGTACAACATGATAAATACAGTTAACACTGTTGTATGTTATATACGAAAGTTGTTAAGAGAGTAAATCCTAAGAGGTCTCATCAAACGAAAAAAAATTTTTTATTTCCTTAACTTTGTATCCATATGAGATGATGAATGTTCACTAAACTTATTGTGGTAATCATTTCATGTAAGTCACATCATTTTGATGTACACCTTAAACTTATAGAATGCTGTATGTCAATTATATCTCAATAAAACTGGAAGAAAAAATTCTTTTAAAGAGTTAATGAATGGAAATGAGTCATAGCAAGGTGTAAATTATTATCATGGAGTATTTGCTTTGAAAAGGAGGGGAAGCCTCAAGTTGAGGCACAAATACCTAATGCTTTTCAGGCAAGAGGTACAGGCCTTGGAAGGTTCTTGCCCTCAAATTACACTTGTGTCCTATAAGGCAGGTCCAGGCCCCCAGAAGTAATCATTTTGTCCACAGTGTGATCCGGTTAATCCAACATTCCTCAATCTACCTACAAACAACAGAAGTTCAACTAGAGGAAAACCTGAGCCTTGTAGGCAGCTTGAACCTTCAGATTTTTGCAGTCCTCTGAGGTATCCCAAAGCAGGAAACTAAAGGTGGTTCCTGGGAGCCAAAGTAGAGCTCTTCTTCCACTGGCCAAGTCTATGAATCAATGCAACATCTTCAAGAACTTCATTTTTCTCCCAGACAGAGCTTTTTTAATTTCACATCAAAGTCAAGCCCTTCCATTAGCTTTGTCTTGAACTAAATGTTTTGGCTTACTGAAGTCAGCCATAAATAAAATAAACTGAAATCCCAGGTCCCCAGAAAATGTTTTAAAAGGCCCCCTCTCCCATCCCCATCTTTATCTACCTTCTTCCAACCTGGAGACGCCATGTAGAAGGAAACAGAAAAGGTTTGGCATCAGGCAAAAATGGACTTAAACCCTTGCATCACCTTTACCAGCCAGGTGGTCTTGGGCCATCTGATCCAGCTCTGAGCTTTGGTTTCCTCAATGTAAAAGGGGAGCCAAATGTTCTGTCTCACAAGATGTTTAGGAGAATCAAATGAGGTAACTATGAAGCCCCAAGTTCCACACGGATTCTTAGGTAGAGGCTCCAGTCCCACCTCAACTGCTGCCCCAAAACTCCTTGAGGGTAGAGAGAGCATCCTGTCTTTGCCTCACCTCTTTGAAATGGAAGACTTGCTTGTTTGTTTACTGGTTGATTCCACTCGATTACCCATAACTTTAGATTCAACGATCCTTCTAAACCCTGGCAAATTCAAAATTGGTTTTAATGGTTTTAATGATTTATGTGTTTTCCTTTGTTTTCTCTTTTGCTTCACCAGGCACAAAGACTTTTTCCTACTGTTTTTGGCATCTGTTTACCAGTAAAGACTAGCATTTGTTACATAAGAAATCAAAGAGAAAAGTAAAAAAAAAAAAAAAATTCAACTTTCGACATCTAGAATTGAATTAAAGTATGTATGTAGCAAGACAATAGTCTTGCGAGTCATGCTATTGTCTGAAGAAAACATTTCCTAAATGCTAATGGATTCCATTTAAAACATCAATATCCTGGAGGACTAAAAGTAAAGAGTTCTGCTAAGGGGAGGAGAGGATGTCTTATCCACTGGAGCTACCTAAATCCCTCTGAGATGAACAAGATGTGACCCTGGGAAAGCATACAAAAAGCCTGTACATTTTCTGCCCTGAAGATGGTGGGAGGTACAAGAGAGAAAGAGGAAGACGTGGCCAGATGTGTGTCCTCTGATATGTGTGTCCTCTGAGCTTACACTGGAGGGCTGGGGGCCTGGGATGAAGGATAAGAAAGTGTGATAAATAAGTAATGGCAGCAAAGGAGGGTTTATTGCCTCCACTCTTCTGGAGTTCAGCCACAGAATATTATCTCAGCGTGGCGAGGTAAGTGCTGAGACTTGGTTTTCCAGCATCCCTCAGGTTCAAATTGGTGCTGATGCAGAGTAGAGAGCCAGAGGGCCTCTGTGAACCAAAGCTGCAGATGGACAGCTGGCCTCTAGCTGGATGAGGGAGGTAGCAGAGATTCAGGCGTGTTCAGCCATCAGTAGCTGGGGAATGCATTGGCCTAGCCAAAAGGACAGAAGGAGTTATCCCCACACCCCCCACAGACATAAACCAGCAAGGTGAGCAACCATCAGCTAGATTAGGGACATCAGCCACACACACTTAAGGACCAGCAGGAGATCATAGGGACTCTCCCCAGTGTCATTTTAGTGAGAGAGGCCAGAAGAAGGGACACTCAGGCAAGACTGAACATTTTTCTCTAAATAATGGACAGCATATTTCTTAAATGGACAGTTTAGATTATCAGATCAAGCTAAGTTTAAACTCATTAGACATTCCACTAATTTGTTTTCGTGCCACACAGCAAGTAGTGGTTTGAAGAAAAACCAGATCAGCAATAGGCAAAATAAAGATCTTATATTCTTTCTGCTTGTCCACTTTGCACTGTGTGTTCAAATGGTGATTCTTCACATTGTTGAGATTCTACAGTAAAAGTAGCAAGTAATCAGCTAAGACAATTCAGTATCTCTTGCCAGAGTCTCAGTACTGAGTCCCAGGAGACAGCTGAATGCTTTGGGAGGATTTAGTGCAGTGACCCATGAATCTCTCTAGCATCAGAGAGAGAAAGAGAGAAATAAAGAAGCCTAATTCCCATGGTAGAAAAACATATGAGGCAGAGGAGAAAGTTGACATATGAAGGGAAGGTAAAGATCTGTCTAAAATTCTTTGGTGATGATGGAAACAGAACTACCCTGACACTGTTTGTTTGTTTTCAGTATTAGTGTGAAACTCAAGTCTACCTTTGTTTCATGTTTGTGTTTTTTCCTAAAAGCAGCCCAGGGATGGTAAGAACTCCTTGTGCCATATACTTCAGACTTTATTTCCATGTTTGATGAAGTCCGTGGTGTACAGGAACCAGCTTGTACTTTCTCACGAGAGCCAATTGTGAGCTCTCCTCCTGAATTCATGTGCAGTCACAACACACTGGTAGCTTAACATCAGTCATGGAAATCAGCAAACGCTACAAATCAAGGTGTTTTGTTTTATTTTTGGTTTTTTCCTGGATAGTTAAACATTTACTGGCACAGAGGGCCAAGGACATCGACAGCCCCTACAGGGAAGCACCCTGTGTTTTGGCCTGACCTTCACAAAGCTCTGGGAGCCGCCTTTCTTTCTGAGGGCAGAGGTGAGGCAGCCAAGGGTGAGATTTGCCAACTTCAGAGTTATCTATAGGCTGGGCACCCAGCGCTTCAGCTTCTCCTTCCCCTTGCTAGATACACCTTTTCACAGGCTGGATTACCCTCAGCAGCATACCTCTGGCATCACTATCCTTACGTGACCGAGAATGGCTGAAAGCTCCAACAGCAAGGAAGAGCTGGCTAAGCCCTGCTAGGGCCCCCTGCTTGTCTGTCCTCTCTTGCTTCAAGAAAGGAGAAGTTATCAATTACCAAGATTTCATGGGCGAGGCAGCCACAGGTTTCGTCTCCAATCGTGACATAATTCAGTGATTCTTTAACAAACTCATCAGCAGTCTTGGTTATCATGTTGGTATTTAGATACTTCGTCATTGGGGTTGAAACAGCATATGGGGTGAGCACCTACAATGGGAAATAAAGACCGTGACACGGGAGCAGTCTGCCCAGCCCTGAGAAACTAATACCCATTTTACCATCCCTTCATGTTTCAACTCTGTTCTCCCCCTAAAAAGTCTCAGGATACTATATGATAATAGAACAGTTAAAGGTATAGAACGAGCACAGAGCTGGGAATCAAAAAGGCCAGTTTCTGGCTTAACGTGGCAACTAACTCAAGATGAGGCCTTAGCCACACAACACCAAGTGGTTCAAATGCACACAGGGTGAATGAGGAGCTCTGTCTTACAGCACGGTTCCCCAACTTAGAAAGTGAAAATGCAGGACACCCAGTTATATTTGAAGATAAACAATGGAAAAATTTTCAGTTTAATTATATCCCAAGTATTGCAGGGGATATACTTATTCTCAAAAGATTCTTTGTTATCTGAAATTCAAATTTAACTGGATGTCCTGTGTTTTATCTGGCAACCCTATCACAGAAGTTTATTTCTAACACATATAACCAAATTGGAGCATTTTCAGGTACTTTGGATTCCCACTTTCACACTTCGGTTAGGAGCCAGGAGTGGCACATACCTCATAATCTTTCCTGTCATGGTAAGAAAAATAAACAACAGCACACTGTACCCTGAAAACCCAGTACCATATTTCCACTGGTGGTCTCACCACCTTGTGGCCTGGCATGAGGTTTCATAATGGTGTTTCTTACTTTATTCCCAGACACAGAGGCCTTGGCATCTTTAGGGAAAGGAAAAAATATCCATGCTTGTTTTCTTTTTCTTCACATCACCTTTGAAATTTTTGTCACATCACTTTTTTTTTCCTCATCACACTTGAAATTACGTTGTTTCATAATTTAATCCAATGTATGTCAGTCAATTCAATTTAATTGGTTCTCATGGAAATGAATGCAGTTATTAATTTGCATAACACTTTTCTTCCAAAGATCTCAAAGTGTATTCTTAGAAAAATATAAGAAGCTTGTATTTTCAAACCCAGTTTTCAGATAGGGAAATAATAAAAAGTGTTTCCATCCTTACAGTGAGTTTTGGTTGACAAAACACCTTTATGTATAAAACAAGGGCTCAATAAATATTGGTTAAATTTGCATACTTATTTATTCATTAGATCTTCACAGTAACCCAGAGAAGCAGCTATTATAAACCTCTTTTTACAGATGGGGAAACAAGCTCACAGAGTTTAAGCAGGCTGTCCAAAACACTCAGATGATAAATGGCAGCACTGGGATTTGAAAATCAAACCCAAGAGTACAGTACATACTTCCTCAGGAATTTTATAAATATTTATTGAGCACCAATTACATGCGTGTTTGGAGAGACCAGCTGGTTTTCAGAATGTCACAGCGTCTCTTCCAGGACTTGGAGCAGCTCCGAGGCTTCTGCATGAGGGAAGGGGCTCCCTCCCCCTTCCTCACCTCCTCCCACACCTTCTGCCCCACAGAACCCACTAACTTAGCAGCTACAGCATCTCTAGCCCTCAATTATCAAGATCGAGATGATGCTAAGACTTGATACTCAACACTAATATTTAGTGTTGTTCACCAAATATTTCTAGTTCTTCTTTCTTCCGGACACATGATAGAATTGTACCTCCTGGGTCCCTATGGTTGGGTGGGACCATGTGACCAGATCTGACCAATGAGTATGAGCAAAAGTGACATGTGACTTTATTTTTGCTCCGTTAGGTCTTTGTTGCTGTGCACAGGCTTTCTCTAGTTGCAGCGAATGGGGGCTACTCTTCTGCCACTTTTTCTTTGACATGTCAACTGACAATATCCAAGATGGCGGCTGCTCCATCAGCCTGGGTCCCTGCGTCACTACAGTGAGCTAATCCCCTCTGACAGTTCACAGTGAATGTGTAGCATGAATGAGAAATAAATCTTTGTGGTTTTAAGCCAATGAGATTTTAGGGTTTTTTTTTTTTTTTTTTTTTTCGGTACGCGGGCCTCTCACTGTTGTGGCCTCTCCCGTTGCGGAGCACAGGCTCCGGACGCGCAGGCTCAGCAGCCATGGCTCACGGGCCTAGCCGCTCCATGGCATGTGGGATCTTCCTGGACCGGGGCATGAACCCGTGTGCCCTGCATCAGCAGGCGGACTCTCAACCATTGCGCCACCAGGGAAGCCCTAGGGATTATTTTTTACTGCAGAAAACTTAGCATATATAAGGTGGAGCTGTTGCAAAAGGAATCCGTCCTCACCTGGGAGTTGGAGAATGGATAGAAGGGAAGAGTCTCTTTTAGGTGAGACTTTAGTTCAGCAGGGCAGAGAATGGGACTGTAGTCTAGTGACAAGTCTGTTACAATCACTCACTACAGCTGGGAAGATGATGTTATTTACAAAGTTCCTACTATTAACTCATATCTGCCTGTTGAATAAGCTTCATCCTGTTGCTGGTTAATTTATACTGAGATACTCTCACCTGGGTATTTTAATTGAAAATCAGTATGTGCAGCAGTAATTTAAAAAATATAACTGAGTGTGCCTTTTTCACTCCTAATAGTATGTCATCGAACTTCTTCCCAAACAGTTAACCAAAAACCTCTGTAAACTGTTTATTCCAGGTTCCAGAAACCATTTAGAGTTAATTGTGTTGCTGAAGGAAGCAGGTCCTATTGCTCAGCCTACAGACAGCAGTGACAACCCAGCTTTGTTTACAGTTAGGACAAGGTCAACTCCATGACCACTCTGCCATTGTAGGGGAAATGGAGAGCAGAGCGCCTCTTCCCCAAGTGCTCAAGAACCAAAGAGTGGAGATCTCTATGTTCCATCACAGATGAACAGCCCCCAAGTGAAGCACCCTCTCCCCTCTTCCAACATGGACCAAGTGCCCAGTTTTCTTTTGTTCCTTCTCCACAATTCCTCCCACATGAGCCTGTCTCCTCTCTCTAGGTCGGAGAGTAAAGGATGCTTAGACAAGAACCTATTTCTGTCCTGATGCAGCATTGGGTAGCAAGTGTTTCTGAGCACTCACTCATCCCACCCCATTTCCTTCTCCAGCACCCAGAGCATGGTGAGGGCAGCAGCAGGCAGAACCACGGTGGCTCCGTTGCCACCTCTATGGTCATAGGAATTCACATGGTGTCAGCCAGACCCCCTCTCCTGGTCACACATGCACAGCCTGTCCTGCAGGAAGCAGTGGCCCAGGCTCCATGGGGGTCCAGAGTTCCCATTCCCACGGACTCAGAACTGTTGACCTCACCTGGATAATGATTCCTTTCTCTTTATATTCTGCTTGCAGTGCCTTGGAAAATGTGCACACAAAAGCCTGGAGCAAGAAGGAGAAACACCTAAGGACTTGATTCTCTGTCAGAGCCAATTCACTCAGATTTCAAAGGACACCACAGGGAGCTTATCTTCTTCACCTTAAAATGCAGCAGTTTGTCTTGATGTGAGTTAGAACTTCATTTCTTGGTCTGGGAAGAGCTCCCACAATGAGAAGGAACATAAGTTTTGTAATAAATACATACCTAGGGCCACTGCATATAGATACCCTTCCCGGGGGAAGCTCTGCCTTGTCTAGAGCACCCACAGTTCCAAAGATTTGTTTTATGGCTAGGGCAAGAGGACACCTGATGAGGCCTCTGGGATGGAAGGAAACTACAATGTTACTTGCTAGCCAGAGGAGCACAGGGCTCCCAGGCAAGGAAGTGAGTGGGAGCTGGAATTCCATGGGGGCTGCGCTTGCCTGGCTGTGCTGCTGCAAGGCTGATAAGCCCAGGGGCAGCATCTTTTTCCAATTTGCACCCAGATACTAGCTAGAGAGTGCCTCTAGGCAAATCAGTCCATCGCCTTGCCAGATGATCCAAAGGAAAATGCTAAATGGGAAAAACAAAAGGAAGAAGGAGAAGGAGGCTTGGACTATACCTGTCACTCACCTTGGAAGCCGAATATGTGGAGTACAGAGGCCAGGGAAAGAGGGCCGCCCCGGAAGATATGTTCAAGATGAGACCTTTCCGCCTAAAGGGCAAGAAACAAAGTTTCAATTGCTTTGCTGCCTGATTACACCTTGAGAAGGAAAAAAATAAAGGGGCTCATGTGAACGCTGGGAAACTTCCATCCTCTCTAGGTTTCCATGTGTGCTAAGTGTTCTGCTTTCAAGAACTGTGAGTGGAACTTCACCTCAGTCATGAACTACACCACACCGTGATGCCACTCGGCAGTCAGTTGACTTCAAGAGCTTGTGACTGGAAACAGGGGCTCTGCTACAGCAAAGATCCACCACCAAAATGCAGAGAACCAACTCAGCTCAGACAAGACTCAAGGGGGAAGTGATCCTTCTCTCTCAAATGTGACCACATGAGCTCAAGGTCCCTTCTGACTCATAAAGATGACCCACAACAGGACAGGTGTCATATGCAGAATCCTGTCTTGGGTGGAATCTGACAGTCCATCATCTGCTCACACAGGCACTCCTACACAAGTCTCTGGGATTCTTACTTACCCTTTTGAAATTCAATATCCTTAATCCTTCCCAACTAGATGGATTCAATCCAGAAAAATCAAGAAACTGCAAATAGGAATACAAGGCCAAGCCCCTTCTTTCTCTAGGTAAGATAAAACTATTAACCATTTGCTTTTAGTGAATACCACCTGAGAAAAACCAGCTCCCAAATGGGCATTGTAATAGAGTGATTTAAAACATGGAATAAATAGAGACACTGATGGGGTGGTGATTTTTACCCCAAAACTGGAGTATTCATTCTGATAAGAGCTGAAATGCATAATAACAAAGAGATGGTCTTGGTCTCAGGCCAACTTCTGAAGTTTCTTTTATACTCACTGTGAGTTAATTTTTTTAACACAATGTCTGCTGAAACTGCTGTTCTCTTCCTCCTTCCAGTATATGCTACATTTGACCTGCAAATATGCTTATCTGCTTGCAAAGCTGGCCTGGTCCAACCATAATCTCCATGTCCTTTCATCATAGTTTTATCATTTGTTAAAGCAGCAGCAGATGAACCCTATCCCCCTGATCCTCAAGTCAGCTGATTGCCAGGCCAGGCAGACCATGGCTTTTCCAATGAAAGACCTTACCTTGATTCCATGTGTTTCAGAATCAGCTGCGTCATCTATAAGAGAAGGGCAAAGTTAAGCCCTGACAAAGGAACTACGTAGCAATGTGCCGTGGGGACTTAGGAAGTAGGTGCTGGAGGAAACTGGAGAAACAGCTTCATCCTCTCAGATGGCCTTGAAAATCTGCTGACACTCATTGGAGGTAATTTTGACACTAGAGATTGGTTGGAATCCATAAAAGGCAACTTAGACAAATGGCAAACAGTTCAGAGGCCTCTGGTTTCTTCTTCATAAAACTGAAGTCTTCCTGGAAAATGAAGGGAATGAAAAACTATGGAAATTGGCTTATGTCTGTGGGACCAACATGAGGCTCCCCAGATACCCTTCATTCTGGGAGAGAGGCAAAAGTAGTTCGGCCATTACAAAACTCACACAGGAGTTAGAATTAGGGGACTGTCAGGAAACCTAACAAGTGTCCATGAGTGTCTCACATACAAGGTATGAGATGGAGAAGGACATCTCTTCAATTCAACAGCAGCCTCATTGGCAGCCTGCAGGTGGTCTGTGAAGTAGCTCCCTAGACACAACATGTCTGCTGGTCTGTTGGAATTACAACAGCGTTGAAAAATCCCTTCCCCACCCCAACCCACTGTCCCTGGAAGAAGTCCTCCCTGACAGTTCTGGAGCTTAAATATTTCATTAAGAAAGCTTTTCATGTCAAATTTTAAGGCACCCATTTTAAGAATTAAGAAAGAGGCAAACCCATGGACTGAAATGTTCTTGAAAGTACAATTGAGTGGAATCAGGCCTTGTCTTGGGAGCAGGTTTGAGACAAAGAGGATCCAAACAGATGGGGAGAGGCAGAGAAATAGAGGACACTGGGGACCAGAAGACAAGTTTGCCTAATTTTTCATGCTGTCTGGGGCCCTGCATTTCCTAGGAAGGCCCCTAAGCTCATCCCTGGGAGCCTCCAGATAATGTTTTCACTGCTCTGGAGAAGCGGCAGGGGTGGGAGTGGTGAGGGCTTCCTAGACTGGACTGCCTTCTGAAACCCTGGATTTTGAGGGAGGTGAGAGATGGATGAGGACTAGATCATGTCAACACCCTTTCCTTGCTTCTCCCAACTTCATTAAGGATATACTTGGAGCATTGTTGGACAGCATTTCTCAGTCTCCCAAAAGCCTGACTGGGTGAATGATCCCAATTAGAGATACAACACTGGACTTTGTGGGTCCCTGTCTCAAAGGTTCCAGTATTTAGTCTCTTATCCCACGTTCCCTTTGCCCTCAAACTCATTCTCCCATCTCTGCCCTTGATAGAGAACTCTAGTGTTTCCAGATGGTTCCTTTGGAATAATTAAGTGATACTAGTCATGCTTCCAACCAGCGTGGCCAACTTGGGCATTGCATACTTAGAAGCTAAACTTCAATTTGTTTTCTTTGTTACTTAAGGAAGTTAGTGTCTACAAAGTATAAAATAATTTTTTTGAAAATCAAAGCATTTCTCTGCTAAAAGAGTCAGAGGGTTGTCAAATACATTCGGGAAACCCTGTGATCAAATGGACCAAGACTGAAAGATCAATGTATCCATTAATGTGAAAGATTTTAGTGGTAAGACTGCAGACAACAGTGGAACATATAAAACCTTCAATTACATCAGCTGGGGATTTTAAAAAGCCATTGATTGCTCAGCATAAAAAGAATGTATGTACCAATAAACACTGAGCAGGAAACTATAAAATACTAGTATACTTACAAAAAAAAAAAACAACCAATGATGAAAATAATTTTTGTCAGCTCAACTGCAGCCACATGAAAAAAAATTTTTTTGGTCTGTTCAACGTCCATCTCCTCTTTTTATGTTGATAGGAACCTATTTTCCCCTGGGAAACCAGTTCTCCCCGCCAGTCCATGCTGTGAAGACGAGACAGCCCCCTGCTGCTCCCCAATAAGGGTCCCAGTTCCATGAAATCAGTCATATCTGATTCATTGCTGAAGTTCCATTGGACCATCCAGAGTGGTTATGAGGGCTGCCAGGCACAGCTGTGAATTTTGTGTACTGAGCAAGGTGCCCAGCTGTGGGGGTGAGTGTGGGCTGAAAGCCCAGGGTTCACTCACAAGCCATTTAGAGGGCTCTCATCATTCAGAGGGAAGGGAAATATTGTGTTCACACAAAAGCATCATCTACTCACCAAGCATTGGGCTATGTCCACTCTTAAGCAGCACCTTTCTCCAAATTGTCTGCCCAGACAATTTGTCTCCCTTTTCCTTATTCACACAAAGACACAGCATAAGATAGCTTTGTGGTACTCATGCCTATAAACGCGTATGCAGTAAATTCTAATAAAAGGACCTGAGTGCTGAATGGCACCTGACACATCAATTAGTTCAATACTCTTTTAATAGCAGATGAAGAATCTGAAGTTCAAAGGGGCTAAATAGCATGCCCAGTGCTGTCCAGTAACTGATCTGGGATCAGAATACATATGAACTTGAACTTCACTTCAACAAATAGTTTTTGAACAACAAGAGTCTATAAAACCCAAACCACACCCTCTGTCCTTTTTCCAAACTGAGTGAGCTTTCCTCTATTTACAAAGACTAAAATCACAAGAAGATACTAATTTGTTTTAAGTTGCTTTGGAATCCTGAATAAGTTTCATTATCATCAGGCCTAATATGTTCTGACATATGACAAAACTGAATGCAGAAAAAGGATTCAGATGCTAGGGAGAGTGAATCCACTGTATTTTCTTGATGAAAACAGACAAGACAATTAAAAGGCTACTACATGGTCTCTCAGTTCAATTTTAAAGTACAGTTCAATTTTAAAGAATTCTGCATCTACAGGGAAGGGGCCAATTCTCCTGAGTTGCCAAATCCAACAGCTACTACATTTTAATGCACTGAGCACATACATTGATCACATACCTTCACTACTGAGGTGATGTTACAGTGGATGAGGCTCTGTAATAAATAATCACAATCATGAATCAGTCAGATCATTTGAGAAATTCTCTTGAAAAGTATTCAGTGCTAAACAACCATGAAGCGGGCAAAAGTGTGTGTCTGAGTGGTTGCCTCAGCCTGCAAATCAGGCTCCTAGTTGATATTCAGAATGCACTAGAACGGGGAAACATCTGACATCCACACTATGATTCTATAAGAATGTGATCTCGAATAGAAGTCAATTAAGAGTTTCCTTGAAAATTTCGGCAGGAATAGGGAAACAGTTTTTCAAAGGGAGATGGTTAATTTCCAGCTGAAGGAACGGAGGTTAGTATATGTGGTCTAGAAGACAATAGCATAGAGATTAGAAAGGTGAATGGTTGTATAACACAAGGTATACAGGTTCCGGGCTACAGAGGGCAGTTAAAGAAACTGCTAGAATCACCCAAGACAGACAGAGAGGAAAAGAGGGTCAGACACATAGACAAGTACAAATGCAGACGTAAATAAAGAGAAGCAAGAACGGAACCTGCTTAATGGAGAGACACCAACTTGTGCCAGAAACAGGGACCGTGGAGTTAGACGTGTGGCCCGTGAGGATGTTCAGCAGGGTCCAAGCAATCTGGCATTATTTGTCCATGCAGTAGACGTGGGACCTACACAGAACCTTAGGAATACTTGTGGGATCGGGGAGTAGAAGCATGCTAGCCTGTTCAGAATTGTTATAACCCCATTACTTCAAAGGTCAGGGCCTGGGGAAGTGTCGAAATATAGTGCCTTCGAAGACTGTTAAATGCGTAGTAAATTTGCTCATGGCCAGCAAGGGCAGTCATAGGTCCAAGTCAAGCTGGCTGAACTGACAACAACCCCAACCACAGAGTCTGTGCGAGGGGCTTCTATCACACTGAAAGTGGAACGAATCTTATTACCTGGGAAGACAAAGAAAGCCATGAATACAAAGCTATGAATTTGTCAGGCAGAATTACCCCCTTAGAAAGCAAAGTGCAGAGCCCCGAAAGACTGGCATAGGTAAATTTTGGTGTGTGGAGAAGAGGGAAGATGTCCTTATCCTAGAGATAGTCATGAACAGCGGTACCCTTGACTGTGTATCAAGTACTCAGGCGAAAAGAAAGGGAGACCTCCAGTCAGCCACCTGGAATACAGAATACAATCCCATTATCCCCTCCCGGCCCTGGTGATTAACCAGCCAGGGGGCTCAGGACCACATGAGAGGAAAACATCCACAGAAGAGTATAGGCCTACCTGGATGTCATCCGGCGTGTTAAGGAAATGACGCGGGAGAAGGTTCGGAAGCATGCCGACATTGTTGACTGACCAAAAGAGGCAAAACAAAAAGATGTCAGAAGAGCCCATGGCAAATGTCTATTGAAAGCCTTAAAAATTGTCATATTCAACCCAGGAATTCTTGGGAAGTTTTCCAAGGAAACATGTACAAAAGATTTATATACAAGGTTGTTCATTGCAACATCATTTGATAACAGTGAGGAAATTGGAGAGAAAGAAATTGTGGTCCTATAATAATGCACATAAAATGAATCATGGTGGTGGGATGCAGTGGAGTCATTCAAAACTATGACTGCTCAGAGCTTTAAAAACCTGGGAGAACATTAGTGATGTATGATTTTTTTTTAAATGTTGCAAAACAGTACGTAAGTTTAATCCTGATTTTGAAAATATGTGTGTATGTATCTGGAAGGATATATACCAAGATGCTATCTCAGGCTGTCAGGATTTCAAGAAATTCATAGCTCTTTTACATGCTCATCTGTTATTTCCAGTTTTCCTGCAACACGTTTTACACTTTTATTAGTAAAAATGTAATTATTCTAGAAATCAAAATCTTCTTTCTATGTACAATACAAACACAGTATTGTGATGTGGTTACAAAACAGATTGTCTATAAATTATCTCAGAAAAAAATTGTATCTCATTTCCCAAATGAGAAAGTCAGTCCTCAGATAACCACACTGACTCACTATTTCATGGATCAATTGCAGCGATGTTTGTTTGCTAAACTAATTCCTTTAGGCCAAAGTTTCCCTCTTTCTGCCAAATGTCGATATCAGTTCAGTGAAAGAAAAAGAAATTTTTTTTTTTTTTTTGCGGTACGCGGGCCTCTCACTGTTGTGGCCTCTCCCCATTGCGGAGCACAGGCTCCGGACGCGCAGGCTCAGCAGCCATGGCTCACGGGCCCAGCTGCTCCGCGGCATGTGGGATCTTCCCGGACCGGGGCACGAACCCGTGTCCCCTGCATCGGCAGGCGGACTCTCAACCACCGCACCACCAGGGGAGCCCAAAAAATATTTTAATACTAGGAAATATGGTTGGGAAGATTGAAATATGTAGATTTGCTACATTCCAAAGTCATATACAAATTTGTTAATCCAGTAATTCCTCTTGAAGAACTGAACTTTAATATTTGGTTTAATGTTACAGCTTACAGTCATGGGTTAAGTTTAAGCTACTATTGAATAATCAAGTATCATTAAGATAATTGTTTCACTGACTTATTACAACAAGCTTTGCATTTTGTAATTTATTTACCTAAAATTCCAATTTCTAAGTCTTCAAGTTTTTCTTTAATATACTCATAGATGTCATCTTTGGTAAAATCTGCTTGTATAATCTTCACACTACTTCCTATCGTCCACTCTGCATTAGAGACAACAGTTATTTTTTAATGAACAGGAATCCAAATCCCCCATGTTCTCCCAATGCTCCTATACTACCTGAACAGACACTTAAGAGCACAAGCCCATCACCTTAATGAGAAACAAGAAATAGCCTCGGATAAATGCTGGGATGTGTTAAAAGATTTGTGAATGATGGTTTCTGTGTGATTCTAAAAGTCACTACAGTGACAAGTAAAGACATTATAACAGATTTAATGCAGTGGTTCTCAAAGCAAGGTCCACAGACCACAGCATCAGCATCACTGAGAACTTGTTAGAAACACAAAATCTCAGGCTCCACCCCAGACCTACTGAACCGGGAAACCCTGGGAGTTGGCCTGGTGATCTGTTTTCACATGTGCTCGGGGTGACTGTGGTGCATGCTGAAGTTTCAGACCCCTGGACTAAGGGCTGTAAGAGCAAAGTGCAATGCCTCTGCTCAGTGAGTGTCAGGTCCTCGTCACATACACTCAGAAACCCTTTGTATTTGTCCAACACTTTAGCATTTATAAAACATTTACATGCACAATATATTTTTTAACCCTCTCAACAACCTTGTAAAGTAGGTATTTTCTCCATTTTTCAGAGGAGCAAATTAAGGCTCAGAGAAGCTTACTAGCTTGACCAAGGGCACCCAAACTCTGCTCCCTCCAAGTTCAATCCTCTTTCCACTGTTTTATGTGAACTTGCCCTGTGCAGGAGCTCTCTCTTAGATATAAAAGCAACGGACAGATCTCCCAACTGCTGCCTGCTTAGCTCTGGAATTAGACCCAATATTTCTGGGGCAAGTGATCTTAAGGCAAAGTTTGGGGGCAGTTCAAAGACACTACTTGCTTTTCAAAAGGATGATGAAAAGTACAATTTAGCACTGTAAGGGAAACACTGAAGAATGTCCTAGTCCTGGGTCAAAGTTATTTCTGATATCCAGACAGAAAACAAAAGCAGAATTCACTGGTTCAAGGGCACTGAGCCTCCTCGTTGTGACTGCTCAACCCCACACCTCCCACGGCCTTCTCTTAGCCCAAATTCTCTCCAGAGAAATAAGGCCCTCCCCCAGATAGCCTGCTATGGTCTTCACGAGTCTTCATAGTTGAAGACTCATTCCTTTGAGTTAAGGAATTTATCAATTACTAAATTAGTAATTATTATTGAAATGCAAATGCCCAGAAAGGGATATGATGATCATTATTAACTAAGAACATGTCAGAGTGGATCATAATAATAAAGCCTTATAATATAAATGCTGTCTCTTGGGGTTGTATAGTGTACAACTTTCAAAACCATACATGGCAGCCCTGGATCAAATCTTTTTTTTTTAATCTAACAACTAGCAGTAAGCATTGTCCCTCACTCTACTGCAAGGAGCACAGCATAGACATAGGGAAGTGAAGTCCCAAACACAGATCCTGCTTTTGAAGGGAGTAGCAGAAGCAATCAGACAGCTGAGGCCCCTGGATGAGGGGGTCTGATTCTAGATATGGAGACGTTAGACCAAAGAAGAGAGCAGACCTATTTGTGGGGTGAGTCTGCCCCTGCTTCATGCAGCCTGAAGAGCCCCTGGTGAACTAAACTGAAGTGAACTAAAGCCACTTATATCCTGCACTTAACTTTGTAAACTGGGCTCCCTTAAGGAGGCTGGTACCCCAGCCTCCAGAGAGCAGACGTAGGGATGCTGACAGATGTCTCTATGGGCAGGACAGGAGCAGACTTGGCTGGTGGGCTCCACAAACATCTCCCTTATTTCTTGGGGTCACTCACCAATCTCCGCAGCAATGGCCTGTAGTTTTTCCGGTGTCCGGCTGATAAGCACGACATTGAGTCCCTGTCTTGCTAACTGAGGGTAGGGACAGGAAAACCAAAAAGGAGATGATAAGCAGACAGGGAAGGCTTGTTACATTAAAGGTGAGTTGGGGCATCACTCAGTTGGTCACAGGGTGATGTGCTTGCTTCTCCTGAGTTTAAATATGCAGAATGTGACAAAGGTTTCTGGGTTATGAGTAAAACAGCCACACTGGGCCAGGCTAAATGTGACATAACAGTAGTTTATTTGCATGTGTTTATTATGTGCCAGGAACTATTATTCTAAGTGCTTTTTTGTACAGATCCACAATCTGAATGCCCTCCTATCTAAACCACCTATGATCAGATGTGTGGTGGAATTCAGAATTTGGAGGATTTTATACTATAATTTATGTAACAGGGTCTAGAGTAGCATCCCATAATAAAAAACAATATTTCTGCAGTGACTTGTGAGCTGCTTCCTATTCACAAGAACGTTCTTCCTGTGGTTCTATTCACTTGGGCACAGTCATGGACCTGAGCCCTTTCTTTCTGTTTTCTGGCTCCCAACAGGACAGAAAATGGAATAGGAAACTGGAGGGTAAATAGATGCTTCCCTGAGATCAGAAGGAGCTCTCTTCAGATTGGACACTGCTTCGACTCATGGGGGCTGAGCGACAGTGTGCAGAAGTGGTGTGCTTGAACATAGCATAGGAGACAGGTAAACGCAGTGTGCTGAGTTGTCATGGACAGGCCCAGACTCCTCACACCAAAAATGCTACAGGTGAGAAAAGATAGAGCTTTGCCTGAAGACAAATGGAAAAACCAATGTTCATTTAAACAGAGACACGTAAAATAGCTAGCTAGTGGGAAGCAGCCACATAGCACAGGGAGATCAGCTCAGTGGTTTGTGACCACCTAGAGGGGTGGGATAGGGAGGGTGGGAGGAAGGGAGACGCAAGAGGGAAGAGATATGGGAACAGATGTATATGTATAACTGATTCACTTTGTTATAAAGCAGAAACCAACACAGCATTGTAAAGCAATTATACTCCAATAAAGATGTTAAAAAAAAAGACCAAAAAATTTTAAAAAATAAAATAAAATAGAGACAGACAACATTTGAGTTAGTGACAAAGGGCCCAGTTAATTGAAATCCTTCTCTATGGTTTTATTAAATGAAACTGTTATATTTTTAAATTGTGGTAAAATACACATGACATAAAATTTACCTATAGGGAATGTTTCACAATTATGGAATGTTTCACAATTTGTGTGTCATCCTCGCACAGGGCCCATGCTAATCTTCACTGTGTCACTTCAGTTTTAGTGTATATGCTGCCAAAACAAGCACTATGCCAGATTTTAACAAGGAGTTATATTATAGAAAACACATAAGAAGCTGAATTGAAGACTTTACTATATAGTCTCCAATAGCCAATATTCAAACCTGTGGTATCAGAATCATTCAGGAAGATGTCAAAAATAAACACCAATTCCCACCAAAACCATCCAATTAAGAATCTCTGGAGCTGAAGCCTCAGCATTTACATCTTTTTCTATTTTGATTTATTAAATTATACTATTAAATACACAAGCACATTCTCACTGTAAAAGCTGTCACTAAGCCACACCCACGGTTCCATTTCCCCACCACCGCTAGGCTCCCGCTGTCTTTAGTTTGGTGTTGATCCTCCTTTCTAACTTTCTCTCTGCATCTACATGTGTCTATAAGTACATACAGAAATGGAAGTTTGTTTTGTGGGATTTCTTTCTTTTCACACTTTATAAATGGCATTATAATCTTGTCTTTTTAACTTAATGATGTGTCTTATCTCTAAGTATTGTATCTACTTCTATGTCAGTCCATGCTGAGCCACATTTTTATTGCCTCATAGTGCTCTATAGTTCACTTTTGGGTGAGCATTTAAGTTGTTTTGAAGTTTTCCTATTACTAATATTGCTACAGTGAAAACCCTTCAATACTGCTCTTTGTATATACAAGTGAATTAATTCCTAGAGTAGATAGCCAAGGAGAAGTGAAATGCTGTGTTAAAAGGTACATGCTTTTTAAATTTTCACAGTATTGGCAAAATATCCTCCCTTCAAACTGTACCATCAAAAATACAGTTTCTACTTCTCCACACTCTGGCCCATATATTATATTAGCAAATTTTTCAAACTAAAAGTCAAGAAATTACATCTCTTTACTGTTTTGCTTTGCACTTTTCCAACTATCAGTGGGACTGATTTTTTTTTGTATGTTTATATGTGAATTACCAGCATATACCCTTTTTTATTAAATTTTTTGTTGAAGTATAGTTGATTTACAGCATTTTGTGCTAATTTCTGCTGTACAGCAAAGTGATTCAGTTATACATATATATATATAAAAATTCTTTTTATATTCTTTTCCATTATGGCTTATCATAGAATGTTTTGTTCGTTTGTTTTTTGTTTTTCTCTTTTTGTGACTGGTTTATTTCACTTAGCATAATGTCCTCAAGGCTCATCCACATTGTAACATGTGTCAGAATTTCCTTCCTTTTCAAGGCTGAATAATACTGCATTGTATGCATACACCACATTTTGTTTATTCATCCATCATCAATGAACCTTTAAGTGCATCTTCTTTTTTTAATTTTCCAAGTATGTTTATTCTTTTAATTTTTATGGGAGTATAGTTGATTTACAATGTTGTGTTAGTTTCTGCTGTACAGCAAGTGAATCATTTATACATATACATATATCCACTATTTTTTTAGATTCTTTTTTCATATAGGTCATTACAGAGTATTGAGTAGAGTTCCCTGTGCTATACAGTAGGTCGTTATTAGTTACCTATCTTATATATATAGTAATGTGTGTATGTCAATCTCAATTTCCCAATTTATCCCCCCCTACCCTCCTTTCTCCCCTGGTAGCCATAAGTTTGTTTTCTACATCTGTGACTCTATTTCTGTTTTTTTTTTTTTTTTTTTTTCTTTTTGCGGTATGCGGGCCTCTCACTGTTGTGGCCTCTCCCGCTGCGGAGCACAGGCCCCGGATGCGCAGGCCCAGCGGCCATGGCTCACGGGCCCAGCCGCTCCGCGGCATATGGGATCCTCCCAGACCGGGGCACGAACCCGTATCCCCTGCATCGGCAGGCGGACTCCCAACCACTGCGCCACCAGGGAGGTCCTCTATTTCTGTTTTGTAATAAGTCCATTCATACCGTTTTTTTTAGATCCCACATATAAGTGATATCATATGATATTTGTCTTTCTCTGTCAGACTTACTTCACTCAGTATGACAATCTCTAGGTCCATCCATGTTGCTGCAAATGGCACTATTTCGTTCTTTTTTATGGTTGAGTAATATTCCATTGTATATATGCCCATTGACAGAGGAATGGATAAAGAAGACATGGTACATACCATAGAATATTGAATATAGTTCTCTGTACTATACAGCAGGACCTTGTTTATCCATTCTGTATATAAAAGCATACATCTGCTAACCCCAACCTCCCAATCCATCCCTCTCTTAACCCCCTCCCCCTTGGCAACCACAGGTCTGTTCTCTATGCCCGTGATTCTGTTTCACAGATAGGTTCATTGTGTCATATTTTAAATTCCACATACAAGTGATATCGTATGATACTTGTCATTTTCTGACTTACCTCACTTAGTATGTTGCAACTCTAGACATACAAGTGATATCGTATATTTGTCATTTTCTGACTTACTTCACTTAGTATGTTGCAACTCTAGACACATCCATGTTGCTGCAAATGGCATTATTTCATTCTTTTTTATGGCTGTGTAGTATTCCATTGTATATATGTACCACACCTTCTTTATCCATTCATCTGTTTATGGACATTCAGGTTGTTTCCATGTCTTGGCTATTGTGAATAGTGCTGCTATGAACATAGAGGTACATGTATCTTTCTGAATTATAGTTTTGTCTGGATATAACCAGAATATACCCATTGCCCATTCTACTGTTGGGTTGTCATTTTCTTATAAGTTTGTAGGAGCTTTATTTTTACATATACTTGGTATTAATTATTTGCCTACTATATATACAGTAATTATTTTCTCCTTTGTTTATGGTGTCTTTTCCATACATTACATAATATTAATTTTAATGTTACCAAGTTTGTGAATATTTTCCTTATTTTTTTTAGAATTTCCTTTATGATTTTCCCTAACTTCAAGGATATAAATACATTTTCCTGTAACACTTGTAGTTTTTTAATTTTTGTTGTTGTTGTTTATTTTTGAGAATAGAGTGAGGTTGAAATCATCTAGCATTATTTTTTTCAAAATGGGTGGCTCATTGTCTTGGCAACATTTTTCTATTTGTCCATCTTTTCCTGATGTGAAATGCTTATGCCAAGTTCTTATATGTAAGTGGACCTGTCTCTAATCTATCTGTTCTCTTCCACTGGCCTATTTGTTAACTTCTGTGCCAGTGCCACTTCTGATAATCTTATAATAGGCTTTGATATCTGGTGTCTCACAGAGGAAGTCTCTATGATTTATTATTTTCTTTCAAAATGTTCTTGTGCTATCTTCTTAGTTTAATTTTCCAAGTAAATGATAAGATTATATTTTTTAACGTTTTATATTGAAATTAGAGATATTTAAGTGAAAAGTCACATCTTTGCAGTAATCAGTTATCTCATCCATAATATGCTATTTATTCAAATCTTATGCATTCTTCTAAAACTTTTAGAAGTTTCTTCATGTAAATCTTGGACATTTCTTGTTAGTTTGCATTAGTTGGGATAACTTAAGCTGCTGTAACAAATAACTCCAAAATTTCAGTGGCTTCACGCAATGAAGTTTGGTTTTTGTCTTGTATAACAGACTCTATTCCACATAGTCCTTCAGGACCCACAGCTGAGAAAGGCATTGCCACCTTCAACACTAGGTTTCTAAGATTGCCCTGGCTGTTGATATCCAGCCAGTGCAAGGATCGGAAGAGGGTAGAGAAGATATATCCCCTCCCTCAACCACCTTGACCAAGAAATGACACACATCGTTTCTGCCTGATTTCATTGGAAACATGTCACATAGCCCCAGCTATATGTAAGGGAGTGTGGGAAGTTCCCTGGCTGGATAGCCACTTACTAGCTACAACTTTATACAATGGGAGAATAGGGATTTGAGGGAAAACTTAGCTGTCCCTGCCACCAATATCCTATGTTTATCTGTTGCCATTGTGAATTAAATTACTATGGATAACTAAATTGGGTCAACTTATATAATGGAATAGTATACAATACTGAAAATGAATGAACCATGTTCTACACACATCAGCATGGATGAATGTCAAAAGCACAATATTGATCAGTAAGAAGCAGATTACATGAAGACATATGAATCAATTTATATTAAGTTCAAAACAAGTGATGCAACCAAATGTTGAGGGATACACGCATGTGTAACAACTTTTTTAAAGTAAGGAAATTATTAACACAACGTTCATGATAGTGCTTACATCTGTGGGAGTGAGGAGGGGAAACACAAAGGCATGACATATGTGCCTATATGACAAACTTCAAGGAAACTGGTGATGACCTATTTCTTAAGCTTGGTGATAAGAGATACGGTACTCATTTTAATTTTTTTTGTAACCACACTTAGATATTATGTACACTCTTATTTGGTACATCTCTCTCTCTCTCTCTCTCTCTCTCACACACACACACACACACACACACACACATGTGCGCACACATACAAACATGACATACTATAATGAATTTAGGATACTTAAAGCCTGGTTCAGAAAGTATAGGGTTGAAGTGAAGACACAAAGGAACAAAGCAATGAATCCAAGGAAACATAAAAATAATTAAAAGCTGATGCTTTCATTTAAGGGAAGATGAAAGAGAATAAGCTTAGAGTGCAGCTGGAGTAATTTAGACTAGAGTAATTTAGACATTAGGAAGAATTTCCTTGCTGAAATGGCATAAGACACCATCATATATTGACAGTAAATGTGTGATAATACTCAAGAATAGAGCAAAGCAGTTGGTTTTTCTTGGGTTGGGCTGAGCCAAGGGATTTTAATCCAAGGGGCCACACTGTGCCATTACCTGTAACTGACAGGAGCACTGTCTTGAGAAGCATTCTAACTACCTTGCCTGTCACACTGGAGCTTGTAGCATCCATACCATCCCAGACATTGGGGGTGGCACTAGAATTGCCCAGATATGGAGAAATTAAACCAGATAATCTTTAGTCATATATTTTGCTTCTAGCATTCTGTAGGCATTAATAGCCAAGAATGTATGTTTATATATGTTAAAGTGACAAAAAGTAAGTTTTAAAATGTTTAAATATATATGTATATCAGTATTAAAATTTATAGTAATATAAGATGGGTTAAAATTGGTTCAATCATATAGAGGACAATCTGGCAATGGTATCCAGTATTTAAATGCACATACCCATTGAGCCAGCAATCTTACTGTTAGGGATGTATACTTGGATATGTGTAAGTTCATCTTCAAGGGTGTGTCTTGAAACATTATTTGTAACTACAAAAACAAAAAGTAACCCTACTGCCCATCCCTAAGAGGCCGATAAAAGAGACATAGTACATCCCTGGGATAGGATAACCCTGAAACCATTAAAAAGAATGAAGGCCATCTGTATGCCTTTGCTGTGGCAAGATCTCCATATTACATTATTTAATGGACAAAGCAAAGTTTAGAAGAGGGTTTATGGTTGTGTGAAGCAGGATCCCATCTGTGCTCATGTGGGCAAAAACTAAACATACAGGTGTAAATTCTGCTAGGAGACTATAAATTACTTTCCTTCTTTCTGGGCATGTGACTAGATGACACTCCTGGCCTTTCTTGCCCTATGTCTGGCCATAGGACTGAGTGCTGTCAGTGGGCTGCAGGACACAGATGTGCTTATGACCCAGCTCCAACCTTGAAGAGTAGCACAAAGGCTTATAAGATAGACAAGAAGCAAGACAGAAGGAACTGGACGGAGCCACCCACTAATCAGGAAAGTCTCTGGATTGCTACGCTGAAGTTACTCTGTACTATCAACATCCATGTCAACATGTAAGTATGAATATAGCCATGGTTTTCCTTTACCTTTTCTGAAAGGAATCTCAAGACACTGTGAACACTGGTGACCTTTACAGAGAAGGGCCAGGTAAGGGCAGGGGTGAGGGAGGAGAGGTCTTTATTTCCCTTTGTATGCTTTTCTGTGCTGCTTGAGTTTTCTAATTTTATGCCTGTATTACTTTATCTTTAACAGGAATTATCTGGGCAAAGAGATGATGGCCTTTTTGCTGTTTTCTTCCTTACACTTCTTTGAATTAAAAATGTATACATAAACATCATTAGCCATCAGGGAAGTGCAAATTAAAACCCCAATGAGATATTACTACACAGCTCTCAGAATGGCTATAATAAAACATAGCAACACCAAATGCTGGTGAAGATGTGGAGAAAATGGACCACACATACAGTGCTGGTGAGAATGGTACAAACAATCTGGGAAACAGTTTAGCAGTTTCTTAAAAAACTAAACATGCAACTATCACACCAGCCAGCAACTGCACTCCTGAGCATTTATTCCAGAAAAAATAGTCTTATGTTCACACAAAACTTATATACAAATGTTTATAGAAGCTTTATAAGTATTGCCCAAAACTGGAAACAATATCCTGTAATAAACCATAATGGAAAAGAATATAAAAATAATGTATATATATGTATAACTGAATCATTTTGCTGAACAGCAGAAAGTAACACAACATTGTAAATCAACTATACGTCAAGAAAGAAATAATGAAAGAAAGAAGGAGGAAAGGAAGGAAGGAAGGAAGGAAGGAAGGAAGGAGGGGGTGGGGGTGTTTATAAAACGGCCACACAAGGGATCCTTGCGTTGATGGAAATGTTCTGTATCTTGACTATATCCATGTGGATATCCTGAGTGTGATGTAGAATAGCTTTGCAAGATTGGGTAAAGGGTACATGGGATTTCTCTGTATTCTTTCTTACAACTGCATATGAATCTACAAT
The DNA here is from genome assembly GCF_964341445.2 of Mesoplodon mirus. NCBI lineage: Eukaryota > Metazoa > Chordata > Mammalia > Artiodactyla > Ziphiidae > Mesoplodon > Mesoplodon mirus. Next base: position 39,358,358 of record NC_138976.1, on the reverse strand, counting down.
TATCTCAAAATTAAAAGTTTAATTTTAAAAAAGAAGCTAAAGGAAGCTAAATAAATACAGGAAAATTAGGTAACAGTGCTTTTTAAAAGAGAATTGGGGATGTGAAGTGAGTAGATGCTGTATGGGGCTGTATGGTGCTTAGCTGGGGCTGAGATGAGGCCAGAGGGGCTGGCACTGCTTGGGGCCAGCTGGGCTGCTTTTTGTACAGACCAGAGCAGCTGCACATGCTCCTAAGGACTGGGCAGAGCTGACTAGAACCCTGAATGACTGGAACCCTGGGAGGCATTAAATATTATGTCTTTCTCTGACCTAAGCCTGTTTGGTTGTTCATAATCACTGGGTTTTCTTGTTGCCTCCAGTAATTAGAGATAGATTTTGGCTACAGATCTCCTCCCCAACAACCAGCCAGCAGATGGTGTGTTATAAAATTTAAACAAGGCTCAGACCAAATCCTACCAACAGAAACATTCATTAGTAAGCTGGCATCAAAATAGTCATGAACCTATTCTTTTTTTTTTTAATTAGTTTCTGCTTTATAACAAAGTGAATCAGTCATACACATACACCTGTTCCCAAATCCCCTCCCTCTTGAGTCTCCCTCCCTCCCACCCTCCCTATCCCACCCCTCCAGGCGGTCACAAAGCACCGAGCTGATCTCCCCGTGCTATGCGGCTGCTTCCCACTATCTATCTACCTTACGTTTGGTAGTGTATATATGTCCATGCCTCTCTTTCGCTTTGTCACAGCTTACCCTTCCTCCTCTCCATATCCTCAAGTCCATTCTCAAGTAGGTCTGTGTCTTTATTCCTGTTTTACCCCTAGGCATGAACCTATTCTTATAGCTCAGTGGAGTCCCAGCTTTCTGTCCCTTAGGCACTCTGTGAAGGCTCATCCCAGGTAGATATGATAATGTTCTGGGGGCAGGGTGCAGTCAAACTTCTAGCTGGTAGGGTGACAGAATCCTCCACTATCAGCAGGACATGGGGCCAAATCAGTTAAAGGCCAAGAACACCACTCTGCGATGCTCACAGATATTACATCCTTGTTCATAGGAGGGCAGAAGTGCCTGTACAATATTTCTAGCTAATCCTCATATCTTGGAAGGCACTTCCTCAGGAAAATTATTTATAACCTCTCTTAGGCTAAGGGGCAAACCCTCTAATGAAAGTCAAGTTAGCTAAAGCACAGATATAGATGAACTCTAATTTAGCATCTTTAAAAATTAACTAAAACCTGGATTTAGCCAAGGTCCTGGCAAAAACAGCACACTCAAATTGGGTAACTAGAAGAGAGTTTAATAAAAGGATGATTTACAAAGTGTGACTAATGTGTAGAGAACCCACGAGATTCTGGAGCTAATAAGGGCAGAGCTGTTGTCACCTGTGAACCTGAAAGGGTTGAGGATGAACAGTTACCAGAACCAGAGGGTGGAGAGGTCTGCCTGACAGAGGTGCGGCCTTCAGCAGAGGGATACAGCCAGCCCACAGGGAGAGAGCAGAAAGGAACCCAACCTCACACTCCTCTCTCTCTCTTACCTGTTGCCAGTATCCCCCAACCCCCACCAAACCCCACTGAAACCAGAAGCCATCTGAGGCCCTTGGTGCAGGGCAGCCTCCTAGGGCATACAGCAGGGCGAGGAAGGGCAGAGGGTGAATCCCGAGGGGCAAGTAGAAGAAACTCAACACACACCACCTCTTGGTGTGGTGGTGTATTCCATTCCTAGGTAATCTACCCAAGAGAAATGGAGGGACTTCCCTGATGGCACAGTGGTTAAGAATCTGCCTGCCAATGCAGGGGACATGGGTTCGAGCCCTGGGAAGATCCCACATGCCGTGGAGCAATTAAGCCCATGCACCACAACTACTGAGCCCGTGTGCCACAACTACTGAAGCCCGTGCGCCTAGAGCCCGTGGTCCCCAACAAGAGAAGCCACGGCAATGAGAAGCCTGTGCACCACAACAAAGAGTAGCCCCTACTCGCCACAACTAGAGAAACCCATGCACAGCAACGAAGACCCAATGCAGCCCAAAAAAAAAGGAGAAATGGAAACATATGTCCATGAAAACAAGCATATAAGAATGTTCACAGCAGCATATTATATAGCCAAAAAATGGGAACAACCCAAACATTCATCAGCTAGTAAATGAATAAACAAATTGTGGTATATCCATACGATGGAATATTATTCTGCAATAAAAATGAAAGAACCACTGACACATGCTACAACATGGATGAACCTCAACAATCCTGTGCTAAATGAAGGAAGTCAGGCACAAAAGGCTACATATTGTGTGGTGGAATTCATATGAAATGTTCAGAAAAGATTAGTGGCAGCCTAGGACTAGGGATGGGAATGGGGGATTAACTGTGACCAGTTGTAAGTGATCTCATTAGGTTCTTATTAGGATGATGGAAATGTGCTAAAACTGGATGGTGACGATGGTGTACACCTTGGTTAATTTACTAAAAATCATTGTACCATACACTTAAAACGGGTGAATTTTATGGTACATAAATTATATCTCAACAAGCTGTTTAAAATAAAAAACTGATTCACGTGCGTATCATATTATGCATGCTGAAGTATTTTAAAGTAAATTATATTCAGTCTAACAGCTGATCTTCAGCCATAAAGTATTATAACAAGTCCCACCCCTGGCCTGGAACCTATATAGTGAAGTTTCACTTTGTAAAAAGACAATCAATCAATATCTAGACATATATAGAATGTAATTAGGGGTGATATTCTGCATCTGTTGTTCCTTTAAATAGTTGATTTCCTAGTATATTTTTAAATGACATAAAAAGAAGTTTACTCAGACATTTTGGCTGGAACACAGCTTAGAAAAGAAATAAGCCACAGAAAATGTCTCAAAGACTTTTGTGTCAATTTTGACTTACCCTAGGTAAAGAAAGCTTCATTAAGACCAGACTGAGCAAAGGAGAAGGTGGGAAGCAGGTTCCCTAAGAGAAACTCATCTTCAGCTGGGCCCATAACACACTTTCCTCTGAAAAACAACCACCACGGAAAAACTAAACCAAGAAGAGTGAACCCCAAGGTAAACTATGGACTCTGGGTGATAATGACATGCCAGTGTATGTTCACTGTAGCAAACTTCCCACTCTGGGGTGTGTGTGCAGACAGGGGTATATGGGAACTCGCTGTACCTTCTGCAAGATTTTGTGGTCAATCTAAAACTGCTCTAAAAAATAAAGTCTATCTTACAACTTTAAAAATAAATAGAAAATTAAAAGATAAAAAAAATAAGAACTGTCCCATTTTAAGGCTAGTGATATCATGAAGTCTTCTCTTTCTCTCCTGGAAAATTCCTCACCCCCACCTCCAGCCCTCATTTTCAGTCTGGGAATCTATCAAAGGATGGCTAAAGAATTAAGCACCTTCGTCTCACAATTCACTTCATCAGCCTCCCGAGGGGGAGATTGTCCATTAAATGGAAAACAATTTGCATTTTCAACACAAAGGATGCTCTCTGCCTTGTGTGCTTCCAGCCTCTCCTGAATTGTGCCATTTCTCTCAAGAGCCATAGACTTTTTAAAGGTTTCATGTGAAGTGGTCTGAGCCAGGAGGGGGGCACGGAGAACACTTGGTTGTCTGGGCCAGCATGTTCCCTTTGTCCCTTTGAGCAGGGCTCAATCTTCTTTCTAGAATGTCCAGGCTGACAGGCTCCATACGTGGGTTTTGCCACCAACCCCCTTCAGGGAGTTAAGCCCCAGAAGCACACCCTCTCCCAGAATTCCCTGCCAGGCACTGTGCTAAAGAAGAATGGCTGCTGCTGTGATGAATAGACCATTTTCCTTCTACTGTGTGTTAGGGCCTAGGTCAAGGAAGGTTCTTGTTGCTGCTAATCTATAACAGGTGGTGGGAATGCCAGGGAAGACAGGGCTTCTTCTGTGTGGCAGTAAATAAAAGAAAGAGCTTGAATTCAGGTGCCAAAAGAATGGAAATGGTGTGAAATACAGAGTGAAGCATAGGCTTCAGAGGCATGAAGAACAGGCCCATTCTTGTCCTTCCTCCTCCAGCCCATCCCTCTCCACAATTTTTTTCACCTGCTTCCAATAATGCTTGAAATTCCTTTAAAAGGTGGCAAAGTCACTATTTCCACTCTAAATACAAATACAGATTAGGTTAAAATGTAATATAGAATAGGCTACTGGAAAGTTGGAGTAAAAGTCCCTATTTCTACCATGAAATGCAACTAAAACACGCAACCTGGACATAATACATAAAATAAATACAAGAAGACTCCAAAAGATAGTGAGAAGATCAGCTATGGGCCTCGAGACCTGAGGAAACTGGTGGTGAGTTTCCTGGGTTTTCTTTTTGCCTCATATATCCCAGACTTATTGCTGGAGAAGCTGGATATTCAGAAACACCAACAGTGCAGACATAAAAAGTCCCAATAAAAGCCTGCTCTCTCTAACCAAAGAACCAAAAAATGTCAGCCTCGCAAGGCAGAAAACTTTAGACAATAACTGTCGTACTCCAGACAAACAACTCAAAAAAAAAAAAAAAATCTATGTTCCCATTGCCACCCCTGCCTCCAAAGGCTGAGTGGGGAGCTGACACTTCCACTCTGGTGAGGCTGAGTCCTAACAAGGACTCTAACCTCCTGCCTGGTTGGCATCAGAGAAGGATGAGCAGGGAGCTGGGACTTTCATCCCAGCCACCCCACCCACCATGTCAGCAGAGACCTGAACTTCCACTTCCACCTGACAGTGCCAGAGCACCCCTTCTGCTCTCTCCCCTCTTCCTTCCCCTGGGATAATGACAGAGGAAGCCTAGTGGAGATTCAGGACTTATACCATCACCTCAATGATAGTGAGACCACCTCCTCCAAGTACTGCTTGTGGGGAGCAGTAAGGATGCACTCTTGCCCCATAAATCCAGAGTGGCTTATGAGAAGCCAGAACTCCTACATCCATCCAGCAGTAACAAGGAGGCAGCACCCCCCAAAGGAGGCCAAGTCGAAAACCTGGGCTTCTACCTCACCTGGTAGGAAAAAGCACCCCCTCCTACCCCTGTTGAAGCAATGTCAGTACAGACCTAAACCAGAAGATTTAAATATGATCCAGAGTCTCATAACATAAAACCAAAAATGTCCAAGATTCAATTAAAAAAAAAACTCATCACACCAAGAATAGGGATGATCTCAATTTGAGTAAGAGAAAAACAATGGACAAATGCTAACATCAATATGACACAGATGTTAGAATTATCTGACTAGAATTTTAAAGCAGCTATCGTAAAAATGCTTCAGAGAGCAAACACAATTAAAATAAATGAAAAATAGGACATTTCAGCAAAGAAATAGAAGATATAAAGAAAAATGAAATGGAAATTTTAGAACTGAAAAATACAGAAAGTGAAATTAAAAACTCAACGGATGGGCTCAATAGCAGAATGGAGAGACCAAGGAAAGAATCCATGAACTTAAAGGTAAAACAACAGGAATTACCCATCTAAACAGAGAAAAAATACACTGAAAAAAAATAAACAGCATCTCAGAGACCCACTAGACTATAAGAAAGGTCTTACATTTGTGTCATTAGAGTCCCAGAAGAAGAGAAGAGGGCTAGGCAGCTAGGCAGAAAGCATATTTGAAGAAAGAATGAATGAAAAATTTCCATATTTGTGAAAAGGTATAAACCTACAGATTCAAGAGACTGAGTGAATCTCAAACAAGATAAACCCAAAGAAACCCACACTAAGAAACATAACTAAACTTCTGAAAACTGAACACAAAGAAAAAAATCTTGAAAGCAGTGAAAGAGAAACAACACCTTACCTATAGGGGAAAATGATTTGAATAACATCAGACTCATCAGAAATCATAGAGGCGAGAAAGAAGTGGCACAACATTTTTCAGGTGCTGAAAGGAAAGGATTGTCAACTATAAATCTCTGATTTATAGTCTCTGATGAAGGAAAGCAAAAAGAATTTGTCACCCGCAGAGCTACTGTAAAAGAACAACTAAAGGAACTTCTCTAAACAGACAGGAAATAACAAAAGAAAAAATCTTGGAACATCAGGGAAGAAGAAAGAACAATAGAGTAAAAATATGGGTAAGTACAACATATTTTCTTTCTCAAAAAGAGAAAAAACAAGCAATATATGGGAAAGAAAACACAGATTAAATATCCAATAATAATAGTGGCTAAACTTGGAGAGCTTACTCTATGCAAAGCATTTTGCCTGTCTCATCCCATTTAACTTTTACAAAAGCCCAGATGGAATTATCATCACCTCCAGTTTATTGATGTGGAAATTCTGCAGTGAGCATATTGGAGGCAGAGTTTGAACAGACATCTGATCCATTCCCAACCTCGAATTCTTAACCATTACAATCCATAGCATTCCAGACTCTGAACTGCTTTCCTTGAAGCAGCAATTAGCAGGGAGACAAGAACAGGCTTTCTGGGAGAGAGGGAATCCTGCATGAAAGAAAGGTAGGGATCCCAGAAAATTGTTTAACACAGCCTTAGAAAAGAACAAAAGGAAACAAAGAATAAGATTCTACAAGAAGAGCAAAGCAAGAATTAGTCTAGAAGAGAAATAGAATTTAGAATTTGAAGGTTCTTAGGAGACATCTTTTGTGCTCATAAAGACCTGGAAGCCCAGAAAGGATGTATAACTTGTCCAAAATCTGCAGACAGTTAGTGTCTGAATGAGGACTGGAACTCATAGCTCCTGACCCCCAGGCCATTGCTTTTGGAAAGAGTAAGGAAATGAATTGCTAAGGAGAATCCGCACATGCATCTCCTCTAAGAAGAAAGAAAAGTATCTGAGTCTTAAGATATCAAGGGGGCCACAGGTATATCAGGTCAGCATGAATTTGAGGAAAGAATCTGGAAAATCATGAAGAAATAACCTGAGTTCTCCAGAGAACTGAGAGGTAAGGCCTTGGGTCTTGTGGATGAAAGATAAGACCCTTTCCAGAAAACTGGTCTAAGGTGAAAAAACAGTTATATAAGAGGTGATATAGTTTTAACACAAATAGCTAGAAAAGCTTTCCTTCTGATTTGGGGTATGGAAGATACAAGGCTTTGGAAAGGGGTTGGCACATGGTCTCTCCAACCTCAACACTCAAATATAACCACTCATCTACTGAGTGTTGGGCATTACTGATCATCAGAAAGTTGCTATATACAAATTAGGATAAGAGCAAAGATGAACTCTTTAGCTGGAAGAAAAAAACAAAAACAAAAACAGAGTTGAAGTAGAATGTCAGTACCAAAGGAATTATCTTCAGAGCATGGAGGATGGGGGGTAGACCCAAAAGACCAACACTAGGAGCTTTTAAGTGGTATGGTTCAGCTCTGTTAACTAAAAAGAAAACCAAAAGTTTCTATCAGGTATCTCCAATATACCTTGCAATGTTCATTTCACAGAAGACAGTTTGACCTCTCTCATGACATAGGCCTTTAGGAACAAGAAAACACATGAGTACTACACTATTGTTGAATGTAGTTTTCATAACTGAAGTGATTTTCATTATGTTTTTAAGGTGTTGATTTTTAACAGCCATTCTCATAATTTCTAGGATTCTATTTCTTCTACTGTATTTTACATGGTTCTATAGGTTAGTATGATAGGCACAAGGAAGAAAGAAAATATATAGGAATTCCAGGAAACAATACTTCATTAGTGAAAATGTCGAACTTGTAATAATACTAATAATAATGGCATACAAAACTACATATGCTGTAAACACATTTTTAGAAAAGTGTAGCTACCTACTATCTATCTATCTATCTATCTATCTATCTATCTATCTACAGAGAAACAAAAACCCTGGAAGGAAACACTCAAGGACTCTAATCACACTCCAGTGACTCTCAGCCCTATCAGATTCTCTCTTTATATTATATTTTTTAATGCCATTAATCTTCTTGAAGGGAAAGTTGTATATATATATATATATATATATCCTACCTACACAAATGATTTTTAAATCAACATATGCCCTAGCTATAATGTAAAGGGTAAATAAAAGGAAAGTAGTTTATAATTTTTTTATTGCTTTAAGTATATAAATGCTTATGGTACAATTACCCTAGAAAATAACAGTGCCCCCATAAATTCCTAAAACAACTCCTAAGGGGAGATACTGCCACCTTTGAATATCATTGTATTTTTTTTAAAAGGTAGCCAGGCAGTGACATTATGATTTTTAAATTTCCTTTTTTATAAAAATTAGTTTCCTTCATAAGGGAATGTCCACTGCTTTTATAATCAGAAAACTAGTGTTTGGGGTGGGAGTCATGTGACTATGATGTGTTTAATAAAAGGGGAGGAGAAAGTCTCCAAGAACACAACTTACCTCGAATGAATAAGCTTTCCCAATCCCATCTCCTGCTCCAGTGATCACTGCAAAAAGCAGAAATGGTTTTAAAGGATAGAATTAATCTTTAAACCCCTTTCTTGCTGGCTACATGTTCTTGCAGGCCTACTCTCTAGGACACAATATTCTAAAGTACTGCCTTTCTGCTCTCCAGCCCTACTCCGCTCAACTGTGAAGTTTCCAGCCTTGACTCCCTTCACTAAATGTTCAAAATGAAGCTTTTTTTTTTTCTTTTTTTTTGGATGGGGTTGAGGGGGAAGGGTTGGTGAGGCTATGAAAAACATGTTCCAAAATGAAACAAAGAACATTAGCCAGGGAACATTTTATTCAGACCCCATAAGGGTTTAGACGTTTCTAAGCCTTAATTCATCAAGGACAAGCAGTGTATTTCTAAGCCTTAATTCATCAAGGACAAGCAGTGTTTGCTATTATCTCTCTACCCACACACCCAATTATCACTGTAAGGACATTTCAAGGTTCTTACTAAAAGTTGAGTTCTCCCCACTTCCTATCCTCACTCTCACAGGACAGCAGCAATCAAAGCCCATTGAAGATAGAGAACTTAACAAAGAGGAGAACACAGAAATACAAAAAGAGGACGCAATGACATGAAGGAACCTAAAGAACCTGTGCTCACTGGATCTATTGATTAATAGATAACAATGAGATGGACCTTCTAGTCCTTTTATAGACAACAGCACATACATATTTAATGACTGAGCTCTAGGGTAAACTTCATTCGTGTGAACGTCACAATTTCAAAACAGTACAATTCAGTATATACATATCTGCAGTTTACATTTGCACCAACAATCGGAGGACATGCTTTCCAAAAGTGTGCACAAAAGCTATGTATACATTTAGTTTACTTGAGAGGGAGAGCAGGCCAAGCTGAAAAAGCTTCAGGCAGCACACTGGCAGAAGCACCCTCATTTTAATAATTACCAGTGATTTCACTTGTTTATTTGGGTACTTTTAAGTGACTCCACGTATATGACTTGTTTTACTCTGTAGAGCTACTTTGCTCAGGGTTGTTGTCTTCTGCCTCACCTTCCCCTCCATTACAGGCATCCTCAAAATCACCCAGTACAAGGCCTGAACTATAGTCAAGATAACGTCAATAAGTGGCTGGTACCTACTGAGTGTTTACTTTTTGCCGTGCACTATATTTTTGGGTTTTTTTTTTAGTCACTTAGACCTTATTATTTACAAGTTAAATTACACAGCGTGAGATGGACAGGAGGGAGAAGAGGGGAGGAAGCTGGCTCCTGAGGTTCCTGGCCACCTCCACCCCCTCCTCGGTGTGTAGCAAAGTCTTCAGTGCTGCCTCTGTCCCAGTGTCCAGATCAGGCCTCGGAACACAGCTTCCAAGCCAGAAATGAGGTTCTGGCTCTGACACCCCAGAACATCAGGGCTTCCACTAGCAGCTTCTTCATGGTGGGTGGTGGGAATGTGAAAGCATCAGTTTGTCTAAGTGAGGGTGACCGATGAGGCTGCTGGAATTCAGGGAGAAAGTGGAATAGGCATTGTACATCCAATAAAGCTCTTCCGTGTCTGGCTTACAGAAATGCAGAAAGAGCATGTGGATGGGCAACCCCACAGCCACTGTCTCATCTGATATCCAAAACAAGTCTATAATTCAGGGAACATCATTTTCCTTAGTTTATACTTGAGGAAGCTAAGGGAGAGAAAGTTATTAACCCAATCAAGGCCACACTGCTAAAAATGATGACTACAGGATTTGAACCCAGGCTCTGACTTTGGAGACACAAATCTATAAAGAATATCAGTGATGGGACTTCTCTGGTGGAGCAGTGGTTAAGAATCCACCTGCCAATGCAGGGGACACGAGTTCGAGCCCTGGTCCAGGAAGATACCACATGCTGCGGAGCAACTGAGCCCGTGCACCACAACAACTGAGCCTGCGCTCTAGAGCCCACGAGCCACAACTACTGAGCCCACGTGCCGCAACAACTGAGGCCCGCATGCCTAGAGCCTGTGCTCCGCAATAAAAGAAGTCACCACAATGAGAAGCCCGCACACCGCAACGAAGAGTAGCCCCCACTTGCAGCAACTAGAGAAAGCCTGCACGCAGCAAGGAAGACCCAGCATTGCCAAAAAAAAAAAAAAAAAAAAAAAGAATACCAGTGACAAAATTAGGAAATCAACCACATATGACCGCATATGCACTTCTTTTAGAATGTGTGTTCTCAGAAGGGCTTTGCCGTACACTAATGGGCAGAGTTCTAAGCCCCTCAGAGCACAGGCATTTGGATCTGTGTGATGCAGAGTATTTGGATCCAAAACACTCAAGTTCAAACTGCTTAGCAAGTTCACTGGAGACATCATACTGCCCTGAGAGGGAGTGCTCACACACACATATTCTCTCTCTCTCTCTCCCCAGATTAACAAGCAACAGTTAAAAATGCGTTTTTTTCATGCCAAACAATTTTCATATAGCAATTTTTTTAGCTTTGGAAAATAAGGATACAGGATGCCTAGTTAAACTTGAATTTCAGGTAAACAACAAATAATTTTTTCGTATAAGAATGTCCCACATAATATTGGGGGTGTCAAAAATTATTCTTTATTTATCTGAAATTCAAATATAACTGAGTATCCTGTATTTTATCTGGCAGCCCCATAAGGTTGTTTACAATCTTTCCTATTTAGCCTGGCATTGTATTTCTAAAGCCACACAAATTCTTACTTTTTTTTTTAAATCATTGGATTTCTTGGTGCCCAACTGTAGTGTAAAACCTGACAGTTGGGTTTTTGTTTTTGTTTTTTTCTTTTTTGTAATACAAGTGCCTGACTTTGATTGCTAATGAGGCATCAACTTCAAAGAGGCATCAACTTTAAAGATGGTGATTTCTAATAAAAGCTATGCTGGCCACACGATCATGTAAAGAGCCAGGCCATCTCCCCCAAATGAGGTTCTTTTGTTTTAAAAATCTTGATTGATTTCAATAACTGACCATTTGGACCACTTGTTTTTTTCTCTTCCTGTGCTTTAAATTCCTGCTCTTATGTTTTAAATTCACCATTAAAGAGTGTGCCTGTGAAACCCTAGGCCCTCACCCCAGAATAAAATAAAAGCAGAACTCCAGGCCCATTCACTCTCTCTCTCTCTCTTTGTGCCCATGACCTTGCTATGTGGCACCAGGTGTCCTGCATAATTTCCAGGTCCTGAAAGTAATAAACCTTTATTTTTTTTTAAAGTGTCCTGATGGTTATCTTGCAATCTTGCAATCACAGTAAGAACCACAAGGGCCAGCCCGACCACAATATTGGTTATTGATAGACTGACACCAGCACATAACACCAACTTTGAAATGCAAACTTAGCATTTCATTCAAGGAGATGCTGAAACCATAGCCTCACGTCCTTCACCTTAAACTCAGTATGGAGCTGAAATTCTGCATGGCAGTTCCAGGAGCTAAATCCCATGGGGAGGCAGCAATTAATCAATCTACTTGGGACACAAACCAGACCCAGATTCCATATATAACCATTTTAAAAACATGTCTCTACAGAGATCTTTATTGCCTTGATTTTGTATTACCCTCACTTCTTGAAAGGGCTCAGAGAAATTTTTTTTAATAAAATGAATTTAAATTATTGGACTTCAGAAGGTTGAAACACCCTTTAAGAAAATGAAAGCACCCTGGGCTTTTGAAAATCTGGAGAAGAGGATACATAATTTTCTGCAGCATCTATTATTTGTATCATCAGAAACTCCCAAAATAAGAAAACCCAACTAGTGAGAATGAGAGGAGAAGCACACAGGCAAGGACTGAGTCACATTGTTCCCTAATTACCATCCTGATGCCCCACGTCTCATTTCTCAGACAATCCTAATTTCATTCATGCTTTCCAGCCCCCCAAATTAAAATAACCCAAAGGAATTACATCTTTGCTCTCACAAGGAAAAGATGCAATATATCTTTTGAGATCTAACTGATAATAAGCAAGAACAACAAAAAAACAAGAGATGGAAAACTTTCTTTACCTGCCCACTGTCCCATTGACCTCAAGAAAGACCTTGGCGAAACTTTCCAGAAGTGCAGGCAAATACATTTGGAGAATCTCACACACTTCACCAGGTGGACCAGGCACACCAGCAGCCCTACAAAAATGAAGAACTGTTCCAGAAACTCCCCCATGATGGCACCGCAGCAGATGCTGTTTTGGACCTGGTTGGGGCCCTCACAGCCTCCAGGCGCGAGCGTGACTGCTCTGGAGGAGTGTCAGTCAGTCCCCTTCTGGAGTCACTGGGCACATTCCAACGCGTCACTGTGTCGAGGCATTCAGATTGGAGTAACTTCTTTACACAATCCTCTGATTCACAGGCTGCGGAATAAAATATTCTTTCTAATATCTTTATAGCACTGTTGGGCTTTTGTGACACAGGGGAGTTGGTGAAGAAGTAAAAGGTGGACATAAAGAAAGATAAAGCCTGGACAAAGAAAAATGGCAGCCCAGCATTCCCTCCCTGAATTTGGAAGCTAAAAAAGATACTTAAAAGTATGTAAAAATCCTATAAGTCATTCATTCACTTATTCAGCAAATATTTATTGACTGCCTACAGGTGGCATCACTCTTTGAGGCGCTGGGAATATATAATAGTAAACACGGCCAGTCACTGCCATGGGGGAGCTGAGATTCACAGTCAATGTGTGAATAAATAAGATAATGTCAAATATCAGTGCCGTGAAAAAGTGCTACGGAGTAACTTGTTAGAGTGACTAGTGAGCACAGGAAGAAATTCTGTGAAGAGGTGGTATTTTGAACTGAAATTTGAATGAAAAGGAGACAGCCCTGCAAAGATAGGTTTCCCCCTCCAGGCTGAGGGAACAGCTAGTGCAAGTGACCTGAAATGAGAAAGATACATGTATCTGAGGAATAAACAGCACTACATAGAGGAACTGGTCTGTAGAGAACAAAGGAGAGAAAGAATAAAGTAAGGTGAAGGCATGGGGAGGAGCCAGATACTCCTGGTGAGGAGTTTGGACTTTATGAGCAACAGGAAACCACTGAAGAGACTCAGACAATGGTGTTATCTAATCCGAGTCACTCTGGATGCTGAGAGAAGATGACCTTTTGGAGGTGGGGATGGAGAGTGGTCATGACACTGAAGCAGGGGGAGCGAGAAGACTATGACAGTCATCTGAGAAGAGTGCCCCCATGTTCATCCTTTGGCCCCCTTCTCCTTCTGTCCACACTTACTCATTTGGTGACGTTACTCAATCTCTTGACTTTAAGGACGCTGTGCACTGAGGACCCCCAAATGTATAAGTTCAGTGGTAACCCAGGCTGCTCATCCAGACTTGCATTTCCAACTGCCTACTTAACACCTCCATTTGAATGCCTAATCGTCATCTCAAGCTTAAGTCTAGTACTGGTTTCTGATATTACCAGCAAATGTCAAAATTTGTTCCCCTTGCAGACTTCCCTATCCCAGAACATGGCAACTCTTATGTTCCAGTTGTTCAGGTTAAAAACCTTAGAGGTATCCTTGACTCCTCTCTTTCTCTCACATCCTGCAGCCAATCTGTCTCCTGTTGACAAACAATTGTATTTGTTTTCAGTTTTAGATTATGCTAAACAACATTGCTATGGATATTCTTGTATTTGTACTTTCCCACACGTGGGCATGTCTCTCTCACACACACAAACACACACATACGTGTGATTGCAGGGTCATATATGTTATACATGTACAACTTCAATTTTACTAGTGCGTCAGTCCCACTCAGGAGACAAACCACACAGAAATTTGAATATGGACTATTCAATATTAAAAAAAATTATTTAGGAATTAGCTACTAAAAGGGCATAAAAGAAAACTCAAAAGAATACTCAAAGGCTGAAAAAGAGTATTTAGGAAACAAATGAACTTGGAAGGGAATTCCTGGAGCCAAGGCTGGGATTCAGACCTCACTGGAGAGAGTGTGGTTGCAGCCAAGTGGTTGGTGATGAAGTTCTCTGGGTTGCCCAAGACAGAGCTGTTCACAATCAGGAGGATAAGTCTGGTTAGCAGGGAACTGCTGCTTGGGACCAAAAATCCCCACTGGGAAGCTGACAAAACTTGCTGGAAAGCTATTGGGGGGTGGAGGTGGGGGTGGTTGCTGTTGAATTCCCTGGGGTGAGCCCTACTGGGCCTCAACTGGGAAAAACTGACTTTTATTTTTACCATATTGAGTCTTTCAACCTACAAACTAGCATATCTCTCCTTTTAGGTCTTCTTAATGTCTCTCAATAACTTTTATAATTTCCTTAAAAATTCTTGCTCTTATAGAAATTTATAATAAGAAAAATATCAAAAATATGCAAAAGTAGAGAGACTAATTTAATGAACCCTCACTTACCCATCAGTATAGGTAACTATGATGACAGTTAATAACAAAATTAACTATTATTTCTTGTCCATTTTTACTTTGTATATACCCATTTTCCCTACTCCCAAACCCCTATAATGGGAAGGACTCTTTAAAAGAATAACATAGGGGCTTCCCTGGTGGCACAGTGGTTGAGAATCTGCCTGCCAATGCAGGGGACACGGGTTCGAGCCCCGGTCTGGGAAGATCCCACATGCCGCGGAGCAACTAGGCCTGTGAGCCACAATTACTGAGCCTGTGCGTCTGGAGCCTGTGCTCCGCAACAAGAGAGGCTGCGATAGTGAGAGGCCCGTGCACCGTGATGAGGAGTGGCCCCCACTTGCCGCAACTAGAGAAAGCCCTCGCACAGAAACGAAGAGCCAACACAGTCATAAATAAATAAATAAAAATTAAAAAAAAAGAATAACATAAAAATAATGCTGTTATTACAAACTAACAATTAGTAGTAATTCCATCAAATATACAGTCAGTATTTAAATTTCCCTGATTGTTACATACATATTTTTAAGTTGACTTTTGAATCATTTTTTTCTGAAAGGACTACACATTGCATTAAATTCATATGTCTCATAAGTGGTATAGGTTTTCTCTCCCACCCTTTAAAAAATGTTTACTATCATTTATTTGTTTAAGAAATTAAGTTGTTAATCTTATAGAATTTTCCACATTTTGAATTTGCTGATTGCATCTCCATGGTGTTGCTTAACATGTTCTTTTGTCCCCTATATTTCTTCTAAACTATTTAGATCTAGAGCAGAGGTCAGCAAACTTTCACTTTAAAGGGCCAGATAGTAAAGATTTTATTTTAGGCTTAGTGGGACATACGGTCTCTGTTGCAAAACAGACCCTGGCCATTGTAGTACAAAAGCAGTCATAAGTACTTAAATGACAACTCTACGGATAGGATGGACCTCAAGGGCATTAAGCTAAGTGAAGTAAGCCAGAGAAGAAAGATAAATACTATATGATCTCTCTTATATGTGGAGTCCTTTAAAAATGTGTGTGTGCGTGTGTGTGTGTGTATGTGTATATGTATATATATATATATATATATATATATATATATATATATATATATATATATATATATTCCACACACTAGGAAGTCGCTTCACTGGTGGAGATGGGGGTGGGCTGGAGGGAAGCTTCAGAGCCAAGGAGGACAGACAGCACAGCAACAGGGGTGCAGAGGGCAAAGCAGAGAGATTCCCGCACAGAGGATCAGTGCCGACCAGCACTCACCAGCCCGAGAGGCTTGTCTGCTCACCCGCAGGGGTGGGTGGGGGCTGGGAGCTGAGGCTTGGGCTTCAGAGGTCAGATCCCAGGGAGAGGACTGGGGTTGGCTGCGTGAACACAGCCTGAAGGGGGCTAGTGCACCACAGCTAGCTGGGAGGGAGTCTGGGAAAAATTCTGGACCTGCTGGAGAGGAAAGAGACCATTGTCTTGGGGTGCACGAAGAGAGGGGATTCCTACTCCATGTGCCCACAGATGGCAGAGCACTGCCTAAGCGAGCTCCAGAGATGGGTGCAAGCCACGGCCACCATCTCAGACCACAGAGAAGGACATGGACCGCTAACACTGCTGTTGCTGCCACCAAGAATGCTGTGTGCAAGCGCAGGTCACTACCCACACCTCCCTGGGAAACTGTGCAGCCTGCCACTGCCAGGGTCCCGTGATCCAGGGACAACTTCCCCGGGAGAAGTTGCACCTCAGGCTGTTGCAATGTCATGCTGGCCTCTGCCACCACAGGCTCCCCTGCATTCCAATTGTGACTACCGTACCCCTCCCTCTCCCCGGCCTGAGTGAGCAAAAGAGCCCTAATCAGCCACTGTTTTAACCCCCTCCTGTCTGGGTGGGGAACAGATGCCTGGGGGTGGCCTACATGCAGAGGTGAGGCCCAAACCAAAGCGGAACCTTAGGAGCTGTGCGAACAAAGAAGAGAAAGGGAAAATTCTCCATGCAGCCTCGGGAGCAGTGGATTAAATCCTCGCAATCAACTTGATAAACCCTGTATCTATGGAATACCTGAAGAGACAACAGATGTTCCTAAAATTGAGGCAGTGGACTTTGGGAGCAACTGCAGACTTGCAATTTGCTTTCTGCGTCTGATATATATTTGGTTTTATATTTATCTTAGTTTAGTTTTTAGTGCTTGTTATCATTGATGGATTTGTTTATTGGTATGGTTGCTATCTTCCTATTAAAAAATTTTTTTTATTATTGTTATTCCTTTTTTCTCTTTTTTGAGTGTGTGTGTGTGTGTTTCTTAGTGTGATTTTTTCTGTTTAGGTTTGCTTTTACCATTTGTCCTAGGGTTCTGTCTGTTTGGGGTTTTTTCTTTGTTTAGTTTCTGTTATTGTTGTTTTTGTTTGATTTTCTTTTTATGAGTGTGTGTGTATTTTTCTTTGTGTGATTTTGTCTGTTTAGTTTTGCTTTTACTATTTGTTTTGGGCTTCTATCTGTTCTTTTTTTTTTTCTTTTCTTCCTTTTCTTCCAAGCTGTGTGGCTGGCAAGGCCTTGGTGCTCCAGCCATGTGTCGGGCCTGCGCCTCTGAGGTGGGAGAGCCGAGTCCAGGACATTGGACCACCAGAAACCTCAGAGCCCCACGTAATATCACTTGGCGAGAGTCCTCCCAGAGATCTCCATCTCAACACTAAGACCCAGCTCCACACAATGGCCAGCAAGCTCCTGTGCTGGATGCCCCATGCCAAACAACTAGCAAGACAGGAACACAACCCCACCCATTAGCAGAGAGGCTGCTTAAAGTCATACTAAGTTCACAGACACCCCAAAACACACTACTGGATGCAGCCCTGCTGACCAACAGGACAAGAAACAGCCCCACCCCTCAGACCACAGGCACCAATCCCCTCCACCAGAAAGCCTACACAAGCCACTGAACCAACTTCACCCACTGCGAGCAGACACCATAAATAACGGGAACTACAAAGTTGCAGCCTGTGAAAAGGAGACCCCAAACACAATAAGTTAAACAAAATGAGAAGACAGAGAAATATGCAGCAGATAAAGGAGCAAGGTACAAACCTAACAGACCAAGAAAATGAAGAGGAAAGAGGCAGTCTACCTGAAAAAGAATTCAGAGTAATGATAGTAAAGATGACCCAAATCTCAGAAATAGAACGGAGAAAATACAAGAAATGTTTAACAAGTACCTAGAAGACCTAAAGAGCAAACAAACAATGATGAGCAACACAATAAATGAAATTAAAAACACAATAGAAGGAATCAATAGCAGAGTAACTGAGGCAGAAGAAAAGATAAGTGACCTGGAAGATAAAATAGTGTAAATAACTACCACAGAGCAGAATAAAGAAAAAAGAAAGAAAAGAATTGAGGACAGTCTCAGAGACCTCTGGGACGACATTAAATGCACCAACATTCGAATTATAGGGGTCCCAGAAGAAGAAGAGAAAGAGAAACGGTCTGAGAAAATATTTGAAGAGATTATAGTCAAAAACTTCTCTAACATGGGAAAGGAAATAACCACCCGAGTCCAGGAAGCACAAAGAGTCCCATACAGGATAAATCCAAGGAGAAACATGCCAGACACATATTACTCAAACTATCAAAAATTAATTAAAAAGAAAAAATATTAAAAGCAAAAAGGGAAAAGCAACAAATAACATACAAGGGAATCCCCATAAAGTTAACAGCTGATCTTTCAGCAGAAACTCTGCAAGTCTCCTCTATTGACAATAGCCAGGACATGGAAGCAACCTAAGTGTCCATTGACAGATGAATGGATAAAGAAGATGTGACACATATATACAATGGAATATTACTCAGCCATAAAAAGGAACGAAACTGAGTTATTTGTAGTGAGGTGGATGGACCTAGTCTGTCATACAGAGTGAAGTAAGTCAGAAAGAGAAAAACAAATACCGTATGCTAACACATATAAATGGAATCTAAAAAAAAAAGGTTCTGAAGAAGCTAGGGGCAGGAAAAATAAATAAAGATGTAGAATTAGAGAATGGACCTGAGGACATGGGGAGGGGGAATGATAAGCTGGGACGAAGTGCAAAAGTGGCATAGACTTATATATACTACCAAGTGTGAAATAGATAGCTAGTGGGAAGCAGTCACAGAGCACAGGGAGATCAGCTCAGTGCTTTGTGACCAACTAGAGGGATGGATAGGGAGGGGGGGAGGGAGATGCAAGAGGGAGGACATATGGAGATATATGTATATGTACAGCTGATTCGATTTGTTATAAAGCAGAAACTAACACACCATTGCAAAGCAATTATACTCCAATAAAGATGTTAACAACAACAACAAAAAAGAAATTCTGCAAGCCTAAAGGGGGTGGCAGGACATAATTAAAGTGATGAAAGGGAATAAACTTCAACCAAGATTACTCTACCAAGCAAGGATCTCAATCAGATGTCACGGAGAAATTAAAATCTTTACAGACAAGCAAAAGTTAAGAGAATTCAGCACCAGCAAACCAGCTTTACAACAAATGCTAAAGGACCTTCTCTAGTCAGGAAACACAAGAGAAGTAAAAGACCTACAAAAACAAACCCAAAATAATTAAGAAAATGGTAAAAGGAACATACATATTGATAAGTGATAAATGTAAATGGATTAAATGCTCCAACCAAAAGACACAGACTGGCTTAATGGATACAAAAACAAGACCCATATATATGCTGTCTATAAGAGACCCACTTTAGACCTAGGGATACATACAGACTGAAAGTGAGGAGATGGAAAATGATACTCCATGCAAATGGAAATCAAAAGAAACCTGGAGTAGCAATAGTCATATCAGACAAAATAGACTTGAAAATAAACAAGAGACTAAGAAGGACACTACATAAGGATCAAGGGATCAATCCAAGAAGAAAATATAACAATTGTAAATACTTATGCACCAAATATAGGAGCACCTCAATACATAAGGCAAAGGCTAACAGCCATAAAAGGGGAAATTGACAGTAACACAATAATAGTAGGGGACTTTAACACCCCACTTGCACTAATGGACAGATCATCCAAAATAAAAATAAATAAAGAAACACAAGCTTTAAATAACACATTAGACCAGATGGACTTAATTGATATTTATAGGACAGTCCATCCAAAAACAACAGAATACACTTTCTTCTCAAGTGCACATGGAACATTCTCCAGGATAGATCATATATTGGGTCACATATCAAGCCTCGGTAAATTTAAGAAAATTGAAATCATATCAAGTATCTTATCCGACCACAATGCTACGAGACTACATATCAATTACAGGAAAAAAAAACTGTACAAAACACAAACACATGGAAGCTAAACAAAATGCTACTAAATAACCAAGAGATCACTGAGGAAATCAAAGAGGAAATCAAAAAATACCTAGAAACAAATGACGATGAAAACCCGACGACCCAAAACCTATGGGATGCAGCAAAAGCAGTTCTAAGAGGGAAGGTTATAAAAATACAATCCTACCTCAAGAAACAAGAAAAATCTCAAATAAAAAACCTAAACTTACAACTAAAGCAATTAGAGAAAGAAGAACAAAACAAACCCAAAGTTAGCAGAACAAATCATAAAGATCAGATGAGAAATAAATGAAAAAGAAGTGAAGGAAACAATAGCAAAGATCAATAAAACTAAAAGCCGGTTCTTTGAGAAGATAAACAAAATGGATAAACCATTAGCCAGACGCATCAAGAAAAAAAGGGAAAAGACCCAAATCGACAGAATTAGAAATGAAAAAGGAGAAGTAACAACTGACACTGCAGAAATACAAAGGATCATGAGAGATTACTACAAGCAAGTATATGCCAACAAAATAGACAACCTGGAAGAAATGGACACATTCTTAGAAAAGTACAACCTTCCAAGACTGAACCAGGAAGGAATAGAAAATATAAACAGACCAAGCACAAGCACTGAAATTGAAACTGTGATTAAAAATCTTCCAACAAACAAAAGCCCAGGACCGGATGGCTTCACAGGTGAATTCTATCAAACATTTAGAGAAGAGCTAACACCTCTTCTTATCAAACTCTTCCAAAATATAGCACAGGGAGGAACACGCCCAAACTCATTCTATGAGGCCACCATCACCCAATACCAAAACCAGACAAAGATGTCACAAAAAAAGAAACGTACAGGCCAATATCACTGATGAACATAGATGTAAAAATCCTCAACAAAATACTAGCAAACAGAATCCAACAGGACATTAAAAGGATCATACACTATGATCAATTTGGGTTTATCCCAGGAATGCAAGGATTCTTCAATATATGCAAAACAAGCAATGTGATACACCATATTAACAAACTGAAAGATAAAAACCATATGATTATCTCAACAGATGCAGAGAAAGCTTTCAACAAACTTCAACACCCATTTATGATAAAAACTCTACAGGAAATGTGCATAGACGGAACCCACCTCAGCATAATAAAAGCCATATACGACAAACCCACAGCCAACATCATTCTCAATGGTGAAAAACTGAAAACATTTCCTCTAAGACCAGGAACAAGAAAAGGTTACCCACTCTCACCACTATTATTCAACATAGTTTTGGCAGTTTTAGCCATGGCAATCAGAGAAGAAAAAGAAATAAAAGGAATCCAAATCGGAAAAGAAGAAGTAAAGCTGGGCTTCCCTGGTGGCGCAGTGGTTGAGAGTCCGCCTGCCGATGCAGGGGACATGGGTTCGTGCCCCGGTCCGGGAAGATCCCACGTGCCGCGGAGCGGCTGGGCCCGTGAGCCATGGCCGCTGAGCCTGCGCGTCCGGAGCCTGTGCTCCGCAACGGGAGAGGCCACAACAGTGAGAGGCCTGCATAACGCAAAAAAAAAAAAAAAAAAAAAAAAAGAAGTAAAGCTGTTACTGTTTGCAGATGACATGATACTATACATAGAGAATCCTAAAGATGCTACCAGAAAACTACTAGAGCTAATCAATGAATTTGGTAAAGTAGCAGGATACAAAATTAATGCACAGAAATCTCTTGCATTCCTACACACTAACAGCAAAAATCTGAAAGAGAAATTAAGGAAACACTCCCATTTACCATTGCAACAAAAAGAATAAAATACATAGTAATAAACCTACCTAAGGAGACAAAAAACCTGTATGCAGAAAACTATAAGACCCTGGTAAAAGAAATTTAAAATGATACAAACAGATGGAGACATATACCATGTTCTTGGACTGGAAGAATGGACATTGACTATACTACCTAAAGCAATCTACAGATTCAATGCAATCCTTATCAAACTACCAATGGGATTTTTCACAGAACTAGAACAAAAAATTTCACAATTTGTATGGAAATACAAAAGACCCCAAATAGCCAAAGCAATCTTGAGAAAGAAAAACGGAGCTGGAGGCATCAGGCTCCCTGACTTCAGACTATACTGCAAAGCTACAGTAATGAAGGTGGTATGGTACTGGCACAAAAACAGAAATACAGATCAATGGAACAGGATAGAAATCCCAGAGATAAACCCACACACATATGGTCACCTTATTTTTGATAAAGGAGGCAAGAAGATACAATGCAGAAAAGACAGCCTCTTCAATAAGTGGTGCTGGGAAAACTGGACAGCTACATGTAAAAGAATGAAATTAGAACACTGCCTAACACTATACACAAAAATAAACTCAAAATGGTAAAAGACCTAAATGTAAGGCTATCAAACTCTTAGAGGAAAACAAAGGAAGAACACTCGATGACATAATTCACAGTAAGATCCTTTTCGACCCACCTCCTAGAGAAATGGAAATAAAAACAAAAATAAACCAGTGGGAACTAATGAAACTTAAAAGCTTTTGCACAGCAAAGGAAACCATAAACAAGATGAAAAGGCAACCCTCAGAATGGGAGAAAATATTTGTAAATGAAGCAACTGACAAAGGATTAATCTCCAAAATTTACAAGCAGCTCATGCAGCTCAATATCAAAAAACAAACAACCCAATCCAAAAATGGGCATAAGACCTAGATAGACATTTCTGTAAAGAAGATATACAGATTGCCAACAAACACATGAAAGGATGTTCAACATCACTAATCATTAGAGAGATGCAAATCAAAACTACAATGAGGTATCACCTCACACCGGTCAGAATGGCCATCATCAAAAAATCTACCAATAAATGCTGGAGAGGGTATGGAGAAAAAGGAACCATCCTGCACTGTTGGTGGGAATGTAAATTGATACAGGCACTATGGAGAACAGTATGGAGGTTCCTTAAAAAACTAAAAATAGAACTACCATATGACCCAGCAATCCCACTGCTGGGCATATACCCTGAGAAAACCATAATTCAAAAAGAGACATGTACCAAAATGTTCATTGCAGCTCTATTTACAATAGCCAGGACATGGAAGCAACCTAAGTAAGTGTCCATCAACAGATGAATGGATGAAGGAGATGTCACACATATATACAATGGAATATTACTCAGTCATAAAAAGAAATGAAATTGAGTTATTTGTAGTGAGGTGGATGGACCTAGAGTCTGTTCTACAGAGTGAAGTCAGAAAGAGAAAAACAAATATCATATGCTAACACATATATATGGAATCAAAAAAAATGGTTCTGATGAACCTAGGGGCAGGACAGGAATAAAGACACAGACGTAGAGAATGGAGTTGAGGACATGGGGGGCAGGGAGGGTAAGCTGGGACGAAGTGAGAGAGTAGCATTGACATATATACACTACCAAATGTAAAATAGCTAGTGGGAAGCAGCCACATAGCACAAGGAGATCATCTCTGTGCTTTGTGACCATCTAGAGGGGTGGGATGGGGTGGTGGGATAGGGAGGGTGGGAGGGAGGAGCAAGAGGGAGGGGATATGGGGATATATGTATACATATAGCTGATTCACTTTGTTATACGGCAACAAACACAACATTGTAAAGCAATTATACTCCAATAAAGGTGTTAAATAAATAAATATTAATTAATTTAAAAAATGCAGATGACTAAACAGCATGGTCCCAATTGTTCTTTTAGATGTGATGATTAGAAGAAAAATGTTTATAAGAATGTGCACCAAAATGTTAATAATGTTTTTATACTGAGGTGGTGGGATTTATGAGCTCATTTTTTTTAAACTTGCATCTTTGTGCTTTTCTATATTTTTAAAATTTCCACAATGAACATGTATTACTTTTGTAACTGAAAATCATATATATGAATTAAAGTCCACCAAAACTTGAAGAACGGGTTAGATGATACCACTTTTATTAAAACTTTCCAGATCTTCCCATTGGCTGAATCAAGGCTCAGCTAGCAAAGATGCATTCCAAGCTCACTCACATGTTTGTTGCCAGATTAATTCCATCCCCACCATACATACACACACACAGCTGTTCCTTGACATGTGGGCCTCTTAATAAAACAGCTCAGAAAATGGCAGCTTGCTTCATCAGATCAAGCAAATGAGAAGAGTCAGAGAGATAAAGAGAGAAGCCACACTCTCTTGTAACCTAATCTTAGAAGGAACCACCCATTACTTTTGCTGTATTCTATACATGAGAAGCTAGCTCACATTCTAGGTGCAGCCCAAATTCAAAGGGAGGAGATTATACAAGGAAGTGAATATAAAGAGGCAGGCATTGTGATCCATTTCAGAAGCTACCCACCACATATACATACTATATGATGCCATTTAGAGGCAAACCCAATCTTCAGTAAAATAAATCAGAACACTGGTTTCTTGGTAGATGTGCAGTGATTGATTGGTTAGGGTCATAAGGAACTTTTCCATGGGATGAGGATGTTCTATATTTTGATATGTGTGTTCATGGGAGTACAACTTTATCAAAACTCATGTACAGTACACTTAAGGTCTGTGTAATTTATTGAATGTAAATTGTACCTCAGTTTAAACAAATTTTATCCTACAGTTTTTTTTTAAAGGGTGGATAACTTAGCCTTCCATATTACCAGAAATGGAAGTATGTAGTAGTTCACTTGTGTGCTTGCTTTTAAACCAAAGTTCCCACCTTTTTTTGTGTGTGTGCTGTGCTGGGCCAGATCTTAGTTCCCCAACCAGGGATGGAACCCGTGCCCCTTGAAGTGGAAGTACAGAGTCCTAACCACTGGACCGCCAGGGAATTCCCCTACCTTTACTTTTCAACATCAAAAAATGTATTCAACTCCACTTAATAGATTGAGAAATTACCTGTCAATATCTGACTATGAATTCAGAAAAGATTTAAAATAAATTCATATTTCACTATTCACAAGAGTACCTCAATGTATTTGAAAATTAAATTCTTCAATGTGGAGACCTGTTATTTTTTCCAGTCTGTTAGCTGTTTCCTTCCCACTGAAGAAATGCAACTGAATGTGTTATGTTATTATAGCAATAAACATTAACTTCAATGTAAAGCTTTTAAATACTTTTTTTGTCTTTTAAAATTTTTTATAACACTTTTTATATTTTAAAAACAACTGTATAAGCTGGAAAGTCATCATAAGTATACTTACATCAGCAAATTTTTTTAATGCTTGATTTTTTTATTGAGGTATAATTGACATATAACATTATATTAGTTTCAGGTATACAACATAATGATTCAGTATTTGTACACATTGCAAAATAATCTATCACCATACATAAGTTACAAAATTTTCAAAAATTTTTTTCTTATGGTGAGATCTAGTCTCTTAGCAACTTTCAAATATGCAGTGCAGTATTATTAACTATAATCACCATGCTGTTCATTACATCTCCATAACTTATTTATTTTATAACTGGATGTTTTTATACCTTTTGATCCCGTTTCACCCACCCCCACCCCACCACCTTGACAACCACCAATATGTTGGCTGTAAATACATTATTTTTATAGTTTAATAAATGGTAACAAAAATTTTTTCTTGCCATACATGTCTAGCAACTCTACATAGTATGGAGATAAAACAGTTTGAGAACTAGCCCTCTAGAACTGGAATAAAAAACTCAAATGCCTACAGTCAAGGCAGAGAAGTAACAAATTAATGAAGTAGGCCAGACACCTTAATTCTTTCAACACAGGCACAGAGTAGGTATAATTTCTATTTCCACAAGTACAAACCTTGGCTCTCTTGATTCAGCTATCATTTTCCTCCTATCCTCTCAACTCTGTTTTAAGGAAACACACTACAAGCACACTGATGGAAGGCCAACATAGCCACACCGCTGGCGACACAGAGGATGGTGGAGAACATGGCAAAATTAAAACTGCCCCCTCGACCTCAGTGCCAGCTGAGTGTTGTCCTGTGGAAATTCTGGCCCAGCTGGCAAGTTGTGATTTCTTTCAACTGATGCTAGAAATCCAGTTTCTAATGTGAAATTTCTCAATTTTTATAAAAAATTTTATTTAAATGACAGAGCAATATACATCAACAAACTCAAAAACTATTTTAACACTGCATAGACCTAAATAAAACATATCTCTAATCTCTAATTGCCCTTAGGACAATTTCCAGACACCTTAAACGGTTTTTATAGTTTTTTCTACTTTCTCTTGTCTCACCGGAGAGTGGGCCCACAGAGCATCTCATGCTGCCGTCCCACCTTTCCATAGACTTAACATCACGCTTCAGGTAAGCAGACTTTGAAGAACAAGGTTGAGTACTGTGACACAATTGACGAGGCACATCTCTGTTCTGAACTTTGAATGAAGAGGATGTGGCAGTGAAGTCTAGCTATCCTGTCCCATTGTCTCTCCCTTCCCTCCCTTTTCCTCCCTTTCCCCTCCCCTCTCCTCCCCTTCCTTTCCCTCTCCCTCTTTCTCCCTCTAGCTGCAGACAGTTGACCACACTGACTGGAGGATGATGCCTTCCCACCAGGTAGCAGATGTAAAAATTTCCCCAGGCTTACCTATACCCATCTAGGAGCAAGCCTCCGCTGGTACTAAGGCCAAAAATGGAACAACTTCTTGAGGAAACATATTAATCTGGAATTTTTTCTTTCTCTCTAAGGCAGGGGTCCTTACTTTTTTCAGTGCCATGAACTACAACAGCAGTCTAGGGATGGCTACAGCCTCCTTCTCCAAATAATGTTTTTAAATACATGAAATAAAATACATAAAATTGGGCTTCCCTGGTGGCACAGTGGTTGAGAGTCCGCCTGCAAATGCAGGGGACACGGGTTCGTGCCCCGGTCTGGGAAGATCCCACATGCTGCGGAGCGGCTGGGCCCGTGAGCCATGGCCGCTGAGCCTGCACGTCTGGAGCCTGTGCTCCGCAACGGGAGAGGCCACAACAGTGAGAGGCCTGCGTACTGCAAAAAAACAAACAAATAAACAAAAACATAAAATTATAAAGAAAACCAGTTACCATAAAAAGTTATTGCAATATTTTCTAAATATGATATACTAAAAATATTCTTCTTTATGAACATATTAAATAACAAGAACTAGTGGAGGCACTAATAACTACCAGAATACTGAGCAGCACATAAATGATTTTCTACAAAAACTATAAAGTGATATGAAAGTATTTCAATTTCTATTGATAACAAAGTCACACGCACAGCCAGTATTACTGTGGTCTTGCCTACATTCAAATGAAAAGAAATGCTAAATTTTGGTTTGGGAAAATCAATATGTATTCTTTCCCCATCCAAGTTCACCAGCCCACTAAAT
This sequence comes from Mesoplodon mirus, assembly GCF_964341445.2. Lineage (NCBI taxonomy): Eukaryota > Metazoa > Chordata > Mammalia > Artiodactyla > Ziphiidae > Mesoplodon > Mesoplodon mirus. The sequence goes on along the minus strand of NC_138976.1, from coordinate 39,330,963 downwards.
TCTGTGAACCCCAGGTTATGAACCCTTGGTACTAAAAATATGGTCTGGGCCAAAAGTCTGGGGTAGTGCTTCTCAAATCACCTGGGTTAAAATGCAGATTCCTATTCAGTGTGTGCACCCTGATATTCTGCATTTGTAACAAGCCCCAGGTAATGTGATGTTCTGGTCCAGGTCACAATGCAGAGAAAAGGTTCTGAGGCTTATCATGGGAGACCTCAACCTGGAGTGGAGGTGAGAGTCAGAGGCACACAGATGGTATTCCCTGACCGTGGGAGTCCCCAGAAATGGCTTGGGGTTTCTGGTTTCATCCTAAAGAGGCATGCTTTGTTTTACCATGTGCTTCAGTATTTAATGACAGAAAGAGAACTTGGACATTCTGAGTGCTGGATGCCCTCAGTTTCCCAAAGCTACCACGGAGTAGCAGCTACTGGTCAGCTAAATCGCTGACCCTTGGCAAGTCCCAGCACTCAAAATGTATGCACAGGTACACATATCCATTCACAGAAAACAGAAATTACTCACAAGTCATAAAAATGACTCACCAAGACTGAAAAGTTGACGCGATGATGCAAAAGGAAAAATGTCACTAAAGTCTCTGAAAGTATTGACATATGTACCTTTGCCATTTTCCTGAGAGCACAGAAAATATATATAAATTAAAATAATATGTAATATATAAATATACAATAATAACAATATATAAAATATATAACTCTTCTCTAAACTAGGTTTCATTCTTTAGGCAAACTCAGCTGTCACAAAACTCCAGTGCCCCTGTACTTGTACTTATATATCTAATATATAGAAAAATATTAAAATAGCAAGAAAAAGTCCAAGTTAACAAATGTCACTGTTTTTAGCAGTAAAATAGCCAGATGTAAGCAAAATATCAAGCACATTAAACTAAGTTTCTTTGCTCCATCCAGAATAGTTTCTATTTTTTTTTTTGTTTTTTTTTTTTTTTTGCGGTACGCGGGCCTCTCACTGTTGTGGCCTCTCCCGTTGTGGAGCACAGGCTCCGGACGCACAGGCTCAGCGGCCATGGCTCACGGGCCCAGCCGCTCCGCGGCATGTGGGATATTCCCGGACCGGGGCACAAACCCGCGTCCCCTGCATCAGCAAGGCGGACTCTCAACCACTGCGCCACCAGGGAAGCCCATGTTTTTTTTTTTTTTAAAGAAATCCAGAGACCTGGGGCACTGGGCTACATTTCTTCTTTAGCCTCCTTGGAACTCATGGATCCCTTTCGCACCACCTCTCTGCATCCAGCATTCTCAGCTAACCTTAATTCAAAAGCCAGATTGGCACTACCATCAACCTCCCACCATGGGAATCTGGTTCTGTAGAGGAAGAGCAGAAACTGCAAGTTTCAACCCAGCTGCAAGGACTGCTGGGCTGTTCTTAGGGTGCCCTCTGCTGGTCACATATGGAAGCAGAAGTCTTTCCACACTGGTAAAAAGAAAGGGTCATTTAAGGCCAAGTATTTGAGGTGACTGCAAAAGAAAAACATTTAAATAAGAACCCCATTCCAAGGCATTCTGGCTATTAAAACAAGACTGACCATATTAAGACTTTAGAAAAACACAAAAGCATCTTCCTTTAAGAATTCTAACAATGAAAATTAGAAAAAAAAATTTTGCAAGAAAGCAAATCTTGTTTTTGTTTGTTTGTTTAATATTTATTTATTTATTTATTTATTTATTTATTTTGCTGTGCTGGGTCTTAGCTGCGGCATGCGGGATCTTCGCTGAGGCATGAGGGATCTTTAGTTGGGCACGCGGGTTCTAGTCCCTTGACCAGGGAATGAACCCGGGCCCCCTGCATTTGGAGTGTGGAGTCTTAACCACTGGACCACCAGGGAAGTCCCTGTTTTTGTTTTGTCACTGAAAAAAGTGAGTTGATGTTTACATTTTTCAAGTCTTACCACTTTTGGTCCTGGGTTTCAGAAATGATGTTGATGATGCAAGAGAAGGTGGTTACACAGTTTGGGAGCCCCAAGGTAATACTCTAGAAACCTTTAAAAAGTAAACTGAGGGCTTCCCTGGTGGTTCAGTGGTTGAGAGTCTGCCTGCCGATGCAGGGGACATGGGTTTGTGCCCTGGTCCGGGAATATCCCACATGCTGCGGAGCGGCTGGGCCCGTAAGCCATGGCCGCTGAGCCTGCGCGTCCAGAGCCTGTGCTCCACAACGGAGAGGCCACAACAGTTAGAGGCCCGCGTACTGCAAAAACAAACAAACAAACAAAAAGTAAACTGAAACAGGGGGCAGAGTCAAGATGGCAGAGTAGGAGGACATGGAGTTTGTATCCCCTCACAGGCAGCCTTCTGAGGGAGCACCTACTGGGCACTTGTGGGAGACTTCGGACACCTAAAGGGACGGGAGGAATCCCCACACAACCAGGTAGGACGTGGAAGGGAAGGAAGGAGGGGTAAGAAGGGTGGAGGCAGGATTGGACCAGTGCCCCTGACAGGGGGACTGCGGGAGAAGAGATATTCCCACACTCAGAGGGGCCCACTCACAGTGAGGGGATCAGCGGGGATGGAGAGGGACCTTTGAGGGATCATGGGATCAGAGGGGAAAGTGGCCAGGATCTCCCCTGCCTGCTTAGGCCCCAGCAAGCCTGCTGGGGTCCCAGGCCTGGGTGTCCCCAAAGCCCACTCCAGCCACATGGGTCCTGGGCCTGAGCCCCCCTTAAAGACCCCTCTGGCAGCACAGGTCCCAGGCCTGAGCCACATCCCCACCAAGGCCTCCTCTGGCTCTACAGGTCCAGGAGGGCCAAGCACTGCCCTCCTTCCAAGGCTCCTCCTGCTGTGCTGGCCCCTGCGGTCATGCCTGTGGAGGTCTGCACCCCAGCTGGCCCGCGCAGGCACATGTGCTCCAGGCCAGCTTCAGGAGCAGACGCTGGTGAAAGGTATGCGCACAGAGGTGGGGTTGACATGCCGGGTCCAGAGGCCTAACTAGGGGTCTTTGAGGGCCTACTGGGGTGGCGGGGGTTGGCTGTGCCTCACTGTAGGGACAAGGACACTGAGAGCAGAGGTACCAGGGAATGTTTTTTTTCTTATTTTTTTATTCTTATCTTTTTTTTTTTGTTTTTTTTTTTTTTTTAATTTTTATCTTTTAAGTTTTTATTTTATTTTATATTTTGCTGTTGTGGTTCTGTTTTGCCTTATTGTTGTTATTTCATTTTCATTTCTATTTTTTCTAATATACTTTTTATTATTCTAACTTCATTTTTTATTCTTTGTTGTCGTTCTGCTCTTTTTTGTTTGCTGTTGTTGTTGTTGTTTTTTGCTGTGCCACGCAGCTGGCAGGGTCTTGGCTCCCAGGCTGGGGGTTGGGCCTGAGCTCCTGTGGTGGGAGTACTGAGTCCAAGCCACTGGACTAACAGCTAACTTAAGGCCCCAGGGAATATTAATCAGTGTGAGGTCTCCCGGAGGTCCTCATCTCAGCACCAAGACCCAGCTCAACCCAACTGCCTGCAAATTCCAGTGCTGGACATCTCAGGCCAAACAACCAGCAAGACAGGAACACAGCCCCACTCATCAAAAAAAAAGTGAAATGACAAAAAAAAAAGATGTTCTAGATGAAGGAGCAAGGTAAAAATCTACAAGACCAAATAAATGAAGAGGAAATAGGCAATCTACCTGAAAAAGAATTCAGAGTAATGATACTAAAGATGATCCAGAATCTCGGAAATAGAATGGAGGCACAGATCGAGAAGATACAAGAAATGTTTAACAAGGACCTAGAAGAACTAAAGAACAAACAATCAGTGATGAACAACACAATAACTGAAATGAAAAATACAATAGAAGGAATCAATAGCAGAATAACTGAGGCAGAAGAACGAATAACTGAGCTGGAAGATAGAATGGTGGAAATAACTGCCAAGGAGCAGAATAAAGTAAAAAGAATGAAAAGAAATGCAGAAAGTCTAAGAGACCTCTGGGACAATACTGAATGCACCAACATTCGAATTATAGGGGTCCCAGAAAAAGAAGAGAAAGAGAAAGGGTCTGAGAAAATATTTGAAAAGATTATAGTTGAAAACTTCCCTAACATGGGAAAGGAAATAACCACCCGAGTCCAGGAAGCACAAAGAGTCCCATACAGGTCAAACCAAAAGAGACACACACTGAGACACATATTAACCAAACTAACAAAAATTAAACTCTAAACTCAGAGAAAAAATATTAAAAGCAGCAAGGGAAAAGCAAAAAATAACATACAAGGGAATCCCCATAAGATAATGAGCTGACTTTTCAGTAGAAACTCTGCAGGCAAGAAGGGAGTGGCAGGATATATTTAGAGTGTTGAAAGGAAAAAACCTATAACCAAGATTACTCTACCCAGCAAGGATCTCATTCAGATTCGATGGAGAAATCAAAAGCTATACAGACAAGCAAAAGTTAAGAGAATTCAGCACCACCAAACCAGCTTTACAACAAATGCTAAAAGAACTTCTCTAGGTGGAAACACAAGAGAAGGAAAAGATCTACAAGAACAAACACAAAACAATTAAGAAAATGGTAATGGGAAAACACACATTGATAATTACCTTAAATGTGAACAGATTAAACACTCCAACCAAAAGGCACAGACTGGCTGAATGGATACAAAAACAAGATCCACATATATGCTGTCTACAAAAGACCGACCTCAGACCTAGGGACACATACAGACTGAAAGTGAGGGGATGGAAAAAGATATTCCATGCAAATGGAAATCAAAAGAACGGTGAAGTAGCAATACTCATATCAGATAAAATCGACTTTAAAATAAAGACTGTTACAAGACACAAGGAAGGACACTACATAATGATCAAGGGATCATTCCAAGAAGAAGATATAAGAATTATAAATATATATGCACCCAACACAGGAGCACCTCAATACATAAGGCAAATGCTAACAGCCATAAAAGGGAAAATCAACAGTAACACAATAATAGTAGGGGACTTTAACACCCCACTTTCACCAATGGACAGATTATTCAGACAGGAAATTAATAAGGAAACACAAGCTTTAAATGACACAATAGACCAGATAGACTTAACTGATACTTATAGGACATCCAAAAGCAGGAGAATGTACTTTCTTCTAAAGCACACATGGAACATTCTCTAGGATAGATCACATCTTGGGTCAAAACTCAAGCCTTGGTAAATTTAAGAATATTGAAATCATATCAAGCATCTTGTCCAACCACAACACTATGAGATTAGAAATCAATGACAGGTGTGGACCTCCCTGGTGGCGCAGTGGTTAAGAATCCACCTGCCAATGCAGGAGACATGGGTTCTATCCCTGGTCTGGGAAGATCCCACATGTCGCAGAGCAACTAAGCCCATGTGCCACAACTACTGAGCCTGTGCTCCAGAGTCTGCGAGCCACAACTACTGAGCCTGCAAGCCACAGCTACTGAAGCCTGTGTGCCCTAGAGCCCATGCTCCACAACAAGAGAAGCTATCACAATGAGAAGCCCACGCACCACATCGAAGAGTAGCCCCAACTTGCCGCAACTAGAGAAGGCCTGCATGCAGCAGCAAAGATGCAACACACCAAAAATAAAAAATAAATAACTTAAAAAAAAAAGAGGAAAAAAACTGTAAAAAATACAAACACATAGAGGCTAAACAATACACTACTAAAAAACCAAGAGATCACTGAAGAAATCAAAAAGGAAATCAAAAATTACCTAGAAACAAATGACAATGAAAACATGAAGACCCAAAACCTATGGCATGCAGCAAAAGCAGTTTTAAGAGGGAAGTTTATAGCAATACAAGCCTATCTCAAGAAACAAGAAAAATCTCAAATAAACAATCTAACCTTACACCCAAAGGAATTAGAGAAAGAAGAACACACAAAACCCAGAGTTAGTAGAAGGAAAGAAATCATAAAGATCAGAGCAGAAATAAATGTAATAGAAACAAACAATAGCAAAAATCAATAAAACTAAAAGGTGGTTCTTTGAGAAGATAAACAAAATCGATAACCCATTAGCCAGATGCATCAGGAAAAAGAGGGAGAGGACTCAAATCAATAAAATTAGAAATGAAAAAGGAGAAGTTACAACAGACACCGCAGAAATACAAAGCATCCTAAGAGATGACTACTACAAGCAACTCTATGCCAATAAAATGGATAACCTGGAAGAAATGGACAAATTCTTAGAAAGGTATAACCTTCCAACACTGAACCAGGAAGAAATAGAAAATATGAACATACCAATCACAAGTAATGAAATTGAAACTGTGATGAAAAATCTTCCAACAAACCAAAGTCCAGGTCTAGATGGCTTCACAGGCAAATTCTATCAAACATTTAGAGAAGAGCTAACACCCATTCTTCTCAAACACTTCCAAAAAAGTGCATAGGAAGGAACACTCCCAACCTCATTCTACATGGCCACCATCACCCTGATAGCAAAACCAGAAATAGATATCACAAAAAAAGAGAAAATTACAGACCATTATCGCTGATGAACATATACAGAAAAATACTAGCAAACAGAATCCAACAACACGTTAAAAAGATCATACACCATGATCAACTGGGATTCATCCCTGGGATGCAAGGATTCTTCAATACACGTGAATCAATCAGTGTGATACACCATATTAATAAATTGAAGAGTAAAAACCATGTGATCCTCTCAATAGATGCAGAAAAAGCTTTTGACAAAATTCAACACCATTTATGATAAAAACTCTCCAGAAAGTAGGCATAGAGGGAAACTACCTCAACATAATAAAGGCCATATATGACAAACCCACAGCAAACATCATTCTCAATGGTGAAAACCTGAAAGCATTTCCACTAAGGTCAGGAGCAAGACAAGGATGTCCACTCTCGCCAATATTATTCAACATAGTTTTGGAAGTCCTAGCCATGGTAATCAGAGAAGAAAAATAAATAAAAGGAATCCAAATTGGAAAAGAAGCAAAACTGTCACTGTTCTCAGATGACATGATACTCTACATAGGAAATCCTAAGGATGCTACCAGAAAACTACTAGAGCTAATCAATGAATTTGGTAAAGTTGCAGGATACAAAGTTAATGCACAGAAATCTCTTGCATTCCTATACACTAACAACAAAAGATCAGAAAGAGAAATTAAGGACACAATTCCATTTACCATTGCAACAAAAAGAATAAAATACCTAGGAATAAAGCTACCTAAGGAAGCAAAAGACCTGTACTCAGAAAACTACAAAATACTGATGAAAGAAATCAAAGATGACACAAACAGATGGAGAGATATACCATGTTCTTGGATTGGAAGTATCAATTTTGTGAAAATGAGTACCCTACCCAAAGCAGTCTACAGATTCAGTGCAATCCCTATCAAATTACCAATGGCATTTTTCACAGAATTAGAACAAAAAATTTTACCATTTGTATGGAAACGCAAAAGATCCCAAACAGTCAAAGCTACCTTGAGAAAGAAAAACAGAGCTGGAGGAATATCAGGCTCTCTGACTTCAGACTATACTACAAAGCTACAGTGATCAAAATCCCTACAGTGGTAGTGACTTCCCTGGTGGCATAGGTTGAGAATCTTCCTGCCAATGCAGGGGACACGGGTGATCCCTGGTCCAGGAAGATCCCACATGCCACGGAGCAACTAAGCCCGTGTGCCACAACTACTGAGCCCGAGTGGTCATAACTATTGAAGCCTGTGTGTCTAGAGCCCATGCTCCACAACAAGAGAAGCCACCACAATGAGAAGCCCGTGCACCACAACAAAGAGTAACCCCCACTTGCTGCAACTAGAGAAAGCCCCCATGCAGCAACAAAGACCCAATTCAGCCAAAAATAAATAAATAAATAAATTTATAAAAAAAGAAAAGAAAAGAAAGACAGTATGGTACTGGCACAAGAAGTACAGATCAATGGAACAGGATAGAAAGCCCAGAGATAAACCCACGTACCTATGGTCACCTAATCTATGACAAAGGAGACAAGAAAATACAATGCAGAAAAGACAGCCTCTTCAATACGTGGTGCTGGGAAAACTGGATACCTACATGTAAAAGAATGAAATTAGAACACTACCTAACACCATACACAAAAATAAACTCAAAATGGATTTGAGGCCTAAATGTAAGACTGGACACTATATAAAACTCTTAGAGGAAAACACAGGAAGAACACTCAGTGACACAAATCACAGCAAGATCTTTTTTGACCCACCTACTAGAGTAATGAAAATAAAAACCAAAATAAACAAATGGGACCTAATGAAACTGAAAAGATTTCGCACAGCAAAGGAAACCATAAACAAGAGGAAAAGACAATACTCAGAATGGGAGAAAATATTTGCAAATGAAGCAACTGACAAGGGATTAATCTCCAGAATATACAAATAGCTCATGCAGCTCAATATGAAAAAAACAAACAACCCAATCAAGAAATGGGCAGAAGACCTAAATAGACATTTCACCAAAGAAGACACACAGTTGGCCAAGAGGCACATGAAAAGATGCTCAACGTCACTAATTATTAGAGAGATGCAAATCAAAACTATAATGAGGTATCTCCTCATACCAGTCAGAGTGGCCATCATCAAAAAATCTACAAACAGTAAATGCCGGAGAGGGTGTGGAGAAAAGGGAACCCTCTTGCACTGCTGGTGGGAATGTAAATTGATACAGACAGTATGGAGAACAGTAGGGAGGTTCCTTAGAAAACTAAAAATAGAACTACCATATGACCCAGCAATCCCCCTACTGGGTATATACCCTAAGAAAACCATAATTCAAGAAGACATATGCATCCCAATGTTCACTGGAGCACTATTTACAACAGCCAGGACTTGGAAGCAACTGAAATATCCATCAACAGATGAATGGATAAAGAAGATATGTTACATATATACAATGGAATATTACTCAGCCATAAAAAGGAATGAAATTGGGTCATTTGTAGAGATGTGTATGGATCTAGAGACTGTCATACAGAGTGAAATAAGTCAGAAAGAAAAAACAAATATTGTATATTAATGCATATATGTGAAATCTAGAAAAATGGTACAGATGAACATATCAGCAAAGCAGAAATAGAGACACAGACGTAGAGAATAAACGTATAGATACCAAGGGGGGAAAGGAGGAGTGGGATGAATTGGGAGATTGGGAGTGACATATATACACTACTATGTATAAAGTAGATAACTAATGAGAACCTGCTGTACAGCACAGGGAAATCTACTCAGTGCTCTGTGGTGACCTAATGGGAAGGAAATCCAAAAAAGAGGGATATATGTATACATATGGCTGATTTACTTTGCTGTACAACAGAAACTAACACAACATTGTAAAGCAATTATACCCCAATTTAAAAATAAAGTGAAAAAATAAAGAACTCCTACAACTCAACAACAAAAGAACAAACAACCCAATTCAAAAATGGGCAAAGGAGGGCTTCCCTGGTGGCGCAGTGGTTGGGGGTCCGCCTGCCGGTGCGGGGGACGCGGGTTCGTGCCCCGGTCTGGGAGGATCCTGCGTGCCGTGGAGCGGCTGGGCCCGTGAGCCATGGCCGCTGAGCCTGCGCGTCCGGAGCCTGTGCTCCGTGGCGGGAGAGGCCACAGGGGTGACAGGCCCGCGTACTGCAAAAAAAAAAAAAAAAAAAAAAAAATGGGCAAAGGATTTGAATAGACATTTCTCCAAAGAATATGGACAAATGGCCAACAAGCACATGAGAAGATGCTCAACATCACTAACCATCAGTGAAATGTAAATCAAAACTATGACGAGATATCACTTCATACCCATTAGCACACCTACTACTACTACTACCAAAAAAGAAAAAAAAAAGGAAACAACAAGTGGTGAGGATGTGGAGAAATTGAAATCCCCGTGCACTGTTGGTGGGAATATAAAATGGTGTGGCTGTGGTTCATGTGTTATCGTGAAAAACAAACGACGGGGTTTGGAGAGCTTCCAGTTGATGAACACATTGATGTGCTGGGAGTGGGGCACACCTGGAGGAGTTGTGAAAGCTCCAAACCATTTCCCACATACCTTGTCCTATGCATTTCTTCCCTTTGGCTGTTCCTGAGTTGTATGCTTCATAATAAACTGGCAATAGAGAGTAAAGCACTTCCCCGAGTTCTGTGAGCCATTCTAGCAAATTATTAAACCCGAGGAAGGGGGTGTGGAGACCCCAGATTGATGGTCAGTTGGTCAGAAGCACCAGTCACAACCTGGGACTTGGGTTTGGCATCTGAAGTAGGGAGCAGTCTTGGGGAACTAAGCGCTTAACCTGCGGGGTCTGTGCTAACTCCGGGTAGAGTCTGCATTTAATTGTAGGACCCCTAGTTGGTGTCCAAAGAGTTGGAGAATTGCTTAATGTGAGGGAAAGATCCCACACATTTGGCATCAGAAGTGCTCTGTGTATAGAGGAAACAAGTTTCCTTCAACTATCCGAAAGAACTGAAAGCAGGGTCTCAAAGACATATTTGTGCACCCATGTTCATAGCAGGATTATACACAAACAGCCAAGAGGTAGAAGCAATCCAAATGTCCACTGACAGACGAATGGATAAACAAAATGTGGTATATCCATATGATGGAATATTTTAGTCTTAAAAAGGCAAGAAATTTGGACACATGCTGCAACATGGATGAAACTTGACGATATTATCCTAAGAGAAATAAGCCAGCTACTGAAAGATAAATATTGTGTGATTCTACTTTTATGAGGTACCTACAGTAGTCACATTCATAGAGAAAGAAAGTAGAATGGTGGTTGCCAGGAGCTGGGGAAAGGGAGGAATGGGGAGTTATTGTTTAATGGGTATAGAGTTTCAGCTTTGCAACATGAAAAAGTTGTAGAGGTTGGCTACACAACAGTGTGCATATACTTAACACTACTGAACTGTACACTTAGAAATGGTTAGGATGGTAAATTTTATGTTATGTGTATTTTACAATTAAATTTTTTTTTTAATTTTAAAGTAAATTGAAGCATGTCAACACAATCATTCCTTCATTTGCTGCCCTGTCCATCTGGCTCAGCTTCTATAAACTTAGAAAGTCAGAGCTGGCAGGGATTTGGAGACATAGTTCCATTTTAAAGATTAAAAAATGGAGGCAACATTGGCAAGATGACCTGTGAAGGTCTTGGTAGGTTAGCAGTGAAGACAAGACTAGAAAGAAGAGCTCCTGACTGGGCCCCTCCAGACTGGGGCCCTACCCTGCACCACGACCCCGATGGGGACAGTCCATTTCTTGATGGAGATGATAATAACTCTCATCCAAACCGGGGATCCTTCCCACACACCGCTGGTCTGGGGGGTCTGGCAAGCCCAGGAAAAAAATGTACCTTGGTTAAAGTCCATATGATCTGAATCTCAAAGCCCCTGAACAAACCTGGAAGCAGAAGAGGAGAGAAATATGACCAACTTAAATGTTGACAGGGCACACTGAGTATTGTTTTTTCCATTGAGTTATTTTGTAATTTTTCCCAACATGAGCCTTAAAAGGAATATTACCCTTCAAGGCAGACTGAATAAATGACCTACTGTTTTTCTGCCTGTCTACAATAATATCACAGTATGAGGTATGCATATAAATTATTTTTATTTTACTTTGATGACTGGGAAAAGATACCAACATATAAGATCAAATCAAAGCTAACAAATAACTCTACTGGCAGTTAAGTGGCTGATTTTATTAAAATAAAGACATGTCTGTTTAAACCAAAAAAATGTTCCCACTGGCACTTTGCTTTGGCTGGGACCTTTGAAATTAAGGCCAAGGTGCTGATAAGCACCCTCACAGCATCGGCCTTTTACCTCCTTTGAAGCACTCCCAGTACCTGGAACAGCACACAGATGTGTGGTCCACGCAAGTGCCTTGGAAACAATCCCTTTCACCAGTGGTTTATTTTGAGAAGATTCACTTTCAGCTGGTAAGGCTTTGCCCGGATACATTTCTCAGGGCTGATGATGGCTCCTCATGCAGCACATGATGTAGATTCTCTTTGCATTTTGCAGACATTCCTGTTGTGCCTTAACCAGGGGGGAGTGCCACAACCAAAACAGCTGGGAATATTCCCTCGTTCCCCCCAGTCTGCAAGCCAGTCTGCAAGCCAGTCTGCAATTCTGCCCCAGGTTCTAGCCCTTCAAATCTTGAGGGATGTTTTCTTCATCCGCAGGTTGTTTAGGTTTTAACTGGCTGTTTAAAGTTAAAAAGGAGTATCTCAAGCCCCCTGCCATGCTGAAAGGAGAATAAAAGAGAGTGAAAATAAATTCCATAGATGGTACAACCAACAGTTACTGACATCTTTATAAATACAGTCAACTTAATTTTTTTGATAACTTGGCTGTTTGTTTCTTTTTCTTTATTTTATTGAAGTATAGGTGATTTACCATGCAGTCAGCTTAACTTGAAGGGAATTATTGAGCCCTCTGTTTTACTTCCTCAAATTTGTGTATTAATCGATGAGAATTAACCCTCTTATTTACAAATCTTTGGGGGCAGAAAAAGAGCAGATCAAGTCTAATAGAGAAACTTGGAGAAAAAACAAGCACTTGGTTATTACTTGAATAAACTATACATTATCCTAAAATGGTGTCCCATCTCTGAGACCCCAAAATGCCTTTCAAAAGTATCTTAGTCACTCCTCCCAATATCCTTAGCACATGGCACTTCAATGGAGCACAGATTTAGTGAGGCCCATTTACAAAAGGAAGACACACAACTTAAGGGCTTTTCTGAGAGGAGGAAATAGAAAATTAGATCTCAACCCTTTGAATTTTCATTACATGTCCCCATGGTCCACATGAAAGTGTATGTCATAAAAAGAGATGAACTGAATGATTTAAGTAAATTTTATCCTAGAAATTGTAAAGTCAAAACACCTCCTGCTCTTTCACTTATATTAATCAGGCTTTTAAAAATTCATATTTTACTAAAATGAGTTCATTTAAAAATCCCACTTACCAAATATTTAACCCTACAAAGTTTAATACAGAGAAAATGTAGTCTCCACCTACTAACATTCCAATGTAGGCAACGGATACGTTCTGCAGAAAAAGAGACGATTAATGATTTTAAAAGTAAAGGCTTTAGGGGGAAAACTCATATATATATATGACACCTGAAACTAAATATTTTAGTTACTTTTCAAAGAGACTCGCATATAGTAGGGGTTCATGGAATATTGAATAAGTGGATAAAAACCATTACATATGGCTTTATAAAGAAAATGAAATAAACTATGGCACCATAACCACAGAAACTGCATTATCCATACCCTCTTCCAGTTAATACATAGGAAAAAGATGTAAGAGTTGGGTTGTAATCAGCTTTCCAGATTTCATCTCTTTACCATCATTGGGTAGTGAATTTTAATCATATTAGTCCTAAACTTGAACAAACTAAGACATCTGATAAATTACAAGCAGTACTCTGTCCAGTGTATTCTCAGAGGCCCTTGGGCAGCCAACAGAGAAGTCTACTGTTGAAGCACTCACTCACGGTAAGAGTTCACATGAACAGAAACACAAAGCAATTGCAGAACAGAATTTAGAACACCTCCACCCTCCTATTCATTAGTGTGTGTTCAAATGCATGTACACACATGCAGCATACACACCAATCCTCGAGTTAATCACCTTATAATTGAGTATAGATCTAGACTGAAAACAGTTCTTCACAAGAATTCTCTTTCTTAGTCAGCAAGGTTCTCCCAGAAAACCAAACTGTAAATCACAAGGTATCTTAGCACAGAAATTTGGAATTTTTTTCAGCTATTTCACTTGGTTTTCCCAGACCATCCCTTCCCACCATTCTCAATTTAAGTCATAATTTGTCTCTTCCTTTTAAATTAGCAAGTCTTCCCTCTGTTTTGTGGATTAGATTAGAAGACGTAGGAGGGATTACCCAGGCACAGCTGAAAATATCACAAGCCTCCACTCTTACTACAGCACGGTAATAACAACAATAAAATCAAACAGTCAATTCCCCAATTTGGTTGTGCATTTCAAGGCTTCAACCACTTACCTTGATGGCTCCAACCACCGCCGTCGTCAGGGCTGAATTGTAATAGCTGCACAAAAGTGTGGAGTACATCAACAGAAACCTGGGGCAAGGAAGAAAACACTTGAGTGTGCCTTACTGGTCTGGGTAATAAGCAGATTAAGAAGAGCCAGTAAGTGACCCACACAGGTATTTTAAACAAATAAAAAAGAAAAACACACCATAAAGATTTAAAAATACCTACATCTTAAAACATCTCAATAATTCGACATTTTCAGGAAAATGGTCCAGTCGTGCATTAGCCAAACTTTCTACCTTAGATGTCCTTTTCATTTTGTCTGTGCATTTTCCATCAGTGTTTCCACAAAAAGGGGATAAGGACAATGAGATTTTTTAAATGATCTGAAATCTTTCCTTTAACAGATGTTACAACAGTGGGTTTCAATCCTCTCTGTGTATCAGAATCACCTGGTGCACTTTTAACACCATGATGCCCGGCAGAGGGTCTCCAACTGGTTTGAGGTGGGGACCCAGCCATATGCCATATCAAAGCTCTATGGATGATTCTAATGTGCAGCCTGTTCTGAGAACCACTGGTGTAAGCAGGGAAAACCAGCTGAATGATTGCTAGCTTTGGACAAAGAAGATTTAAATAATGGATTCCACATGCCAGTGGTACTCCTGTACCTTATTACTAAAGTTAATTTGACAGGCATTCAACACTGACCAGTATATTGACACTTGTCAACAAAATGACTACAGAATCATGACCAAACACCAGATAAGAAAATATACATATACACAGGAATGTAGAATTCAATCAGAGGTAAAGAAATATATTCATTTCACTCAAGTAGTAATGAAAATTAGCTGTAACCTAGGTGGGGTGCAAAATTTCATCCACTGGAATCAGGTGATTAAATGTTGAAAGAGGTTACAATAAAAACTGGTTGAGAATGAAACTGGAAAGATACTGAGAGAGCATAACATGTTAGAAGGCATGAGCTTGGGAATTGTACTCTAAGAAAGGGCTCAGCCCCTAAGCATTAGGGAGACTCCCCCTGGGGCAATTTAGCACCCAGTCGCAGGTCCAGGACCAAACTTCTGATTGTTAATAACAGAATCTAGATCACAAACACAGTAACCGTTTTTGTCCTGAGTATGTTCATTACCAGGGATGATAGAGAAAAATATTAGAGATAACGTACATCAAGCTTTTACATTAAGTTGAGGAATAAACTCAATTACAAACAAATTCTGTAATCTTCAAAATAATGTATGTCTTTGTTATTAAGGTAATTACAATAATTTGGCAAGCTAGAGAATCCAACATCTTGGTCTTTGTGGCTTGTATTTAAAATGTGCAATTGATATTAAATTTGCAATTTTCACTTGAATGGAATAAGAAAATCTAAGTCTGTACACAGTATTCAGATGTTTAAAAGAAGCTGATTTACCACATTGCCAAGTTTGGTTTATTAGATTTCAAAGAGTTGCTAGGCTTGTAAAGCAACCTGGCCCATCAGCTTCTCTAGGGCCTTATTAAGGCTTGGAATTGCTGGAAAAATCAGGTAAATTACATTTGTAAATCACATTTTAAATGTTTAATTTTTTTAATTCACTAAGTTGTAAACAAGACTGATTTACAGTAAATTATTTAGGAGATTTCAATCAGTTAAACTTGGGTTAACAAACCACTAATCGAATAATGAAAGTAAATATTCTTATGTTAATATAAAAATTACTAGCTTTATAAATAGAGCAAGAATATTTATAAATTGGCTTAAGAAAATCTAAGTTTTTAAAAAATTTTTACAATTTTAATAAATTCAACATTAATTTAGAGTCCCAGGGAACTATAAATAATCCAACTTATGCATAAAGTGAAAAGATTAAAAAACTCAACCTGGTGTTACTTGGTGCCTGCTCTGCTGGGCCTGCGTAGTAAGAGTATATAACCCACAGCATCTGCCCTGGAGGAGCTAAGAGTCTAATAAAATAACAGAGATCACAACTCCCAGGAGGGGCCCAACCCAATTTCCAGGACACAGAAAAGCTTCCTGCAGGCTTCCTAAACTGGAGTGCAGCCTTAAACCCAGGACAGTCATGAATGTCCTTTATGTCCTATTTTTGCTTAAAATTTCCTACTCCAGGGTTTCAATCATGCAATGTTTTCTTCATTCCACATTTTAGTGAAACCACCTTGGCCAATATCCATCTAGCATGAGTGTGGGCCACTAGGACACTCACCCACCAGCTGGGCTGAGCGAGGGGAGGAGTCCCTGTCTCCAGCCTCCTAGGGGAGTCTGAATTAGCGACAGTCCTCCAAAGTGACAGATGGCATCTGATACAGGAACAGCCACTTTCTGCAGACAGAAAGGCTGCACTTCTTAGTATACCACCTGGGTGTCCCCAGAGAGGGTAACTATAAAATGACGAGGATCAAAGGAGTGTATTAAAACTTTTTCTAAGAAACATGATTTATTTCTATATGTAAATATGTACCTACACAGTCCTTTGGCTAAGACCAAGGTTCTGAATTAAAAGACCCTCCATTAACTCAGTGCAAAGGAAACCACTTTTAACACCAAAAATGTCAACCTCCACATGACAGTTTTGATTTTAGCATCTGTGAATTAATAAAATGTAAAGATATTTAAAAGCACTGCTCAGTAGATTTCTGTCATTACGTACTTATAAAATCGTACTTATCATCTGTGTACATTTGAAAAATAATGGCACATACAAAAGATACACATTTATTCAGACAACAGATACCAGCTGGTGTTTTGGCTTATAGGGCCCCAAGGGATGGAGGTGCCCATGTGAAAACCCCTGAACCAGAACCCTTGCTCAAAGGTTTCTTCCTGTTTCTGAAAAATAACACAAAAAATAACTGATTAACCCAAAGTTGGACGGCACACTCGTGGGAGTCACAAGCAGAACTCAAATGGCCTTGTTTACAACTTGTTGCTGGTTACCATTCCATGTACAAGCATACATAGAAATCCAACACGAATGTCCAAATAATAAAATGCTACTTTTACACTCCTTCCACCAACCACGATTGTACCCAAGCACATTACTCTCTTATTTCAGATTTCAAAGGAGTTCAAGTAATCTCATCTTGCCCATCTCTGGTAAAAACTCGCTCCTACCCCAGACCTCAGTGGTGTGCCAGGGAAGCCAAAGTCATGGGATAAATATGATCTATTTTCCTGGAGCATCGATTTTACACTACAATTTGGTTTGTTGGGAAATGGTGGAAATATCTGCACTCTTTGAAGGTTCTGTCACTCCTGTGCCCAAGCAATCAGCAGAATCCTATTTTGTCTTGGACCCTACATCTTGGCAGGATCAGTGAAGGTTCAAAGAATAGAACATTTTTTATGCTGTGAGTAGGGAAAATTGATACATTTGTGTTTCTATTAAGGAATATATTACTGCTTCAGTGAGATCAAAGAGGCTGCTACTAGGGCAGAAACAGATTAGGATAATTGCCTCCAGGGCTTAGGGGCTGGTGCCAGATGCTGGTGTGAATGAACCAGAACCTGTCACTTCTTGGCAAGATTAAAAAGAACAGCAGAGATAGCTTTTTAAAATCTAGTTTGTCAACTTAAATTTCAGTCTTATTTTACCTCTACCTGCATTAAATTATCATGGCTCCCACAATCCAGTTTACCTGCCTGATGCAATTTCACTTCATCATATGCTCTATTTACAAACTCTTGATTACAAATAGCATTTCTTAAAGCTGAATCATTCACCATAACTCAGAAGAAAAGTCTGCTCTTCTCACCATTCCACTGGCTTCTTAACATACAGTTTTAAAGTGTTATAATTTTTAAATTATATTTTCAACTCCGGATAGAGGGTTGGTGGTCAGAGAAAGTAAGTTTGAAATGCAAACTTGAAAGCAGTGAAAATAAGAAAGAAGCTGAGAGAGAGTTCTCTGGAGTCAAGGGTTGGAACGCGCACATGTTAGTCCTGAGGCTCCTTGAGCATGAACCGAAGAGAAGGGACAGCCAGTTCCAGTTGTTCTGAAAAGCAAGGATATGCTCAGAAGCTTACAATGGTTTCTATTACTGCAAAGAAGCAAGTGACCTGATCATAGTGTCCTCTGAGTGAGAAACTGTAAGAAAGCAGGATTCTTAAAAATGTACCATGCCAAAATGGAAGTTTCCTTCTAGAGCAGTTTCAGAATTAAAACTTGGTGGTTGAAGATGAAGTAGACATAACAGAAGAAAAACTATTGAAGTCATGGGCTATAGGCAGAACCAAATCTGTCTGGGGTGAAAAAGGATGGCCAAACTGAACAGGCTGGACTCACGAAATAGAAATATTAACAACAACAATAGTTAACACTTACTGAACGTTTTCTATATGTCTACACTAAGTGTTCTTTACTCATTCAATCCACATAACCTTATAAATTAGCTACATTACCTCATTGTTCCCATTTTAAAGATAAGGAAATTGAGGCTCAGAGAGGGTAAATAACTTATCCAAGAACCCAGAGCTAAAAAGTGGCAAAGCCAGGATTCAAATCTAGGCCATCTGATTCCAGAGTACAGGCACCTGTTAGAATGATGCCATGATTTTAGTGTCCTCAAAAGACCCACTTAAAAAATTGAGACCTACCTAGTTTTTACCCTTAAAGTTGTAGAATCTGAAATATTAATGTTTTCATCATTTACTGATTTATTTTTAATTACTATGCCTTTATGACATTTTTACATGCAAAATGACTACTGATAAAATACTGATTAAGAACGTTTATAAAGAGAGTATTTGTTTTCTAGGAAGCACGTTATTAATTGGAAAAAAAAGGCATGTAGTTGTAGATAAATAGGGTCAAGATTCTGACAAAGAAGCCCCAGAAGTGCCAGCTCAGGCACTGCCCACCCCACCACTCACTGCAGACAGCTGACGTCAAAGGGTTTATTTCTTGGGACTTCCCTGGTGGCACAGTAGTTAAGAATCCGCCTGCCAATGCAGGGGGCATGGGTTCGAGCCCTGGTCCAGGAAGATCCCACATGCTGTGGAGCAACTAAGCCCATGCACCACAACTACTGAGCCTGCGTGCCACAACTACTAAGGCCCGCGTGCTCTAGAGCCTGCGTGCTGCAACTACTGAAACCCACATGCCTAGAGCCCGTGCTCTGCAACAAGAGAAGCTACCACAATGAGAAGCCCACACACCACAATGAAGAGTAGCTCCCACTCACCACAACTAGAGAAAGCCCGCACACAGCAAAGAAGACCCAACGCAGCCAAAAATAAAAATTTTTTTAATTAAAAAAAAAAAAATCTTGATCTTAGTAAAAAAGGAGACCTTAGGGACTCAGCAATAGAAGCTAACCAGCTGGAGCCTGAAGCAAGTTATAAGTCCCTCTTAATACTGGGAGGGACTTTAAGTATCATCTAGTCCAAAGCCCTGGTTTTAAATATGAGAAACCAAGACTGGAAGGGAAAAAGAACTTGCTGGAGAGAATACTCACTGAGGCCTCACAGGTCAGATGGGGCAAGTTTAGCAGAGAAGACCAGGATTGATGAGTGCTGTACCTGGGCCTTTCATGTTCATACTTGTTTAATCCTCACAGTCAATCGGGGGTTACACACACACACACACACACACACACACACACACACACACACACACACAAAAGGGTTTACTTCTGGATTTCCTTCATGGAATGGCTAAATAGTAAAGTGCAAGTGAAAAAAAAAAGACAAAACAAAACAAAAATATTATCAAGTTTATAATGACATGAGATAAAACTAAAACTTGGCTCTGCTGTTCACAGGTGAACATGGGCTTAGGCAAGGAAACGTGCTGGTCTGAGTTTGTGTGATATGGGTTGACTTTTTTTTAATTGTAATGGGGGGAAAAGGATGATTTCACAAAGGGTAACTCACAAACACAGCTTAGTAGATTTTTTTCAAAGTTATATGTTCTCAGTCAACAACTGGGAAAACTACAAATATCCTACTACACTTAGGCATCCAACAATGGCTGCCTAAGTACTGAGAGCACTTAGTACTCACCCACTGCCAAACAACCAATGCCTGAAAGAACACATTATTTGAAAGACTGTTGGTTTTGAAAGAGGCACAAGAGCTTGCCTAATATCCCCCCTTTGGAAAAGGGAGAAACTGGGTACAGAGTGATAAGGGGATTTGAGCCAGGCAGGCATCAGAGCAGCAGACAATAGGTACAGGATCAGGGTGCTTCAGGGCAGAGGCCATTGCAAAACAGCACTGTCTGTAAACTGAGCCCTGGGTCAAACCCCAAGTGAGAAGGGACACTAGCCCACTGAGGCCAGACCCTCAAAAAGGCCAGAGTGGTCCAAGTCAGGGGCACACCTGGCTACCAACTAGACTAAAAACAATTTGTCCCTTCAGGAAAGTTTCTCAAGTTCCTATTTTCAGTCCACAGGACTGATTAAGATTAAATAATATGCTCACAAATCACAGGTCACCAAATACACAAGAAAGCAAACCATAATGACACTCACAAACTACATATTTAGTCAACCAACTACATATTTAGATTCTCAAGAACTGCAGATATTAGAATCATCAGATGCAGAATACAGAATAGTTATGTGTGTAATATTTAAAGAAATAAAAGGTACAGTCTCAAAGATGACCAACAAAAGAATGTTAAGAATGAACAGATAAGTTTGAAAACAAACTGTGGAACTTTTACAAATAAAGTATAAAATTGTTAAAATCAAAAACTCCAGCAGGGAGGGGCAAGATAGGGTAGGGGATTAAGAGGTACAAAGTATTATGTATAAAATAAGTAAGGTACAAGGATATACAGTACAACACAGGGAATATAACCAATATTTTATAATAACTCTAAATGGAATATAACCTTTAAAAACTGTGAATCATTATGTGGTATACCTGAAACACATAATAATGTACATCAGCTATACCTCAATAAAAAATAAATTTAAAAAAAACCTCCAAAAAACAGGTTAAACATTAAATCAGACACAGCTAAAGAGAGAAGTACTGAACTTGAGGATATACATAAATATTTTTACTGATGTGATTACGTTAACTGCAACTAAGATCAAGTTTAAGAATTGAAGAGTGTTGATCAAAGACTCATGAATTGTCTTAGTTCATTTACACACAATGAAAATTACAGTACTAGTAATGTAAAAAAATAAGGGGGAATTCATCTTTCTTCACAGGAAAAATCTTTTGACAAATAATTCCAAGACAGTCATTCAAAGACCCTTTCTTATGGGATAAGACACAGGTGCTTGTGTATACATGGAGCCCAGTCCAGGAAGGATACTCCAAAGACTTCAAAACAGCAGTTGCTTCTGGAGAGGAAAACTGCAGTGCCACAAGGCAGAGAAGAAGGGAAGGTGGCTTATGTTCCCTATGCATCCTTTTGCAGCTTTTGATTATTTACTAGTTGTATGTATTATCTATTCATGAAAAGGACTTTTCAAGTTTGGGGAACATATAAAAAGACAAACTGCATGGCCACTCAACAGGAAGCTATACCTAAGGAAAATTTTAAGAACAAAAGCCTAAAATTATTGGGCAATATAATGGCCTGGGCACCTCTCCTCAGAAAACACCCTGAATATAACAGGTACAACACTACAGAAAACGGTTATTTCCAAATATTTATGTGAGGTGAGAATCTTGGGAAACTTGGGACATTGTGACAAAGACAAAAAACACATTTGAATTTGATAGGGCAGCTGATTTTACTTCAAACTAACTTTCAGAAATCAATATGCAACATCATATTTTGGAGGTCACATTTAGCATGGGTCCCAATCCACTCCTCTTCTGCAGTGCTACTTTTCAGTAGAAGTTGGAGAAGCAAAAAGGGATTTTGACAGAGTAGACAGAATACATATTTTGATTTGACTTGTTAAGAGATACCATAGACCAAAGCTTCTTCTTATCTATGGCTTCTTACCCCAAAAAACAGGAAAGAAGAAACTGTATGATAAATAGAACATTCTTCCATTGGTTGAATTCAGTAGCCTATTATCAAAAAGAAAGAAAACTAATGGTTAGATTAATAATATTGGTTTTACCAGTGTGTACACTCTAGTACAAATTCCAGTTTCACAAACAGAAAATACAGTTTCAAAAATCCTGGGTAATACCAGCTGTGTGACATTGGGCTAATTATTTTTCCTCCCTGAAACCTCAGGCTCATTTTACAAATGGGGATTATTTTTTTTAAAAAACTTCCTCAGAAGGTCAATGTGAGGATTTAATGAAATTGTTTAGAAACTTACAGGTGGCAAGAACAAAATGACAGCTATTATTGCTGTGGCTATCATTAAATCTTTACTAATTTGTAGTCATAAAATCAGCGTGGTGTTTTTAATAAATAATATTAAAAGAAAGTTTATTATAAATTCAATAATGTTGGCAAGACTAAGAAAACTTAAAGTTCATAAACTGTTTTCAAGAATTTGCACAAGGGGCTTCCCTGGTGGCGCAGTGGTTGGGAGTCCGCCTGCCGATGCAGGGGACGCGGGTTCGTGCCCCGGTCCGGGAGGATCCCACATGCCGCGGAGCGGCTGGGCCCGTGAGCCATGGCCGCTGAGCCTGCGCGTCCGGAGCCTGTGCTCCGCAGCGGGAGAGGCCACAGCAGTGAGAGGCCCGCGTACCGGAAAAAAAAAAAAAAAAAAAAAAAAAAAAAAAAAAGAATTTGCACAAGAGGAAAAAAAAAAAGGGAATTCCCTGGCGGTCCAGTGGTTAGGACACGGAGCTTTCACTTCCAGGGCCCGGTTCCATCCCTGGTTGGGGAACTAAGAGCAGCCAAAAAAAAAAAAAAAAAATTTGCAAATGCTTAGGGAGTATCATGAACAAATAAACTATTGTTTGCTATTTACAAAGCAATCAAGTAATTGGGGTGGAGGAGCTGGTAGACAGAGAAGTTTAAGACAGCTTCTGCTCTTAGGTGAGAAAATAAAATTAACCCTTTTGAAAAGACAGGTAACAATAAAAAGGAGTATTTTATTCATGATTTGTCCCTTGCCTGCATCCAAAAATGACTTTATGGTGACTCAAGACTATATGTAAGTACATGCTGAATAACATGATTAAATATAAGTTCTATTCACTTTCTATTAAGCAATACTTTGTTAGCCAAGTTTTAGTAACTTTGTAGATTTAAAACTATTTAAATCTTTCTTAAGTTTATCGTTCAAATTTTTAAACCAATTAAAATGGAATTCTCTTCTCTGATTAGTACAACCTTGTTACACTTTACTGTCACTGTTTCATTAGTAACACTTTGACCACCTCTTATGAAAAAATACACATTAAATGTTGATAACTGCCAAACCTGGTTGATGGGTACATGGGATTTGTTATACTATTCTCTTTCCTTCTGAACAGGTTTGAAAGTTTTCATAATAAAACTTTTCTTTTTAACACTTACTTGTGAAATAAAAAATATAATAAATATAAATCTGTCTTACTGGCAAGCCCCAAGCTGATCAAAGGGTCATAAAACATCCAGGACAGTTTATACCAAGACAGTCAAAGATCAAAACCAAACAGAAACTTATGGAAAACATTCTGTGTCTGAAAAATTAAATAAGATTGTGAATAAGAGAAAAGCATATGCCCCAAACTTCAAACCAAAGGTAGGAAAACACTTATTTACTCAAAGAACTGGGAGTATTTATGAAAACAGTATACAAAAACTATATATTCTTGATACCACATAAACCACTGAGAGCTATGTAGTAATTTTCATAAAAATACTTGGATTCATTGCCAACCTAAATTTTGATAGATTTTAGTTTTATTTTGTTTCTTTAATAATGATGAGGCTGTGCTGGTGGCATTTTAAAAAGTCATGTGGCATGACATTTATTTGAAAACACAGAAAATAATTAAAGATGAGTAACAATATTAAGTACTTTCTCATTTAGACTCACTATTGTTATGAAAATATGTTGCAGTGTGAATCTTTTTCATTTTTCATTAATGTGTTTTTTAATCAGAAAAAAAGTCCTATTATTTATCCCTATTCATCAACTGCAACACACTAAATGTACCTTGAACTTATTGCAATGATTCAAATAACTAAAGAAAGTTCACCCACTATTTTCCAGGGGCCTAATTTGTTAACAAGAGGAGCTGGCATTATTGACTTTGTCAATCACAGATAGAATCAAGGTGCTATTACCAGATCTGCTGACTGAGTTAAGTCGCTGACTGTGTAAGTCCAAGGTCCAAGAGTGAACCCCCAGTACAGTGAGTCACACACACGAGTCTTAACACAATCTCTGACCCCCTACAGTCAACCGGGAAAAATGACTCATCAAAGTACTCCATTAACAAGAGAAGTTAACCTTTCACTCGAATTCCTCAATTAACTTTCAATACAATCAAACCAAACTTGGCAAATAAAATGCAATTTTATATTGCAGACTAACACACCTAATTATGTAAGTTCACTACTTTTTTGTATTTGGTTCACAGTCTAAAATGGATTCAGCCATGGTTAAAAGTGACCAACTGGAAGAAATTCATAGTGATTCAATGAACACAGAGCAAAACAACATTAGTAGTGAAAATCTTACTATTTTTTCCTACAGAGTTTTTTTTTTTTTTCTACAGAGTTTTTTAAATTACTGATTACAGTGTTATCTCTTTTGGCATCTCTTATCATATAATAATTTTAAATTAGAGCCAAATTTTTAACTTTATGACTTTCGTATCTTTGTCATCTTATAGAAGGCCTTTTCTTACAGTCTCTTACAGAAAAAAAATATTTTTTTCTGATTATAATTTTTCTTATAAACTTTAAAATTAAATCTATATATTTAGCTCTGATCCATCTGGAATTTCAGTGAACAGTTATCATTGCTGGGGCTCTAAGGTAACTATAGTAACTTCTGTTTGAAATCTTAAGAGACTGATCAAATAGAAGAGGCTAGATGGGTAAATACTGAGATATTCCAGCATCGAAAGCCAGAATAGGAGCATAATATTCTCCTAGAACACCAGGATCGAATAAGTTAAGGTAAATGTTAGGCCTCTTATACTTTCTAAGCTATAAGTGATAGGTTATAGTTTTTATCATATGTGAAGGAAAGAAACAAACACTTTTCATATACTGATACAAATTTAAAAATTGAGGGGCTTCCCTGGTGGTGCAGTGGTTGGGAATCTGCCTGCCAGTGCAGGGACACGGGTTCAAGCCCTGGTCCGGGAAGATCCCACATGCCGCGGAGCAACTAAGCCCGTGCACCACAACTACTGAGCCTGTGCTCTGCAGCCTGTAAGCCACAACTACTGAAGCCTGCGTACCACAGCTACTGAAGCCCATGAGCCAAAAGCCAGTGCTCCGCAACAAGAGAAGCCACAGCAATGAGAAGCCTGCACACTGCAAGGAAGAATAGCCCCCACTCACTGCAACTAGAGAAAGCCTGTGCGCATCAACGAAGACCCAACGCAGCCAAAAATAAATAAATAAATTATTTTTTTTTAAATTGAGATTACAGTAGATGATGTGTTTCTAGAGCCAGACAGCCTCCTGGATCTATCACTAACTGTCCTTGGAAAGTTTTTTAAACACTGTGCCCTAGATTCCTTGTCTATAAAATGGGGATAATAATAGTACCTTCTCCTCGAGCTACTGTGGGAATGCAACGAGACAGTTCATGTAGAATCCTTCAAACAATGTCTGATAGAATAATTCCTCAATAATTATTAGCTATTTTTACTATTACTTGAGAAAGTATAATAATTCTGCATGGTAATCATTACAAGCAGGTGGCAACTTCTGAAAGCACCATGCTATAAGTTTGTAAGTCAACGATTTAAATGTGGAAATACATATTCCTATTGAAATGCTGTTATAAATTATTAACATAATACACGTAGTCTATTTTCAAAAGGTACCTAAATTCAGTTTCTGGTCACTATGCCATTTATAACACTGTTCCCATAGGGAAATGTGCTTTTAGTTTCAATCAGGTGTTCTAAGAGTTCCTAGAAGTTTCTAGATTTCTATTTCTAGAAATAAATATATATCTGAAAGGCTATAAAGTACCAGAACCTCAGAACAGATAAACTCCAGAGACTCAAAAGAAAAACTCATTTTTATGATAATGAAAAGAGACAAGCCGGTAGGACATTGAGGGCTCATAATTTCACCTTGTTTATGTAATGCTGCTGACACTAAATTGGTTTAATTGATGGTAGCTGAAAAATAAATAACGTGTTTTTTAGATATTCTGCCCTGTTCATCATTGCTAGAGGTATATGGGGTGCTTACCTTAACTTCCAATATTCTGAACTAACAGTGAGGCCCAGGTTCACACACTGAGACCCCTTTAATCAAAACTGGGGTTTCTTGGTAGTTTTCAATATAAACATATGGAAATGGATGTTTACCCCTGGGGACATTGCTGCTAAGCCGGTCAACCTTTCTCTTGTTCTGAGAAAGGAACTGTACAAGGGAGAAAGTATAGTTCTGAGAAAGAACAACAAGCCCTGACATTCACCCCAGGAGTCTCCGGAATCTGAAACCTTCTAAAGTCATTCAAACCCCTAAAAGGTGACAAATGGGATTGAGGCTGAACCTGTGTGCACCACACAACCATGCTGACTGTTCAATACAGAAATGCCATCAACGTCTGCCGCTGGGGTGGGGGCAAAGGTGGGGGACTGTGAACCCCACCCCCAGCCCAGCAACAACAGGGTTCATGAAGGTTAATGACCAGCCCATGGTGTGGAGGGGGACGTCTGTGGGAGAGGCCAGAGGCCACACTAGACCAGGATTTTGCCCAGCACACATTGTTTCTCACATGAACTTAAAGTGGTTTGTCTGGCAACTTTCTGAGCCCGCACATTTCAAAGTAGTCATGCGGATGTTATGGGGTGAACATTCACTCTTCCTAAGAGATACCCACCCCCCAACTGGGCCTCCCATCCTTATACTAATTTATCATTTTATTTGTCTCTGACAGGTGTACAGCAGATAAGGTGAACAGGGCAAATACCAAAAGAACAAAACCTTCTCAAAATTCAAACGTAGATCCTGGAATATTTAGAAGCAAATGCCATGATGTCTGGGATTTACTTTAAAATATTCCGGGGGGAAAAAAGTGAGAGCAGGTGAGGATAGATGAAATAAGAATGGTGAAATGCCAAAAAGTGTTGAAGCTGTGTGATAGGTACATGAGAGTTCATTAAATTATTCTCTCTATTTTGTGTGTATTTTTCCAAATGTCCATAACAAGGGTAATAAATAGGTAAATCCATTTTTTAAACTATCAAAATCCCCTTCAAAGTTAACTAGCTTTCCCAGGATCCCCATGCCAACAAAGGGGAAAGTGAGACTCAAACTCAGATTTTTGTTGTTGTTTTGCAAAAAGCTTCAAGACCAGAGTTTTTTTGACTACTTCCTGCTACTCCCCACAGTTCTAAAGATAAATGCCAAAAAAAGGAAAGTGCCAAACGTATTACTGGGGGTACCAAACATCTTGCTTTCCGAAATCCTAGTTACCTTTATACACTTTTTATTTCAGTAAGTACCACAGGTTAAATATTAAAATTTTAAACACTGCTAAGTAAGAATGAATGACTGTCATCAGCTCACCTGGCGAAGGTCTCCAGTAGAGACACTAATGATAAGAGTTGGGATAATCATGAAGCAGGCATTGTAGAAAAGCACTCCATATTTCCCTAACTCCTGCAAAAACCAAGAAAACTCCACTCAATTTTAGAAATATGAAGCATCAGATTTCCTGGAGCCATTTATTTTATTTTATTTTCCCCTGAAGCTAATTATACAACCATGTACTTATGCAGAGTTAGAACATGCATTCTGACCAGCTCTGTATTGGAATATTTTCAGCAAATTTCTGATGTAAAATGCTTCATTTCAAGTGTACTGTGATTTCCAAAAAAAAATTTGTTTTATCCAAAAAATGACAGATAAAATGGATGGAGATGGATGGACTCCGAGGTTCCATCCATCTCTAACATTCTAATTGTTCTTTTTTAAAAAGCATGTTATTCAAAATGGGAAATCTGGAACAAAGTAAACAGCATTAACAATATTAATATAAACAGAACCCCTTAAAAACATCTGCTCTTTTTATTAAGGAACAGCAGGGTTAAAACACCAGGTATCTTGTTTTCTAATCTTGCATAAACTTAATTTTCTTTAGAGGCTACATCCACCACTTTCCATACAGGGTGACATACTGTGATTCTCAAAAGACAGCAAAACCAGTTTTGTAAAACTGCCACCATTAAAAAACAAATGGTAGTGCAGAAAAATACAGCCCGCAGATAAAAAAACAGCTCATAGGAATAAGCCTGTCCATCAGAGAGAACACCCTCACTCAACACAAAGAACTTGGAACAAAGAAACATATGCCTGGCCCATCCTCCAGAGCTTCCTGCACAGCTGGGGTGGGGGTGAGGGCTGGGAGCTCTGACCTGAGGGCAGCCACACCAAAGGAAAGCTCATCTGCCCACCCGCCCGTGACAGGACCTTATAAATTATCCATTCCAATCACCTCATTCCACAGATGAGGAAACTGAGGTTTGGAGAAGTGAAGGTTCCAGGTCACAATAACCAGTCAGCAGCAAAACTTGTATCTGTAACCCACATCTCCAGACTCTCAAACTACAGCTGCTTTCAGAATACTCCTGACTTCACATTGGTCACTGATGATGATGGTAAAAAAATCTTCTTCTAATTTTAATTTGCCTTTCAAAACAATCCCCTTTCTATATAGTATCCTGACTTTGCATCTAAAATAGTGCCCATTTTTCCCTTCCTACCTAATTTTCACCCAAACTTGGCAAGACAAGGAGTAACAAGAACCTATGCAGACAAGATAATTAAAAAGAAATTAGTCATCTGTAGATCATAACATATAAATTAAATTACATGTCAGCTTTACAAGTTCATTTTTTCATGTAATTTCAGTGGCCAGATGACAAAGCCTAAAAGCTAAAGGAGTGAAGATCTGGTACCTTTGGGTCCATTTTCTGTTTGGTATAAACACCATTCGCTGCTGTGAAGATATCATTCAGGAATACAAATATATAGCCTTCCAAGTTAAAAGCAAGGTCAGAACTGGGAGGGAGAACACAGAGGAGTATGATTATTCAGAAACTCACAGCTTGGCCTCAGACACTCTCTGTTTCATCTTTCCTAATCAAATCCATTTGTGATGCTAGTAACTACCTTTTCTCTGGCATATTTTCCCCCTGTATGGGGATGAATGGTTAATTCTTCTGCCCTGTCCCCAGACAAAAACAAAACCAGGCCTTCCGGAGGCTTAAACTTAATCACAACCGCTTAAAACCAGAGGGACATTAACCATCTTCCTTTGACTGCAAAGTCATTCTTTTGCTAACTGATAAATCGGCATGAGCCCTGCTTTTCTAAGAGGAGTGATTTGTTCAACCCACCTGTGGCTTTTCTTATTGTAGTAAATAGGGCCTTCCCCAGAGTACAGCCCTCTGGGGACAGCTGAGCAGTGACAGGGTAAAGGGGTCAAATGAGGAACTGACACCTCCATCTGGTCCCCAAACAGTCACGTCATCCACTAGCACCCCCACTATCCTGCCCATCAAAAAGGCAAGGCAGGGATCCATTCCTTCTCTGCAACTCCTCTAAGGCCCCTTTCTTCCCATTCTTTGAAGCATCTTCTCTTCAATTTCCATTTTAAATAAATAACACTAGTATAAAAATGTTCGGGGGGAATATGGCAAAGGGAGGAGAGAGTGAACAACAGCTAATCCCAGATGTGATGCGTTCACCTGCACTTGACCTTGCAAACAGTACCACACCTATGTCCAAATTCTTAAGTATATATTGTCAAGAAGGTTTCCTTTACCCTCTTTGGGTCAGTTTCTGGGGGCCTGCGAATTTAACTGACAACAGACAGAATAACGGGGAAAAATATACAAACTGTTTTAAATATTTTACATGCACAGGAGTTCACAGAAAAGAAATGAAAATCAAAGAAGTGGTCAGACTCTGGGGCTTAGATACCATTTTAACAAAAAAGAGGGTTTGGGTGTTAAGGAACAAATAAATTGTGGGAAAGGGACTAGGAAATATATAGGGGAAACTAGTGGAAGATAAGGGTTATTTTAATAAGGTTTGTTTATGCAGATTCATCTTGATGCTTACTCTCTGTCTCTGGTGATAAGAACTGCTTTTCTATTTCAAGTACAGGACCAAGGGACACCTTCACAAAGGCAAATTTATGGTCTACTTTTAGGCAGAAAAGAGACGGCAGAGAACTCTTCCCACATCTGTTGATTCTAAATTGCCTTCAACTCAAAATAATGCTTATGCCAAAGTGGCATATAATGGAGTGGCATATCCTTATCCCCTTCAGTATCAAAATAAGATTATTTCTAACCAAAAAGAAGGAAATAGGCAAAAACTGCATCAAAATCTGAATGCAAATTAAACCAGACTTTGCTTGAGGCTTCCACTGGCATTATTTACCTACAAATATATTTGTGAGAATATAAATTAATTTTAGATCATCATAAATCATAATTATCTGGCTCAATCACAATAGAACCTCTGAAAATAAGGGTTTTCCAGATCTTTCCTACCCACATTCAGCTCAGTGTTAAGAAGAGTCTGCCATTCCCTAAGATGGCAAAGAGATGAATGAGCAAAAAAGTGAGGATTCCAGAGGAATGGAAAGGAAGTGTTACTCACTTCCTCAGAGAGCCTAAGGGGAATTCTTGGAGTTTTCAGGTCTCCTACTTGAGGGGGCCAGGAATTCCCAACATCATTTGTTTAGGTCAGTAGTGAAAGCACAGAAGTTTGATAAGAATTTACTTGTGTTATAAATGGGAGCAGATTCATGGTTAAGCCATGTGATTGTCATTTAGGGCTGTTCACAGACATTATATTTCAACTTTTGCTGGTCATGTGACTTGCTTTGGCAAATACAATGTAAGAAGAAGTAACACATCACTTCTGGGGAAAAGCTTGGAGAGCCAGCAGACAATTCCCCACATGCCTTCTTCTCTTCTGGATGAGCAAGGAAACCCCCTTTAAGGCAGAGGTTCCATCACCCTGGGTCCCTAAGTAGCTACAATGGGCAGAGCGCTCCCACAGCATTCACTGATGTTAGTATGTATCTGGAGCGTGAGCAGAATATATCTGGTATGTTAAACAACCACGATGTAGGGGCTATTTGTTACAGCTGCCTAAACTGGCTCATCTGTTACCTGCATTTGATGAGTTAATTTGAGTGAGAGCAGAGAAGGGTGCGGTCACAGCTGGGCTGCAGCTAAGAACTGTGCTTGTTACCCACAGGGATATTATCCATTCTGTGGGTGCTGAGGAAGGGGAAAGCCGAGAATTACTATTCCAAGCTGGCTCTTGGGTAAAAGTTAGATGTTTTGGGAAACACTATTTACCCTTTCAGCTCACTAGAGTATCACCTATGAGCTGAATTCCTACTAACTGCTTCTGGAGATGTGCTTTCATACACACAGAGTCTGAAGTGCCATTCCTCATCAAAGACTTACATTTTTATAAACCAATTTTTGTAAAAGTCTTCAACTGGCTCTAAGTTAGTGGTTTTCAAACTGAGCTCCAAGAAACCTAGAAGAGAGAGGAGGCCCAGGGGAGACCTCAGCCCTGTGGGAGGAAGGCACTTTCAACAGAGCACCTCCCTTTTTTAGCTACTTCACGCATATGTTTTGTTTGAACAAAAGTCTTCATGACCAAAACAGGCTCTAAGTGTGGCTGCTTAATGTCTGTACCAGCACCATATCAGGCATGAAACACAGCACTGAAACCAAACAGGCCAGCTTTAAGGGGGCTGAGCTCAGCCACAGCTAGAATTGGAGAAGAGGAAGTTACAGATAAAAATGCAAATAATAAACCCTGGTCTAGGCAAGGGACTAAATACATTTATAACAATAATAAACATCATTATTATTGCTAATATATATCACCAGCTGGCATGCTATATTTTTAATCAATTTCTTTTGCTTATTATCTGTTTCCACCAACCTGAATGAAAGCTCCATGAAGGCAAGGATTGTTCTCGGTCTTGTTAACTGCTGGATTCCTCAGCACATAGAATGATGCCTGGCATATAGTAAATGCTTCAACATGTTTTTGTTGAATTT
The DNA here is from genome assembly GCF_964341445.2 of Mesoplodon mirus. Taxonomy (NCBI): domain Eukaryota; kingdom Metazoa; phylum Chordata; class Mammalia; order Artiodactyla; family Ziphiidae; genus Mesoplodon; species Mesoplodon mirus. Next base: position 39,298,816 of record NC_138976.1, on the reverse strand, counting down.
GGCCACGAACTAGTGTAAATCTTGGTTTATTATTATCCCATTTAATTCTCATAGTGATGCTATTAGGTGGATGATATTCTAATCTGCACTTCATAGTCAAAATAACTGGGGCACAGAGGTTAAATAGCTTGTTCTTGGTTATATAGCCAGTAAGTGAGGAGACTAGAATAAGGTTCTAGACATCCTGGCTCTGTAGCCCACACCTTATTTAATTTGCAATTAATGATCCAGAACTCTTGTTTCTAAATGAGTTAATGAAACTAGTTTAACTGAAATCCCTCCAACTTTTTCTTTCTTCCTTTCATTCACATAGGTTTTTCTTTTCTATTACAGTCGTCCCTCCATATGCACGGGGGACTGGTTCCAGTACGCCACACCCCCACGCCCTCCACATGCAGGTACCCAAATCTACGGATGCTCAAGACCCTTATATAAAATGATGTGCAGCGTCTGCATATAACCTACATACATCCTCCCATATACTTTAAATCATCTCTAGATTACTTATAACACCTAATACAATGTAAATGCTATGTAAATAGTTGCCAGTGCACAGCAAATCCAAGTTTTCCTTTAGGGAATCTTCTGGAATTTAAAAAAAATATTTTTGATCCATGGTTGGTTGAATCCACAGATGCAGAAGCCTTGGACACACAGGGCCAAATGTATCATTTATACCTTATAAATGAGGAAACTGAGGCACAGAGAGGCTAAGAAATAGCTGACAGAAGTTAAGTTTCAAACCAAGGAAGGTAACTGCACACATGCTTTAACCACTATGCTATAAAAGGAGTCCGAGTGCCTGCTTTCAAATGCAAACTTGGAGTCCTATTCCTGGTCAGGTATATTAATGAATAAGATAGTAGTCATGCACTGGTATTGGCTCATGTCCCAAACATTTAATGAGCGTATTCCACCCTTGGAAATATTGACCAATAAGGCATCACAGGATGATAAAACAAATCAGCTTACAAGGGCTTTATAAATCTGTTATTCTTCTTAGTCAAATGCCTAAGAACTTTTCAAAATTCTTTGTAAAATTTTTATATTGAAGACAAACATTCAGTAATAAAAGTATACAGTTTACTCCTTTTTATGAAGAAAAGATGTATTAATACCTTATAATGCTCACTCTATATATTTCTCAGAAATGTTCTGGCCAACTTGGAACCCAGTTTGACTTTCACAGGAACACATGGGGATTCCACTAACGTCAACAGATTTGTCTCTTGGCTGCTCAATTCAACTGCAGCCAGATGGAAAATGAAAAATGAGGAGGGGGCCAGGCCTATTGTCAAAGACACAAAGGAGTTATTGAGCAGAAATAGTCCAAAGTCTTACCCAGCTGCTATGAAAGCTCCAAGAATGATGGCAAAAACACTGACAATGATGTTCAAGGAATACTGTTTCCTGTAATAAATAAATAGCAGATGGATGGATAGGTAGGCAGACAGATGGATAGATGGATGGATAGATAGATAGATAAGGAAAGGAGGAGGAGAGGAAAAAATATAGATTATATTTTTAAAATAAACTGCAGGGCTTCCCTGGTGGCGCAGTGGTTGAGAATCCGCCTGCCGATGCAGGGGACACAGGTTCGTGCCCCGGTCTGGGAAGATCCCACATGCCGCAGAGCGGCTAGGCCCGTGAGCCATGGCCACTAAGCCTGTGCGTCCGGAGCCTGTGCTCCGCAACGGGAGAGGCCACAACAGTGAGAGGCCTGCGTACCGCAAAAAATAAATAAATAAATAAATAAATAAATAAATAAATAAACTGAAAACAGACATTGTTAACTGTTTTATAGCTAATATCTAATGGACAATGCTTTATGTAAAAAGAGTACTAAAGGTAACTTAAATGGATTAGGAAATCAGACCAAATTTACTTTATTTCTTAAGTAGTTGTCTTAATCTAATTACAGATGTATTTCTCTGTTCTCACTAGAAAGACGCTGGGACAAAATGCAGAAGAGCTCCTGCTGGTGGGTCTAGTTGGTATATACTTTTATCAAGCATCCAAAGATTAAGATAAAATTCAATAGTAAAACTTAAAACAGTGGGCCATCATCCAAATTTCATCCTTAAATAATCTGCACAGCAAAACCAAGAATCACCTTTTTAGATGTCAGCCTGAGTATCTTTATGAGAAATTTTTAAACCAACATTATAAAAATTTATTTATTCTGATGTTACATCATAATTACTGCATCAGAATGAATTTCCCTGATTTTCTGCACTCCTATTCTATACTATATACGTGGACAACTTTTCCTCTACATTCCAAAATCAGTGTATATTCCATCTGGCTCAGGAAACAGATTTACATCTGTTTTGGGGTTCTTTGTCTTTTTTTTTTTTTAAATAATTTTTGACCCCACACACATTTTATTTATCTAATGTAAAATTATAATTGTTTTTAAAAAACACTCATTACATTCTTAGGGAATCATGGAAATAGGAGACTGCTTTTAAGTGAACAAACCATTTGCCCTTAAGTTGTTGCTACTAGCACTTCAAATCAACGATTTGAAAAGATGACTAGATGTTGAGAATTTGCTAGGTAAAAATAATGTGGGGTGTGGGGAGAGGACACCAGAGGAAAAGAAGAAAAACAAAAATCACCCGAGTATGATGGTTTCCAGGAGTAAAGTAAGTGGAATGGTAAATTTCCTGAGCACGGTGAACATTGGCAAGCTGTCAGGAAAAGATTCAAGTATAATATCATCAGACACCAAGTATTTTTTTAATGCCTTACATTTTTAATTAAGCCCATTAATTTTCCAAATTAAATATAAGGAATTAACCTTAATTATCACATATGTTACTAATAAATCATATTTAATAATAAAAAGAAATGAAGATTTAATAATTTCACGCCACTTTTACTTACTAAAAATTCAAAACATCATACTATCCAACTACTACAAAGTTTGTGCTAAAAGATTATATGCAATGTGAACCAATACAGCCTCTGACAAATCAAGTTGGGACTATGTATGGACAGTCATTAAATGATCCTAACCTAGGACCTAATTACTTCTTTTTTTTTTTTTAATTTATTTTTATTTATTTATTTTTGGCTGCGTTGGGTCCCCGCTGCTGCGTACAGGCTCTCTCTAGTTGTGGTGCACGAGCTTCTCATTGTGGTGGCTTCTCTCGTTGCGGAGCACAGGCTCTAGGCGTGCAGGCTTCAGTAGTTGTGGCACATGGGCTCAGTAGTTGTGGCCTACGGGCTCTAGAGTGCAGGCTCAGCAGTTGTGGTGCACGGGCTTACCCGCTCCACGGCATGTGGGATCTTCCCGGACCAGGGCTCGAACCCGTGTCCCCTGCATTGGCAGGCGGACTCCCAACCACTGTACCACCAGGGAAGCCCAGACCTAATTACTTCTTGCTGGGAAACTTACCCTAAGATAATAACCCACAGGAAAGAAAAAAAATCATGCGCACAGACATGTTCATTACAGTAATGTCTTTGGGAAAAACATCAGAAATAACCTGAATATCAAACAAGGCAATGATTAAATAAATTATGATAAATCCACTTGGGGGAACATTATACATTAATTCTATAATATAAAACTTTACCACTCTTGAAAAACGAATGTTAAATAACTCAAGGAGGTGACAAAACTATGTAGAGTCTACAACTGTAATAAAATACATTCTGTATATGGAAAAAGACTGAAAGTGAGTATTTAAAATAGTATGTTAGAGGATAAAATTATGGGTAATTTTTCTCTAAAACTTTATGTAATGAGGCCACATTCACTGCCTTTCAAAAATACTTATGAATCTTTCAGCCACTCTCAAAACCCAGAGATTCCAGGACACAGCTCAATGCACAGCCACAGACTACCAGGGCTGGAAAAACACACCTCCATCTGCTTCCAATGTGACCCTGAGAAGATGGTGACCAAAGAAAGGAAAGTCAGAACCACAGCGTTTAGGGGGTGGGGTGGGCAGCTCCTCCTGACCAGACCTTAGGAGGGGTTTCACACTACAACCAGAGAGCAGTGCAGAAAGAATTTTCAGGAACTTCACTTAAAAATGTCTTATGAGGGGCTTCCCTGGTGGCGCAGTGGTTGAGAGTCCGCCTGCCGATGCAGGGGACACGGGTTCGTGCCCGGTCCGGGAAGATCCCACATGCCGTGGAGCGGCTGGTCCCATGAGCCATGGCCGCTGAGCCTGCGTGTCCGGAGCCTGTTCTCCGCGACGGGAGAGGCCACAACAGTGAGAGGCCCGCGTACCGCAAAAAAAAAAAAAAAAAAAAAAAAAAAGATGGTCAATATCATTAATCATCAGGGAAATGCAAATCAGAACCACAATAAGATACGACATCACAACCACTACGATAGCTATAATCAAAAAGATAGACAATAACAAATGTGGCAAGAATGTACAGAAATTGTAACCCTCGTACACTGCTGGTGGGAAAGTAAAATGGCACAGCCACTTTGGAAAACAGCTTGGCAGTTCCTCAAAATGTTAAACACAGAATGGCCATACCCCAGCAATCCTACTCCTAGGTATAGACCTAATCAATAGCAATTCTGTTCTTCCACTTCATCAGGCCAAAAACCATGAAGGCATCTTGGTCTTTCTTTTTCTCATACCCTACATATTATTCATCAGGATACTGTGTTAGCCCTTCCTTCTAAATATAGCCAGCACCCAGACTATGGCCTCAACCTCACACTAAAAATAACCAGGGGATCCTTGGAGAAATGGCAGGAAAAGTCCAAATAAATCTGGGACATCATGTGCCAGGAAGCAAGGAAGTAATCAAAGACTACTAGGGCCCTAGAACATAGGAGTCAACTCAAAGAGGTTCCCACTGACCTGAGATGATATAATTTGAGCATCAAAAGAAGTATTTATATAATGAATTAAAACATTAAGTAAATGAAACAAATAGAATAATGGAACAGAATAGAGAGCCCGGAAATATACCCACACAAATATATTCAACTAATCTTTGACAAAGGAGCAAATACAATTCAATGGAGATAGACTAGCCTTTTCAACAAATGGTGCTCAAACAACTGGACATCTACACGTAAGAAAACCTGAATCTAGACACAGACCTTAAACCTTTCACAAAAATTAACTTCAAAATGGATCATACACCTAAATGTAAAACATAAACTTCTGGAAGATAATGTAGGAGAAAATCTAGATGGCCTTGGGTTTGGCAATGAGTTTTTAGATACAACACCAAAAGCACAATCTGTGAAAGAAAAAAATGATGGTGGAGCTTCATTAAAATTAAAACTTCTGCTCTGAAAGACAGTGCTAAGAGAATGAAAAGGCAAGCCATAGACTGAGAGAAAATATTTGCAAAATGCATATCTCATGAGGGACTTGTTTCAAAAAAATGAAAATGCATGAGTTAATAATGATGGTAAAAAACAAAACAAACAAAAAACAACCACTCACTATTGAAGGTGACAGGACACTAATTTATTACTCTGAACATTTATAAATAAAGCTTTATCCTGCCTTTCCTGTATGATATGGTGAATGAAAGTTTGTATTTATTGAGGAAGTTTAGACAATTAATGTAGAAGGGGTGATATAGTTAGAAAATCATCATTTTTCAATTTGAAATGAAATAATGGATCTAGACAATGATCATCAATAGAGGCTAAAACCATTAGATGAAAAATTGATGGGAAACATTCTAATGAAGGGACCAGACTGACCCCTTAAAATCATTAAAAGTGGAACTGATCAATTAAATATCATTAAAGGTGGGATAAAACATTATGTGTCCCATGAGGTGATGCAGTAGAAGGAACCCAACATCACCAATAAACCTATGTTGCCTGAAAAATTGAATCTGAATCTGATCAAGCCTCTAGGACCAACTACCAGTTTATGGAAAATAGGGGAGACAGAGAAACATACTACATAACACCACGTATAAGCAATCTTCCTTCCTTCCTCCTCAGTCTCACTTGCTGAAAGCCCCCACAGCACCCAAGAAGCCTTCATCTTACCTCTTCTGCTATGCGTGTAGAGAAATGTTGAAGAACACTTGTAATAAAGATGTTTGTAAGAGCACTAAAACAAGAAGTCCTCATCTGTGAGGCAGAGACCCCCAGTGCAGCTGGGCAGCTATGAGGGTAACTGAAGGCATCCCCACACTGCAGGTGGGCTCAGAGACAGGGCAAGAGGATATGTGGCAACACAGCAATAGCACCTACCACAGGGAGTTTTAATACAAATTTAAGACAATTAAGGAAAATTGACTGTCCTAATCCCAGAAGGAAACAACAAAACAACTAAAATACGTAACTGAAAACAGTATTGGACATTTTGTTTTTCACAACAACCACAATCTGTCCTTTCCAAACAAGAGTGAAAAGCAACAGGCCTAATTTCACATTTCTCAGTTTTATACATACTTTCTCCTTCTGGTCTACCTCCTACCTGCCATTTTTCTTTTCTCCCTATACAAACAGGTTTCCTTCCATTACTGTCACCCTTTGGTCAGACTTTATTTTCCCATTATTCACATCTTTTTCATAAGGTTTGTCACCCTAATGTGTGTTCATTAGTCTACATATTTCACACCACGCTTTCCAATTTATAGGATGACTTGGTCTTTGTACACTTCTATTTTCATTTTTGCAGTGACTTTTAACAGAGTAGTCAAAGGACCATAAAATAAATGCAAATGCAGATTTCAGAAGTATATATCACATACTTGAAAATAACGTCTGTCATTTATTTCTCCTTGTACCAAGCCTGACCTACACCAAATCTGACAGAATATTCCTGCTTTTATAAAACTGTGATGAAACCAAAAGTTACACAGAACCATGTTCGTATAAATGAATCTTCCTGAATAAATCATACCTTCTCTAGCTTGATTTCTATAGATCTCACATTCTATCTTCAGACTTGAACATAAAGAAAAATATATCAGCTTTTTAACATTTCTAAAGCATTATCAAATTAAATTCAAAACTCTACCTTATTTTCTTAAAATATGGAATATTATTGTCTTCTATATGTAGCCCAAGCAATATCTTGAAAAATCAAAGCTGGTCTTTGTGACACTAAAAGCAAACAAGTGAAGACTCCGATAAACCATTATCCTGCACTCTACCTTAATTTACTTGTGCTTGATAATCCACTTATATGGTTTCCAACGTAGAGGAGAGGCAGAGGAAACAGCTTCAATAAAAAAAGAAAGAATATTTGGTTAGTACTCTAATAACACTTTCTTTCATATATAAAAATGGTGACATTCACTCCCCATCAGTAAGCAAATCATTCTGAGTTCCTTTCCTTGCAATGACTAAATTTTCCAGAATCCAGAACACATCATGAGTTTCTCCATGTGATCAAAAAATAGGTAGGAAGTGATATCCATAATCATGGTGGTGGTGTGGAGGCTGGATAGAAATGGAATTCTTGACCTTGCCCACATTAGTAGACTATTTCCCTAAAAGAAAGCTCTAAACAAGCACCTCTCTTAGGTGGAGACCCCTAGCCAGGTTGGTGAGTTGAGGATGGGTGTTTATCACTGATAAACTATATAAATATAGTTTATGAATGAGATTCAGAAGGCCATTGAAAAAGTATGCAAACTTCTGTTATCTATGCATATATGCACTTTTCTGGACAAAGGCAAAGGTCTATATCCCACTGATGTGTCACACAGTTGGTGACACTTTCAAAAAGTTGTGTATATGGGGCTTCCCTGGTAGTGCAGTGGTTGAGAGTCCGCCTGTTGATGCAGGGGACACAGGTTCATGCCCTGGTCCAGGAGGATCCCACGTGCCACAGAGCGGCTGGGCCCGTGAGCCATGGCTGCTGGGCCTGCGCGTCTGGAGCCTGTGCTCCGCAAAGGGAGAGGCCACAATAGTGAGAGGCCCGTGTACCGCAAAAAAAAAAAAAAAAAAGTTGTGTATACTGGCCACATTACTTTGGAGTTACTTTATTTGTTTTAAAGGACTAGAATAATTAAATATCTACCAAGGTTAAACAATGTAGCTTGTACTTGAATTAGGTTTACTGAGCTTTGAGCTCCTGAGTTATTTTCTGATTGTTAAGAGAAATATTATTCAGAACATGCTGAAAAAGAGACAAAATGTAACACCTAGTCTTCCATAAATAAAAAAAAACCCTTCATAAGCTCATACGATAACTTTTAAGAACTTTTTAACTAATATAATACTCCATAGCTATCAAGATGACTCCAACATTTCTTTTTCCACTAAAAAGACACTAAGCGTGCAACTCAGATATCTTTTGAAAGATTTTTAAATACTATGTGTCATCTGCAAAAAAGTTACAGAATTTCTTTATTAGGAAATTTGCTCAAGAAACATAAGCAAGAAAATAGATCCAGGACCTTCCCTTTTATTCATCAACATTGTAAATGAAAATTGTTTGGGCCTGCCATATCAGTAAACAAAGGATGTTGCAGCCTGATGGCTTGATAGCCACTACAGCCCCCCTGAAAGTGAGCCCTAAGGGAACTCAGGATGGAGACAAACAGGCTGCCCACTGCCAACCCCTCAGTCACTGCAGTCACCCCCATGGTGCACCCTGAGGAGACTCAGGATGGAAAGGAAGAGGATACTGCTCCCAGATAGCTAAGGTCACATCAAAGGAATAATTTCAATGAGCCCAGACTCTTGCATCTTCCCATACATAGAAAAGCACTAAATTCATTAGCTTGAGATACTATCTGGCTTTCTTTAACTAACAATAATCTTTTGAAGTTCCAGCTACCTGGTCTTTTTTGCAAAAACTCCTGTATATGCTGGCCCTTCCCTCACCTCTTGGGAGCAGTCCCTCAGAGCCACCTGAGCTATCTGAGAGACTGCCTCCTGGGCTTAAGTCCTCATTTTGTCCACAAAATAAAACATAATTCTCAACTTTTACGTTGCACATTTTTTTTCAGTCAACAACATTCTGGTTAACAGTGTACAACTGACTCAACAATCACACAGCTGGTGATATTACAACTTTAGAGGTTCTTAGGTGTTGAAGAGAATCACTTGTCCCTATTTCCATATACAATTCAAAATAAAGACAGTACTGACTTCTAGTTTCTGCTAACCATGGGCTAAATTATTTGTGCTAATTCCCCTGCTGATTAATTAATGCATTAATTAATCAACTTTATAATTTGATAAGTTAGAGATGCCTGTTTTGAATTCCAGGGGAACACTAAAAGAACTGAAACAGAGGAGTTCCACTGTGCACAATTAAACACTTTAATTCACCAGTACGATTTAACTAATTTAAATTTTAGGCACCTATGGGAATTCCCTGGCGGTCCAATGGTTAGGGCTCTGCACTTCCACTGCAAGGGGCATGGGTTCTATCTCTGATCAAGAAACTAAGATCCCGAATGCCACGAGGTGCAATCAAAAAAAAAAAATTTAGGCAGCTAATCATACAGCCTCAAAATACATAAAACAAAACAAAAAACCTGGCAGAAATGCCAAGAGAAATAGACAAATCCATAATCAGACATAATGGCTGTAGCAATATCTCTCTTCTCACATACTCTTAAAAGGTGACTTTGACACTCCCTTCCATCCAGAGGTAGTGTCTATGTCCCTACAGCAAAAGGCAACTGGAACACAGAAAAAAGGCATCTCAAAAAAACCTACAGCAAACAATACACTTAATGGCGAAATATTAAAAGTTTCCCCTTTGAGATCAGACAAAAATGCCCAGTATTTCCATTTCTATCAGCACTGCACTGTAGGTCCTGTGCTATACAGTAAGGCAAGTAAAAGAAATGAAAGTTAGAATGTTGCAGATACAAAGACAATATACAAAAGAAAGATAAAAATATGTAGCTGAGAAGTGGAATATGTCCTGCCATATCAGCAAACAAAGGATGTCACAGTCACCAGCCATTGCAGCCACACCTTTGCAGCCACAGCCTATGGTGAGCTGGTGAGCCCTGAGGAACTCAGGATATGAAAACACAGGATACTGGTCCCAGATAGCTGAGCTGCATATCAAAGGAATGATTTCAGTGAGCCCAGACTCTTGCATCTTCCCATATATAGAAAAGCTCTAAATTCCTTAAGTTGACATATCCGGTTTTCTTTAATTAACAATAATCTTTTGATGTTCAGACCACCTGCCCTTTGTTGCAAAACTCCTATATGTCCTGGGTCCTCACCTCACCTCCTCTGAGCAGTTCTCTCACAGTTACTTGAAATGCTGCCTCCCAGGCTTGAAGTACTAAAAATTCCCGCCGAATAAAATATAACTCTCAACTTTTACATTGTGAATAATTTTTTAGTGGATATACTTCTAACTTTCCAAATAATCTGGGGGTTTTTTGGCCGTGCCACGCAGCATGCGAGATCTTAGTTCCCTGACCAGGGATCAAACCTGTGCCCCCTGCAATGGAAGTGTGGAGTCCTAACCGCTGGACTGCCAGGGAATTCCCCTGTTTTTAAAAGATACATGCAATAGCCAAAAAAAAAAAAAAAAGATGTACCTCAGAACAAATCTAATAAAAACTGTTAGAATTCTATAGAGAAAATTATAAAACTTTACTGAGGGCAGTTAAAGAAGGGGTATGTATGCCATATACATGGATTGAAAGATTCAATACTTTAAAGATGTCAATTCATTCCAAATTGCGTTAGAGCTTCAATGCAATTCCAGTCAAAATCCCAAAAGGTTATTTTTCGTGAAACTTGACAACCTGCTTCTAATATTCACATAAAAATGTGAAGAACCAAGAACTTAGGAGGAAAGACTTGCTCTACCAGATAGCAAGACTTTGCATAAAGCAATAGTAATTACGACTGTGAGGTAATGGTGCAGAAACACAAATAGACAAATGAAAAAGCATGGAGAGCTTAGAAACATATGTGAACAATAGTACCATGATATAAGTGGCACAATATTAAGGATAAACTTTTCAGCTGAGTCTGTGACAAATGAAAAAATAAATGAAATTGTACACCATTACCTCACACCATGCACAAAAATCAACTCCAAGCAGATTAAAAACCTAACTCTGAAAAACAATATATCTTTTATCTAGAAAAATATCTTCATAACCTCAGAGTAGGGAAGAATTTCCTAAATAAGAAAAATAGTGATTAATTATTAAGGAAAAGACTGATAAAATTTAACTATTTTAAAAGTAAGATTCCTTTTCATGATAAGGAATACATGATAAAGGAATACAAGATAAATACATAATAAAGAAAATAAAAAGATATGAAACAGAGCGGGGAAATATATTTGTAATGCTGTGTATAACTAAGAAGAGGACTATCATTAATATATTTTTAAAAACTCCTACACAAATCAGTAAGAAAAAGACATCAACCCAACAGAAAAATGGGCAAAAGTCTTGAACAAGTATTTCACAAAAGAGGATATCAAAATGGGCACTAAAAAATGAAAAGGCACTCAACCTCATTAATAAACAGGGAAATGCAAATAAAAGTCAAGAAGATGTCATTATGCACCCACCAGATCAGCACAATTTAAAATGACTGGCATACCAAGGATTGGCAAGAATGAGGAGCAATAGGGACCTTCATGCACTTTCGTCAGGAGTGGGAACTGGTACAACCACTTGGGGGAACAGCTTGCCATTATCTACTCAAGTTGACAATATGCTCACCCTAGGAGTCAGCAGTTTCACTTCTTGATAAGCTTCCCAAAGAACTCACGCACATGTGCTGTTTTGGACTGAACTGTATCTGCTCAAAATTCACATTTTGAACCCCTAGCCCCCAGGTGACTGCATGCGAAGATAGGGCCTTTAAGGCGGTAATTAAGGTTAAATGAGGTAATAAATGTGGGGTCCTAATCCAATAGGACTTGTGTCCTTATAAGAAGAGGAAGGGACACCAGGAGTGCATAGGCACAGAGTAAAGGCCACATGAGGTCACAGTGAGAAGGCAGCTGTCTATATGCCAAGGAGAGAACTCTCATCAGAAACCAACCCTGTTGGCACCTTGATCTTGGACTTCCAGCCTCTGGAAGTGTGAGAAAATAAATTTCTGTTAAGCCACCTAGTCTGCGGTATTTTGTTATGGGAGCCTTAGGTGACTAATACTTGTGCATCAAGATCCAACTATCAGTATGTTCAGAACAGTACTTTTTATTTTTCTAGGGCCCAAACTAGAAACAACCCCAATTACCATAAACAGTAAAACAGATAAATAAATTGTAATATATTTATACAATGAAAATAAAATATAGCTACACACAACAATGTGGATGACTCTTACCAACATAATATTAAGTGAAAGAAGCAAGATACAAAAGAATATATAGAGTTTAATTCCCTTTATATAACATCCCAAAATAGGCAAACCTAAACTACAGAATTCAAGGATACATACAAATTTAGAAAACTTACAAAGAAAGCAAGAAAATTATTACTACAAAAGTCAGAATAGTGGGTAAAGAAGGATTGTGTGATCCCATCTCATGACGTAGGTAATGATTACAAGGGTAATTATTCATTCAACTACACAGTCATGTATGATGCCTTTTTTCCTATGTCTAGATCATATTTCACAATTGTTCAAAGTATTTAAAAATTATATCATAAGCTAAGTGTAAGCAACCCCAACAATATTCTGATTTTTCTTTTGATGATTGGGTTAATATCTTTCCTATACTTCAATATTTTGTTTTTCTCTTTTTGTGGATGTCCCTGATTATTGATGTAGTAAGTATGTGCTTAGTCGACCTGATGAATAATCCAGAGCTAGATGCCAGTGTTTTTCCAGGCCTGAGAGACATGGCAGTGAACAAACCATGTGAGGTCCTCACTCTCAAGGAACTGCAGTCTGATTTAACCTCCCTAAATCCAAAAATGTCACCATGATCGATCTAATACCACCTGTCGTATGGGATTGCTCTAGGAATTAAATGTCTGGCCTCATGCATGTCACTCAGCAACTGTACAATAAAAGTTAGTTCCGGGGCTTCCCTGGTGGCGCAGTGGTTGAGAGTCCGCCTGCCGATGCAGGGGACACGGGTTCGTGCCCCGGTCCGGGAAGATCCCACATGCCGCGGAGCGGCTGGGCCCGTGAGCCATGGCCGCTGAGCCTGTGCGTCCGGAGCCTGTACTCTGCAATGGGAGAGGCCACAACAGTGAGAGGCCCGCGTACCGCAAAAAAAATAAATAAATAAAAAAGTTAGTTCCATTCCACATTCCCAGGAAGGAATGGCAGGTCTCATGTTTCTAGTTCCACCGTGGGAAAAAAACTACGTATATCAAAATGTGTTTATTCATCATTCTACTCACAACTGTTATCAATCCAAGCTAAAAATGAAAATTTAAAACAGGGATCAACAAATTGGGAGGGCCCAAGAGATAAATCTAACCCATCTTTTATTTATGCAAATAAAGTTTTATTAGAACACAACTACACCGATTCATTTATATACGTATCATCTACAGCTGTTTTCATAGTACAGAGCTGAATAGCTGCAGCAGAGATGGTCTGGCCCACAAAGCCTAATTATTTGCTATCTGGTCGTTTACCAGATAAGCCTGCCAATTCCTGTTAGAAAGCTTTGCCATTTCAGAAGACACATAGTATTTATTTAATATCCATTGCTAAGCACATACTTTTACTATTATTATGTTACATTAGTGGACCACTGAATGATATGAAATCTTTACTAAGAAGTTTCTACCCATTGCCAGCAGGAAGCACATGTGTACAGAAGCGGACCTGTACTCTTAAGATCAATTTGTAATTCTATAGCATTTCTACATCTTCCATCATAGCTATATGTACTTTCCATCACATACCTTAATAGGAATTTTCTTGTCAAAATCAGGGAAGTGAATTACTTTATTTAGCTTGGACACATATAGTATCATTATGGTAACTGCCATCTAAAGAAAAGGGGAGAGAAAAACTTCAGCAAAATATCTGGAAAGACTATTTGAGGTACAAACACATCATCAAAAGAAAAGAGATTCACCAAAAATATATATATATCTGAAAAGTCCATTTTCTAGGTTCCAAAAAAATTATCATTCCTTGAAATATTAAAATTGTTTTTCTTGCCACCGTATAGATTGCATCAGAACTATAGGCAAAAAGTATAACATCAAATATAACATATATACGACATCTCAAGGGGATCAAGGAACGACAACAGTGGGAAAAAGGAACGGTGTCCCCAAAACTGACCAGAGTGACCACAGGCGGTGAGGCTGCTTGTTGATCCTGGACCACCCTTCTTATGTACTGAGCATATGGTCACCTTACCCCAGAAAGTAAGTGTGGGGATGAAAGGAAGGGGTAAGGGAGGCAAACTCCACACATAAACATATTTTGTAAAGTTTAATATTTCTATAACACAAAAGTCAAATTAAGAGCAAAACAAACTTTAAAAGGGATTTATTTTTCTCTCCAATCTAGCCGGTGTTGCAAAAACATCTCATTCAAATGCTATTAATCTGGATTACACCAGGTATATCAGAAATACTCCAGATTATTATTATAAAATAAAAAGTTTTAATATCATCTTTCTACACAAATTTTTGAACTTACTTTTCTCCACATTAGGATGCAAAAATTTAAGGTCTCCTTCAAAATGATTATCATGGATGCAAAAATTTAAGGTCTCCTTCAAAATGATTATCATCCTAAACCTTGAGCCTGAGTGTACAAACTTAATACTTATAATAGATTTATATAACTCAAGCCCACCCTGAATTATAATTGTAGTTTGTATATATGACTTACTTTATAATTCTTACAGAAATATACCAACACTTATTTAAAATATTCTACAATTCAGACTTTCTAAATTTGGTCTGCTGGCTTCTTCCCCCCACAAATTGCAAATCATAAACGTTTTTACCTTAATTGAGTACAATCCAGTGAATTTATTTGCCTTGGGCATTACAAAGGGCACATTTCCACATATTATTGATCTATTAAAGTACTTTTTAACATATTTTCACTCTGAACCATAAAGATATAAATTTTTTGACCTTAAGGAAAGATATTGTTTCCTCATGATTTTTTTCTCCCTAAAACGATGTGCAAAGAGTACCTTATTAGCAAAACATTTAACTAGAATAATGTTTAATCATATAAATTCCAGATTCACAATTTAAAATTTAGTTAACAGATACAATTTTTATAATTTTAAGTTTTTCTCCTTATAAACTAAAGGAAAATGAAAACAAAAAAACTTTGGTGCCTGTTACCATGTGCCTACTAGAAATCATCAGCATATGACCAAAAAAGTAAAAAAGCCACAAATTAATATTAATGGAAAATTTCAGAAACAGCCAAATGGAGTAAGTTTGAAAGTTTATCCAAGTTTATCCTTACACTTGAGAACAAACATCACAAACTTCAGGAAGGAAACTGTTTTGTTCGGCCCGTAGAGAGTTTTATGAAAATATGAATCTGCTGCCACCATTTACAAATTAGGGGGTTTGATGTAAAAATTAGATTTCCCTGATCCCTAGTGGGCCTCACCTCATCTCCCTAACCCTTTTCTTCTCAGGCACAGTGGCTTAAACTGTGCACACTCATCTGTTACCCAGCAGACCTTGGAGGCTTTCAGTCTGCTGCCCCCTTGCTTTAGAGTAATTAAATTCTATTAAGGAAGTTAAAATTAGTTGTTTTTTCCTACAAATACAACTGTTCTTAAATTGTAAAATGAAATAAGATGTGTGTCAATACTTCATGTTGTTTCACCAAAAGTACCATGGTCCTCTGCCAGCTGAACAAATTCGTAAACCACAGTCTTAAACAAAAGCACTTAAAATTTCATCATGTGTACTGACAACTAATTAAGAGGGTAATTTTTTTTTTCACTTACCTGTCCAATTCCAAGAACAATTGGTGATGGGAAACTACAAAGAACATAGAATAACAAATAATATTAGCAACTGATAAAAAAAGTTGAAGACAATATACAACACATAATGATAGGAGTTATTAAAAAGTCTTAGACTTTTTTTTCAGTCTTAGTGAAATTGTCAAATTTGTTCACTTTTCATTTGTTCATTTCTTTTCCATTTTTTAAACTGATCATTGCTAAACTTGGCAACTTCTATTGCCCCTTGAGGCAGACTGTCATATTAACAAACAACACAATTGTATATGTAGAAAGCTAAAGTAATCTGGGGATAAATTACTAGAAATAATAAATAACTTTAGCAAGGTTACTGGATACAAGATGAACACACAAAAAAAATCATTTCTATGTCTATATATCATAAAAACACAAAGAACATAAAATTTTAAAGGTATTCATTTACAATAGCACCCAAAAAACATCAAATAACACTAACTGGATATTTTATGGTAATAAGGAATCATTTTTACTTTTTTAGGCATGAAATAATATTGGGGTGGTAGTTTTTTTTTTAAACACATAAGTCCCTCTTATCTTTCAGAAATTCATATTGAAATGCATATGACATTTTAATACATTTAATACATTTTTAATTTGCCTCAAAATAATCTTGGGGGAGAGGTTGGGATTGAGAGGAGGAGTGATATAAATTTAACAAGGTTGTTGAAACTGGATGATGGCTACATGGAGATTCATTATACAGTTTTCCTTTTTTCAAAATAATATACCCAGGTACAAATCTAATAAAAGATTTCTAAGAAATGCCTCTACATAGAAAACTATAAATCAATATTTAAAAAATTAAAGAAGCCCTAAATAAATTTCATGGATTAGAATCAATATTGCAGTGAACCATTATCCACAAACTGACCTATAAAATCAAATCTCTCTGTAAAAACACGAGCAGGTATTTTGTGGAAACTGACAAACTGATCCTAAGACTGAATGCAAAGGCAAAAAGCAAACATGATCCAAGATAATCCTGAAGAAAAACAAAGTTGGAAGAATGACTCTACGTGATGCCAGGATTCTTTTTTTTTTTTGGCTGCACCACACTGCATGCAGGGATCCTAGTTTCCTGAACAGGGACTGAACCTGTGCCCCGCAGTGGAAGCACGGAGCCCTAACCACTGGACCACCAGGGAAGTGCCTAGGATTCATTTTAAAGTTACAATAAATGAGAGAGTGCGGTATTTGCACAATGATAGTCTAACAGGACAAAGCAAGAGAACACAGATGGGGACAGATACATAGCTTTATGGAAACCTGATTCATGACAAAGATGACCATGCAAGCAGTAGGGGAAAGATGGTCTTTTCACAAATGGCCCTAGGTAACTGGAATCAGAATCTTAACCCCTACCTCATACCATACTTAACAAGGTAGCCCATCACTTCACCAGGCTCACTCACTTTCCAGCCCTTCACTGGCTCCCAGTCATTCTCTCAGTCCACTAAAAAAGGGGGAATATCACCTAAAAACCCACCACCACCACCACCACCACCACCACCACCTCAGCCCTCAATCTGTATGTCAAAGGGAAACATACTTATTTCAGATAGGGTAAGAAAAGAATAAAGAACCAACCTACCTTATCAGAGAAAACTGAATGACTGGACAGCACCACTGTGAGAATAAAATGAACTCTAATGGAGGCCAGATGTGCCACCCAGACACCCTCTTCTGGACTGAAGCACTCATTCCCCAGTTGCTCAAGAGCAACTTCAGCTGAAGAAAGCTGCCTTGCCAATAGCACCCCCACTCCCTGAGAGCAGCCTGTGTTCCAAGCCTGTGTGTCTATGCAGGGGTATAAAAGCCAGGGGCTTTCACCCCAATTCAAGACAACTCTGTAGAGCCCTTCTAGCTCCAGAGGGCCTGGGATCAGGCTTTGTTGTGATAAAGCACAGCCCAGCTTCTTGCTCTACCTAATCCTGCTTCCCTCACTCCCCAACAGGACTGGGTCCCAAGAGCTCCGCCCAGTATACTTCCCCTGTATCTGAGAGTCTCCTTGCTTAGGAATACAACCTGCAACATGAAGCAAAATAATAAAACCACAACATAAACAAACAACAAAACAACAACAACAAAAGGCTTACAGAAGGAAGACAAAGAGATCAGCCTAGAAGAGAATATAACACAGAGAGAGAAGGCACCCTTTATAATTGCTTCCAGCTACGGAACACCTTAATAAGAAGATATCAATAAAACAAGAGCTCAAAATTGAGATAACAAAGCAATCAAGTGAGATGAAAAGGGAACCTACTGATCTAAGGAAAGCAACTGAGGATCAAAACAACATAACTGGGGGAGGACCTTCAAGATGGTGGAGGAATAAGACGTGGAGATCACCTTCCTCCCCACAAATACATCAAAAAATACATCTACATGTGGAACAACTCCTACAGAACACCTACTGAACACTGGCAGAAGACCTCAGACTTCCCAAAAGGCAAGAAAATCCCCACGCACCTGGGTAGGGCAAAAGAAAAAACAGAGACAAAAGAATAGGGACAGGACCTGCACCTCTGGGACGGAGCTGTGAAGGAGGAAAAGTTTCCACACACTAGGAAGCCCCTTCACTGGTGGGGACGGGAGGTGGCGGGGGGAAGCTTCACAGCCACAGAGGAAAGTGCAGCAACAGGGATGCAGAGGGCAAAGAGGAGAGATTCCTGCACAGAGGATCATTGCCAACCAGCACTCACCAGCCTGAGAGGCTTGTCTGCTCACCTGCAGGGGCAGGTGGGGGCTGAGAGCTGAGGCTCAGGATTCGGAGGTCAGATCCCAGGTAGAGGACTGGGGTTGGCTGCGTGAACAAAACCTGAAGGGGGCCAGTGCACCACAGCTAGCCAGGAGGAAGTCAGGAAAAAGTCTGGACTTGCCTAAGAGACAAGAGACCATTGTTTCAGGGTATGGGAGGAGAGGGGATTCCTTCCCTGTCTGCCCACAGAGGGCAGAGCATGGCCTAAACAAGCTCCAGAGAAAGGCGCAAGCCACAGCTATCATCGTGGACACCTGAGACGGGCATGAAACGCTAACGCTGCTACTGCAGCCACCAAGAAGCCTGTGTGCAAGCACAGGTCACTATCCACACCTCCCCTCCCAGGAGCCTGTGCAGCCCGCCACTGCCAGAGTAGTTACAATGTCACGCTATTACAATGTCAAGCCGGCCTCTGCCGCTGCAGGCTCACCCCACGTTCCGTACCCCTCCCTTCCCCCAACCTGAGTGAGCCAGAGGCCCCTAATCAGCCTCTCCTTTAACCCCCTCCTGTCTGAGAGAAGAAAAGACACCCTCAGATGACCTATATGCAGAGGTGGGGCCAAATCCAAAGCTGAACCCCAGGAGCTGTGAGAACAAAGAAGAGAAAGGGAAATCTCTCCCAGCAGCCTCAGGAGCAGCAGATTAAATCTCCATAATCGACTTGATGTACCCAGCATCCCTGGAATACCTGAATAGACAACGAATCATCCCAAAATTGAGGTGGTAGACTTTAGGAGCAACTGTACACTTGGGGTTTGCTGTATGTGAATGACTAATTTTTGATTTTTATGATTATCTTAATTTAGTTTTTAGTGCTTGTCATAATTGGTGGATTTGTTTATTGGTTTGGTTGCTCTCTTTCTTTTTTTATTACCTTTTTAATTTTAATAACTTTATTAATTTTATTTATTTTTTTCTTGCTTGCTTGCTTTTTTTTTCTCCCTTTTCTTCTGAGCCATGTGGTTGACACTTCGTACTCCAGCCAGGTGTCAGGCCTGAGCCTCTGAGGTGGGAGAGCCAAGTTTAGGACATTGACCCACCAGAGATCTCCTGGCCCCACATAATATCAATGGGCGAGAGCTCTCCCAGAGATCTCCGTCTCAACGCAAAGACCCAGTTCCACTCAACAACTAGCAAGCTCCAGTGCTGGACACCCCATGCCAAACAACTAGCAAGACATGAACACAACCCCACCCATTAGCAGACAGGTTGCCTAAAATCATACTAAGTTCACAGATGCCCCAAAACACACCACTGGACGTGGTACTGCCTACCAGAAAGACAAGATCCAGCCTCATCCACCAGAACACAGGCACCAGTCCCCTCCACCAGGAAGCCTCAACAAGCCACTGAACCAACCTTACCCACTGGGGGCAGATGCCAAAAACTACAGGAACTACGAAACTGCAGGCTGCAAAAAGGAGACGCCAAACGCAGTAAGTTAAGCAAAATGAGAAGACAGAGAAATACGCAGCAGATGAAGGACCGAAGTAAAAATCCACCAGACCAAACAAAGGAAGAGGAAATAGGCAGTGTACCTGAAAAAGAATTCAGAGTAATGATAGTAAAGATGATCCAAAATCTTGGAAATAGAATGGAGAAAATACAAGACACGTTTAACAAGGACCTAGAAGAAGTAAAGAGCAAACAAACAATAATGAACAACACAATAAATGAAATTTAAAATACTCTAAAAGGAATCAAGAGCAGAATAACTGAGGCAGAAGAACGGATAAGTGACCTGGAAGATAAAACAGTGGAAATAACTACCACAGAGCAGAATAAAGAAAAAAGAATGAAAAGAATTGAGGACAGTCTCAGAGACCACGGGGACAACATTAAACGCACCAACATTCAAATTATAGGGGTCCCAGAAGAAGAAGAGAGAAAGAAAGGGACTGAGAAAATACTTTGAAGAGATTATAGTTGAAAACTTCCCTAATATGGGAAAGGAAATAGTTAATCAAGTCCAGGAAGTTCAGAGTCCCATACAGGACAAATCCAAGGAGAAACATGCCAAGACACATATTAATCAAACTATCAAAAAATTAAATACAAAGAAAAATATTAAAATCAGCAAGGGAAAAGCAACAAACAACATACAAGGGAATCCCCAGAATGTTAACAGCTGATCTTTCAGCAGAAACTCTGCAAGCCAGAAGGGAGTGGCAGGACATATTTAAAGTGATGAAAGGGAAAAACCAACAATCAAGATTACTCTACCCAGCAAGGATCTCATTCAGATTTAATGGAGAAATTAAAACCTTTAGAGACAAGCAAAACCTAAGAGAATTCAGCACAACCAAACCAGCTCTACAACAAATGCTAAAGGAACTTCTCTAGGCAGGAAACACAAGAGAAGGAAAAGACCTACAAAAACAATTAAGAAAATGGTAATAGGAATATATATACTGATAATTACCTTAAATGTAAATGGATTAAATGCTCCAACCAAAAGACAAAGACCAGCTGAATGGATACAAAAACAAGATCCATATATATGCTGTCTACAAGAGACCCACTTCAGACCTAGGGACACATACAGACTGAAAGTGAGGGGATAGAAAAAGATATTCCATGCAAATGGAAATCAGAAGAAAGCTGGAGTAGCAATTCTCACATCACACAAAATAGACTTTATAATTAAAGACTGGACTTCCGGGTAAGATGGCGGAAGAGTAAGACGCGGAGATTACCGTCCTCCCCACGGATACACCAGAAATACAGCTACACGTGGAACAACTCCTACAGAACACCTACTGAACGCTGGCAGAAGACCCCAGACCTCCCAAAAGGCAAGAAACTCCCCCACATACCTGGGTAGGGCGGAGCGGAGAGATTCCCGCGCGGAGGGTCGGTGCCGGGCGGCGCTCACCGGCCCGAGAGGCTTGTCTGCTCGCCCCGGTGGCGCTGGAAGCTGAGGCTCGGGCTTCGGTCGGAGCGCAGGGAGAGGACTGGGGCTGGCGGCGAGAACTCAGCCGGAAGGGGGCTAATAAGCCACAGCTAGCCGGCAGGGAGTCCGGGAAAACTCTGGAGCTGCCGAAGAGGCAAGAGACTTTTTCTTCCCTCTTGGTTTCCTGGTGCGCGAGGAGAGGGGATTAAGAGCGCTGCTTAAAGGGGCTCCACAGAAGGGCTCGAGTCACGACTGAAAGCGCGGAGCCCAGTGACGGGCGTGGGACGCTGGGGCTGCTGCTGCCGCCGCCAAGAAGCCTGTGTGCGAGCGCAGGTCACTGTCCACACCGCCCTTCCGGGAGCCTGTGCAGCCCGCCACTGCCGGGGTCCCGGGATCCAGGGGCGGCTTCCCTGGGAGAACGCACGGCGCGCCTCGGGCTGGTGCAACGTCACGCCGACCTCTGCCGCTGCAGGCTCGCCCCGCACTCCGTGCCCCTCCCTCCCGCCCGGCCTGAGTAAGCCAGAGTCCCCGAAGAGGCTGCTCCTTTAACCCTGTCCTGTCTGAGCAAAGAACAGACGCCCTCCGGCGACCTACACGCAGAGGTGGGGCCAAATCCAAAGCTGAGACCCAGGAGCTGTGAGAACAAAGAAGAGAAAGCGAAACCTCTCCCAGCAGCCTCAGAAGCAGCGGATTAAAGCTCCACAATCAACTTCATGTACCCTGCATCTGTGGAATACATGAATGGACAACAAATCATCCCAAATTGAGGAGCCAGGAGTCAGTGGTCTGCCTCTGAGGTGGGAGAGCCAACTTCAGGACACTGGTCCACAAGAGACCTCCCAGCTCCACATAATATCAAACGGCGAAAATCTTCCAGAGATCTCCATCTCAACACCAGCACCCAGCTTCACTCAACGACCAGCAAGCTACAGTGCTGGACACCCTATGCCAAACAACTAGCAAGATAGGAACACAACGCCACCCATTAGCAGAGAGGTGGCCTAAAATCATAAAAATTCCGCAGACACCCCAAAACACACCACCAGACGTGGACCTGCCCACCAGAAAGACAAGATCCAGCCTCAACCACCAGAACACAGGCACTAGTCCCCCCCACCAGGAAGCCTACACAACCCACTAAACCAACCTTAGCCACTGGGGACAGACACCAAAAACAACGGGAACTACGAACCTGCAGCCTGCAAAAAGGAGACCCCAAACACAGTCACATAAGCAAAATGAGAAGACAGAAAAACACACAGCAGGTGAAGGAGCAAGATAAAAACCCACCAGACCTAACAAATGAAGAGATAATAGGCAGTCTACCTGAAAAAGAATTCAGAATAATGATGGTAAAGATGATACAAGATTCTTTTTCCAAGATCCAAAATCTTGGAAATAGAATAGACAAAATGCAAGAAACAGTTAACAAGGACCTAGAAGAACTAAAGATGAATCAAGCATCGATTAAAAACACAATACATGAAATAAAAAATACTCTAGATGGGATCAATAGCAGAATAACTGAGGCAGAAGAACGGATAAGTGAGGTGGAAGATAAAGTAGTGGAAATAACTGCTGCAGAGCAAAATAAAGAAAAAAGAATGAAAAGAACAGAGGACAGTCTCAGAGACCTCTGGGACAACATTAAACGCACCAACATTCGAATTATAGGGGTTCCAGAAGAAGAAGAGAAAAAGAAAGGGACTGAGAAAATATTTGAAGAGATTATAGTTGAAAACTTCCCTAATATGGGAAAGGAAATAGTTCATCAAGTCCAGGAGGCACAGAGAGTCCCATACAGAATAAATCCAAGGAGAAATACGCCAAGACACATATTAATCAAACTGTCAAAAATTAAACACAAAGAAATCATATTAAAAGTAGCAAGGGAAAAACAACAAATAACACACAAGGGAATCCCCATCAGGTTAACAGCTGATCTCTCAGCAGAAACTCTACAAGCCAGAAGAGAGTGGCAGGACATAATTAAAGTGATGAAGGAGAAAAACCTGCAACCAAGATTACTCTACCCAGCAAGGATCTCATTCAGATTTGATGGAGAAATTAAAACCTTTACAGACAAGCAAAAGCTGAGAGAGTTCAGCACCACCAAACCAGCTTTACAACAAATGCTAAAGGAACTTCTCTAGGCAAGAAACACAACAGAAGGAAAAGACCTACAATAACGAACCCAAAACAATTAAGAAAATGGGAATAGGAACATACATATCGATAATTACCTTAAATGTAAATGGACTAAATGCTCCCACCAAAAGACACAGATTGGCTGAATGGATACAAAAACAAGACCCATATATATGCTGTCTACAAGAGACCCACTTCAGACCTAGAGACACATACAGACTGAAAGTAAGGGGATGGAAAAAGATATTCCATGCAAATGGAAACCAAAAGAAAGCTGGAGTAGCAATTCTCATATCAGACAAAATAGACTTTAAAATAAAGACTACTAGAAGAGACAAAGAAGGACACTACATAATGATCAAGGGATCGATCCAAGAAGAAGATATAACAATTGTAAATATTTATGCACCCAACATAGGAGCACCTCAATACATAAGGCAAATACTAACAGCCATAAAAGGAGAAATCGACAGTAACACAATCATAGTAGGGGACTTTAACACCCCACTTTCACCAATGGACAGATCATCCAAAATGAAAATCAATAAGGAAACACAAGCTTTAAATGATACATTAAACAAGATGGACTTAATTGATATTTATAGGACATTCCATCCAAAAACAACAGAATACACATTTTTCTCAAGTGCTCATGGAACATTCTCCAGGATAGATCATATCTTGGGTCACAAATCAAGCCTTGGTAAATTTAAGAAAATTGAAATTGTATCAAGTATCTTTTCCGACCACAATGCTATGAGACTAGATGTCAATTACAGGAAAAGAGCTGTAAAAAATACAAACACATGGAGGCTAAACAATACACTACTTAATAACAAAGTGATCACTGAAGAAATCAAAGGGGAAATCAAAAAATACCTAGAAACAAATGACAATGGAGACACGACGACCCAAAACCTATGGGATGCAGCAAAAGCACTTCTAAGAGGGAAGTTTATAGCAATACAATCCCACCTTAAGAAACAGGAAACATCTCGAATAAACAACCTAACCTTGCACCTAAAGCAATTAGAGAAAGAAGAACAAAAACATCCCAAAGTTAGCAGAAGGAAAGAAATCATAAAAATCAGATCAGAAATAAATGAAAAAGAAATGAAGGAAACGATAGCAAAGATCAATAAAACTAAAAGCTGGTTCTTTGAGAAGATAAACAAAATTGATAAACCATTAGCCAGACTCATCAAGAAAAAAAGGGAGAAGACTCAATAGAATTAGAAATGAAAAAGGAGAAGTAACAACTGACACTGCAGAAATACAAAAGATCATGAGAGATTACTACAAGCAACTCTATGCCAATAAAATGGACAACCTGGAAGAAATGGACAAATACTTAGAAATGCACAACCTGCCAAGACTGAATCAGGAAGAAATAGAAAATATGAACAGACAAATCACAAGCACTGAAATTGAAACTGTGATAAAAAATCTTCCAACAAACAAAAGCCCAGGACCAGATGGCTTCACAGGTGAATTCTATCAAGCATTTAGAGAAGAGCTAACACCTATCCTTCTCAAACTCTTCCAAAATATAGCGGAGGGAGGAACACTCCCAAACTCATTCTACGAGGCCACCATCACCTTGATACCAAAACCAGACAAGGATGTCACAAAGAAAGAAAACTACAGGCCAATATCACTGATGAACATAGATGCAAAAATCCTCAACAAAATACTAGCAAACAGAATCCAACAGCACATTAAAAGGATCATACACCATGATCAAGTGGGGTTTATTCCAGGAATGCAAGGATTCTTCAATATACGCAAATCAATCAACGTGATACACCATATTAACACATTGAAGGAGAAAAACCATATGATCATCTCAATAGATGCAGAGAAAGCTTTCGACAAAATTCAACACCCATTTATGATAAAAACTCTGCAGAAAGTAGGCATAGAGGGAACTTTCCTCAACATAATAAAGGCCATATATAACAAACCCACAGCCAGCATCGTCCTCAATGGTGAAAAACTGAAAGCATTTCCACTAAGATCAGGAACAAGACAAGGTTGCCCACTCTCACCACTCTTATTCAACATAGCTTTGGAAGTTTTAGCCACAGCAATCAGAGAAGAAAAAGAAATAAAAGGAATCCAAATCGGAAAAGAAGAAGTAAAGCTGTCCCTGTTTGCAGATGACATGATACTATACATAGAGAATCCTAAAGATGCTACCAGAAAACTAATAGAGCTAATCAATGAATGTGGTAAAGTTGCAGGATACAAAATTAATGCACAGAAATCTCTGGCATTCCTATATACTAATGATGAAAAATCTGAAAGTGAAATCAAGAAAACACTCCCATTTACCATTGCAACAAAAAGAATAAAATATCTAGGAATAAACCTACCTAAGGAGACAAAAGACCTGTATGCAGAAAATTATAAGACACTGATGAAAGAAATTAAAGATGATACAAATAGATGGAGAGATGTACCATGTTCTTGGATTGGAAGAATCAACATTGTGAAAATGACTCTACTACCCAAAGCAATCTACAGATTCAATGCAATCCCTATCAAACTACCACTGGCATTTTTCACAGAACTAGAACAAAAAATTTCACAATTTGTATGGAAACACAAAAGACCCCGAATAGCCAAAGCAATCTTGAGAACGAAAAATGGAGCTGGAGGAATCAGGCTCCCTGACTTCAGACTCTACTACAAAGCTACAGTAATCAAGACAGTATGGTACTGGCAGAAAAACAGAAAGATAGATCAATGGAACAGGATAGAAAGCCCAGAGATAAACCCACGGACATATGGTCACCTTATCTTTGATAAAGGAGGCAGGAATGTACAGTGGAGAAAGGACAGTCTCTTCAATAAATGGTGCTGGGAAAACTGGATAGGGACATGTAAAAGTATGAGATTAGATCACTCCCTAACACCATACACAAAAATAAGCTCAAAATGGATTAAAGACCTAAATGTAAGGCCAGACACTATCAAACTCTTAGAGGAAAACATAGGCAGAACACTCTATGACGTAAATCACAGCAAGATCCTTTTGGACCCACCTCCTAGAGAAATGGAAATAAAGACAAAAATAAACACATGGGACCTAATGAAACTTAAAAGCTTTTGCACAGCAAAGGAAACCATAAACAAGACCAAAAGACAACCCTCAGAATGGGAGAAAATATTTGTAATGAAGCAACTGACAAAGGATTAATCTCCAAAATTTATAAGCAGCTCATGCAGCTCAATAACAAAAAAACAAACAACCCAATCCAAAAATGGGCAGAAGACCTAAATAGACATTTCTCCACAGAAGATATACAGACTGCCAACAAACACATGAAAGGATGCTCAACATCTTTACTCATTAGAGAAATGCAAATCAAAACTACAATGAGATATCATCTCACACCAGTCAGAATGGCCATCATCAAAAAATCTAGAAACAATAAATGCTGGAGAGGGTGTGGAAAAAAGGGAACACTCTTGCACTGCTGGTGGGAATGTGAATTGGTACAGCCGCTATGGAGAACGGTATGGAGGTTCCTTAAAAAACTACAAATAGAACTACCATATGACCCAGCAATCCCACTACTGGGCATATACCCTGAGAAAACCATAATTCAAAAAGAGACATGTACCAAAATGTTCATAGCAGCCCTATTTACAATAGCCCGGAGATGGAAACAACCTAAGTGTCCATCATCGGATGAATGGATAAAGAAGATGTGGCACATATATACAATGGAATATTACTCAGCCATAAAAAGAAATGAAATTGAGCTATTTGTAATGAGGTGGATAGACCTAGAGTCTGTCATACAGAGTGAAGTAAGTCAGAAAGAGAAAGACAAATACTGTATGCTAACACATATATATGGAATTTAAGAAAAAAAATGTCATGAAGAACATAGGGGTAAGACAGGAATAAAGACACAGACCTACTAGAGAATGGACTTGAGGATATGGGGAGGGGGAAGGGTAAGCTGGGACAAAGTGAAAGAGCGTCATGGACATATATACACTACCAAACGTAAGGTAGCTAGCTAGTGGGAAGCAGCCGCATAGCACAGGGAGATCAGCTCGGTGCTTTGTGACCGCCTGGAGGGGTGGGATAGGGAGGGTGGGAGGGAGACGCAAAAGGGAGGGGATATGGGAACATATGTATATGTATAACTGATTAAATTTGTTATAAAGCAAAAAATAAAAAAATTTTTAAAAAAATAAAAAAAATAAAAAAATAAAGACTGTTACAAGACACAATGAAGGACACTACATAATGATCAAGGGGTCAATCCAAGAGAAGAAATAACAATTGTAAATATTTATGCACCCAACATAGGAGCACCTCAATACATAAGGCAAATGCTAACAGCCATAAAAGGGGGAATCAACAGTAACACAATAATAGTAGGCGACTTTAACACCCCACTCTCACCAATGGACAGATCAACCAAAATGAAAATAAAAACGGAAACACAAGCTTTAAATGACACATTGGACCATATGGACTTAATTCATATTTATAGGACATTCCATCCAAAAACAACAGAATACACTTTCTTCTCAAGAGCACATGGAACATTCTCCAGGATAGATCATATCTTGGCTCACAAATCAAGTCTTGTTGAATTTAGGAAAATTGAAATCGTATCTAGTATCCTTTCCGACCACAACGCTGTGAGACTACGTATCAATTACAGGAAAAAATCTGTAAAATATAAGAACACATGGAGGCTAACAATACACTACTAAATAACCAGGAGATCACTGAAGAAATCAAAGAGGAAATCAAAAAATACCTAGAAACAAGTGACAATGAAAACACGGTGACACAAAACCTATGGGATGCTGCAAAAGCAGTTCTAAGAGGGGAGTATATAGCAATACAATCCTACCTCAAGAGACAAGAAACATCTCAAATAAACAACCTAATCTTACACCTAAAGCAATTAGAGAGAGAAGAACAAAAAAACCCCAAAGTTAGCAAAAGGAAAGAAAATGTAAAGATCAGATCAGAAATTAATGAAAAAGAAATGAAGGAAACAAGAGCAAAGATCAATGAAACTACAAGCTGGTTCTTCGAGAAGATAAAGAAAATTGATAAACCATTAGCCAGATTCATCAAGAACAGAAGGGAGAAGACTCAAATCAATAGAATTAGAAATGAAATAGGAGAAGTAACAACTGACACTGCAGAAATACAAAGGATCGTGAGAGATGACTACAAGAAACTATATGCCAATAAAATGGAAAACCTGGAAGAAATGGACAAATTCTTAGAAAAGCATAACCTTCTGAGACTGAACCAGGAAGAAATAGTAAATATAAACAGACCAATCACAAGGATTGAAATTGAAACTGTGATTAAAAATCTTCCAACAAACAAAAGCCCAGGACCAGAAGTCTTCAAAGGCAAATTCTATCAAACATTTAGAGAAGAGCTAACACCTATCCTTCTCAAACTCTTTCAAAATATAGCAGAGGGAGGAACACTCCCAAACTCATTCTACAAGGCCACCATCACCCTGATACCACAACCAGACAAAGATGTCACAAAGAAAGGAAACTACAGGCCAATATCACTGATGAACATGGATGCAAAAATCCTCAACAAAATACTAGCAAACAGAATCCAACAGCACATTAAAAGGATGATCAAGTGGGGTTTATCCCAGGAATGCAAGGATTCTTCAACATACACAAATCAATCAATGTGATACATACCATAGTAACAAACTGAAGGTAAAAACCATATGATAATCTGAATAGATGCAGAAAAAGCTTTCAGCAAAATTCAACACCGATTTATGATAAAAACCCTCCAGAAAGTAGGCATAGAGGGAACTTTCCTCAACATAATAAAGGCCATATATGACAAACCCACAGCCAACATCATTCTCAATGGTGAAAAAGTGAAACCATTTCCTCTAAGATCAGGAACAAGACACGACTGCCCACTCTCACCACTCTTATTCAACATAGTTTTGGAAGTTTCAGCCACAGCAATCAGAGAAGAAAAAGAAATGAATCCAAGTCAGAAAACAGGAAGCAAAGCTGTCACTGTTTGCAGATGACATGATATTATACGTAGAGAATCCTAAAGATGCTGCCAGAAAACTATCTGAGCTAATCAATGAGCTTGGTAAAGTAGCAGGATACAAAATTAATGCACAGAAATCTCTTGCCTTCCTATACACTAATGATGAAAAATCTGAAAGAGAAATTAAGGAAACACTCCCATTCACCATTGCAACAAAAAGAATAAAATACCTAGGAATAAACCTACCTAGGGAGACAAAAGACCTGTATGCAGAAAACAGTAAGACACTGATGAAAGAAATTAAAGATGATACAAACAGATGGAGAGATATACCATGTTCTTGGATTGGAAGAATCAATATTGTGAAAATGACTATACTTCCAAAAGCAATCTACAGATTCAATGCAATCCCTATCAAACTACCACTGGCCTTTTGCACAGAACTAGAACAAAAAACTTCATAATTTGTATGGAAACACAAAAGACCCCAAATAGCCTAAGCAATCTTGAGAAAGAAAAATGGAGATGGAGGAATCAGGCTCCTGGACCTCAGACTATACTATGAAGCTACAGTAATCAAGACAGTATGATACTGGCACAAAAAGAGAAATGTAGATCAGTGGAACAGGATAGAAAGCCCAGAGATAAACCAATGCACATATGGTCACCTTATCTTTGATAAAGGAGGCAAGAATATACAATGGAGAAAAGGCAGCCTCTTCAATAAGTGGTGCTGGGAAAACTGGACAGCTACTTATAAAAGAATGAAATTAGAATGCTCCCTAACACCCTACACAAGAATAAACTCAAAATGGATTAAAGACCTAAATGTAAGGCCAGACGCTATCAAACTCTTAGAGGAAAACATAGGCAGAACACTCTACGACATAAATCACAGCAAGATCCTATTTGACCCACCTCCTAGAGAAATGGAAATAAAAACAAAAATAAATGAATGGGACCTAATGAAACTTCAAAGCTTTTGCACAGCAATGAAACCATAAACAAGACAAAAAGACAACCCTCAGAATGGGAGAAAATATTTGCAAATGAAGCAACTGACAAAGGATTAGTCTCCAAAATATACAAGAAGCTCATTCAGCTCGATATAAAAAAAAAAAAACCCAATCCATAATTGGGCAGAAGACATAAATAGACATTTCTCCAAAGAAGATATACAGATTGCCAACAAACACATGAAAGGATGCTCAACATCAGTAATCATTAGAGAAATGCAAATCAAAACTACAATGAGGTATCACCTCACACCAGTCAGAATGGCCATCATCAAAAAATCTACAAATAAATGCTGGAGCAGGTGTGGAGAAAAAGGAGCCCTCTTTCACTGTTGGTAGGAATGTAAATTCATACAGCCACTATGGAGAACAGTATGGAGGGTCCTTAAAAAACTAAAAATAGAACTACCATATGACCCAGCAATCCCACTACTGGGCCTGTACCCTGAGAATTCCATAATTCAAAAAGAGTCATGTACCACAATGTTCATTGCAGCAGTATTTATTATAGCCAGGACATAGAAGCAACCTAAGTGTCCATCAACAGATGAATGGATAAAGAAGATGTGGCTCATATATACAATGGAATATTACTCAGCCATAAAAAGAAACGAAATTGAGTTATTTGTAGTGAGGTGGATGGACCTAGAGACTGTCATACAGAGTGAAGTAAGTCAGAAAGAGAAAAACGAATACTGTATGCTAACACATATATATGGAATCTTAAAAAAAAAAAGGTTCTGAAGCACCTAGGGGCAGGACAGGAATAAAGACGCAGATGTAGAGAATGGACTTGAGGACATGGGGAGGGGGAAGGTTAAGCTAGGGCAAAGTGAGAGAGTGGCATGGACATATATACACTACGAAATGTAAAATAGCTAGCTAGTGGGAAGCAGCCGCATAGCACAGGGAGATCAGGTCAGTGCTTTATGCCCACCTAGATGGGTGGGATAGGGAGCATGGGAGGGAGGCACAAGAGGGAGGGGATATGGGGATATATGTATACATATAGCTGATTCACTTTTTTATACAGCAAAAACTAACATAACATTGTAAGGCAATTATACTCCAATAAAGATATAAAAAAAACCCCACATAACTGCCACATGAACCATTTAGAAACAACACAGAACTAAATGGCCACTGCTTTAAACTGAATTACCAAGATGACGTAATCACAGTGAATGAGTAGGGAAAAGACCAACTCTCAAACATAAACAGATATAGAAGATAGATACCACCAGAGAGGGCTAATTGCTGTGCTATTCTCTCAATAAAGAGAGAAAACAATTAAAAGATAAAAGGCAAATTTGTTTCCTTGACATGGGGAGAATAAGTAAACTCTCCAGATCTAAAAGCACACTTGTTGCAGAAAAAGCTGTTAAGAATATTCAACACGATATGAATTGGTACAGCCACTATGGAGAACAGTATGGAGGTTCCTTAAAAAACTACAAATAGAACTACCATATGACCCAGCAATCCCACTACTAGGCATATACCCTGAGAAAACCATAATTCAAAAAGAGACATGTACCAAAATGTTCATAGCAGCCCTATTTACAATAGCCCGGAGATGGAAACAACCTAAGTGTCCATCATCGGATGAATGGATAAAGAAGATGTGGCACATATATACAATGGAATATTACTCAGCCATAAAAAGAAATGAAATTGAGCTATTTGTAATGAGGTGGATAGACCTAGAGTCTGTCATACAGAGTGAAGTAAGTCAGAAAGAGAAAGACAAATACTGTATGCTGACACATATATATGGAATTTAAGAAAAAAAATGTCATGAAGAACATAGGGGTAAGACAGGAATAAAAACACAGACCTACTAGAGAATGGACTTGAGGATATGGGGAGGGGGAAGGGTAAGCTGTGACAAAGTGAAAGAGCGGCATGGACATATATACACTACCAAACGTAAGGTAGATAGCTAGTGGGAAGCAGCCGCATAGCACAGGGAGATCAGCTTGGTGCTTTGTGACCGCCTGGAGGGGTGGGATAGGGAGGGTGGGAGGGAGACGCAAAAGGGAGGGGATAGGGAAACATATGTATATGTATAACTGATTAAATTTGTTATAAAGCAAAAAATAAAAAAATAAAAAAATAATAAAAAAAAAAGAAAAGAATATTCAACACGATTAATACAGCAGCTATGAACTCTCCATAAAAATACTACCATACAACAGAATCAACCAATTAGGAGTCAAATCAAAATAATGAACTCTGGGATGGAGACACTGTGATAAAAGGGTGCTGACTACTGTATCCATTTAATATAGAACAGATTCAAACTACTATGGGATTATAATTACACAACAGGATGCTGCACTGTAAAAGAAGACATGGAGGGGAGGAAAGATGGGGAGAAGTATGCAAATGTCATCATTTATAGCAGAGAAGCCATATATACCATCAGAAATTGAAAAAATATATATTTGAAAGTCAACAATTCTTTTTGTTGAACTCTAATTTCTCTTTTCTCCATTCAATTCAGATAAACTACATTTTATATGTACATGCAACTTCCAGTCCCCACCTTAAGGAAGCCTTCAAACACAGCCAGCATGACTAATGGTAGCACAATCCCTCATATGATGCAAGCTGAAGTTTACCGGGTCAGCTATAAAGTGGTCTTGCCAAAAAATGTTTAATCTGAACGTAATCAAGCCTTTAGATCTAACTTTCAGTTAAAAAAAGAGAGTAAGTTAAGTGAGACTTCAAAAAATAAACCAGACAGCCCATAATATGGGACACTTTACAACACACCTGGCCCAGGCTTTTCAAATTCAGTATCAGGGGAAAGAGGTGGAACGGGGGACTTTTCTAGATTAAAATAAACTAAAAAGATGTAACTGTATGTGTTGCATGAATTTTGATTGGATCTTGATTCAAATGTTTAAAACAACCATAAAAAACATCTTGGGGATAATTGGAATGATTATAGACTTGGCATTAGATTATTTTAGGAAATTACTGTTAAATTTGTTAAGAACAAAAATGATACTATGTAGGAGAATATCCATATTTCAGGAGAGGCATGTTGAAATATCTGAGTGTAGTGTCATAATGTATGCAGCTTATATTCAATGGTTCAGGGGAAAATGCAAACATAGCAAAATGTTAATTACTGAACCTCAGTGGTATGTGTATAGGTATTCATTGTACTTTGCTTTCCACTTTTCTGTGTGCTTGAAACTTTTCATAATAAAAAGTGGTGGAGGGACTTAGGTGCTCCTCAAAAAATTAAATAATTAAATGAAAGCCCCCCCCTGCCCCACTCCATTTCCCACTCCTTTTTGGATTAAAGAAAACAATTTATAAAGAAATGAGTAAACTAGTAGCATCTATAATATATACTTTATATAAAAAGTAATTCAGTCTATGAATCTTTCTCCAATCCATCCATCTATCTAAAAAGATGTCTGAAGTTATTGCCTGTCAATTATAGTAATTTTTAAAATTTTACTGTAATATTTTTCTTTTGTTTGAATTCTTTATAATGATCACACAGAATGACTTTTCTTTAAAGAAAATATTTCAAGGGCTTCCCTGGTGGCGCAGTGGTGGAGAGTCCGCCTGCCGGTGCAGGGGACGCGGGTTCGTGTCCCGGTCTGGGGGGATCCCGCATGCCACAGAGCGGCTGGGCCCGTGAGCCATGGCCGCTGAGCCTGCGCGTCCGGGGCCTGTGCTCCGCAACGGGAGAGGCCACAGCAGTGAGAGGCCTGCGTACTGGGGGAAAAAAAAAAATATATATATATATATATATATATATATATTTCAAAATATTGATTCTAGGTAGTGGGAATATGCAATATTATTACTGTCTTCTTTGTACATTTCTGTATTTAAGTAACTCCCAATTTTAACTGAATTATTTTAGGACTGAATGCAAGGAAGTAAAGACAGTATGTGTGCAAAACTCTTTGAAGAGTCTGACTCTGAAAGGAACAGAGAAATGAGCACCCATGTGGATCAAGGGAGGGTTAGTTTTGCTTGAGAAACCTAAACATGTTTTAAGCCGGTAGAGAGAGGTTGCTGACGCAGAATAGAGGAGGATAATGAAAGGAGCCGGGAGAAGGGGACATCCAGAAGTGGGGAGCTGGACCTTCCACAGGAACAAGATGCTCCCTCCATCATAGCAGAAAGGGGACATCATCTGACAGTTTCAATTTCCTCAATGAAGTATCAGAGGAGAGTGGAGGATGGGGGTGTGGGAGGTTTCAGGGTAAAAGAGAAAGTGGGAAGGAGTCATTTCTGTGACAAGGAAAGCAATCCCCCAGAAGAAACTAGCTGGTGGTACTAGAGCTGGTTGAGGCTTGTGATCATCAATTCAATGTCAACCCAGCCAGCCCAAAAGTGTTTTTTCTCCCAGGACAGTCAGAGCTGCTCCATGCTGAAGGAAGGATGCAGAAGGTAGGCTGTGCAGGACAAGTACCAGCCAAGGCAGGAGCTGGAAAGGAGTCTCGTGGCTTCCAGCGCAGGGGCCTTCCTGCTGGACCAGGAGGGAAGGGATGCCTGAAGGGCAATGTGGCAGAAATGAGCTGGGTTGCAGCGCAGAGCGTGGACATCCTGCACAGGGACTGGAGTGGCTGGCAGGGTCACACTGAGCACACGGCCCTAGGAGTGACCACGGGATGTGGGACAAGGCAGGCTGTGATGGTTCAGCGTGTGTATCCCAAAGTCCTGAAGGCTTATGCAAGTCTGGGTGGAAAGGAATACCAGGACTCCACTAAATGAGCCACAGAAGCTCAGGAGCCTCTTACAGAGAGGACAGAAAGTGAGTGCTGAGTCTGGACTCTCCACAGAGCAGTGGGAAGCTACGAGGACTCAACTCCACCTCCTGGCCACACCTAGGGTGTGACCAGGATCCAGCTCCTTTCCAGGGGCCAAATGGAACAGCACCTTTGGGAGAGAGCCGGTTTTCATCAGAGTAAGAGAAAATTAGGAGTTGTTTTTGTTCTTTAATATAGACTTCCAGCACCCACCACTGGAGACTTGGATTCAATAGCTTTAAAAAAAAAAAAAAAACAAAAACTCTCCAAGTGATTCACATTACCAAGCAAGTTTGGAAACCACTGTGTTAAATGATCCTAAAGACTTCGATTGCATAACAGTAGACACACAGCAAATATGGAGCAAATACTTGTTGAACTGAATACAACTAAGTTTATATTTTTTACTAAGCATCATTAGTAAATCTTCGCATGTCATAGAGAATAGTATTAAAATAGCAACAAAAAAAACCCCACTCCAGGCTGCTGCACAACCCTCATGAATGTGATTCCGAAGAACCACCAGTGTCACCAAGTGGCCACAGATTCGTGCTTCTCCCTCTCACCCCAACAGGGTCTGACAGTCCAAGTCCTTCAAAGGCTCTCTCTGTCCAACCAGGTAAATTTAGCATCTCGACGACCTAAAACTAACAAATAACTAAGACCACCCACCAGTCTTGTACCCCAACCAGACACAATCTACTCAAACTGTAAGAGAAAAAAAATCCCCTGAGCTACATTCCCGTAATCCTGCAAATTAGGTGACTACCTACACAAAGGTCCTTCCTTCTATCCTACAACACAACATTCTGTCCTCAAACAGCTAATGTTTGGATCAGATTTCTATGGTTTATTGTTATAACCAAATCACCCCAACCCTCTTCCCCTCAAAAACGTGCTCCTAAACTATTTTGAGATGAGAGAATAAACAATGTTTTTTGAACAGGGCCCTCCAACTGAATATTACATTATGGAAACGTGAAATATTTGCTTATAAGGTTATAAGGGGCTTTGCTTTGCTGAGACAAAAACTCAATTTCCTCCTTCAATCATGGAACTCAAAATTTTAAAGATGAAAAGGCTAGAGCATGAGATGTCTCATATAAATTCTTTCTGCTCGGACACTATCCTTCATCTTCCAAGCACTTAACCAGTGTTTATTGGTCCTGCTTCCAACAAGAAGACACATGTTTTTGGAGGCACTGACTGCCGTGGTCAGTGAGCACACTACTTAGTCAAGAGCAGAAAACAGAGACTTATCTTCAAACTTCAACTGACATAACTGTCAACACTCCCCAAAAGCCTATAATAGCATTCTCTTGTTTTTTACGGTAGGTGTTTAAGTTTTCTTTTTCTTTCATTTGCTTGCATTGTATACTAAATGATCCATGTTTATGTATCTATTCATTCTAATTTCTTTGAGGGAGGGTTTCTGTTCCCCATGGACACCAGCAAGCATGCTGCAACACACTAATAGACCTTGTAAAGAATATCAATAGCCCTAGGAACACCAGAAAATATCCCAAATCCATCCCTTCCCTCCATATCCACTGCTACCCTCCACCCCAGTCCAAGCCACCACTTAAAATTATCTAGAATATTACAATTGATTCCTGGCTCCAATACCATCAGTTTTTCACCCACCCAAGAGCCAAAGAAATCTTGTTAATCATACAAATGATGCCATGTCACTACCCATTCTAAAACCTTCCAAGGGACTTCCAATTGCATTTAGACTAAATTTAACTATTTATCATGGTCTCTCTACCTCCACCCTGGTCCCCCAAAATCTGCTCTCAACATAGCAGCTAGAGGGAGTTAGATCATGTTACTCCTTTGCTTGACACCTTCCAGAAGCTCCCTCAGAGCTTCCGCAGTGGCCACAAAGGCCCTACACAATCTAGAAATCCGTTACACTGGGACCCTATCTAGTACCATTCCCACCTAAACTCCTTACTCTTCCATGCTGGAATGTTCTTCCCCCATCTCCCTCACATTATTCATGCCTTGGCTCAACTGTCACCTCCTTAATGAGGCTTCACTGATCACGCTGAGACTGAAAACTCTTCCCCATGCCCACAGTCCCTAACTCCCTTTCCTTATTTTTTTCTCCTGACCACACAGCTGCATCTGACTTAATATAAATTCTACCAGTTTATTTACTGATCCACTAGAAGGCTCCGGGTATGCTCCAGGAATATGGATGGATGCTTCACGACGTATGGAATTTTGATCTGCTTTGTTCACTCTGTATCGCAAATGCCTAGAACAGTGCCTGGCATATAACAGGGGCTTAGTGAATATTATGGAATGAATGAATGAACTGATTCTGCCTTCCCCGCCTACCTTCTCCCACTTGCTCATTCTAGACAGAATGACATTCTCTCTGTTCCTCCAGCAGGCAAAGCTCATGCCCACTTCAACACATTTTCTTCTGTGTGTAATGCTGTAGCCCCAACCATTCCACCCCAGGCACTCTCATAGCATACCTGAAATCACCTTGCTTATTCATGAGCCCACCTGTTTATTTTCTGTCTCTACCGCTGATATAGCAGGAGCTTTGCGTTTTTCACAGCTGCTTCCCTGGTGCCAGTGATGGGCTTGGCACATAGTAGGTGCTTGGTAAATATCTGTTAGAGGTGGAACCAGCCAAGCTCATGTAGGTCTCAGCTTTTGCAAGTATAAAATAAAAAGAAGATACTCTGACGCTCTCTTTGGGCTGAAGATACTCTAAGGTCTCTTTGGGCTCTTTATAAAATTCTGATTTTTCATTCTTGCAGCACAGTATAGTTTACAAGGAGCCCTCACTTCTGACAGCTCGCACAGAGATCTGGGAGGTAATTCACAGAGTTGTAATTATCCAGCTTTTGCATCTGAAAAAACTGCCAACTCTGAGGCTGGCCCAAGAGGCACAGCTATTAAATGGTGGAGCTGGGTCTAAATTCACAACTCTTTCAATGCCAATACAACGAATGCAAAATTAAACAGGATTTTCTAGTCTTTACAAATAGGTTCAAGGAACTACAAATTTGCTGGTTTACTGCACATTCATCCAAAAAAGTATAGAATATGAATTTTTAATTGTTTTCCCCATTTTTCCATGAACATGCTGATAATCTGAGAATGAATGGTCAAACAGTGCGAATAAACTTATCCATTCAGGACTTTTCTGATGGTTGAACATCTTGATTTGTATAAAGAACAGTCACATTTGAAGAACACACTCAGATCACTTGTTCCAGCTCACCGGTACTTGTAAGCACTGGGAGGTGGCTCTACAAGCACAGCTGCGAGGAATGTCCTACAGCAGTAAGTGGCGGTGAGGTGTGCCCGCACTCACTGACAGTAGAATGACTTTGCTAGATTGTGGTTTGGTTTTCAGAACACTCTGAAGGTCCCGACCCTGTGAAAACGTGGTCCTTGTGCCGAGCACACAGCCGCCCACACTGGCACGGGAGTCAGCAGTGAGGCTCCCCGCTCGCTGTTCCCGCCCGCCCGTTGACCAGGGCGCGGCCAAGGTGCACCGAGGGCAGAGGCAGCCCCGCCGCTCTCCCCCACCCGGGGACCTCAGGGGTCGGGGCAGCTCCCGCCGGACAGCGCGGCGCCGGAACGGGAAGGTCCCGGGGCAGGTCGCCGCGGAGCAGCCGGGGGCCCCCGCGGACCCCGCCCGGACCTCTGGCGCCCGCCTCACCGGTAGGTGGTCAGCAGCGCCTTGTTAACCAGCACGAGGAGGAAGGAGCAGGTCCCGTAGAAGAGTGCCGACAGTAGCTTGGCCACCCGGGAGGGCAGACGCGCGGAGGCGTGGTCCGTACCCGCGCCCTCGGCCTGGCGGCCTGCCGTCATGTCCCGCAGCCGCCAGTCTCGGCCGCACTCCGGCCCGCGCTGCCCCAGTTCCGTCCCCGCCCCCGGCCGGCGCGGGAGAGGGCGCGGCCGAAACAGGAAGGGCCACGGCGGGAACCCTGCAAGCCCGAGAGCCCTGCCGGGCGCCCCACGCTGCCGGCGCGGGAGGAGCGGGTTCGGCTGGAGTTCGTCCTCAAAAGCACCACTCTCAGTGTCTAAAAGGAGAACAGAGACGGGTTTGGGAGAGTTTAAAGACCCTACTTTATACTCCAAACTGCTGCCTTGGTGAGAAACGTTAAGACTTAGGGTTTGTTTTGCTTTCTTTTTTTCCCAATATTTTTAACTGACAATTTACATACAATGAAATGCAAATTTTACGAGTCCACAGTCGATGTTTTGACAAATGCACACACCCGTGTAACCACCCAAGTCAAAACATAGAACATTTACATCACCCCAAAAAGCGCCCTTTGTGTCCCACTGGTCGACGCCCCCCATTTCATTCTGTTTCCTATTACCCTAGGTTTGATTTGCCTTTTCAGAAAATTCATATAAATGAGCATGTACTCTTTCAAGGCTCTTTTCGCTTTTATTATTTTTGTGACTTACCCATGTTCGAGTCTTTTCATTGTTGAGTAGTACCACAATTTGTTTATCCATTCACTAGGTAGGTGGTGGGCATGTCTTGTTGTTTCCAGTTTAGGGCTATTACCAAAAAAATGCTTCCATGAACATTCGCGTACAAGATTTTGTGTGAACGTATATTTTCATTCATCTTCGGGAAATACGTAGGAGTGGAATGGCTAGGGGTATAGCGGGTGCAAAGTCTCCAGGCTTTTCTTGCCTCTGGGTGCTTTAAGGCAGGTTCTCCCCCTACCCATTTCTTTTCTACATGGGTGCATCTAAACATCGGGTTGTTGTTCATGTTAACTGAAGGAGGGCCTCCCAGAACTGCCTACTCTGACCAGTCTACCTGCTCTAGCATTTTTTCAATTAAATGTCCCATATTTTCATTCTAAATAATTAATTTTAAAAATCTGAAATTTCAACTTCTTAGAAAAGCTAAAGATTTCAAGTTAAATAGATATTTGAGCCTAATTATATCGATGCCATGCAATGGTTTTCTTTTGGAGTCACTGAACAACCAAAAACATTTTCAGTACTGATAAGAACTAAAGCAGAACTTCTGACAAATAACTAGCACTAAAAGAGCCAGAAAGGAAGAGTCTACATTACCCAAAACAGGAAAGGAACACACATAAGACCGTTTAAAATAGAAAATAAATTCATATTCAAGTTGAACCCAAAAATCTGAACTTGGAAGTCATTTTGGTTAATTTCCTCAAAAAGATCAACTGTGTTTCCAGTGAGTCTCCAAATAAGTTTTGGCTGCAAAACAGTCACGCTTCCCCCCCACCCCC
This sequence comes from Mesoplodon mirus, assembly GCF_964341445.2. Taxonomy (NCBI): domain Eukaryota; kingdom Metazoa; phylum Chordata; class Mammalia; order Artiodactyla; family Ziphiidae; genus Mesoplodon; species Mesoplodon mirus. The sequence continues at coordinate 39,258,062 of NC_138976.1, read as the reverse complement.
ACCCCACCCCACCCCACACACACATGCTGCACAGCATGCAGGATCTTAGCTCCCAGACCAGGGATCAACCAGAGCCCCCTGCATTGGAAGCTCAGAGTCTTAACCACTGGACCACCAGGGAAGTCTAAGACTATTTTAAAGTCACTTTTAAAGACAGCCTTAATCATATTTGCATTTAATTTGCTTCTATATACATACTTCCAGGAACTTAAGTCACTGTCAAAATCTCATCCTTACTTTGTTTAAACCACAACTCACACTAAAGGGTTGCTTGTGAAATTCTTTTGCACAAAGCCTGGACAGGCTGAACCTTGCCATTGCAAGTAAACAACTAAAGATCTATCAAAAATAACTAATAAAAAAATTAAATTTGCTTGACTCAGAGAAGTAATCAGGCCCTGAGTGGATTCTATGGGTTTGACCCCAGATTCAACACATCCTGGATACAAGTGAAATGAAATCCCAGTTGCTGATTACCCTAATATAAAGCCTGGGATAGAGCTGGCAATAGTTTAATACTTTTTTACACCAGTATTTTTAACACTGTAATAATGAAACAGATGAGGAAGTTAAATGAATATCTATATTCTAAAAGGCCATAATTTTAAAGTAAGAAAAAGGAATCCACATGATGCTTCCAACTATGCTAAAATGATGCCTGGAATGAGACTGGAATGAAATATAAAATGCACCAAAATAATGATGGGAGAATGTATGGCTATAGTTGACATTTCTTTCCATCTTTAGATTTTTATATTATGGCTATTATATTTTTTAAAAGAAAAACAAATTATAAAGGGTTTAAGAATGAACATGTACTTCAAACTGTAAATTAAAATAAGTTTTTATTCAAAGCATCTTTTAAAATTACAGCATGTTTATTCTTATGCTGTTAACTCTGCCAAACTACAACTTAGCCATATGAAGCATAAAACACTTCAAAAATCTGAATGTAAACCACATTTTTAAAACAAAAAGCAGTGTTAACACACCTCAAATTTTAGATGCCAATGTATTTTGTCCAAGTATACAGCTTATATCAAAAAAGAACATTTTAAATATTTCTATAGTAAATAGTTGTAATAATTTCTTAAAACTTCCAATTATACAAATAAAAAGTTTGTGAATATAACTATTATAGTTGGCAAAAGCTGACAGGATAAACAAACAAAAACTCTTACTTTTGAAGGCCTTAAATTTTATTATCTGTGAACTGGCAAGTATTTGTATTTTTTAAATTCTTACTGCACTTCCTTCTTTAGGTAAATTCACCAAATTTTAAATTTCCCAAGACTGACGACGCTTTTTAAATTCACTTAAGTCATATTTGAGAGGAAAAATTCTAGAGAAAAATGTTGAAACCTAACCCAAGAAAATTCAGATACTATAGTCTCTCTTACTTGCTCATTAAGTGCTCCAAGTTAAAATTCTATATACCAGATTACAAACAAAATTCTTAAACCATTACAAATATAAATTCTCTTCTTACAAAAAAAACCCCACAATCCCTCAAGATTTGTAATTTACTGTACAGAGGAATTACATTTTTAAAGTATGTCCTCATCATACACATTATTTGTTACTATCATCTTTCATACTTTTGCTCCATTTCAAGACATTTACATACCTCCCCTTCCCCATGGCTACATATTTTAAACTATCTGTGTACTGCAACACGTTGGGATTTTGAGATAAAGAAGCCTACATTTTAGATAATGTTTAAACTACATCTGTAGGCTACTACTTCAATACAAAACAGAAACAAAAGGCGCTGAAGAGCCCATATTTCCCTCTCTTATTCTGAAGTTTACTCCAATTAAGCAATCTATGAAATTACCATGCTATGATGTTATTTAGTTTCTGCTTAAAACAAGTTAAAATGGTGGAGGCTTATGCCTACATAAAGGAGGTGAACTACTCAGCTCTTGATTTTTCTATTCATGCTTCAGTACATAAAGTGGTGTTTAAAAACTTCATCTATTTTGGAAAAAATGATTTAAAACCACCACACAAGTTAACACACTTGCAGTTAAAACTATTCCAGAAGCCTACTTATTTGAGTCGCTAATATTTTCTGCAGTGTTTAACTGATAGCTAAATTTAGTGAACACAAAATAGCTTGGCATGTTATTCTGAAGTAAAGCAAGAAGGTGGCTTTATGCACTGAAAATATAAATAGGAGGCTTCCATTTGCTAATAATTCTAAACAAGCAGTACATTTAAATTTAGTGTTTGCTAACAAAGGATCTAAAACAGTTCACTACAAAACAACCCTGTAGATGTCCCTTTTATTAAAAAAATCCAACTGCCAAATCTCATTACAGGGCCCATATTTTTTAAAAATACCAATTACCAAGTTACCTAGACTTTGCAAGATTAATCATTCAATTTCAGCAAATGAGAAACATGAAATGTGCAAAAGGTCCCAAGTTAACAAGCTAAGGGTGACGAGTGCTTTCAAACCTAAATATCACAGTGAGTTGTAAAGCCTCAGAAAGATAGAATAAGACTGATTTTACTCCAATTTTGAAAATTCTGAACTGTTCATCTTACCAAGATCTTCAAATACCTATTTTCTTCCAAAGTCGGTAAGTTAGAAAGTCTTCCGAAATAGTCAGTTTTCCATTTCTCTAGTCTTATTAGGCACACTATTTTGCAATTTAAAAATATATATCTTACACACATCTTATACTTTCTTGCTTGTTTCAGTGTTTACAGTATTGTTAAACATACTAATATACATTGTTAAAAATGATCTTATAAATAATCTATTTAAACCTTCTTTGGCTACATGTACCATTCTTTTTTTTTTTTTCATACAAGTGTCTTATTCAGAAAGTGCTTCCTGTGAGAACTGCTTCCAATGAATGCATTAAACTTGCAAAATCTAGCTTCCCACAATATGTAGTTTTCTACCCTGTACTAGACGTCCCATATTTACAATATGTTAAACTTTACAAGAAATCCAATACCATATAAAAAAAGTGCAATTCTCTCTCACCCCATATTCTGGGGCAATGACATTCTTCATAAATTTCTACAGAATAGCAGCCTATGATAAGCAAATAAGGTGCTTAGCTTACGCCCAAGGATCTACTTTTTAAGTACACTGGGCAGTACTTTTGTACAGTGGAAAGAGTCAGTGTTCTGGCTACTGGCGGAGCGGCGCTCCCGTCAAGTTTGCGAGCTCGATGAGAGCGAGGGCTCCGTGCAGGCGCTCCCGCTGCTCCTGCAGACGCCGCTGGGCACCGCTCTTCTCATCGTCCTCCTCGTCAGACTGAAGGTACTCCAGAGGGTCCTGCTGCTCCTGATCTGCCTTCTGAACCAGCTTTCCTTTCAAGGTGGGAGTACGCTGCTCTCGTGTTTCCCAGTACCTATATGAAATGCATCCGTATTACTTATACAGTATATATAACATTCTCAAATGTTCACTTTTCTTTAAAGAAAAAAAAAGGGGAGGTCTTTCCTACAGTATTATTTTGTGTTTCAGTTTATAAAGTTATAAAGGGATTTCACATACATTACATGTTTTTCCATAACAGAGGAAAAAATTCAAGTTCAAGAAGTTGAAGGACTTGCTCAGAATAACAAAATCAACAAGTGGCAGTTCTGGGTCTTATACTCAACTCTCTAGTCACGTGTTTTTGTCATTAAACTATAGCTGCCTTAAAGATCATATGTGAAATGGACTAGAATAAAATATAGAAACAGTAGAATAATCATTAGAAACCCATTTATTCTATCCACAGAGGAATGATGGCTGCTGACAGAGTTAACTATGAGAAAGTTTAAACCCACAAAATAGGACAAATGGATTAATATGTGTAACACATAGAGCTTACTCAAAAATTTAAGAGCACCATCATTTTCTATTACGTAGCCAACTGATAATTCACAAGAGAAAATACAAATGTTCCACCTTTTTTGATAACCAAAGAAAGGCATATTTAAATGACAGTACCATTACCTACAAAAATGTCCATTCAAAGACTTGTATATTCATGTTCATAGCAGTTTTATTTGTAATAGCCAAAAACAACATAAAGGCCCATCAAGAGGTGAATTAATAAATAAATGGAGGTGCATCCATATAACAGATTACTGCACAGCAATGAAAAGGAATGAAATGATACACTCAACAACATGATGACTCTCAAAATAATTATGCTGGTTGAAAGAAGCCAGACGAACAAGTACATACTATATGACTCCATTTGTATAAAACTCTGGAAAATGTGAACTAACTATAGTGACAGAAAGCAGATCAGTCAGTGTCCTTTGGGGTAGAGGAGGGCAGGGAGATGCAGGGACAACGGATTACAAAGAGACATGAGGAAGCCTGTGAAAGTGATGGGTAAGTTCACTATCTTGATTTTGGTGATGGTTCCACAGGTGTCTACATATGTCAAAACGCACCAGATTATACACTTTAAATATGTACAATTTATTGTGTGCCAATTATACCTCAATAAAGCTGTTTTTAAAATTACATACCAAAAAAAAATACAATTACCAGATTTCAGGAAATCCAGACTACTCAAACTAGAAAAGCTTTGGAAATACTCAGAAGTATAAAAAGACAAATGCAAACAGTTCAGTATGACTTGAAGGACAACTAAAAAAGGAAAATAGCAAAATAGCAAAATACCTTAGCAAGGTCAGCAAGGACTGGGTAATGAAGGGCTTTGAATGCTATAATAAAGGACTTAGACTTAATATTGAGCATCATATTAGCATTTTAGAAAGACTCCTCTGGCAGCAGCATGGAGAATGGATTGAGAAGACTGAAGTGGCTGAATCTGATAATTGTTAAGGAAGTAGAATCCATAGGTTGGTCACTGAGTAGATGGGAGAAAAAGAAGATAAACACAAGGATGACTAATAAGTTTCTGGCTTGGGCAAAATTAGATATAATGGGGCAGTGGGGGCCAGGCAGGAGGAAGAGGGAGGAAGGAAGTGATGCAGTACTCGGGACAAACATATTCCCTGCCCTTGTGGAGCTTACGATCCAGCAGGGAAGATAGCCACTGAACAAGTAAATGTGTGAAGGAGGTTTTGAGAGGGAAAATACAATGTGTTTTAAAAGCATCTATTAAGTGCATTTAACCTTGTTTGTTTTGGGGGTTAGTGGGCAGGTTAGGGAAGAACTTCCTGAAGTGGTGTTTAACCTGAGTAAGAAATGAAGAACGAGCAGAGTGGCTAAATGAAGAGGGAAGTGAGCACAAAGGCCTGGAAACAACAGCAATAGTGCTGTTGAGAGACAAGGAGCCCGGGTGGCTGGAGACAGCTGTGTTGCTAGAGGGAGGCAGAGCCACAGCAACACAATTAGGGATTCTAGACTTTATCCTCAGTACAGAGGAAGCCAGTGAAGCTGGGGAGCGGCAGTCAGCTGCTGCTGGTGTGTATGTGATAGATGACTCCTTAAATCAAAATATCCTTAGAGAAATGTTTTTATACTGGTCCCCTTGTTGCCATTAGAAAAAATTAAACTGGGTGCTTTTTGGAATTTTACTTTAGAATAACATCTAGTCTCTATCCCTCTAATAATCAACACGTAGCTAAAACCAATATAAAGAAAATGAAGAGGGACTGCATTAATGACAAATGAAATAGAATACATAAAAAACATTCTTTTCAAATGGGGTAAACTCTTGCTTTTAAAATAAATTGTGGTCTGAGCACTCAGACTAATTAATATCATATAGTAGTTTTCTATCACACAGATCCAAATAAAACTCCTAACAATTCTGTGGTTTCAGGAAACAAAGTGCCATTTCAAGTTATTTTATAAAATGTGTAGAAAAGCAACTTATTTAAACTGAAAGAACTGTCAAAGTCCCCAACTTCAACCCCCACACTGGGCAGTGTTCTGCAGTAGACTCCAGAGAGAGCCTTACTTTGCCAACCACTCGGCGGCAGCCTGGTTGTCCACAGCCTGGGGCTTACTGAGAGCATCTGTGGGCTCCTCTCGCTTCAGCCTGGCATAAGGGTGCTTCGGACAGTGGCGGTTTGCATGGGTGAATCTGCTTAGGCAGCCTTCAAAACACAGAAGGAAACGGTTATCAGAATCTGGACATCCAGCGGACATGGAAAATGTTCAGTTTCTCTGGTATCCGAGAAAAATAAATTAAGATGATGAAATTTATCATTCTATAACTTGAGGAGAAAAAAAAAATAACCCTAAGCTGATATTATCAATGCCACTGAGAGGAATGTGAAGACAGTTCTTTCACCTTGGTCATCACAATGTAAATGCATTCAACCCCACTGGAAAGTGATTTATTAGCACAAGTCATAAAAATGTTCAAAATCTCTGACCCAGGAATTTTATTCTTGGACTCTATCATAAAAAAAATCCCAAAGGTAAACAAAAGTTTAACTAGGAAAACATGCCCCTCATGTTTGTTGTTAACAAGCAAATTTTAAAAACAAATTAAATATTTAATAACTAACATTGAGGCAATCGTTCATATGCTAATGCATATATATGGAATCGAAAAAAAAATGGTACTGATGAACCTAGTTGCAGGGCAGGAATAAAGATGTAGACATAAAGAATGGACTTGAGGACACGGGATGGGAGGGGAAAGCTGGGACGAAGTGAGAGTAGCATCAACATATGTATACTACCGAATGTAAAATAGTTAGCTAGTGGGAAGCAGCAGCATTGCACAGGGAGATCAGCTCAGTGCTTTGTGATGACCTAGAGGGGTGGGATAGGGAGGGTGGGAGGCAGGCTCAAGAGGGAGGGGATATGGGGCCATATGTTTACATATGGCTGATTCACTTTGGTGTACAACAGAAACTAACACAGTATTGTGAAGCAATTATACTCCAGTAAAGATCTATTTAAAAAAAAGAAAACCATGGAGCAACAGAACAAAACTGTACTGGATTTCACATATAACTGTGTAAAAATGTACATAAGAAAAACAGCTTAAGAAACTATGAAATTACCAACAGTAGCAGTGTTGAGCTGGTAAAATCCACCCCACCCCCGCTCCTCCTGTACTGAAAATTTCGACAATAATGTGCTTCTTTCAGTTTAACAGTTAAAAAGTTTAAAACCAAAGTAAAAGCCTACTCTAAAGGCTGTATTTACTTGTATAGATTTTTCTACAGCATACAACTGGATATAGCATTTTTAATTGCCCTTTAAGATTTTCACCTAAAAAGAATATTTAAAAATCAGTCATTTCCTGGAAATCGAGCATGGATCACAATTAACAAGGAAGAAAACTTATGAGGTTTGATTAAATCTTTATCAAAAATCTCACTTCCCCAAAATTCAAGCAAAAGATAGTCTAACTTTTAACTCCCAACTAGCTATTCCATAAACTTAACTCCTAACACCATACCATTTTCTGAACAAACAAAAGGTTTTTCTCCGGTGTGAAGACGCTGATGGGTTTTGAGCTGTCCACTTTGAACGAAGGCTTTTCCACAGTCTGGATAGTCACACAGATAGGGTCTCTCACCTTAGTAGACAGATGGTATATATTATTTCTGAGACAATAAGGTGAGAAGGGGAAGGGGCAGGGAGAGAGAATCAACCTTTATATAAGTTACGACTGCAAACAACAATAAAACATGTCACAGCCTCTGCAGAGCTGCAAGTGGAAGTGCTAAGGGCACACTTAGATGATATGAAGCATCTATCCACTTGGAAGCCCAATATTTTCTTTAGGCGTTGAGCTTTTAGGTACCCAGGTTCAAATCCTTAAAGTTATCATCTTCAACTTATTCCACATTTTCACCCCACAATCCAAATCGCTAGCTCTTGCTGATTCTTCAACATGTCTGCCACTCCTGCCTTCCCACTGCCACCTCCCCTGGTCAGACTGGTAGCCCCTCCCACCTAGAATGAACCCTGGCAGGCCTCTAGTCTCTGACCTGCACAGCACTTCCAGAATAGCTGCCATGCAACTACCCTCTAAAATTACCCCAAACCCTACTATACTCCTTGAACAACTGAAAATTATCTGCTGACTTTTAAATGGTCCTCTAATACCTGCACTATAGCTACTAGGTTAGGGAGTGGGGTTTATCTTTACTTCCCTCTTGGAGATTCATTCCAGCCATGAGGCAGTTCCCCATCTTCTACTCCTTGAAATCCCTATCTTTTCTGCCCATTCAAATCTTCCCAATCCTGTAGTCTCAGTAAAACTCCTCCCTACCCCCCAACCCCCACTTCCAAATATTAAGCTACATATCCCTTCACTAACTTAGTGTCCTATGTTGTTTATGTATCATGGTACCCTCCTTATACAAAGATGCATAACACCTTGTACTCCATTTCAATTCCTATATACAACACAGTGCTAGGCTAAAGAAGGTACTCAAAAAGGTTGTTTTTCAATCATAATTAAACTTATTATTCCTTGAATAAACATTCTTTGGTTAACAATTATATACTGGTTCTTCCCATATGACTCAAAGAACAGTAATGAGTCTTCCCTAAATTTCTCATTATTTACAAATGTACTAAACGAATACGACAGTTGGACACAAGTTAATAAACAGGATAAAGTAAGACAAAAGCTTTTTACAAAGCATATACTATTAGAGCTTAACTACAGCATGGAGATCTTTGGCTCAGTTCCCTGGCATACAGTGTAGTAAGCCTGGAAGTACTGGGTGACACACAATGGGTTAGTGGTAGATCGGACTGGGACTCAGGCACCTTCTTATTATGCCACATGGTCTTGAATCTTGGCAACTGATTTCACACTAGCAACATGTACTCTACAGCTGTGTACCAGTTATTTGGGGTTATTTCAGACTAAGTAGATTGAAAAAATACAAAAATTCTCAAAATCAGATATTCATTCAGTAATAGTTTTACTGAATAATCTAAAGTCAAAACATCTTGGCCACTTAGTTTATAATGATTCAAAATTAAAATTTTACCCTTTTTCAGGGATTTAGCTAAGAAAACTGTATTCTAGCATACCATTAAAATATATCTTTTCGGGCTTCCCTGGTGGCGCAGTGGTTGAGAGTCCGCCTGCCGATGCAGGGGACACGGGTTCGTGCCCCGGTCCGGGAGGATCCCACGTGCCGCGGAGCGGCTAGGCCCGTGAGCCATGGCCGCTGAGCCTGCACGTCCGGAGCCTGTGCTCCGCAACGGAAGAGGCCACAACAGTGAGAGGCCCGCGTACGGCAAAAAAAAAAAAAAAAAAAAAAAAAAAAAATATATATATATATATATATATCTTTTCAAAAACAGAAAGAAAAAAGAAACAGGTGATGACCATAAACATAGTGGAACAAACAGGGGACTAAGGGTTAAAAGCCCAAGTTCTAGACCCATACTGACCAACAGAAATAGAATGAGAACCACTTATGGTAGCCACATTAACAAAGTAAAAAGAAACAGGTGAAATTAATTGATAATATACTTCATTTAACCCAATATATCTAAAATTCTATCATTTCAATCTGTAATCATTATCAAAAATTATTAAAGATATCAATTACTCTCTTTTTTTCATACTAAGTGTATTTTAAACATCCTGCTCATCTCAATTTAGACTAGCCACATTTCAAGTGCTCAACAGCCACATGTGCTACTATACTGGCCAGTGTAGTTCTAGACTTAAGGGTATGAGAAGCTGTAAGTCAGTGGTAATTGGGTGTTTTTGTGCCTCAGTTTCCTCATCTGTAAATTATTTGATATCACTATTAGAACCATATGGCTCCTTCTGGGTGGGACCAACTTTATCTATGGAAAGAACAAGGCCCTCTTTATATTATCTTTTTGCTCTCTATATGGTATTTTTTTTTTTTTTTTTTTTTTTTTTGCGGTACGCGGGCCTCTCACTGTTGTAGCCTCTCCCGTTGCGGAGCACAGGCTCCGGACGCACAGGCTCAGTGGCCATGGCTCACGGGCCCAGCCGCTCCACAGCATGTAGGATCTTCCCGGACCCGCGTCCCCTGCATCGGCAGGCAGACTCTCAACCACTGCACCACCAGGGAAGCCCTCTATATGGTATTTTTATGGTATTTTAAATGCAAGTATAACTTCTCTACACAAAAAAAGATGTATGATAGTCTTGGGATAGCTACCTACAATACACTTAATTCTGAAAAATTATACTTCACCTTAGATTTAATAGTTAGGTCAAATACCCTGAGGACTCTAGAAATTCTATTAAAAATTTGACTATAACTGATACAGGATTTGGCCTACAAATCAGTTTTAACAATTATACAGACAACTTCAGGGCATATCAAGTAAAATTCAGGTGCATAGAAGGATAGAACCAAATTTAGTAATAACATTTCTGTGTCAACTACATTAATTACCATGATAACTTTGGAAATCACACGGTATCAATATTCAGAAAACTATCCCTCCCCACCAAAAGAGAAGCTGACTACACAGTGCCTGTTTTTATTTTTATTTTATTTTATTTTTTTTTGGGGGCGATACGCGGGCCTCTCACTGTTGTGGCCTCTCCCGTTGTGGAGCACAGGCTCCGGACGCGCAGGCTCAGCAGCCATGGCTCACGGGCCCAGCCACTCCGCGGCATGTGGGATCTTCCCGGACCGGGGCACGAACCTGTGTCCCCTGCATCGGCAGGCAGACTCTCAACCACTGCGCCACCAGGGAAGCCCAGTGCCTGTTTTTAAAACTTTACAATAAGGAAATGTAAGGTAACTAAAAATTAATTTATAGGCCCAAACATCAAATCAGCTTTCAGTTAAGTATCACTTTTGGCATTCTCTAAAATTTGCTCAACTTACCTGTATGAGTCCGTTTGTGAGCCTGGAGAGATTTCTCCCGTGGAAACACCCTATTACAGATGTTACAACGTATTCTGCTGGACGAATGCTCTCCTTCATTTATTAAATCCCGTACAGTATCTGCTCTGGGTCTACCACGTCGGATTCCATCCTGTTAACAATGTGCATAAACATTAAAATAATTTCTTGGACTCCACTCATTAAAACAAAATATCATAATACAGGCATACCTTACTTATTACGCTTCACTTATTTTTTCAATTTTTGAATTTTATTTATTTTTTTATACAGCAGGTCCTTATTAGTCATCAATTTTATACATATCAGTGTATACATGTTAATCCCAATCGCCCAATTCATCACACCACAAACCCACACCCCCCACCACTTTCCCCCATTGGTGTTCATACATTTGTTCTCTACATCTGTGTCTCAATTTCTGCGCTGCAAACCGGTTCAACTGTACCATTTTTCTAGGTTCCATATATAGGTATTAATATATGATATTTGTTTTTCTCTTTCTGACTTACTTCACTCTGTATGACAGTCTCTAGATACATTCACGTCTCTACAAATGACCCAATTTCGTTCCTTTTTATGGCTGAGTTATATTCCATTGTATATATGTACCACATCTTCTTTATCCATTCGTTTGTCAATGGGCATTTAGGTTGCTTCCATGATCTGGCTATTGTTATTGTAAACAGTGCTGCAATGAACACTGGCATGCAAGTGTCTTTTTGAGTTATGTTTTTCTCTGGGTATATGCCCAGTAGTGGGATTGCTGGATCATATGGTAATTCTATTTTTAGTTTTTTAATGAAACTCCATACTGTTCTCCATAGTGGCTGTATCAATTTACATTCCCACCAACAGTGCAAGAGGGTTCCCTTTTCTCCACACCCTCGCCAGCATTTGTTTGTAGATTTTCTGATGATGCCCATTCTAACTGGTGTGAGGTGATACCTCATTGTAGTTTTGATTTGCATTTCTCTAATAATTAGTGATGTTGTGCAGCTTTTCATGTGCTTCATGGCCATCTGTATGTCTTCTTTGGAGAAAGATCTATTTAGGTCTTCTGCCCATTTTCGGATTGGGTTGTTTGTTTTTTAATATTGAGCTGCATGAGCTGTTTATATATTTTGGAGATTAATCCTTTGTCCGTTGATACGTTCGCAAATATTTTCTCCCATTCTGAGGGTTGTCTTTTCGTCTTGTTTATGGTTTCCTTTGCTGTGCAAAAGCTTTGAAGTTTCACTAGGTCCCATTTGTTTATTTATTTATTTTTAAATTTCCATTACTCTAGGAGGTGGATCAAAAAAGATCTTGCTGTGGTTTATGTCAAAGAGTGTTCTTCCTATGTTTTTCTCTAAGAGTTTTATAGTGTCCGGTCTTATATTTAGGTCCCAAATCCATTTTGAGTTTATTTTTGTGTATGGTGTTAGGGAGTTTTCTAATTTCATTCTTTTAAATATAGCTGTCCAGTTTTCCCAGCACCACTTATTGAAGAGACTGTCTTTTCTCCATTGTATATTCTTGCTTCCTTTGTCATATATTAGTTGACCATAGGTGCGTGGGTTTATCTCTGGGCTTTCTATCTTGTTCCACTGATCTGTGTTTCTGGTTTTGTGCCAGTACCATATTGTCTTGATTACTGTAGCTTTCTACTATAGTCTGAAGTCAGGGAGTCTGATTCCTCCAGCTCCGTTATTTTCCCTCAAGACCGCTTTGGCTATTTAGGGTCTTTTGTGTCTCCATACAAATTTTAAGATTTTTTGCTCTACTTCCAAAAAACATGTCATTGGTAATTTGATAGGGATTGCATTGAATCTGTACATTCCTTTGGGTAGTATAGTCATTTTCACAATATTGATTCTTCCAATCCAAGAACATGGTATATCTCTCCATCTCTTGGTATCATCTTTAATTTCTTTCATCAGTGTCTTATAGTTTTCTGCATAGAGGTCTTTTGTCTCCCTAGGTAGGTCTATTCCTAGGTATTTTATTCTTTTTATCAGTGGTAAATGGGAGTGTTTCCTTAATTTCTCTTTCAGATTTTTCCTCATTAGTGTATAGGAAGGCAAGAGATCTCAGTGCATTAATTTTGTATCATGCAACTTTGCCAAATTCATTGATTAGCTCTAGTAGTTTTCTGGTGGCATCTTTAGGATTCTCTATGTATAGTATCATGCCATCGGCAAACAGTGACAGTTTTACTTCTTTTCCGATTTGTATTCCTTTTATTTCTTTTTCTTCTCTGATTTCCGTGGCTAGGAATTCCAAAACTATGTTGAATAATAGTGGTGAGAGTGGACATCCTTGTCTTCTTCCTGATCTTAGAGGAAATGCTTTCAGTTTTTCACCATTTAGAATGATGTTGGCTGTGAGTTTGTCATATATGGCCTTTATTATGTTGAGGTAGGTTCACTCTATGCCCACTTTCTGGAGAGTTTTTACCATAAATGGGGCTCGAATTTTGTCAAAAGCTTTTTCTGGATCTATTGAGATGGTCATATGATTTTTCTTCTTCAATTTGTTAATATGGTGTATAACATTGATTGATTTACTTATATTGAAGAATCCTTGCATCCCTGGGATAAATTCCACTTGATCATGGTGTATGATCCTTTTAATGTGTTGTTGGATTCTGTTTGCTAGTATTTTGTTGAGGATTTTTGCATCTATGTTCATCAGTGATATTGGTCTGTAATTTTCTTTTTTTGTAGTATCTTTGTCTGGTTTTGGTATCAGGGTGATGGTGGCCTCATAGAATGAGTTTGGATGTGTTCCTCCCTCTGCTATATTTTGGAAGAGTTTGAGAAGGATAGGTGTTAGCTCTTCTTTAAATGTTTGATAGAATTCACCTGTGAAGCCATCTGGTCCTGGACTTTTGTTTGTTGGAAGATTTTTCATCACAGTTTCAATTTCATTACTTGTGATTGGTATATTCATATTTTCTATTTCTTCCAGGTTCAGTCTTGGAAGGTTATACCTTTCTAAGAATTTGTCCATTTCTCCCAGGGTGTCCATTTTATTGGCATAGAGTTGCTTGTAGTAGTCTCTTAGGATGCTTTGTATTTCGGCAGTGTCTGTTGTAACTTCTCCTTTTTCATTTCTAATTTTATTGACTTGAGTCCTCTCCTTTTTCTTGATGAGTCTGGCTAATGGTTTATCAATTTTGTTTATCTTCTCAAAGTACCAGCTTTTAGTTTTATTGATCTTTGTTATTGTTTTCTTTGTTTCTATTTCATTTATTTCTGCTCTGATCTTTATGATTTCTTTCCTTCTGCTAACTTTGGGTTTTGTTTGTTCTTCTTTCTCTAGTTCCTTTAGGTGCAAGGTTAGATTGTTTATTTGAGATTTTTCTTGTTTCTTGAGGTAGGCTTGTATAGCTATAAACTTCCCTCTTAGAACTGCTTTTGCTGCATCCCATAGGTTTTGGATCATCGTGTTTTCATTGTCATTTGTCTCTAGGTATTTTTTGATTTCCTCTTTGATTTCTTCAGTGATCTCTTGGTTACTTAGTAACATATTGTTTAGCCTCCATATGTTTGTGTTTTTTACGTTTTTTTCCCTGGAATTGATTTCTAATCTCATAGCGCTCTGGTCAGAAAAGATGCTTGATATGATTTCATTTTTCTTAAATTTACTGTGGCTTGATTTGTGACCCAAGATGTGATCTATCCTGTAGAATGTTCCATGTGCACTTGAGAAGAAAGTGTAATCTGCTATTTTTGGATGGAATGTCCTATAAATAGCAGTTAAATCTATGGGGTCTATTGTGTCATTTAAAGCTTGTGTGTCCTTATTAATTTTCTGTCTGGATGATCTGTCCATTGGTGTAAATGAGGTGTTAAAGTCCCCCACTATTATTGTGTTACTGTCGATTTCGTATTTTAGAGCTGTTAGCAGTTGCCTTATGTATTGAGGTGCTCCTATGTTGGGTGGATATATATATATATAATCATTATATCTTCTTCTTGGATTGATCCCTTGATCATTAGGTAGTGTCCTTCCTTGTCTCTTGTAACATTCTTTATTTTAAAGTCTATTTTATCTGATATGAGTATTGCTACTCCAGCTTTCTTCTGATTTCCGTTCACATGGAATATCTTTTTCCATCCCCTCACTTTCAGTCTGTATGTGTCCCTATGGAGCATTTATTAATCCATTCACGTTTAAGGTAATTATCGATATGTATGCTCCTGTGACCATTTTCTTAATTGTTTTGGGTTTGTTTTTGTAGGTCCTTTTCTTCTCTTGTGCTTCCCACTTGGAGAAGTTCCTTTAGCATTTGTTGTAGAGCTGGTTTGGTGGTGCTGAATTCTCTTAGATTTTGCTTGCCTGTAAACTTTGTGATTTCTCCATCGAATCTGAATGAGACCCTTGCCAGGTAGAGGAATCTTGGTTGTAGGTTCTTCCCTTTCATCACTTTAAGTATATCATGCCACTTCCTTCTGGCTTGTAGAATTTCTGCTGAGAAATCAGCTGTTAAACTTATGGGAGTTCCCTTGTATGTTATTTGTTGTTTTCCCCTTGCTGCTTTTAATAATTTTTCTTTGTCTTTAATTTTTGACAGTTTGATTACTATGTGTCTCGGCATGTTTCTCCTTGGGTTTATCCTGTATGGGACTCACTGCGCTTCCTGCACTTGGGTGGCTATTTCCTTTCCCATTTTAGGGAAATTTTCGACTATAACCTCTTCAAATATTTTCACTGGTCCTTTCTCTCTCTCTTCTCCTTCTGGGACCCCTATAATGTTAATGTTGTTGTGTTTAATGTTGTCCCAGAGGTCACTTAGGCTGTCTTCATTTCTTTTCATTCTTTTTTCTTTATTCTGTTCCGCAGCAGTGAATTACACCATTCTGTCTTCCAGGTCACTTATCCTTTCTTCTGCCTCAGTTATTCTGCTATTCATTCCTTTTAGTGTAGTTTTCATTTCAGTTATTGTATTGTTCATCTCTGTTTGTTTGTTCTTTAATTCTTCTAGGTCTTTGTTAAACAGTTTTTGCATCTTCTCAATCTTTGCCTCCATTCTTTTTCCGAGGTCCCGTATCATCTTCACTATCATTATTCTGAATTCTTTTCCTGGAAGGTTGCCTATCTCAACTTCATTTAGTTGGGGTTTTATCTTGTTACTTTATCTGGTACATAGCCCTCTGCCTTTTCATCTTATCTATCTTTCTGTGAATGTGGTTTTTGTTTCACAGGCTGCAGGATTGTAGTTCTTCTTGCTTCTGCTGTCTGCCCTCTGGTGGATGAGCCTATCTAAGAGGCTTGTGCAAGTTCCCTGATGGGAGGGACTGGTGTTGGGTAGAGCTGACTCTTGCCCAGATAATCAAGTTCTTACTTCTTTCTGCTAGTGTTGGAGGGTCTCCTGCAGAGGCGGCGGGTGGCTGTAGCTCACCATGGGGACAAGGACACTGGCAGCAGAGGTTCTGGGAAGTACTCCTTGGCATGAGCCCTCCCAGAGTCTCTATTACGCTTCACTTTATTGCATTTTGCAAATACTGCGTTTTTTACAAATTGAAGGTTTGTGGCAACCCTGTGTTGTCAGATAGTGATTAGCATTTTTTAGAAATATTTTTTAGAAAAATTTTTTAAAAGTGTATTTTAATTGAGGTAATTTTTAGACATAATGCTATTGCACACTTAAGAGACTACAGTATAGTGTAAACATAACTTTTTATTCACTGGGAAACAAAAGCTTGTGTGACTAGCAGTCTGGGACTGAACCCTCAATATCTCAAAGGTATAACTGTAAATAATTTTTTGAAACCTTTCTTGAGTGACATCAGTAAAATGGCAGAGTAGGTAGTTCCAAGTGCCCACCCCTCCAAAGATCACCAAGAAGTCGAGCAAAAACTGTTCAGGATCAGCTTTGTCACAACTCCAGAAAATGATGAGAAATTTACAGCAAATCAGAGAACAATGAATCAAGAAACAAGGAACGTAACACAGTAGGAAAGCTTTGCAGCAATTTTTACAACCCTTGCCCCACCCCTTCACTCAGTGGTCTTTGAAGATTACTGCCTTCATTCTTAGTGTAGGAATCTAGTCCCTGGTTCAAGAAAGAAGAGAGAAGACTTTACTCTGAAAGAATTTTGTTTGTCTGTTTTGCCCAGCCTGGGGGCTACCTGAAGGTCTGACACAAGATGCTTGTCTTTGTTTTGCTAACTTAGAACTCTCTCTGGGCAGAAAAGTGGCTACACAGAGGGCATCTCTCAAAAACCTTGTAAGGCCAATAACAACTTGCTGCCACCTGGGGGAAAAGATTTCAACTAAGGCACACAGACACACCAAAAGCCTGGGAGGAAAAGTTGGGGAGAGAATTTCCTCGGGAAATTAGGGCACTGTAAAGTGCCCACATATCCGAAAGACAGGAATTTAGGAAGCCACACACTTGCCTGCCCAGCGCAGGAAGCATACTCAGAAAAGACCTGAAGAGAACATAAGTTTTCACCTCTGGCTGATCTTTAGGCTCAGCACAAGCAAGAAATGAAGGCTAAGACAGACTTGTAAACAGTCTGGCTAAGTATAGCAGGAGAGCTACAGCATAGACCATTCTGCAAAGTTAGAAGGGTTTTTTTTTCCCCCCTTTCTTTTCTTTTCTGTTTTTGTTTCTTGAGGGTTTTTCTTTTGGCATCAAGATCTCTCTCAAAATATGAGCCGACTAAAGCTAAAGAAACAGACTTTAAAGAACAAACACAATAAAGAATAGAGTTTACAAAAACAGTTTAGAAAAATCACCAAGCAACTACAAACCACAGCACACAACTAAAACAAACTCTGAGGAGAAAGGAGAATCTGATTTCCAGAGTTACTACTTTATAATATTCAAAACACCCAGTTTTCAACAAAATATTACAAAGCATGCAAAAAACAAAAATATTAACTCCCATACATAGGAGTTAATTTCTCCTATGAGGAAGCAGACATTGGAATTACTAGACAAAGATGTTAAACTGTCTTAAATATGCTGAAAGAGGTAATGGAAACCATGGACAAAGAACAAAAGAAAACCAGGAGAACACTGTTTCAACAAACTGAGAATGTCAAAAAAGAATCAAATTATTATTATTATTTTTTTTTCTTGCAGTACACGGGCTTCTCACTTTTGTGGCCTCTCCCGTTGCGGAGCACAGGCTCCGGACGCGCAGGCTCAGCGGCCATGGCTCACGGGCCCAGCTGCTCCGCGGCATGTGGGATCTTCCCAGACCAGGGCACGAATCCGTGTCCCCTGCATCAGCAGGCAGACTCTCAACCAATGCGCCACCAGGGAAGCCCACAAATTATTATTTTTTTATTTTTATTTTTTTTTTGCATTACGCGGGCCTCTCACTGTTGTGTCCTCTCCCATTGCGGAGCACTGGCTCCGGACACGCAGGCTCAGCGGCCATGGCTTACGGGCCTAGCCGCTCCATGGCATGTGGGATCTTCCCGGACCGGGGCACGAACCCATGTCCCCTGCATCGGCAGGCGGGCTCTAACCACTGCGCCACGAGGGAAGCCCCACAAATTATTTTTAAAAATAGAAATTCTGAAACTAAAAAATACAAAAACCGAAATGAAAAAAATTCACTACAGAGTCTTAATGGCAGATTTGAACGGTCAGGAGGAAAGTAACAGCAAATTTAAAGATAGGTCAACTGAAATTATCCAGTCTGAGGAACAGAAAGAGAAAAGAATGAACAGGGCCTATGATACCAGTAGGACATCAAGTGTCTTATGGGTCCATTTGGGCTGCTAAAACAAAATACTACAGACTGGGTAACTTATAAACAACCAAAGTTTATTTCCCACAGTTCTAGCAGTTGTAAAGTCCAAGATGAAGGTTCTGGCATGGTCAGGTTAGGGACTACTTCCTGGATCATAGCCAGTGCCTTCTTACTGTGTCCTCACATGGCAAAAGGGGCAAGAGAGCTCTCCAGGGCCTCTTTCATAAAGGCACTAATTCTATTCATGAGGGCTCCACCCCCATGACCTAAGCACCTCCTAAAGACCTCCTAACACCACCATCTTCGGGGGTCAGGATCTCAACACACGAATTCTGGGGGACACCACAGCACCAAGCAAGCATACCCCCACACATATAATTGGAGATCCATAAGGCAAGAGAGACTAGGGCAGAAAGAATATTTGAAGAAATAATGGCATAAACACAAAGAGAGATATACATGGAGATATAATCAAACTATCAAAAGACAAAGACAAAGAGAGACTCTTGAAAGCAGCAAGAAAGAAGCAGTTTATCACACATACCAGTCCTCAGTAGGATTAACAGCTGATTTCTCAGGAGAAACTATGCAAATCAGTGGGATGACATGTTTAAAGTGCTGAAAGGAAAAAAAAAATCAAACAATAATCTTATATTCAACAGAACTATCACTCAAAAATGAAGAAATTAAGCATTCCCAGACAAACAAAAGCTAAGAGACTTCATTGCTAGACCTTTCCTACAATAAATCTAAAGGGAGTTAGTTCTTCAGGCAGAAATGAAAAGACACTAGACAATAACTCAAAGCCATACAAAGAAATAAACGACACCAGGTAACTACATAAGCCAGAAGTATTGCACTTTGGGCTTATAACTCTTCTTTTCTTTCCTATATAAAAGACAAATGCCAAGTGTATTAAAAAATAATAAATCTTTGTTAATGGGAACACAATATAAGATGTAATTATGACAACAATAACAAAAAGGGAGGGACAGAAACATATGGGAGCAGAACTTTTGTATACTATTGGTGCTAAGGTGGTATTAATTCAAAAAAAACAGAAAAGGAAACAAGAAAGAAAAGAAAATGGTTCATTACAAAAAAATCAAACCCAAAAGAAGGCGGTAATCGAAGAATTGATAAACAAAATAGGTATAACACTATAGAAAACAAATAAAATGGGAGAAGTTCTTCCTTGTAAGTAATCACTTTAAATGTAAATAGATTAAATTCTGCAAACAAAAGGCAGATTGGCAGAATGGATTTTTTTTTTTTTAATGAACCAACTATATGCTATTTACGAGAAACTCACTTTACAGCCAAAAACATAAATAGGTTTAAAAGTGAAAGGATGGAAAAAGAGATAACAATTATAAACACATGCACACCTAACAACGGAGCTCCCAATATGTATGAAGCTAAAATTGGCAGAATTGAAAATAAAGACACAGCTCAAAAATAGCTGGAGACTTTCATTTTCAATTAATGGATAGGACAACTAGACAGGTCAACAAAGATATATAAGACTTGAACAACACTATAAACCAACTACACCTAACAGAATATGAAGAACATTCCACACAAAAACAGCAAAATATCCATTTTTTTCAAGTGCACGTGGAACGTTTCCCAAGATAGACCATATGTTGGGCCCAAAGCAAGAATCAATAAATTTTAAAAGATTGAAATAATCCAAAGCATCTTCTTTGACATACTTGGAATGAAACTATAAATCAATAACAGAAAGAAAACTGGAAAATTCACAAATATGTGGAAATTAAACAACACTCTTAAACAGCCAATGGGTCAAAGAAATCACACAGGAAATTAGAAAATACTTTGACACGAATGAAAATAAAAGCACTACATATCAAAATTTATGGGATACATTTCTAGGACTGGAAGGCTTAATATAAGATACCACTGCTACCCAAAGTGATATACAGACTTAGTGCAATCCCTATTAAAATCCCAAAGACCTTTTTTGCAGAAATGGAAAAAGCAATCCTCTACTCATGGAATTGCAAGAGGCTCCAAGTAGACAAAACAATATTTTAAAAGAACAAAGCATGACTCATACTTCCCTATTACAAAATTTACTGCAAAGCAATGGCAATTAAGACAGTGCAGTACTGGCATAAGGAAAGACATAGGCCAATGAAACAAAATGAGAATCAAGACGTTAACCCTTATCCTATGGCCAACTGATTTTCAACAAGGGTGCCAGGAACATGCAATGAGGAAAGAATAGCTCTTCAACAAATAGCTCTGAGATAACTGGAATTCTACATGCAAAAGAATGAAGTTGTACCTCACACAATATATAAAAAATTAACTCAAAATGCATCATACACCAAAATGTCAGAGCTGAAACTTTAAAACTCTTAAAAGAAAACAGGGATAAATATTCATGACCTTGGATTTGACAATGGATTCTTAGATGTGGCACCAAAAGCCTAAGCAACAAAAGAATAGATAAACTGGACTTAAAATTTAATAAAACATTTGTGTCAAAGGACATTATCAAGAAAGTGAAAAGACAACCTACAGAATGGGATACAATACTTGCAAATCATATGTCTGATAAGGTTTTAGTAGCCAGAATATATAAAGAACCTTTACAACACAACAACAAAAACTCAGATAAAATATGGGTAAAGGACTTGAATAGACGTATCTCCAAAGTAGTTGTATGTATGGGCAGCAAGCCCATGAAAAGATGCTCAACATCATTAGTCATTAGGGAAATGCAAATCAAAACTATAATTGAGGTCAATTATATCTCAGTAAAGCCTGAAGGGAAAAAAAAAATAAACACACACACACACACACACACACACACACTCACAGTGAGATACGACTTCACACCAACTCAGTTATACTCAAAAAAAAAAAAAAAAGACAGGAAAAAAGTAGAAATAGGTGTTTTTTTGTCAAGAATGTGCAGAAACTAGAAACTTCATATATTGCCGGTAGGAATGTAAAGTTTTAGCCACTGTGGAAAAGTTTGACAGTGTGATGCAATGTCATATACATATGTATATATACATATACAATGGACTGTTATTCAGCCATAGAAATGATACATGCTACAAGGTGGATGAACCTCAAAAACAGTATAGTAAGTAACAGAAGTCAGACACAAAAGGCCACATATTTTATGATTCCATGTAATAAAATGTCCAAAATAGGTAAAACCACAGACAGAAAACAGATTGGTGTTTTCCAGAGACTGCCTATAGAGGGGAAAAGGGAGTGACTACTTAATGAATACAGGACTTTCTTTTGGGGCGATGAAAATATTTTGGAACTTGATATAGGTGGTGGTTTCACAACATTGTGAATTACTAAATATCAGTGAATTATACTTCAAAATGGTTAATTTTATGCTATGTGAATTTCTGCTCAATTTTTTAAAAAAACTAACGAGCTCTGAACATACTATGGACTTTAGTTAATAATGTACCAATTTGGTTCGTTAATTGTAACAAATATATCATATTAATGCAAGATGTCAGCAATAGGGGAAACTGGATATGTGGTTGATGGGAACTCCCTGTAATGTCTTAACATTTCTACGTATGTAAAACTAATCTAAAATAAGCATATCCTTGAAGAAAAAAACTTTCTTTCCATGTAAGTTAAATTTTTACACATATAAGTTAAATGAAAAAAAAAAAGAAAAATTAAAAAAAACCTACATCCAAACTGAAGATGTTTTTACTGCTGTCAATATAAAAACCTAAAGCCTTCCCAAAGCTTAAAAACATCAGCCTGGAACCTTGATAATAAGCCACAGCAAAATTCCCTTCAATCACTTTTCACCTTGAAAGAAAAGCTCAATCTCAACATGGATGAGTTATCTTATAGGATAAGTCATGTCTAAAAAATTCTTAGATATTAAAACCTATTTCTGCAACAGCCAAGAGGTGGAAGCAACCTAAATGTCCCCTGACAGATGAATGGATAAAGAAAATGTGATATATACAATGAAAAACTATTCAGCCTTAAAAAAGAAGGCAATTCTGCCATATGCTACAACATAGATGAATATTAAGGGCATTATCCTAAGTGAAATAAGGCAGTCACAAAAAGACAAATACTACATGATTCCACTTACATGCGTTATCTAAAATGGTCAAACTTAGAAACAGAAAGCAGAATACTGGTTGCCAGGGGCCACAGAGAGGAAGAAAGGGGGAGCTCGAGATGGGTACAGTTTTGGTTTTGTAAGATGAAAAAGTTCTGGAGTTCTATTACAACAATGTTCATATAGTTAATACTTCAAAATGGTTAAGATGGTAAATTTTATGTTATGTGTTTTCTGCCACAAAAGTATAAAAAGAAAAAAAATGTGAGGGGACATCCCCAGTCGTCCTGTGGTAAAGAATCTGCCTTCCAATGCAGAGCACGCGGGTTTGATCCCTGGTCAGGGAACTAAGATCCCACATGCTGGGGGGCAACTAAGCTGGCGCCACAACTATTGAGCTCGCATGCCTCAACTAGAGAGCCTGCGTGCCTCAAACTACAGAGCCCACATGACCTGGAGCCCGCACGCCACTAGAGAGAGAAAAACCTGCAAGACACAACTAGAGAGAAGCCCGAGCACTGAAACCAAGAGACCACGTGCCTTAACGAAAAAAGACTTAACGAAAAAAGATCCCACACGCCTCAACAAAGATCCCATGTGCCACAACTAAGACCCGATGCAGCCAAAATAATAATGATAATAAGGGAAAAGAATGTGAGAAAGCACTGTGGCAGATTATAATATTGTTAAAATATTCACTGCTCTTTCCGCACTGTGGGCCCCAATGAGGCCAACTTGGCCATATGACTTTGCTTTGACCAATAAAATGTGAATAGAAATCACATGTGTGACTTCTGAGCAAAAGCTCTAAAAGCCATCACAAGGTTCTACCATCTCTCTTTCCTCTCTGCCTTGAGACTCGCATGTCCCAGGTAGGGGATGTTCCTCCTGGGTCCCAGAATGAACAGGATGAAGAGCACACCTGCTGTTAACCCTCACAGGATACATAACACGAGCTTTGTTTAGGTTGAGATTGAGATTTTGAGGTTCATTCTGTAGCATGGTTTAGCCTAAGCTAACTGACTTAGGCACATTGTTAATAAATATTTGTTAATGGGATAAAGATCTCATCAATTCTCCACAATAATTGTATAAATTGTTGCTGGTTATGATCATATCATGAATAATTGTTTTAAATAGTTTTAAAGATGCAAAACAAACACAGCATCTATGATCCATAAAAATAGCAGATGATTTGTTCTGTTAAGAAAGAAATGGAACATGAAATAAGATTAATTAAAACCTTAGTAATACAACTCCTCTGCCATGAAAGGATCATTTCCCTAATTTTTTTTTATACATTTAATGTATAGTATTGCAAAGTATAGGGTCAGTAATTCTCAACAAATCTTTGTTAATTTATTTATTTATTTTTTATTTTTGGCTGTGTTGGGTCTTCGTTTCTGTGCGAGGGCTTTCTCTAGTTGTGGCAAGCGGGGGCCACTCTTCATCGCGATGCGCGGGCCTCTCACTATCGCGGCCTCTCTTGTTGCCGAGCACAGGCTCCAGAAGCTCAGGCTCAGTAGCTGTGGCTCACGGGCCTAGTTGCTCCGCAGCATGTGGGATCCTCCCAGACCAGGGCTCGAACCCGTGTCCCCTGCATTAGCAGGCAGACTTTCAACCACTGTGCCACCAGGGAAGCCCCCTAATATTTTTTAAATACATAAAAACATATTGTTGACTCTATTACAATTTGAAATCACTGATTTAGTATCAAATACTATCTAGTATCAAAATTTTAAGATTATCCATTACTATTTTCTCTATTTCTGGTTAAAAAAAATTTTTAACAAGCATGTTTAATAGTGGGGGAAGATTTTTTTTTTAAAGTTAACTATTTGGCTGCCTCCCAGTAACTCTAAGATCTTGTTTCATCTAGAACAAGAAAATGCAAATCATACTTGCATTTTCCAAGTGAGAAATAAAGAGCTGAAAAATGCAACATAATACAACATCCCAGCCATATACAGGTAAGACTTCACTAAGTGCATTCTTTCAACTACGAAAATTAAACAAGGCAAGTAATCATCTAATACCCTAAATAAATGAATAAATAGCATATTTTAACCATATATACAAAAATAAGCAGTGTCACTTAAAGAGGACCTTTTTCATTTTAGCCTTAGCAATAAGAAAACCATGTATCTATGTACATTTTGACAATAATAGAGTTAACTCATCAGCCACTAAGTGTACCTGTAGCTTAAGAGAGAAATCTTGTCAAGACTGCTTGATGATTTGCAAAAAAAAAAAAAAAAAAAAGTAAAGTTAAAAAAGAAACTCTTAGACATCCTATTGCTATTATATGGCAACTGCTGCAAAATAAGCTACTAGAAAGAAAAATGAATAAATCGCCAAAAATGTTTGCATACTTCAGCAGGTTTAATTTTTAAAACAATCTCCGTACCTCCAGAAGATAGTGATTTTGAAAGTGTTTTCTAAAATATTTCATGGTAAATATTTTGTTTTCAATGTCAATAACTTTAAAGTTATTTAATAAAATTGGAGTTATTTCTCAAGCCACTTAGAATAATGTACACATTTACCTAAGCTTTAGAAAAAGTTATGTTCAAACTTTATATTCATGTGATTACTAAAAAAACTAAAAGTCCTCAACACATTTTTGTACAAAGTAAAATTCAAATAAATTATACAGATACAACATGGAAGGAAAAGAAAAACAGTTCTCAGAGGGAGGCATGTGTACCTTCTCACTTTCATGAGAAAATGTAAATAGATCTTATTTCCCTTTTCGAATTCAGATTTAGATCCAAATTTCCTATGGCTCGCATATCTGCTTCCTAACTCTATCCCTCACCTTGACCTATCTGGACCACTTTCTAAGTCTTAATTTGCATCTATCTGTTGTACTGTGTGTATTCTCATGATGCATCTCAATCAAGATATAGGTAGTTATGAATAGTGTGTATTACTTCATAAGTCTACTTGCATCTTCTTTTTTTTTGGGGGGGGCCATGCTGCCTGGCAGAATGTTGTTGCCTGATCAGGGATCAAACCTATGCCCCCTACACTGGAAGCGCAGAGTCCTAACCACTGGACCACCACCAGGGAATTCCCTACTTGCATCTTCTTAATACTAAAAATAAATAAATAAACCCCTAAAGTCAACACACACATGATAAACACAGAAGCAATATCAGGTACAGATTAAGAGTAAGGGCTCTAAAAATTTCCAATCAGTTCTGCCACTTATATGATGTTAACTTAATCTTGGGGACTTCTCTAATTCATCCTTTTTCATCAGGTAAACAAGGTAAATTAATTAAAGAATTCAAAACAATCAACACAAAGTCTGGTGGTTTGCTCTGCAAGGCAATAAATAAAAAATGGTGGCTACTATGTTCACGTTAACATGTTAACATGACGTTATGTTTAAACATGGTGGTTATCAAAAACTTCTGTGTACTAATCAGCTGTTTGTAAGGTCATGTGCAGCCTAGATGTTTAAAGTGATTGGTGATAGAAAGGGGAAACAGGATAGGCAGCTGGCGGGTCCTGAAGGGTAAGTGGTATCTGAGGATGCGCAGAGAAGCCAAACTACACAGGTCCCAAAGTGGAGAAGTAACCTCATGAATGCAGTCTGAGTAAAGGGCACAAAATATGGAAGCTTGGAATATCATTTGGCAGATGAAAATCAGACCTTCTCCCTTCCTTCCCAGAATTCTACAACCTGGGAAGAGACAGTGCTAATATATAACTATATCCCAATAGTGCTAAACAATCTTATGATGAGGGGCCAAAATAAGTTGGTAGAAGATGGACGTTCTCCTCATAGGCGGAGAGGCAGTGTTGGGCAGAAACAAACAAGAAAGCAAGCAAAAGCTGACACCAGGTGTGTAGGACTCAGATGTTAACACCTCCCATGGGAAAGGTGGCATCAAAAGACAGTAAATGAACACAAAAGTTGTTCCCAAACCCACAGCTGTTATTGCCTCTAACCCACATACTGAGAGAAGGGGGTAGAAGTTGGTGCCATGTTATTGGCACCAACTATATTACAAACTTGTCTTCCCAAAAAGTGAGCAGACTCAGCCAGCATGATTCACCTACGATGTATATGGAGATAAAAGAACTACGAGTACTTTAGAGAAGCAAAACAAAGTAAAGGAGGCTGGAACTCCCAATCTTTAGTCTAGAATGTACTGATCACAAATCAAACTAGGTAACTTCCTTAAATGAAAGTATATTCCAGAAGCCACAAAATACGGAGGCTTGAGGCTCCCCCTCAAGTTGCAGAAACTAAATGAATGAATTTTTGGAGCTGTATTTGGATTGCTTCATTGATAAAAGGACACGTTAAAATCAATTTGTTTGCTAATTTATGAAACAGTTATGGTATGAAAGATGGTGAGGAGGCAAAAAAGTGAAATATATAACAGCCTTTTCACTTTTAAATGTTTTTCATAACTTGTGTTATGTTTTACTTCTGAAAAGAGGTAGACAAAGTGGAAATAAAATTCAAACCTACGCATTAAGAATGTTTTCTAAAAGGTTTATGTGAAGATAAAACTGTTTTAGCCCCCCCCACAAAAGTATAGATTTCACTTATCTATTATAACATTAATCTTCTTGGATAATCCAAAATTAGATTCAGTTATAATTAAGAATAAAATAATAGATGCAAAATCTTCTATAAGTAACTTGTGCATATATGTCTTTATGTTGCTCAACCATATAACCTACTACATATATATTTTTTTAAGTACTAAACATGTAAATATGTTAACACGGAAAAATATCTAGGATACCCAGCCATCTTACTAAGGGCTACCTAGAGACAGCACACAGTGATAGTTCACTTCACAAACTCAGCACTAATCTAAATATTTCTACTGCTTCTTCTTTCAAATTTTTACTGAAGTGCAGCTTCAAGAGTTGAAGTGTGTCAAGGCATATAGCTGTATAAATTTATAGTTCTTTAATAACAATGCCATTAGTAACAAAGTGTATCAATTTCCTCAGGGCTCAACACAGTGTTTCAACATCTTTGCTACTGCGTGTAAAATGATGATAAAACCTGTTTCAATTTTTATAGTATTTGCCAATATAGACGTACTTATCAACAAGGTGATTTACTTGTTTTATCTTTAGCAAACTGCTTATCTTATATAGCCACTTAACAAATAGAATCTGAATATTAACCTTATATTAGCACCATTCATTACACAAATACTTAACTGAGCACATTTATTCAGCATTTAAAGAGTATAAGGTATTAAAGTCAAATAAGTCTACCAGAGAGAAATTGTCCCGGAGCTCCTGGAGCTTACAGTCTATAGAGGTAAGTATATGTCAGCAGAGAGGCACCTCCAACACATGCTTCAGGACTAGGAGCCACAAAAACTCAACTACAGTACCAGCGTTCCCGCTACCTAGCTGTGTACCTTGGGGAGCTCCCTTCACCAATGCCTCTTAAAGCCTCAATTGCCTGATCCGTAAATTGTAGGTTTGAATCCTTTCCAGCTCTAATACAGTCTGAGACTCCAAGCAATTCGAGGTTGGTGACAACAAGCGTCCCATTCCACTCCTTGAGCTCTCAGAACCTAGCAAAGTTGTACGCTGGATGCGTGAAAGACAGCGAGGGCTCAACTCCCGCTGGGGAAGATTCCCCTAAGTCCCTTCTTGTTCTTCGGCTATCTCTACAGGGCATCTTTAGCAGGGTCGGGGTATCTCCGGTGAGGCAGAAACTGCGCAACCCCTCCCCCCGCACCCAGAGGAACAGTTCAAGGCCTGCGGCCCTTCCCGCCCTCTCCCGCCAGAAAAGACTCAGCGGTGGGCCGAACGACTGGCAGAGAGGGTTGACCATCCCCCTCCGTGACAACAAGGCCACGCTCCCGCCTACGGCACCTGCTGGCCTGTGGCCTCCGGTCTGCTGGGCTTCCCCACCCACCGGGAGGTGTCACGTGACCGAAACCTAGCCCCGCCCCCGGGGGCAGTTTTTTGCCGCGCGGCAGTGACGTCAGCGTCCTGTCACCCGCCAACGCCACCGCCCCTGCCAGAGCGACCTCGCGTTTTAAACTCGGCCCCGCCCCGCCCGCCGCGTCTGCGGGCGCTGCCGGCTCCCGGGCCGCGCCGTTAACGAACTCCAACTGCCCCAAGCCCCGCCCGCGCCGCTTACCTTGAGGTGGCCGCTGTCCGGGCTGCTCGCTTCCTCCTCGTCCTCACCCCCTGAGGCGGCGGCGGCCGAGGCGGTGGGCGGGGGCGCGCCCCGGCCCCGAAGCCCTGGGTGCTCTGCGGCGGCGGCGGGCAAGGCAGCCGAGGCGGCGCCCCCGGCGGCTCCGGGGCTGAGCGTCACGTTGTGCGCGTTCTCGCCCCAGCGCCACGGGTACACCATGAAGTCACTGAAGCCGGGGCTGGTGGGAATAAGCGGTGGCGGCGGCTCCGGCTCCCCTCCGCCGCTGCATGTGGGCTTGATCGGGGTCGTCCTGATGACCGACACCAGCACCCGCTTCGGGGAGTCCTGGCAGAAGATGACGGGCGGCGGCTGCGGCGGGTTGTCAGCCATGGGCGCCTCCACACCCCGGATCATTGCCCGGCCCCGATCCGCAGCTCCGGCGGCCGTGGGCCGCACTCCCTGAGCCCGGGTCTGGCCCTTTGCTCCGCTCGCCCGCGCTGCTCCGAGTCGCCGGCTCTCAGTCCCGCTGGCTCATGGCAGGCGGACGTTTCCTAGAACCCTCCTGCGCGGCGGCCAGCGAAGGAGCAGAGCCGCTCGGCCTGCACCAGGCTGCCAGGGCCGGACCCCAACCCTGGGTCAAGCCCGCCCTCCACTCTTTGTGCTCCCCAACGCAGGCTGCAGCGGCGGGAAGCAGCGGGCGCCTTGCCTTGCGATGACAGGAAAGCAGGACGCGCGGCGCCGAGCCCCCGAAAATAACCACCTGCCGCCGGGGTCCCTGCTCCAGTTTTTCCCGCGTTACATTTCGCGCCTGGGTGGAACCAATCACTGCGAGTCCCCTGCCCGCTGGCCGCAGCGACGAGTGACAGGACATGCGAGCCAATAGCTGTGCCTGGATTTCTTTCTAGCTAGAGTGGGGCGGAGCCGGACCTGCGCGCGGGTCCTTTCTGCCACGCTATTGGCCGCGGCTCTTGTATTTTTTTTCTGCCTGAAGAGCCAACAGCGTTCGAAACTCCGGGGGAGCGCGCGACGTCTGCACTCGCCCAGACACACCCTCCAGTAGCCCCGCCCCTGCCGTCCTTCCGCGCGGTTAGTCAGGGTTGGAGGCGCGCTGTGGGCGACAGGCAGGGGCGGGCGGTAAGAGAGTTGCTGATTGGAAAGTTATCAGAAAGGGGGCGGGCCAGGGGTGGTAGTTGGCCGACGGGGGCGCGCGTCTGCCGGCCCCACCCGCCTGTGGCTGTTGGGCTGTCGTTCCCGCGCGGCTGGGAATTTAAAGGGCTGGGGCCCGGGCTGCCCGCTGCCGTCCGTGGCTCCCGCCACCCGCTCTAGGGGGAGCGAGGCCTTCTTACTGCAGTTTCTAGTAGACACCAAAAGGTGCGTCGTTTCTTACTGGTTCCCATCTGCCCAGCTGTTGGACTCGCTGTGAGTTGACCCTCTCCGCACCCCCTACTCGCCCCAAGGCTGAGGTGGGCATCAGTCCCAGCCTTCGCCTCCCCGGGCCTCGGTTTCCCGTCTGTGTAAAGTGGGATAGTTAAGGAAGTCGTCTCTGAGGTCCCTGTGTGCTGCTCGCGGCTCGGAGGGGACACGAACACAGGCGTGTGTCCATTCTTACCCCCGGGACGGATGCCCCAAAGACGCCAGAGGACTCCCCGCACTCCCGCCGTGGTTCCTCACCCGTCCGGGGCCGGCCCTTCATCCCCCGTCTGGAGGGGCGTTGAGCTGTGGGTGCCCCGGAGGGTTCGGGTCATTCCCGGCTCTGCCCGCCCCCGCCTCAAGGACCCCACCCCGCACCAGAGGGATCCTGAACGACCGGAGTCCAAGTCTGACAGTCACTCACCGAGGGCCAGTGTGGGCTCGGAAGGGGATGGGGCAAAATGGGATGTCCAGCCTCGTATTCACTAGAATGTGAAAGAAGTGACTGTGTTTTGTTTTGTTCTTTGGTTTATTGCCAGGGCCGAGCCTGACTCATGGTAGACTTTCAATAAATATTTGTTGAATAAATGAGTGAATATTTGATAGTTAAAGGTTAGGATTGGTAATTAGAACAGACCTGCATAATAGCTGAGTATTCTCTCTCCCCAACACACACACACGCGCGCGCGCACACACACACACACACCCCTATGCCACAAGTGTTTAAAAACAAGTTTAACTTATATGAACAACTTCTAAGATACATTTTTAAGTGATTAAAAGAAAAAATGGGGACTTCCCTGGTGGTCCAGTGGTTAAGACTCCTCACTCCCAATGTAGGGCGCCTGGGTTTGATCCCTGGTCAGGGAACTAGATCCCGCGTGCCGCAACTAAGACCCGGCGCAGACAATTTTTTTTTAATGGACTAGTATGATTTTATTCATCTTTTTAAAAAGGTGGAAAATAAACATACATTTTTGCTTTTAGATATGCAAAATACTAGCAAGATACACAAGAAACTGATACATAAGTTGACCCCAAGAAGGAGAATTATATGGCTGGGAAACAAATTGAAAGATTTCAAAAGATACAACATATAACTCTTTGTATCTTTTGAACCTTGAAACAAGTGAAAATATCTTTGCAATAAATAAACAAAATAGTATGTAGCTACCATCTCCTGGAGGCCTAGTATAATAATAGCATATATCTACTGATATACAATAATATGGTTGGATGCTTCACTTACATTCTACTGCTCTCAACAATTCTGTGAGGTAGTTATTACTATTCCCACTTTATAGATGAGGAAATTTCAGGCTTGTCCAAGGTCACCTAACTCGATAAAAATCTTTTGTAAGGATGGCTCTGAAAACTGCCTATGGAGTATACCCCTTAGAGTCTGCTGAACTAAAGGAGGAACTGGCTGAAAAATGGGCACCCCACATTTCTGAGACCTCCTTCTCATGTTCTAGAAATTTCAGGTCTTAGAGGTTAAAACCAATTTGATATTTTAATAAATAGCTGATGTGGAAAGTTGAAAGTTCATTTCTCATTTTACTTAATTAATAAACACTCATTTTGTTTTTGTAATTTTATGCCAAATGACTGCACCACATACTTGTGAGTCCATTAGAAGGAAACTATAATCCATCTATTTTATACTTGAAAAACACTGAAAAGAAAAAAGTGATATATCCATCTTGGACTCTCAAATTATGGGTTGAGTAAGATCCAACAGATTAAGCACCAATAGTTGCTATTTAACATGCCCCAGAGTTCAAGATGAATCATTCAGAACCAAGACACTGACTTTCTGCTTCTAAAAATTACTCTTCATCAACAGTAAGCTGGCAACTCCACTTGCTCTCTGCCACAAGAGAATGAAAGACATGCCAGGAATGTATGAAGTGGGCAGAGGATGATTCTAGGAGCAGAGCTGAGGTCATGCAAGATCTGCTTGTTTGGCTCCATTTCCATGCAACTAGGAAGCTGTCTGAAGTGTGTGGATCATATTTCTGATGTCTTTGTTCTGCCCTAGGCAGAGTCAACATCCCAGAATACTAAAACCCATCTGAGGATACTTACTATATAATTACAGTAGTCTTTCCAGTTGTTAAAAATGTAGGCCTATTCTGATAAAGTTATATACCTCAAACTCTCTTTTTAAAATATATTTTAAAGTTTCAAGATACAATCTGAGTAAAAGAAAGCAAGATTTTTTTCACTTTGAAAACAATATCAACAAGCATTTGAAGCTGCTTGATTGCTACAGAATCTTCTGGTTAATGTGGGAGACTGAGCATAACATAAATCCTTTTAAGTGATTTGTCTTCACAGCTAAAAGTGCAGATAAAACAGCTTTGCAAATAAATGTACATGAAATGGGATAAAAATGCCTGATCACTTCTTTTGAGATGATTAACAGGAAGATATTTTACCATAAAAATTATCCAAAATAATTTTCTCAATGTTCTGTTTGGCAGAAGACTCAAACTTGAGTTCCAAAAAGTCTTTTTACGATGAAAGAAATCTAGGAGGAAATGGTTCCCCATAGTATTTCAGTGGGATTTTTAAGCTCTATCAACAGGAAAATATCTACATAGACCAGATATGTTTTTCATTCAAAAGAGCTTTCCCCAAAATATTTTCCAAAAACTTTGTGCAATGAGAGTTTCATCAAGTTAAGAGTATAAGGAAACATTTTTAACATTGATTTGCCTATCTACCATCACAAATGCCCAAATATCTCATTATGATGTTATTGCTAATTTTCTTAGAAATAGCTCTTTTGCTTTCAAATAGGCAATCTAACTTTGGCTGCAAGTAAGAGTAAGCCTGTCAGACCAGTTTAGAAAACAAAGACAGAATTATTAAAAGGAAACAGGGGTGTCAAATGGACTTCAAAGTCAGGATTAGAACCTGAAACTGGTCTTCAGAGCCTTCTGGGGACACATGGTTTCCGGCCTCAGTTCTTCTATCTGTAGGTGTACTTCATTCTTTCCTCTCTGAAGACACGTTTCTTTGCTTTTCCGAGTAAATGGCTAAATATACACAACCATACACCAGCCTCTGAGTTGTTTATGCTGTATTCAAGCCACCAGAAGAAACAGATTGGCATTTGCAAAGCTCAACTTCAAATTATTAAGAGGTAGAATTTGATTGTCCAGCTTGGATCAGGTAGTGCAATCAGCAAGGCACAATCCAGTAGTAAAGAGGTGGGCTGGGATCTTTATGATCTGAAGAACAGTTCTCAGAGAAGAGGGAGATGGCTTGTAGGTAGTACTAAAAATGCAAAAAGTACATCTTTTCCAATGAGATGTGTGTTTTCCATTTAACAGTAAATCATGAACGTGTATTATGTCATAAGTATTCTTTCTCAGTGATCTAAGTGGCATTGTATTTAGTTGCATGGGAGCACCATAGCTTCTTGAACTATCCTCTACTTTTCAATTTGTTTTCTTAGTTTTCTGTTTTTAAAATCAATGCTTTAATGACCATGCATATAGTTAAATCTTTGCCTGCATTCATGATAATTTTCTCAGGTTATATTTTTCTAAGTAGAATTGATAGGTCCAAAAGTTTGCAAAACTTTTAAGTCTTTTGATATGTATTAGAATATTATTTGATCTTATATATCCCATTTGATGGACCCTGAATTCAATGCACTTATGTCTTGTCTCTTTTTCATCTTCACCAGTAGCTTTCAAATTGCAGAGCATATCACAGAGGTTAAATTAATATTTGTTAATTGACTGACTAACTTCATAAGTGAATATGTGTGATGTGGTTGGGAAACACCACATTGAAGTGTATGAAATTTGTTTAACACACATATAGTGATGACAATTGGTGATTATTTAGACTGACTATAAGTTGGAATTTGATTCTCAGAAATTCCAAGACTCTAAAAATACAATATTTTTAGTTTTTGCATTTACCCAGTTCATGTGGTTAATCAGGGAATAAAGTACCCAATGTGCCACACTGAATCATTATTACCCTGAAACATAGCAGGAAGCTATATGTTCCTCCTTTCTGTATTCAGAATGACCCTATGGCACTAGCTGACTATGTATGGTCCCCTTCTTTCTTCATAATAAAATCCCTATATTTTTGATGCATCATTGTACCTAGCTAAAATTCTACATCTACCATCCTCCCTTGAAACTAGATGTGTTTTCAATTAGCTCTTAAGCAATGTTACTAGGTGGTATCTCAGGAAGCTTCTTTAGTCTTTTCACCCTACTTCTCTCTTCCAGCCTGAATTGTGAATGTGATGTCTAGAGATTTAGCAGCCATTTTGAAAAACTGAAGCTTAGTGTTAAGAATGGTAAAGCAGAAAAACAGAAGGAATCTGAGTCCTTGATGACTTGATGCAACAGCCATACCTGCCAAGATGGCCCAGTTCTGGATATCTTTTATGTGGCAGAGAAATAAACTTTGGTCTTAAGTCATTCTTATTTCTGGAATCTGTCACTAATGGCCCAAAGTCATTCCTAACTGGTAGAGTACCTATATCCAAGCTGGATTTTAACAGAATGGCTCTAATGATAGAGTGGTCCAGTGTGTCACACAACTAGATATCCACCAAAGACAGGAGCTTCCTTTTCACAGTGTAGAGTTTTCCTATAAAAGGACAGTACAGGTAGAGACTACTGTTTTGTCACTCCTTACACCTGGGTGTCACCATGTGACTTGTTCTCAGCAATGTAATATGAGCAAAAGTGATGTGTTATTTGCAGACCAGCAATGTTAAGAGGAAGATGTGCCTAACCCACAGTCTCTTCTGTCTGTCAGCTGGATGCAGAGAATCAAACCAAAGACTTTGAGTCCTTAGGAGATAGCAGAGCCACAATCTGAAAGGAAGAGGTGTCCCTCTATCACCACAAAGAGAGAAGCTACCAGCCATAAAGAGCATCATGGAACATTTGTTACAGCAGCCAGAATTACCTTAATTAATACAGAAATTAGTATCAGAAGTAAGATGTTGATGTTACAGAAATCTAACAATATGCAAAGCTGGGTTAATTATCAGGTGGAAGTAGCAAAGAAACTGATATCAAAAGCTGAAGAGAGAATGACCCATGTCATGCAGCCACAGGACATTTGACAAAACTGTCTAACTGGTAGGTAGGAAGGAAGACCAGAGGTCTACTGAGTAGCTTTAGAGGAAGTAGTTGGTAAGAGTTGGTGTGATAGCATATGCTGATGTTTACTTGCGGCTTTTAGCAAGTTATTACGAGCAAGAGGTGGAATTCAGGGAAAAAAACTGGCCAGCCTGAGAGCAGAAATGGAATGCAATACAGAAAAAACAAACACTGGGCCTCTAGGGGTTGCAAAAGCTGTCTGCAGGCCCCAAACAGTGAGAGATAAGACCCAAAGAGGTTTAGGTACCAAAACTTATGGCTAAGGCAACAATCAGACCAAGAGTGCAGGATTCTCATCTATTGTTTCATAGGGCTTCAATGTAGTTAAGAGAGCAATAGGGGGCAAAGAAGCAGAGAAACAGATTAGGCCTCAGAATTCTGCCTAGGTTGTGGTTATAGTCATACTGAACAGCCTGGATGCAAATAGATCAGAAGCCTACCAAGTGTCACAAAGAATTCTTGACCACAGGGGTCACAGGGAACCAAAGGGAGTTTCTTCCAGAGGCATAAGCAGAATCCACTCAATGAAACCCCACTCCCACCCCATTTCAATGCCTGTCCTTCAGGATTTTGTCATTTCTGTGGACTAAGGACTGCTGTGTGTCTCCATTTTTTTCTTGTCCAAATGGGTGTTTTATCCTGTCCCTGCTCCACCATTATATTGTAGAGCAGACAACTTTGTGGTTTATAGGTGGTAAACCATGAGGAGGCACTTTGTGCTTTGCAAAGAGGACTG
The DNA here is from genome assembly GCF_964341445.2 of Mesoplodon mirus. NCBI lineage: Eukaryota > Metazoa > Chordata > Mammalia > Artiodactyla > Ziphiidae > Mesoplodon > Mesoplodon mirus. Next base: position 39,222,073 of record NC_138976.1, on the reverse strand, counting down.
TGTATTACCTGGATGTAGTAAATTGGATGGATCTTTGGAGGAACTGAGTATGTTCTATGTATGAGAATAAGGGTGCTCTTGGAAATTTGGTGGTTAGAGGCGTGGGGGAGATGGATAGCTGTCTGCTGTTAAAAAGAAAATCATGGGCCCAAAATGGGCTCCCTTATGCTAAGCCATGCCATCAAACCAGGGCTTAATACCTAACCTAACTGGAGCTTCAACATCCCCTGGGAGTTTTCTGCTCAGCAACTATGAGGTGATCTGTCATATGGGCATTCTTCATCCTACAAAGGAAGATGAGGTGTCCACCACACAGACCCCTTCTGTCCTCATAGGGAGGTTACCTAAGCCTGAAATAATCTTTTCTGTTTATGACTTCCTTGTGTTGCCTTTAAAGAACTTTCTCTTTCTATAGCCCTTTGGAGCTTCTTTCTACCTGCTAGATGGAATGCTGCCTTATTCATGAATCATCCAATAAAGCCAAATAGATCTTTAAGATGTACTCGGTTGAGTTTTTGTAACTTGATACCACAAAAAGTTCATTTTCTACAAAAATTCTTTTTTAGTCCAAGGAATACATTTCCTAGCCCCCTGTTATCTAGGTGGGGGTCGTGTGACAAGTTATCATCAATTAATGTGATCAGAAGTAATGTGCTTCACTTTTAGGCCAAGGAGATTACAAAGCAGTTGACAGATCTCCTCCCTCACCTCCCCATCTCCCACTGTGATGCTGAGGATACAGCAGATGAAGCCTAGGCCTCGGGGACCAACAACATCAGCATCACCTGGGAACTTGATAGAAATGCAAGTGATTGGACCCCATCCCCCCACCTTACCCCACCCCACCCCCAAACTACAGAATCAGAAATTGTGAGGATGAGACCCAGCAACCTATGGTTTAGCAAGCCCTCCAAGTGATTCTGATGATGCTCGGATATAAGGGCCATTGTCTTGACAGATAATGGAGCTCAGTCTCTAAGGGGCCTGAGTCCTTCTCTCCCCAAGGAGGAAAACCATCCATAAATCAGGAATGCTTCTTTTGGACTTTACCTGAGTGAAAAATAGTTCTTTCATGTTTGAGCCATCAAACATTTGGGAATTTACCAGTTTCAACAGCTAAAGTCACTTTAATTCACTTGAAGTGTTTGGAAAGGGGCTGAGAACCAAAACCGTACACCCCACTCACCCCGGACACTGAGAACTGAAACTACTTCACTCCCACTTACCTCATCCTCTACATTAACATCTACATCAACATGTTTTCATTCCTCTGTCTTCATTACTTTTCTGGGAGTTTCTTTCCCAGGCAAAGATTTACAGTTCATCACAGGAATTTCCTAAAAGAAACCCTTCAAAGTAAGACATCTACAGGCATTTTGTGCCCTAAGATTCTTTGAATCCCTAGCCTCAAAACCCATTCCTTGTTGTTTCTACCAATCCTGAACAGTTTTATCTGATCTTTACCCAATTCTAATCAAATCCCTACACTGAAAGACCTTTCTTAAGCCAAACTTCAAAATCTCAATAAGTTCTCTCCTGAGCTTCCCCCTTTCAGAAACTGCCAAAACTCTGAGGAGATGTGGTTCTTCCTTACCAATGTAAGCAATAAACTCAGCTCTGTCTTATCAGTAGATTGTGTTGGTGATAATTGTAAGACATCACTAGACAGGGCTGACAAAATACTACTATATCCATGAGTTAGTAAATAGGGCAAGTAGAAATCACATAGATTGAGAGCATATAATAATTTATGTGCTTATAAATAGAAGAATGAAATCACGACATCCTATCCTCCCTGGACAGAGTATGACCTTGGCCAAGAATTTAATATGAACTTATAAGTACAGCCTTAGTGAGGTCTAATATAGCTAAGGGAGCTGCCTGTAAAAGGTACAGTTTTTACCTATTGGGCTAACAATAGGATTGCTTTGTTTTCCTAGAAGGCCTGAGAGGTCATAATGTGAAAGCAGAGATCAAAGAAGGATCAATGAAGGGAAGAACCAATACATCTCATATTATAATGTCCAGTAAATAATGTACAGGACAGATTCCATTTATCAAGAAGTGGCTTATAAACTATGAGTAAGCAGGAAAATACTTCTCTTTCTCCTCATGGGTTCATTGCATTACTTCTGGGAATTAAAATTTGTCCTCGGGAGATGGCATGATGAACATGATTATGTATTGTGTGTTTTATTCAGTAGGTAGCCTAGGCAGTCCAGAGAATAAAAGGTATGTTGAACTCCCACTGGAAAGAGATCAAGAGAACCAGATTTTAAGTTACCCACAGCTATTCTAAACTGCTTCTTGAAATGGAGCACCAAAGTCTGCCCTCACTTCCATGCCCAACTGTTCTGTGGGACCTGGAGAGCCACCAGCAACTCTTCTTCTCCAGGCCCTCTTCCCTGGGGTGTTATTCTAATCTAGATTAAATAACCCATACTTAAGGGCTTAAACTGCTAAAAAAAGAAACATGGATTCAGAATAAGAGCGATTCTTATGTGCAGGGACTAGAGTTTCTTGAAAAGTAGCAGGGGAGTGGGAAACCTGTATTACCAGGTTTAGAAGGAGGCACTTCCATAAGAAAAGCATGGCCTTGAGGACAGGGAAGCAAGAGATTAGGGAAGGAATGAGGAGTCCTCCTGGAGGCTTTAACTTCTTGAGAACTTTATACCTAGGACTTCGGGAAAGTGATATTCAGTGTATACTTTTGAAGTTTTTCCTCTCCTGTACAACAACTCCAAGCATTCTAAAAAGCCCGGTGCATCCTTAGAGGCACATGTGGTAGTCCAATGAACAATAAAGAACAAGGTAGAAAGGGAAGTCTGGCTGGCACCTCACTCAGTCTCCCTAGACTTGTGTAGAGACGAACAGTATCCCATTCAAGAGTCTAGGAGTTCCAAATGGTGACTGGCAGGGCAAAAGACAGAGCTGATAGGGGCAGGGAGGGACAGCTAATGGGGGAAACTCAGAAGAACTTAAGATCCCCACCTAAAATTATATACTTGTATACTGTATTTGCATGTATAACTTTGAATGTTTAGTTGAAAAAACATGTTGGTGAACAAATTACATATTTTGTTTAAGATCAAATAAAAAGTTATTGTTTTTCAAACTTGAAAATTGGATGTTATTTACAGATGAAGACATTGTGAGTGCTCCACAAAGACCATAAATATTTTGTTGTATAAAACAAAATTGTCCTTTTTACAAATCTATAGAGACAGGAAATAGATTAGTGGTTGCCTTGGGCTAGAGGCGGAAAAAGGATTGACTGCAGTTGGGCAGAGGACTCTTCTGGGGGTAGAAGAAAAGCTCACATTTGGATTGTAGTGATGAATGTACAACTTTGTAAACTAATTAAACTGTTATGTACTTAACAGGAGAATTCTGTGGTATGTGAATTATATGTCAATAAAACTGTTTTTAAACAAAATCCCAAATTGCCCTTTTCTGTTCGAAGTAATATTTATTTAAAACCCTCATATCATCAACATGCATCCTAAGACTGCCTAGCCTTCAACCAGATAAGAAATTAAGAAAAAAATTAATTCCAGAGCATACCATTTGAAGCGACAAATTGATGACTTAACTGAAAATATAATACACATCAACTTTTAAATAAATAAATAAAATTACACCCACTTTTGCAATTGGTTATGACATATCTACTAATAAAGAAAATTATCCTCAACTGTATATGTATAACATGTTGTTAAAGCTCCTCTAGAGTAAACTGTTATTATCATTATGATTTTTTTCATGCCTTGGAAAATGGCTAAAGCTGAGAATATTTTTGAAGCTATCTCAAAATTTTTCAAAGCAAGTGATCTGAATTGGTTCTTGTTTATATTGCCTACCCCAGCTCCCCTGCTAAAGCTGACTGAACCATGAGCAGAATTTGGAATTGGGTCTGAGAGAGCCAGCCAGACTGTGTGCAGCTAGACCATCAGCAGGTATGTTGAGGAGCTGTGGGGCAGCAATCAGCCCTTGAATGGAGAAGTGAAGAAAAATCTGAGATGAAATCTGACCCACATAGCCCACAGAGGAGAGATGTAGAAAGGGTACAATGAACTTCCTGACCTCTCAATGACCCTTCAACTCCCCAGAGGCACAGCTGCGTTTCTGCCCAGGGTTTCCAGAAGACACCAGGTTTTCTATTTTCTGTTACTTGCAACCAAAAAGCCTTAACTGAAACAGAAATGTAATTATATGCATAGGGATATAACTGGGAGGATAGTCACCAAAATGGCAACACTGGTTCTACCTGAGCAGAGATTGATGGTGATGTTTTCTTCTTGTGTTTGTATAAACTATCTATCGTTAAAAATTACTATTTTGTAATAAGATTACATTTTTATTGTAAAAAAATACACATAACATAAATTTTACTGTTTTAATCATTTGACAATGAACAATTCAGTGGCATTTAGTAAATCCACAATATTGTACAGTCATCACCACTATCTAGTCCAGAACATTTTCATCATTCCAAAAGGAAACCTTGTACTCATGAAGCAGTTATTCTCCATTCCCCTTTCTCTCCCTAGACCCTCGAAACCACTCATTTGCTTTCTCTCTATGGACTTGCCCATTCTAAAAGGTTATATTTACTTTTCTAAGACTGACATGCGCAAAACAATAGCTGACCCCCTGAAGTCTTGTGGCTCCTTGCTAACCTGCACCCAAAGGCCTCTGACATTCAAAAGAACCTCTTTGGAAATGTCTGATCTCATATAACATTAAATTTATCTTAGGAATTAAATATCAAAATTATCTAATTAGAAGGCATAAAGTGAATGAATGTTACAAATAAGTTAGTTTAACTATGGATATTTTCAAATGTGCACATGCCAAAGTAAGAAAAATTATTTCCTAAAAAGAACATCCCTGACTCTTTTTGAATGATCTTTTTCTGTACGGCCAGTACTTGTGTGGCTTTCATGGAGTAGAAGCTTGATGTTTAATAGGACTTATGCTATTGTCTTTTTTCTGTATCTGGGATTTAAAACTATATGACAACACTGTTACTTTTATTTAGTCGTTCTAAGAATTTTCTTCAGGTTTCATAGATTGATTGAAAGGGATATATATGCAATATGTAAGCTTCGAGGGGAAAAAATAGAATTATTTCACAAAATTCACTATAATAAGAGGCAAAAGAGAAAACCATCTGCTTAAAGAGACCTTTACAATAAAAATTAAACCAAAGAATTCCATAAAGAGGCATGTCAATGATCAAGACATTAAAAGACACTAATTCTACTTGGAAAGAGAATTTATAGATATCAATAGACACCACCACTAATTTAACTTTGAAATATGGTCTTCATGCTAGAAACTCTAAAAACTCTTATTAGCTATGTAAAGATGCAGTAGAAAATCACTGATTTTAAAAAAGAGTCAGTATGGGAATTCCCTGGCAGTCCAGTGGTTAGGACTCTGTGCTTTCAACTGCTGAGGGTGCGGGTTCCATCCCTGGTCAGAGAACTAAGATCTCACAAGCTTAAGGTTGCAGCCAAAAAAAAAAAAAAAAAAACAGTAGCTATGCACTTCAATTTATAATGACAAATCTGAAAATGCTGATTCATTTAAAGCAATCCAGCCATACTCAAAAAACATTTAAAAATGGATCTAGTGTCTACCTCATGACTGTATGAGGAATAAATGAGATAAGGTGTGTGAAATTTGGTACTCAATGAATGGCTTTTAAAAATGAAATTAACCCTCTTTTCAACTCACTTCCCTACAATCTACACAGCACTGAATATAGTACTCTTCAATGAACACATGTGAGTTAATTATCTAAAGCACGTCAGAAAATTATGAAATAATATACAATGTGTCATATAAGTGAAATTCTTTATGATGTCAATACATTCTACAATTCAGAATGATTCTGCTTGCAAACTATTATATATAGAATGGATAAAAACAGGGTCCTAATGTATAGCACAGGGAACTATATTCAATATTTTATGATAAACCATAATAGAAACAAATATTAAAAAGAATATATAAATATGTATGTATAACTGAATCACTTTGCTGTTCAGCAGAAATTAACACAATAGCCCAGATACACTTCAATTTAAAAAAAGGAATGATTCTCCTGTGTAAAAAAATGCTGATTGTCTTTCTAAAATGTATTTCCTTTCATTTGTTTTCTTTTGTTGTTGTTTTGTTTTTTCTTGTTTTTTTTTAGTTTTTATTGTGGTAAAATATACATAATATGAAATATACCATTTTAATCATTTTTAAGTGTATAATTCAGGGGCATTAAGTACATTCACAATTTTGTGCAACCATCAGCACTATTTGCATCATCCCAGACAGAAGCTCTGAACTCCATTCCTCCCTCCCTCAGGCCCTGTTAACCCCTATTCTACTCTGTCTCTCTCCTCAAGTCTCTCTCCCTCAAGTCTCTCTCTACTTCAGTGCTTTCTCACTTCCTGGAAGTGAGCTTCCAAGTTATCTTTTCTCACCCCAGCTGAGTATGAAGCTAAGAGCTAAGGTTGTATATCTTTGTGTTCTCAGCATTTGTTATTGTGGCCAGCACATACAGTAGTCCTCCTTATTGAAACCATGCCCCATAGGGTTAACAGAAACTGGTGACTAACATAAATCCTTGAGCTTGTCTTACAGAACAGCAGATAAGGGAACAGCTTGTTTTTTTAAAAAAAAAAAAAAAACCCTCCACTTGTAACCTGCCTTCACTGAGCAAGCTTGCCTTAATTATTATTATTTTTTAATTGCATGCCCCCTAAGCTTCACATAGCCTAGGAATTTGGAGTCAGCACTTGTCCAGTTCAAGCCAGCTAAGACTGGTTGGGACCACCGACCCTAAAACTGGGCCTGCACAGGTGTCCAGTGAGTGACCTTTTAATGTCAGAGAAATTAAAAATAGATCTACCATATGATCCAGGGATTCCATCTCTGTGTACATACCCAAAAGAAATGAAAACAATATTTTGATGAAATATATGCACTGTCATATTTATTACCACATTATTTACAATAACCAAGATATACAAACAACACAAATGTCCATCCATAGATGAATAGATTAAAAGGATATGGTATATTTACACAATGGAATATTATTCAGCCATGAGAAAGGAGGATATCCATCTATTTGCAACAACATGGATGGAGCTTGAGCACATGATGCTAACTGAGATAAGTCAGAAAGACAAGTACTGTATGATATCACTTATGTATGGAGCCTAAAATATTTAAACCTATAAAAAACAGAGAGTAAAGTGGTGGTTACCAAGGGATGGGAGGGGGGAATGATAAGAGTGATGATGTTTAAGAGTACAAACATGTAATGAGCAGTAAATAATCCATAGATCTCTAATGCACAGTATAATGAATATAGACAATAATATTGTACTATAATTATGCAATGTGATATATATCACTACATTGACAATCATATTACAATACATGCATGTATCAAAGAATCATGCTGTACACCTCAAACTTACACAATATTACAAGTTGAATTCATTCAACAAAAAGTTCAGTTTTCAAGAAAAATTAAGAAATATTCAAAGAAACAAGAAAATATGGCCCATTAATAGGGGAAAAAATAGAAACTGTTCCTGAAGGTGCCCAGATATTGGACTTACTAGACAAAGATTTTAAATAATCTATTTAAAATATCTTCAAAGAGCTAAGGATACCCTGTCTAAAGAACTAAAGGAAAGTATGAGAATGATGTCTCACCAAGTAGAGAAAGAGGAATTATAAGAAGGAACCAAATAGTAATTCTGGAGCTGAAAAGTAAAATAACAAATTAAAAATCCACAAGAGTGGTTCAACACTAGATATGAGCTGGCAGAAGAAAGAATCAGTGAACTTGAAGATAGGTCAATTGAGATTATTGAGTCTAAGAAACAGAAAGAAAAAAGAACAAAAATATTAAACAGAGCCCAAGACAATTATGGGACACCATGGGACACCATCAATCATACCAACATATGCATGGTAGAGTACCAGAAAGACATAAAGATAAAACTGGACAGAAAGAATATTTGAGGAAGTAATGACCAATTTTATGAAAAAACATTAATCTACACATGCAAGAAACTCAATGAACTCCAGTTAAGTTTAATAGATCCCCTTCCAGACATCTCACAATTTAATTGTCAAAGGCCAAAGACAAAGAATCTTGAAAGTATCAAGAGAGAAACAAATCATCATGTGCAAGAGATAATAACATTAAAGACTGATTTCTCATTAGAAACCATGGAAATCAGAAGGAAGTGGGATGACATATTCAAAGTAGTGAGATAAAAAATTGTCAACAAAGCATTCTATGTCTGACATAATGATCTTTCAAAACTTAAGAAGAAATTAAGACATCCTCAAATAAACAAAAATTGAGAGCGCTCATCACTAGCAGACCTACACTACAAGAAGTACTCAAGAGAGTTGAATGTATTTTCTTGCAACTGCTTTTTTCCTGCCTGATTTTAAAAGTCAGCTATACAAAGCAATAATTATAAATCTATGTTGATGGATACATAATATACAAAGGTATAATTTTTGACAACAATATCCTAAAGGGGGAGGGACAGAGTTGTACAGGAGCATATTTTTTCTATAGTTTTGAAACTAAGGAAGTATCAGTTAAAACTAGATTTTTCTAAATTAAGATGTTAATGCTAATCCCCAGAGCAATCAATTAAAAAAACTCAAAATATATAGTAAAAGAAATGACAAGGGAATTGAGTTGATATACTAGAAACTGTTTAACACAAAAAGCAGTAATTGAGGATTTGAGGAACAGAGAAGATATAAGACATACAAAAAAAAATCAAAATGGCAGATGAAAATTGTACCTTATCAAATAATTACATTAAATTTAAATGAATTAATTTCTCCAATTAAAATGTAGAGATCTGCAGAATACATTTTAAAATGCTATTCAACTATATGCTGTCTAAAATTGACTCCTTTAAGATTCCTCAACATAATACTATCAAGCTAAATGTAGCAACATATAAAAAGGATTATACACAAATATCAAGTGGAACTTAATCCAGGAATTCAAGGAAAGAAAAGAAACTCAAATCACATGATCAGATTTTTGATAGACACAGAAATGGCATTTGACAAAATCCAGCACCCATTCATGGTAAAACAACAACAATCAAATAAACAAAAAAACCTTGACAAACTAGGAATGGAAGGGAACTTTCTCAACCTGATAAAGGTCATCTATGAAAAACCCCCAGCTAACATCATACTTAATGATGAAATACTGAAAGCGTTCCCCCTAAGTCCAAGAATAAAACATGAACATTCATTCTTCCCATTTCTATTAAACATTATACTAGAGGTTCTTCTAGCCAGAGCAATTATACAAGAAAAACCAGATTGGAAAGGAAGAAGTATAACTACCTCCGTTTCAGATGATAATCTTATATATAGAAAACCCTAAATAATCCACACACAAAAAACAACAAAACTGTTAACATTAATTAAAAAGTTCAGCAGTGTTGCAGGATAAAAGTTAAATATGCAAAAATCAGTTGCTTTTCTATACTCTAACAATGAACAAAGTATGAAATTAAGAAAATAATTCCATTTGCAATAGCATCAAAAGGATTAAAACAATTAAATTTAATCAAGGAAGTCCAAAACTTGTACATTGAAAACTATAAACCTTTTTTGCAACAGCATTATTGTTCACATATTATAAAATTCATCCATTTAAAATGTGCAATTCCATGATTTTTACTATAATTACAGAGTTATGTATTACCACAATTTTAGAACATATTAATAACCTCAAAAAGGGCTTCCCTGGTGGCGCAGTGGTTGAGAGTCCGCCTGCCGATGCAGGGGACACGGGTTTGTGCCCCGGGCCGGGAAGATCCCACATGCCGCGGAGCGGCTGGGCCTGTGAACCATGGCCGCTGAGCCTGCACGTCCGGAGCCTGTGCTCCGCAACGGGAGAGGCCACAACAGTGAGAGGCCCGCGTACCGCAAAAAAAAAAAAAAAAAAAAAAAAAACAAACCTCAAAAAATAAATACCATCCCCTTTACTTATCAACCCAACCTCTATCCTATCTCCACTCCCCAATTCTAAGCAACCACTAATCTACTTTCTGCTTCTATGGATTTACCTAAACTGAATATTTCATATAAATGGAATCATATAATATGTGATTTTTTGTGACTGACTTCTTTCATTTAGTATAATCCTTCAAGGTTTATTCATGTACAGTCAGCCCTCTTATACACAGGTTCCACATCTGCAGATTCAACCAACTGCGGATTGAAGATATTTGAGAAAAATTCCGTAAAGTTCCAAAAAGCAAAACTTGAATTTGTCACCCACCAGAAATATTTACATAGCATTTACATAGTATTAAGTATTATAAGTAATCTATAGATGATTTAAAGTGTACAGGAGGATGTGCACAGGTTATGTGCAAATGTTTGTGTAAAGGACTTGAGCGTTGTGGATTTTTTTATTCATAGGGTGGGTCCTGAAGTATCCTGAGGGGGTGGGTCCTGAGGTATCCCTCAGATACCTAGGGATGACTGTATAGCATGTATCAGTACTTCATTCCTTTTTATGGATGACTAATAACCCATTTTATGTACATACCACATTTTGTTTATCCATCAGTTGACAGACATTTAGCTTGCTACTACTTTTTGGCTATTATGAATAATGCCTCTATGAACATTCATGTGTAAGACTGTGTGGACATATGTATTCATTTCTCTTGGGTATATACCTAGGAGTTAAATTGCTGGGTCAAATGGTAATTTTGTGTTTAAATTTTTGAGGAACTGATAGACTGTTTCCCAAAGAGGCTGCACCATTTTACTTTCTCAACAGAAATGTATGAGGGTTCCAGTTTCTCCCCATTCTCACTAACACTTGTTATTATCTACATTTTTTACTATAGTCATCCTAGTGGATATGAAGTGATAGCTCATTGTTACTATCAGTGATAGCTTCCAATTCCCTGTTGACTAACAATATTTAGTCTATCTTCCCATGCTATATCCCCTTTGAAGAAATGTCTATTCAGACACTTTAACATTTTAAAATAGTTACTTATCTTTTATTATTAGTTGTAAGAGTTCTTTGTATATTCTATATATATATGTCCGTCAACAGATATATAATTTGTAAATATTTTCTCCCATGCTGTGGGTTGTCTTTAACTTTCTTGATAGTGTCTATTGAAGAACAAAAGTTTTCAATTTTGAAGTCTAATTTACCTATTTATTTTTGTTGTTGTTTCTGCTTTTGGTGTTACATCTAAGAATCCATTGCCAAATTCAAAGTCATGAAGATTTACCTCTATGTTTTCCTTTTTAACTAGGGTAAAATGTACATAACATAAAATTTACCATATTAATCATTTTAAGTGTACAGTTCAGTAGTATTAAGTACATTCACATTGTTGTACAACCAATCTGTAGAACTATTTTCATCTTGCAAAACTGAAACCCTATACACATTAAACAACAACTCCTAATTCTCCCCTCTTCTCAGCCTCTGGCAACCACCATTCTACCAGCTGAGTCCATGAACTTGACTATCCTAGGTACTTCATTTAAGGGGAATTGTACAATATTTGCGTTTTTATGACTGGCTTATTTCACATAGCATACCCCCAAGGTTCACTCATGTTGTAGCATGTATTAGAATTTCCTAACTTTTTTTCTTTTTGGCCCTGCCGCATGGCATGTGGGACCTTAGTTCCCTGACCAAGGATCAAACCCGTGCCCCCTGCATTGGAAGCACGAAATCCTAACCACTGGACCGCCAGGGAAGTCCCTAGACTTTCCTAACTTTTTAAGGATGAATATTCTATTGTGTGTATACAGATATATACATACATATGTATTTATATCACATGTTTATTTATTTATCCACCAATGTACACTTAGGTTGCTTCCACATTTTGGCTATTGTGAATTGTGTTTCTATGAATGTGGATGTACAAATATCTCTTGAAGTTCTTGCTTTCAATTCTTTTGAGTATATACCCTGAAGTGGAATTGCTGGATCATATAGTAATTCTTTTTTTTAATTTTTAAGAAATCTCTATGCTGTTTTCCATAGTGGCAGCATTATTTTACATTCCAATCAATTGTGCCAAAGGGTTCCAATTTCTCCACATCCTCACCAATACACGTTATTTCCTGTATGGCTATCCTAATGGGTGTGAGGTTGTATCTCATGGTTTTAATTTGCATTTCCCTAATGGTTAGTGATGTTGGGTATCTTTCCATGTGTTTGTTGGCCATTTGTATATCTTCCCTGGAGAAATGTCTAAGTCCTTTCCCCCTTTTTTAATGGGTTTTTTTTGTTGATGATGAGTAGTTCTTCACATATTCTGAATATTAACCTCTTTCATATACATGATTTGCAAATATTCTCTGCTATTTCATAGGTTGCCTTCTCAATGTTGATTGTGTCCTTCAATGCACAGAAGTTTTAAATTTTGATGTAGTCCAATTTATCTATTTTTATTTTTGTTGCCTGTGCTTTTGGTGTCACACCCAAGAAATCATTGTGAAGCCCAATGTCATGAAATTTTTCCCCTAGGTTTCCTTCTAAGAGTTTTATAGTTTTAGCCCTAATGTTTAAGCCTTTGATCCATTTTTCATTAATTTTTGTTTATAATGTGAAGTAGGGGTCCAACTATATCTTTTACATGTGGATATCCAGTTGTTGTAGAACTGTTTTTTGAAAGACTCTTCTTTCCCCATCGAATGACTAGTCTTTGCACCCTTGTCAAAACCATTTCTGTTCCCTTGATCTATATGTCCATCCTTATGCCAGTACCCCACAGTCTTTATTATTGTTGCTTTGTTGTAAGTTTTGAAATCAAGAAGTGTGAATTCTCTGACTCGTTCTTCTTTTTTTTTTTTTTTTTTTTTTTTTTTTTTTTTTTTTTTTTTTGCTGTACGCGGGCCTCTCACTGCTGTGGCCTCTCCCGTTGCGGAGCACAGGCTCCGGACACACAGGCTCCGCGGCCATGGCTCGCGGGCCCAGCCGCTCCGCGGCACGTGGGATCTTCCGGGATCGGGGCACGAACCCGCGTCCCCTGCATCGGCAGGCGGACTCTCAACCACTGCGCCACCAGGGAAGCCCTCGTTCTTCTTTTTTAAGATTATTTTACTCTTCTTGTTCCCTTGAGTTTCCATATGAATTTTAGGATCAGCTTGTGAATTTCTACAAAGTAGCCAACTGGGATTTTGATAGGAATTGCACTGAATCTATAGATCAATTTGGGAAGTATTGCCATTTTTCACAATATTAAGTCTTCCTATCCATGGCCATAGGAATCTCTTTCTACTTATTTAGATTGTCTTTCATTTCTTTCAATAATTTTTTGTAGGTTTCAGAGTATAAACTTTACACTTGTTTCCTTAAGTTTATTTCTGAATATTTTATTCTTTTTGGTGCTATTTTAAATGGAATTGTTTTCTTAGTTTCATTCTAGGATTGTTCATTGCAAGTATGTAGGAATAAAATTAATTTTGTATATTGCACCCTGCAATCTTGCTTTTATTTTTCTTGGGTGAATATCTAGGAGTGGAATATCTAGGCCATATGATAGGTGTATATTTAATTTTTTTAAGAAACTTCCAGGCAGTTTTCCAATGTGGTTGTATAATTTTACATTCCCATAATCATTTATTAGAGTTCTAGTTTCTCCTCACTCTTGCCAACCTGCTATCATCAGTCCTTTTCTTTTTTGTTAGCCATTTTAGTGCATGTATAGTGGTATCTGATTGTGGTTTTAATTTGCATTTCCTTAATGACTCATGATGTTGAGCATCTTTTTATGTGCCTGTTTGCAGCCACAGATCTTCCTTGATGAAGTGTCTTCACATCTTTTGCCCAGTTTTTACTGTGCTGTATTTCTTATTATTTAGTTTAAATTATTTCTTTATATATACTGGGTACAAGTCCTTTATCCATTGTGTGATTTGTAAATATTTCTTCCCATCTCTTTTTTTTTATTGGAGTATAGTTGATTTAAAATGTTGTGATAGGGCTTCCCTGGTGGCGCAGTGGTTGAGAGTCCGCCTGCCGATGCAGGGGACACGGGTTCGTGCCCCGATCCCGGAAGATCCCACATGCCGCGGAGCGGCTGGGCCCGCGAGCCATGGCCGCGGAGCCTGTGTGTCCGGAGCCTGTGCGCCGCAACGGGAGAGGCCACAGCAGTGAGAGGCCCGCGTACAGCAAAAAAAAAAAAAAAAAAAAAAAAAAAAAAAAAAAAAATGTTGTGATAGTTTCAGGTGTACAGCAAAGTAATTCAGTTATACATATACATATATCCATTCTTTTTCAGATTCTTTTCCCATATAGGTTATTACAGAGTATTGAGTAGAATTCCCTGTCCTATATAGTAGGTCCTTATTAGTTATCTATTTTGTGTACTGTACTGTGTATATGTTAATCCCAACCTCCTAATTTACCCCTGCCCCCCAACCTTTCCCTTTTGGTAACCATAAATTTGTTTTCGAAGTCTGTGAGTCTGTTTCTGTTATTGTAAATAAGTTCATTTGTATCATTTTTTAGATTCCACCTATAAGTGATATCACACGATATTTGTCTTTGTCTGACTTAACTTCACTTAGTATGATAATCTCTAGGTCCATCCATGTTGCTGCAAATGGTATTATTTCATTCTTTTTTATGGCTGAGTAATTTTCCATCGTATATATGTACCACATCGTCTTTATCCATTCTTCTGTTGATGGACATTTAGGTTGCTTCCATGTCTTGGCTATTATTGTAAATAGTGCTGCAATGAACATTGGGGTGCACGTATCTTTTCAAATTACGGCTTTCTCCAGATATATGCCCAGGAATGGGAGTGCTGGATCATATGGTAGCTCTATATTTAGTTTTTTAAAGAACCTCTATACTGTTCTCCACAGTGGCTGTACCAATTTACATTCCAACCAACATTGTAGGAGGGTTCCGTCTTCCCATCTCTTAACAGCATATTTTGAAAAAGTTCATAATTTTATGTCCAACTTATCAATTTGTCATTTTATGAATTGTGCTTTTGGTGTTATAACCGAAACTTTTTTCCCTAACCCATGATCACAAAGATTTTCTTTGTTTATATCTAGAAATTTTATTGATATTCTCTATTGGCTTTCTAATATTTTAATTTCATTGATTTCTGCTTCAATCTTTATTATTTTCTTTCTTCTGCTTATGTTGGGTTTCATTTGCTTTTCTTGTTCTAGTTTCTTAAGGTGGAAGCTGTGGTCATGAAGGTTCAGTCCCCAAATTTAGAGTTGGAAAGCTTAGTTTTTGATACTTTACAAAGACCAATTCTACTACTAACAACATTATCTCTCTGTGTGTATACCAAGTAATTGCACCCACTGCTCACATCCACTCTTTATGTTTTTTGTAAAACAAGAGGGAAGATTTCAGAGAGATAAAAGTAATAAATCTCTTTGCAAGTCTATTTAATAACATACAAGGTCTTATTATTTGAGAGATTTTTTTTGTTTATCATTCATCAGTTGTTGCACATTTGGGTTGTTTCTACTTTTTAGCTATTGTGAATAGTTCTATGAAGATTCATATACAAGCTTTTGAGTGAACATGTGTTTTCAGTTCTCTTGGGTATATGCCTCAGAGTGGAATTGCTGGGTCATATGGTAACTTTATGGTTAAATTTTTGAGGAACTCCCAAACTATTTTCCACAGAGGCTACACCATTCTGCATTTCCACATTATGTGGAAATGCAGAATGGTGTAGTATGTGAGCAGTATGTGAGCATTCCAATTTTTTCATATCCTCACCAATACTTTTTTTTTCTCACCAATACTTTTTTCCTTTTTTTAATTATAGCCCTCCTAGTAGGTGTGATGTAGTATCTAGTGATTTTAATTTGCATTTCCTTGATGGCTAATGACATTGAGCATCTCTTCCTGTGCTCATCTTCTTGGTATGCCATATTTCTTAGTAATGGTAGCTCTTTTCCTTGCAATACATTAGGTAATAAATACCTAGTTCTGAAATAACTTTTATACTGTGAATTAAACCCTGTATGATGTTTTTGCTGAGCTAGAAGTAAGAAAAGACAGTATGATGAACACGTTAGTTGGCAGACAGAAACAAAGCCCCATTACCAAGAGAATAATTATTATATTGAAGTCCCTTGCAGCTTCCTCCAAATAAATCATGTATTAGTTCAGCAAGAGCCTGCTGTGGGTTATGGAGAAAACACAGATAGGTCAGATTTACAGGGCCAGCACTAGACAGACCTGGGTAGAACTGGTGGTGAGCCCTGCAGAATCAGCTCTGCTGAGAAGAACTCAGTATACTGCAGGAGTAAAAACAGAAAGTTGGGTGTCTTCAGCCCGCAGCAGCTACCTGTGTGAGGGAAGCTAGCTAGAAAACCAGCTTATAATGTGTGTGTATTTGTGTATGTGTGTTGTCCACTCATTCATTTATTTGTTCATACCTGGGTATGAACTCAGAAAACTTCTGTGTTTCTCCTTTACTCCCACACTACTATTACACTCACAACATTTCTGACACCTGATGCGTGTGTGTATGTGGGGAGGGTGTTTCCTTCAGCAAGCAATTCTGCAACACCAGCTAGCTGTCCTACAGTTTAAGTCAATTTATCTCCAAGTAGTGTCAGATCCCACAAGTTAAGGGCTCAGTCCCACAAGACTGTCCCCCCTACCTCACTGCAGATGCCAATCCAAAGTCCAGGGTGCCACCTGTTCTTCTGACCAACTGGCTATAAATCAGAGGTTCCCACATCACCCCCCACCTTGGGTTCAGTTAATTAGCCAGAGTGGCTCACAGAACTCAGGAAAATAGTTCACTAACTGTTTACCAGTTTACTGTAAAAAGATATGATAAAAGATACAGACGAACATCCAGATGAAGGGATATGTAGGGCAAGGTATGTGAAAAGGGGCACAGAGCTTCCATGCCCTCTCTGGGCCTGCCACTCTTCCAGTACTTCCACACGTACACAAGCCTGGAAAATTCCTGAACCCCGTATTATTGGAATTTTAATGGAAGCTTCATCATGCACGCATAATCAATTACTAACTCCATTTTCGGCCCTCTGCACTCTTTGAAGAATGGGTGGTGGGGCTGAAAATTCCAAGCTTATAATCATAGTGTGGTCTTGCTGGTGACCAGCCCCCATCCAGGAGCCCACCAAAAGTCACTTCATTAGAACAAATGACACTGCTATTACCCAGGAAATTCCAAGGGATTTGAGAATGCTGTGTAGGTGCAGACAAATACTGTTTTATTCCATTTATACAAGATCCGTAGAATAGTCAAATTCATAGAGTCAGAAAATACATTGGTAGATGCCAGGGGCGGGGGGGGTGGGGGGGTGGGGAGGGGAAATGGGGAGTTAGTGTTTATGGGGACAGGGTTTCAGTTTAGGAAGGTGAAAAATTAGAGAGATGGATGATGGTGAGAGTTGCACAACAATGTGAATGTACTTAGTGCCACTGAACTGTATAGTTAAATATGGTTAAAATAGTATGTTTTATATTATGTGACTTTTACCACAATAAAAAAAAAACATTAAAAAAAAGAACCAGGTGCGCGAGGAGAGGGGATTAAGAGCGCTGCTTAAAGGGGCTCCACAGACGGGCGCGAGTCGCGACTGAAAGCGCGGAGCCCAGTGACGGGCGTGGGACGCTGGGGCTGCTGCTGCTGCCGCCAAGAAGCCTGTGTGCGAGCGCAGGTCACTGCCCACACCGCCCTTCCGGTAGCCTGTGCAGCCCGCCACTGCCGGGGTCCCGGGATCCAGGGGCGGCTTCCCTGGGAGAACGCACGGCGCGCCTCGGGCTGGTGCAACGTCACGCCGAACTCTGCCGCTGCAGGCTCGCCCCGCACTCCATGCCCCTCCCTCCCACCCGGCCTGAGTGAGCCAGAGTCCCCGAAGAGGCTGCTCCTTTAACCCTGTCCTGTCTGAGCGAAGAACAGACGCCCTCCGGCGACCTACACGCAGAGGCGGGGCCAAATCCAAAGCTGAGACCCAGGAGCTGTGAGAACAAAGAAGAGAAAGGGAAACCTCTCCCAGCAGCCTCAGAAGCAGCGGATTAAAGCTCCACAATCAACTTGATGTACCCTGCATCTGTGGAATACATGAATAGACAACACATCATCCCAAATTGAGGAGCCAGGAGTCAGTGCTGTGCCTCTGAGGTGGGAGAGCCAACTTCAGGACACTGGTCCACAAGAGACCTCCCAGCTCCACATAATATCAAACGGCGAAAATCTTCCAGAGATCTCCATCTCAACACCAGCACCCAGCTTCACCCAACAACCAGCAAGCTACAGTGCTGGATACCCTATGCCAAACAACTAGCAAGACAGGAACACAACGCCACCCATTAGCAGAGAGGTGGCCTAAAATCATAAAAATTCCGCAGACACCCCAAAACACACCACCAGACGTGGACCTGCCCACCAGAAAGACAAGATCCAGCCTCATCCACCAGAACACAGGCACTAGTCCCCTCCACCAGGAAGCCTACACAACCCACTAAACCAACCTTAGCCACTGGGGACAGACACCAAAAACAACGGGAACTACGGACCGGCAGCCTGCAAAAAGGAGACCCCAAACACAGTAACATAAGCAAAATGAGAAGACAGAAAAACACACAGCAGGAGAAGGAGCAAGATAAAAACCCACCAGATCTAACAAATGAAGAGGTAATAGGCAGTCTACCTGAAAAAGAATTCAGAATAATGATGGTAAAGATGATCCAAGATTCTATTTCCCAGATCCAAAATCTTGGAAATAGAATAGACAAAATGCAAGAAACAGTTAACAAGGACCTAGAAGAACTAAAGATGAATCAAGCATCGATTAAAAACACAATACATGAAATAAAAAATACTCTAGATGGGATCAATAGCAGAAGAACGGATAAGTGAGGTGGAAGATAAAATAGTGGAAATAACTGATGCAGAGCAAAATAAAGAAAAAAGAATGAAAAGAACAGAGGACAGTCTCAGAGACCTCTGGGACAACATTAAACGCACCAACATTCGAATTATAGGGGTTCCAGAAGAAGAAGACAAAAAGAAAGGGACTGAGAAAATATTTGAAGAGATTATAGTTGAAAACTTCCCTAATATGGGAAAGGAAATAGTTCATCAAGTCCAGGAGGCACAGAGAGTCCCATACAGAATAAATCCAAGGAGAAATACGCCAAGACACATATTAATCAAACTGTCAAAAATTAAACACAAAGAAATCATATTAAAAGCAGCAAGGCAAAAACAACAAATAACACACAAGGGAATCCCCATCAGGATAACAGCTGATCTCTCAGCAGAAACTCTACAAGCCAGAAGGGAGTGGCAGGACATAATTAAAGTGATGAAGGAGAAAAACCTGCAACCAAGATTACTCTACCCAGCAAGGATCTCATTCAGATTTGATGGAGAAATTAAAACGTTTACAGACAAGCAAAAGCTGAGAGAGTTCAGCACCACCAAACCAGCTTTACAACAAATGCTAAAGGAACTTCTCTAGGCAAGAAACACAACAAAAGGAAAAGATCTACAATAACGAACCCAAAACAATTAAGAAAATGGGAATAGGAACATACATATCAATAATTACCTTAAATGTAAATGGACTAAATGCTCCCACCAAAAGACACAGATTGGCTGAATGGATACAAAAACAAGACCCATATATATGCTGTCTACAAGAGACCCACTTCAGACCTAGAGACACTTACAGACTGAAAGTAAGGGGATGGAAAAAGATATTCCATGCAAATGGAAACCAAAAGAAAGCTGGAGTAGCAATTCTCATATCAGACAAAATAGACTTTAAAGTAAAGACTATTACAAGAGACAAAGAAGGACACTACCTAATGATCAAGGGATCGATCCAAGAAGAAGATATAACAATTGTAAATATTTACGCACCCAACATAGGAGCACCTCAGTACACAAGGCAAATACTAACAGCCATAAAAGAGGAAATCGACAGTAACACAATCATAGTAGGGGACTTTAACACCCCACTTTCACCAATGGACAGATCATCCAAAATGAAAATAAATAAGGAAACACAAGCTTTAAATGATACATTAAACAAGATGGACTTAATTGATATTTATAGGCCATTCCATCCAAAAACAACAGAATACACATTTTTCTCAAGTGCTCATGGAACATTCTCCAGGATAGATCATATCTTGGGTCACAAATCAAGCCTTGGTAAATTTAAGAAAATTGAAATTGTATCAAGTATCTTTTCCGACCACAATGCTATGCGACTAGATATCAATTACAGGAAAAGAGCTGTAAAAAATACAAACACATGGAGGCTAAACAATACACTACTTAATAACGAAGTGATCACTGAAGAAATCAAAGAGGAAATTAAAAAATACCTAGAAACAAATGACAATGGAGACACGACGACCCAAAACCTATGGGATGCAGCAAAAGCAGTTCTAAGAGGGAAGTTTATAGCAATACAATCCCACCTTAAGGAACAGGAAACATCTCGAATAAACAACCTAACCTTGCACCTAAAGCAATTAGAGAAAGAAGAACAAAAACATCCCAAAGTTAGCAGAAGGAAAGAAATCATAAAAATCAGATCAGAAATAAATGAAAAAGAAATGAAGGAAACGATAGCAAAGATCAATAAAACTAAAAGCTGGTTCTTTGAGAAGATAAACAAAATTGATAAACCATTAGCCAGACTCATCAAGAAAAAAAGCGAGAAGACTCAAATCAATAGAATTAGAAATGAAAAAGGAGAAGTAACAACTGACACTGCAGAAATACAAAAGATCATGAGAGATTACTATAAGCAACTCTATGCCAATAAAATGGACAACCTGGAAGAAATGGACAAATTCTTAGAAATGCACAACCTGCCGAGACTGAACCAGGAAGAAATAGAAAATATGAACAGACCAATCACAAGCACTGAAATTGAAACTGTGATAAAAAATCTTCCAACAAACAAAAGCCCAGGACCAGATGGCTTCACAGGCGAATTCTATCAAGCATTTAGAGAAGAGCTAACACCTATCCTTCTGAAACTCTTCCAAAATATAGCAGAGGGAGGAACACTCCCAAACTCATTCTACGAGGCCACCATCACCTTGATACCAAAACCAGACAAGGATGTCACAAAGAAAGAAAACTACAGGCCAATATCACTGATGAACATAGATGCAAAAATCCTCAACAAACTACTAGCAAACAGAATCCAACAGCACATTAAAAGGATCATACACCATGATCAAGTGGGGTTTATTCCAGGAATGCAAGGATTCTTCAATATACGCAAATCAATCAACGTGATACACCACATTAACATATTGAAGGAGAAAAACCATATGATCATCTCAATAGATGCAGAGAAAGCTTTCGACAAAATTCAACACCCATTTATGATAAAAACCCTGCAGAAAGTAGGCATAGAGGGAACTTTCCTCAACATAATAAAGGCCATATATGACAAACCCACAGCCAGCATCGTCCTCAATGGTGAAAAACTGAAACCATTTCCTCTAAGATCAGGAACAAGACAAGGTTGCCCACTCTCACCACTCTTATTCAACCTAGTTTTGGAAGTTTTAGCCACAGCAATCAGAGAAGAAAAGGAAATAAAAGGAATCCAAATTGGAAAAGAAGAAGTAAAGCTGTCACTGTTTGCAGATGACATGATACTATACATAGAGAATCCTAAAGATGCTACCAGAAAACTACTAGAGCTAATCAATGAATTTGGTAAAGTTGCAGGATACAAGATTAATGCACAGAAATCTCTGGCATTCCTATATACTAATGATGAAAAATCTGAAAGTGAAATCAAGGAAACACTCCCATTTACCATTGCAACAAAAAGAATAAAATATCTAGGAATAAACCTACCTAAGGAGACAAAAGACCTGTATGCAGAAAATTATAAGACACTGATGAAAGAAATTAAAGATGATACAAATAGATGGAGAGATGTACCATGTTCTTGGATTGGAAGAATCAACATTGTGAAAATGACTCTACTACCCAAAGCAATCTACAGATTCAATGCAATCCCTATCAAACTACCACTGGCATTTTTCACAGAACTAGAACAAAAAATTTCACAATTTGTATGGAAACACAAAAGACCCCGAATAGCCAAAGCAATCTTGAGAACGAAAAATGGAGCTGGAGGAATCAGGCTCCCTGACTTCAGACTCTACTACAAAGCTACAGTAATCAAGACAGTATGGTACTGGCACAAAAACAGAAAGATAGATCAATGGAACAGGATAGAAAGCCCAGAGATAAACCCACGGACATATGGTCACCTTATCTTTGATAAAGGAGGCAGGAATGTACAGTGGAGAAAGGACAGTCTCTTCAATAAGTGGTGCTGGGAAAACTGGATAGGGACATGTAAAAGTATGAGATTAGATCACTCCCTAACACCATACACAAAAATAAGCTCAAAATGGATTAAAGACCTAAATGTAAGGCCAGACACTATCAAACTCTTAGAGGAAAACATAGGCAGAACACTCTATGACATAAATCACAGCAAGATCCTTTTTGACCCACCTCCTAGAGAAATGGAAATAAAGACAAAAATAAACACATGGGACCTAATGAAACTTCAAAGCTTTTGCACAGCAAAGGAAACCATAAACAAGACAAAAAGACAACCCTCAGAATGGGAGAAAATATTTGCAAATGAAGCAACTGACAAAGGATTAGTCTCCAAAACATACAAGCAACTCATGCAGCTCAATAGCAAAAAAACAAGCAACCCAACCCAAAAATGGGCAGAAGACCTAAACAGACATTTCTTCAAGGAAGATATACAGATTGCCAACAAACACATGAAAAAAGTTCAACATCATTAATCATTAGAGAAATGCAAATCAAAACTACAATCAGATATCATCTCACACCAGTCAGAATGGCCATTATCAAAAAATCTTCAAACAGTAAATGCTGGAGAGGGTGTGGAGAAAAGGGAACCCTTTTGTGCTGTTGGTGGGAATGTAAATTGATACAGCCAGTATGGAGAGCAGTATGGAGGTTCCTTAAAAAACTAAAAATAGAACTACCATACAACCCAGCAATCCCACTACTGGGCATATACCCTGAGAAAACCATAATTCAAAAAGAGTCATGTACCAAAATGTTCATTGCAGCTCTTTTTACAATAGCCAGGACATGGAAGCAACCTAAGTGTCCATCAACAGATGAATGGATAAAGAAGATGTGGCACATATATACAATGGAATATTACTCAGCCATAAAAAAGGAACGAAACTGAGTTATTTGTAGTGAGGTGGATGGACCTAGAGACTGTCATACAGAGTGAAGTAAGTCAGAAAGAGAAAAACAAATACTATATGCTAACACATATATGTGGAATCTAAAAAAAGAAAAAAAGGAAAGAAAATGATCAGAAGAACCTAGGGGCAAGATGGGAATAAAGATGCAGTCCTACTAGAGAATGGGCTTGAGGATATGGGGAGGGGGAAGGGTAAGCTGTGACAAAGTGAGAGAGTGGCATGGACATATATACACTACCAAACGTAAAATAGATAGCTAGTGGGAAGCAGCCGCATAGCACAGGGAGATCAGCTCGGTGCTTTGTGACCACCTAGAGGGGTGGGATAGGGAGGGTGTGAGGGAGTGAGATGCAAGAGGGAAGAGATATGGGGCCATATGTATATGTATGACTGATTCACTTTGTTATAAAGCAGAAACTAACACACCATTGTAAAGCAATTATACTCCAATAAAGATGTTAAAAAAAAAAAGTAAAAAGAAAAGACCCCATGCTCCCAATGCAGGGGGCCCTGGTTCAATCTCTGGTCAGGGAACTAGATCCCACATTGCCGCAACTAAGGATCCCATGTGCCACAACTAAGACCCAGCACAGCCAAATAAATAAATATTTTTTAAAAAGATTTCTCTGATTATTGTCCCTTGTTGGTATTCAATTAAAATGTGTCTTAAGAGAAACCTAATATGGTGGGTGAAGAAATGAAAGGAGACTTTCTTGGTATGTTTTTATATTCCTTTTCTTTTTCAGTGGAAATATTCATGTATTCCTTATATAATTTTTTAAAAAGCAATATGGACAAAAGAATGAAGCCTAAAAAGGACATAGACACACATGCATGCATGTATGCACACAGAGGGGTGATCTCTAACTGGTAAGTGTCTACTATGTGGAGTCTATGGCTCCATCATCCTCCTTGATACAAATTAACATGTCAAGATACAATCTGAGACAGCCAATTCTTTTAAAATTATATTTGTATCCAAGGCACATTTTGGAAATGATTGCATTATTAGTTGAGCACATTTTCAATGTGCCTACAGCCCCTCATCTCTCCAACTCAATGGAAAGCCTGTCTGTGAACTTACATGCAGATTTCTCCCATAATATAGGCAGAGTCTCCTGGTTATGTCCAGTGCCAAAAGTTGATGACTGATTATTACTTTGACATAATGATAATACCTTACATTTTCATGATGCTTTTCTGGCATTCAAAGCACTTCTACATATTTTCTTATTTGACCCTCAAATACCTCTCTGAGGTAGACTTGGCAGGGTGTCTTCATTTTACAGTCAAAGAAAAAGTCCCAAAGAGATTAAATGGCTTTGCTAAGGCCATCTGGCTGACAAGGGTAGGGGGTAGGACTGGCACCAATTTCACTCCTCTTCTCTTTATGCTGCAGTACTCATCACAACCTGACTTCTCCTACGCTGTGTTTTAATGGTATGCCCCATCACAGTGCTTGCTAAATGATGTCAAAAACAGCAATGTTATATTGGCAAAACAATTTAGCAATTGTGTGTGCATTTTTAAATGCTCACTCAGACTTAAGAGGGTAATTATATAATGACTTAGGAAACCCAGCCATTTTAAAAGACTTTCTACAATGGCAGCAATAATCTTTGATGTTAAGCAAAGGAATCAAGTACACTGTATTGCTTAGCATTTCTATTTAGCTGAAAGTACGTTTTTAGACATTCCACCCCAATTCATTCAACAAATATTTATTGAGTGCCAATTATGTGCCAATCCCAGTTCTCAGCAATGAGGATATGCAATGGAGAAAACAAAGTCTCTGTTCTCAGAGCTCACACTCTGTTGGAGGGAGAAGGACAACAAGCAAATGAATGTACTGTGGAAGATGCTATGGAGGAATATACAGTGGGAAATGAGGCTTAAAATGGGCTGGTCAGGGAAAGTGTCTCTGATAAGAAGACATCTGAGCAGGGATGTAAAAGAATTTATGGAGTGAGTCTTACTGGAGAAACAGATCCAAACAGAAAGGCCCTAGAGCAGGAGAGGAAACTCTGTCATTCTTTTCTATTTCAATTTTTAATTGAAATATAGTTAATGTACAATATTTCATAAGTTACAGGTGTGTAACATAGTGATTCACTATTTTTAGAGGCTATATTCCATTTATAGTTGTTATAAAATACTGGCTATATTCCTTGTGCTGTACAATACCTCCTTGCAGCTTATTTATTTTATACATAAATTAATCCCCTACCCATATCTTGCCCCTCCCTCCTTTCCTGTCCCCACTGGTAACCACTAGTTTGTTCTCTATATCTGTGAGTCTATTTCTTTTTTCTATATTCACTAATTTGTTTTATTTTTTAGATTCCACATGTAAATGATACCATACAGTATAGGTATTTGTCTGTCTGACATTTCACTTAGCATGGACCCTCCAAGTCCATCCATGTTGTTGCAAATGGCAAAATTTTATCCCTTTTTATGACTGAGTAGTATTCCATCATGTATTTGTATATACCACATCTTCTTTATCCATTCTTCTGTTGATGGATACAGGCTGCTTCTATGTCTTGTCAGTTATAAACAATGCTGCATGAACATTGGGATGTATGTATCTTTTTGAATTAGTGTTTTCTTTTTTTTCAGATATATATATATAGCCAGGAGTGGAATTTGCTGGATTATGTGGTACTTTTATTTTTAGTTTTTTGGGAAACTTCCATACTGTTTTCAATAGTGGCTACACTATTTTACATTCCCACCAACAGTGTACAAAAGTTCCCTTTTCTCCACATCTTCACCAACATTTGTTATTTGTTTTCTTTTTGATGATAGCCATTCTGACAGGTGTAAGGTTCTCTGTCATTCTTAAACATGTAGAAGAGAGAACTAATTCTCTCCTCCCTAAATGATCCATAGAGGGCCTTCAGAGCTCAAATTTTTCCCCATGATTGGAGAATTAGTACAAAGAGTGTTTTGTATTTAAAATAAAAAATTAATAAATAGTAAAACCTAAGCCTCTGTTGCCTAAACAATGTCAAGTATTTTAAAAAAGAAAATACTGATCATTTAATTTATTCATCTATTTTTATCTTCCTCTCTTCACCACATAGACACCATTTTTAGTCTTTGTTTCCTAAAAAATTGCATTTTTACCTAAAGAGTTTATGTAAGCTACACATCATGAGGCGCTTGAAAATTTTAGTTGACCTGGGAAAGCAACCAGAAGAGGTGTCTTTTTACGTGGACATTTGTTGTGCTGAACTGCCCTTTGTGTTACAAAAACCACACTTCTTGCTCAGGATGCTTATGTACCTTCCTCTTATATTTTTCTCTATGCTAGGGAAATATCTAGGATATTTGGTATCTTTGTGTTACTGAACTCACAGTCTAATGATTTCCAAGCTCAAAACTCAATGACTTAAAACAACAACCTTGTTATTATCTTATGATTCTGTGGGTTGACTGAACTCAGTTGGGCAGTTCTGCTGGTCTTGTCTGATGTATCTCAGGCAGTTGCAGTCACATAGTAGGTGGGGTTAAAGTCATCTGGAAGCTTGCTGGTGATGCAGGAATGGCTGAGTTTTCCTCCTTCTCCATCTGGTCTTAGGGCTTCTCCTCTCCATGTGGCTTTTCCACATGGTTGCTTGGGCTTCCTCACACCGTGGCAGCTAGATTCCAAGAAGGAGAGTTCCAAGAAGGAAATGGAAGCTGCCATCCTTCTTAATGGCTAGACCCAGAATTGGCACAGCATTATTTCTACTTTATTCTGTTACCTAATAGTCACAGCAAGTCCAGATTCAATGAGGGAGGTGGCTGTGCAAGTGCGTGAATACTGGCAAGTGATGTTCATTGAGAGCCATCTTTGGAGACCAGTTATAACACCTTCTCATCCTGCATTATCATTCTGTGTGTTTACTTTTGTTAGATAACCAAATAGAAAGGCTATAAGACATGGCAGTACAAAGTGTTATACAATCACAGAAAAAGGAGTGACCAGCACTTTCTGGTAGGGAATAAACAACCTTGAAAGAAAGGAGACTTCAAAGCTAAATGTTGAATGATAAATGGTCTCCTTGGGCAGCTCAGGTAGGGCAGATTAGGCAGAGGAAATAGCACGTGTGAGGTCACTGATGCATGAAGAAGCCAGGGATGTTTGGGGAACAAAATACGTTAAGGAGCATATGAGAAGGTACAGGAAGTGGCAGGAAAAAAATGGAGAGGAAAGCAGGGGTTTGATCAAGAAAGTATAGGTTCTACCTGCAAATGAGTTAGCCAAGTTTTAAGGAGTTTAAGGGCATCTCCAGACTGCCAAGTCTGCCCATCTCTGACACCAACTGCAATGAGTTTGCCAAAGTGCCAAGTCAGAGGAAACAGTCCCCACAAGATTGCCTTCACTTCAGACACCAGCCACAAGTTTGGAGGTCTTCAGGGCCATCCTCCTTTCAGACTACCTGACTACAAATTTGGGGGTTCTCACAACCACAGGCTTGATAACTCACTAGAATGACTCACTGAGCTCAGGAAAATGCCTTATTTATCATTAGAGTTTTATTATAGTGAAAGGATACAAATTAGAACCAGTCAAAGGAAGAGACTCGTAGAACAGAATCTGCGGAGAAGGGGGATCAAAACGTGAAGCTTCCATATCCTCAGGAACATGTTACCCTCCTGGCATCACCGTGTGGCAATACACATGGAATACTGTCAACCCAGGAAGCTCACCTGAGCCTTGGTGTCCAGAGTTTTACAAGGGCTTGATCACGTACTACTTGTGTGGCTGACCTGTAGTCTCCAACTCCTCTGGAGGTCAGAACTGATATGGCCTGTCCAAAACACCTCACCATTTATCACATTATTAGATTGTCTGATGGGCAAAGCTCACAGGCAAACAAAGACACTTATCAGGCAGGACATTCCAGGGAGCACCTCCAAGCAAGTCAGAGGCCAGACCTCTCTTCGGGTAAAGTTAATTCCTCAGCACACACTACACTATCTGTATTTTGGAATACATGTTAGGAGTATAGGCTTCAGAGTTTGCCAAGGTTTGTCTGGCCCATGTGGTTGTCGTTGTCATGCACTATTTATAAATATATTGGTTCTCTTCTCTTTCTGGGCACAATGTGGGATTGTGCTTCCTTACCCCATTTGAAGATAGGTATGGGCTTATGACTTGCCTTAGTTGAAGAAATGCAAGTGGAAGTGATGAGCAGGCAGAAGCTTTAGAAGTCAATGTGAGATTCATCACATACCCCTTCTCCCACCTCAGGAACTGTGGAAACACGTGTTGAGATGGAGGCTCCATCTGCCTGGGCCCCTGAGTACCTATGAAGAACAAGTGCTTTGCCCCCAAACCTTGTTGGACGTGAAGTGTGAGTGAGAAGTAAATCTTTGTTGTGTTACACTGCTGAGATTTGGGGATTATTTGTCACCACAATACATCTTGCTCTCTCCTGATATTATACCATGGGTGATCTTGGGCAATTTATTAACTTCCCTGTGCCTTAGTTTCTTCCTATAAATGAGGATAATAATACCTACCTCTCTGGGTTATGAAGAGAATAAGTGAGCTACACATTGTATTACTTTGCTAGAGCTGCCATAACAAAGTACCACAGTCTGAGTAAACTTACACAACACAAATTTCTTTTCTCACACTTCTGAAGGCTGGAAGTCCAAGATCAAGGTGTGGGCAGGATTAGTTCCTTCCAAGGCCTGTCTCCTTGGCTTGTGATGGCTGTCTGCTCCCTCTGTCTTCACAAGGTCTTCCCTCTATGCATGTCTATGTCCTAATCTCTTCTTCTTACAAGGACAACAGTCATATTGGATTAGGGCCAACCCTAATGACCTCATTTTAACTTAATTATCCCTTAAGGAACCTATCTCCAAATACAGTAACATTCTGAGGTCTTAGGACTTCAAGAAATGAATTTGGGGGGGACACAATTCAGCCCATAATACAGATGGAAACATTTACAGTGGAGCAATACATAGCACATAGTTAATATTCAATAAACAGCTATTATTGTTACTACTATCATTATCTTTTATATACACTGATAATAAAATATATTGAAGGCACAGTGTTACCTGAAGAAAGTTGCTAAATGATAAACAATATGTTATTATCCTTATTTAATTAATTAATAAGTAAGCAAGCAAATAATATTGTGTACTTAGGGAGAACAATCTAAAAAAATATGTCAATTTGAAAAGGCTACATACTGTATGATTCCAACTATCTGACATTCTGAAAAGAAGACAGTAAAAAGATTAGTAGTTGCCATGGGTTGGGGAGAAGGAGGGATGAATAGGTGGAGAACAGAGGATTTTTAGAGCAGTGAAACTATTCAGTATGATGATGTCATTATACATTTGTGTGAATACATAAAATTTACACCATCAAGAGTGAACCTAATGTAAACTATGGACTTTGGGTGATAATGATGTGTCAATGTAGGTTCACTGATTCATAGACTACATTTTGTGCACTGCATTTATAGTGTAACAAATAAAACACTCTAATGGGGGATCTTGACAGTAGTGGAGGTTGTGCTTGGTAGGGGGTGGGAGTATATGGGAAATCTCTGTACCTTCTGCTCAATTTTGCTGTCAATCTAAAATTGCTATAAAAAATTGTCTACTGAGATGGCAGACAGCAGAATCAAGAAGAACTACAATCCTGCAGGCTGTGAAACAAAAACCACATTCACAGAAATATAGACAAGATGAAAAGGCAGAGGGCTATGTACCAGATGAAGTAACAAGATAAAACCCCAGAAAAACAATTAAATGAAGTTGAGATAGGCAACCTTCCAGAAAAAGAATTCAGAATAATGATAGTGAAGATGATCCAGGACCTCGGAAAAAGAATGGAGGCAAAGATCGAGAAGATGCAAGAAATGTTTAACAAAAACCTAGAAGAATTAAAGAACAAACACCCAGAAGAATTAAAGAACAAACAAACAGAGATGAACAATACAATAACTGAAATGAAAAATACACTAGAAGGAATCAATAGCAGAATAACTGAGGCAGAAGAAAGGATAAGTGACCTGGAAGACAGAATGGTGGAATTCAATGCCATGGAAAAGAATAAAGAAAAAGGAATGAAAAGAAATGAAGACAGCCTAAGAGACTTCTGGGACAACATTAAATGCAACAAAATTCGCATTATAGGGGTCCCAGAAGGAGAAGAGAGAGAGAAAGGACCTGAGAAAATATTTGAAGAGATTATAGTCAAAAACTTCCCTAACATGGGAAAGGAAATAGCCACCCAAGTCCAGGAATCACAGAGAGTCCCAGGCAGGATAAACCCAAGGAGAAACATGCCGAGACACATAGTAATCAAACTGACAAAAATTAAAGACAAAGAAAAATTATTGAAAGCAACAAGGGAAAAACGCCAAATAACATATAAGGGAACTCCCATAGGCTAACAGCTGATTTCTCAGCAGAAACTCTACGAGCCAGAAGGGAGTGGCAGAATATATTTAAAGTGATGAAAGGGAAGAACCTACAGCCAAGATTACTTTACCCAGCAAGGATCTCATTCAGATTCGACGGAGAAATCAAAAGCTTTACAGACAAACCAGCTCTACAACAAATGGTAAAGGAACTTCTCTAAGTGGGAAACACAAGAGAAGAAAAGGACCTACAAAAACAAACCTATAACAGTTAAGAAAATGTTAACAGGAACATACATATCGATAATTACCTTAAACGTGAATGAATTAAATGCTCCAACCAAAAGACACAGGCTCGCTGAATGGATACAAAAACAAGACCCATATATATGCTGTCTACAAAAGACCCACTTCAGACCTAGGGACACATACAGAATGAAAGTGAGGGGATGGAAAAAGATATTCCATGCAAATGGAAATCAAAAGGAAGCGGGAGTAGCAATACTCATATCAGATAAAATAGACTTTAAAATAAAGAATGTTACAAGAGACAAGGAAGGACACTACATAATGATCAAGGGATCAATCCAAGAAGAAGATATAACAATTATAAATATATATGCACCCAACGTAGGAGCACCTCAATACATAAGGCAAATGCTAACAGCTCGAAAAGAGGAAATCGACAGTAACACAATAATAGTGGGGGACTTTAACACCTCACTTACACCAATGGACAGATCATCCAAACAGAAAATTAATAAGGAAACACAAGATTTAAATGACACAATAGACCAGATAGATTTAATTGATATTTATAGGACATTCCATCCAAACAGAAGATTACACTTTCTACTCAAGTACACACAGAACATTCTCCAGGATAAATCACATATTGGGTCACAAATCAAGCCTCAGTAAATTTAAGAAAATTGAAATCATATCAAACATCTCTTCTGACCACAACGCTATGAGATTAGAAATCAATTACAGGGGAAAAAAAGGAAAAAAACACAAACACATGGAGGTTAAACAATACGTTACTAAATAACCAAGAGATCCCTGAAGAAATCAAAGAGGAAATCAAAAAATACCTAGAGAGGCTTCCCTGCTGGCGCAGTGGTTAAGGATCCGCCTGCCAATGCAGGGAACGTGGGTTCGAGCCCTGGTCCAGAAAGATCCCACATGCTGCTGAGCAACTAAGCCCGTGCGCCGCAACTACTGAGCCTGCGCTCTAGAGCCCGTGAGCCACAACTACTGAAGCCTGCATGCCTGGAGCCCATGCTCCGCAACAAGAGGAGCCACAGCAGTGAGAAGTCTGCACACTACAACAAAGAGTAGCCCCCACTCACTGCAACTAGAGAAAGCCCACGTGCAGCAACAAAGATCCAACTCAACCAAAAAAAAAAAAAAAAAAAAAAAAAACCTTGAGACAAATTACAATGAAAACACGACATTCCAAAACCTATGGGATGCAACAAAAGCAGTTCTAAGAGGGAAGTTTATAGCAAAACAAGCCTACCTCAAGAAATAAGAAAAATCTCAAATAAACAATCTAATCTTACATCTAAAGGAACTAGAGAAAGATGAACAAACAAAACCCAAAGTTAGTAGAAGGAAAGAAATCATAAAGATCAGAGCAGAAATAAATATAATAGAAACAAAGAAAACAATAGCAAAGATCAATAAAACTAAAAGGTGGTTCTTTGAGAAGATAAACAAAATTGATAAACCATTAGCCAGACTCATCAAGGAAAAGCGTGAGAGGACTCAAATCAATAAAATTAGAAATGAAGGGCTTCCCTGGTGGCGCAGTGGTTGGGAACCTGCCTGCTAATGCAGGGGACACGGGTTTGAGCCCTGGTGTGGGAGGATCCCACATGCTGCAGAGCGACTGGGCCCGTGGGCCACGGCTGCTGAGCCTGCGCGTCTGGAGCCTGTGCTCCGCAACAAGAGAGGCCGCAGTAGTGAGAGGCCCGCGCACCGCGATGAGGAGTGGCCTCCGCTTGCCACAACTAGAGAAAGCCCTCGCACAGAGATGAAGACCCAACACAGACAAGAATAAATAAGTAAAATTTAAAAAAAAAAAAAAAGAAATGTAGATTTAAAAAAAAAAAATTAGAAATGAAAAAGGAGAAGTTACAACAGACACCGCAGAAATACAAAGCATCCTAAGAGACTACTACAAGCAACTCTATGCCAATAAAATGGACAACCTGGAAGAAATGGACAAATTCTTAGAAAGGTATAACCTTGCAACACTGAACCAGGAAGAAATAGAAAATATGAATATACCAATCACAAGTAATGAAATTGAAACTGTGATGAAAAATCTTCCAACAAACAAAAGTCCAGGACCAGATGGCTTCACAGGTGAATTCTATCAAACATTTAGAGAAGAGCTAACACCTATCCTTCTCAAACTCTTCCAAAATATATCAGAGGGAGGAACACACCCAAACTCATTCTATGAGGCCACCATCACCCTGATACCAAAACCAGACAAAGATAAAACAAAAAAAGAAAATTACAGACCAATACCACTCATGAATACAGATGCAAAAATCCTCAACAAAATACTAGCAAACGGAATCCAACAGCACATTAAAAGGATCATACACCATGATCAAGTGGAATTTATCCCAGGGATGCAAGGATTCTTTAATATATGCAAATCAATTGATGTGATACACCATATTAACAAATTGAAGAATAAAAACCATATGAAAAAAAACTGTCTACTAAAATTTTTTAAAATACCAAAAAATGCTGCACTGTTAATAGTGATTTTTTCCACTCATTTTATTTCACTTGTTAAACCATTTTTTGAGGTACGATTGACATAGAAAAAGTTGTACAGATTTAATATAAAAATGTGATGAGTTCAGAGAGAAGTATACACCCATGACTCCATCACCACATTTATGCCATTAACATACCCATCACCTCCAAAAGTTTCTTCCTGCACTCTTTATTTATTACCATTAAAAAAAATTTATTTTTTTGGCTGTGCTGCATGGCACATGGGATCTCAGTTCCCCAGCCAGGCACTAAACCTGGGCCATGACAGTGAAACCCCAGAATCCTAACCATTAGGCCACCAGGGAACTCCCTTTTCATGTTTTTGTTTTTGTTTTTAAATTTTTTTCCAGTTTTATTGAGATATAATTGACATACAGCACTGTATAAGTTTAAGGTGTTCAGCACAATAATTTGACTTACATACATCTAATAACTAATTTTTTTGGAAAAGGGTGGGAGGTTGATGAACAAATTATGAGAATTTTTGTCACATATTTTGGTGATGTTTGAGTTTTATAAATTTTCTGTGTCCATCAATTTATAATCAGAAAAAAAGTATGTATGAAAAACAAAAATAAAGGATGGCCAAAACCTTTGGGATGAATAATCAAAGACAAAGGTGGCAGAATCCACACCCTGCACTTCTGACTCATGGCAGGCCTGACACACAGCTGATGCTCAGTAAAAGCTGGTCAAATCTTCACTGCTTGTTAATAGTCTCAGGCAGCATAAAGTCTCTGGGAAATACTCTACAAGGGAAGTGCCCATCCTCTCAGAAAGAACCACTACCCCTTTGCCAGTAACCTCTGGCTAGGACTGAGAACTCCAAAAGAGAGGACGGTGACTTTGAGAAGCAAAGACCTCTGTGGGTGTATAGAAAGGTGTTCAGATATCCACAGGAAGAGTCCCTGCAGGAGAGCCAGCCACCAGGGCCAGAACAGGCAGGGCAGGGACTTCTGTTAGAGTCTTGGGAAACCATGGGGTAGGGTGAGCCTTTTTGAGCCAATATAGAAGACAGCAAACCTACTGGGCTTTTTCCCTTTGGGGTAATTATATTTTTTCTAAAATATGAAAGCAGCTTGGACTTGCACTTGAGGACTGGTTTCAAATTCCAGCTTTACGACTTGTTACCTCTGTGACATCAGACAGACCTTTTAGTTTTTTCACTATAATTTCCTCATGGTTAAAATAGTGATAATAACACCTATCTTTCAAGATCCTTCTAAGGATTCCCAGTCGTAATATGATTGCTCAGCTGATTAATGTATTGAAGTATGTCTACAAGAAGTGAACACCAATAGGGTGAATTTTAGGGATTTCTAAGTAGGAACTGGGGGGTACAGGGGGTGGGGGAAATTAGGACAAGCCTTCCACGTAGTAGACTGGGTCCTAGAGGGCTTTTAGTTCTATTTATAAACATCTATAAATGTGGAGTCTAATACAACAAATTTAAAAATATTCCCAAGGAGAATAAGCTAATCTCCTAAGAGGGAAAAATGGACTCCTCAGGTGCCAAGTAAAGAAGGAGCTGAGGGCTTCCCTGGTGGTACAGTGGTTAAGAATCCGCCTGACAAAGCAGGGGACACGGGTTCGAGCCCTGGACCAGGAAGATCCTATGTGCAGCGGAGCAACTAAGCCCAAGTGCCACAACTACTGAGCCTGCGCTCTAGAGCCCGGGAGTCACAACTACTGAGCCCACGTGCCACAACTGCTGAAGCACACACGACTAGAGTCCGTGCTCCACAGCAAGAGAAGCCACCGTAGTGAGAAGCCTGCTCACTGCAACAAAGAGTAACACCCGCTCGCCGCAACTAAAGAAAGCCTGCATGCAGCAACGAAGACCCAACACAGCCAAAAATAAATAAATAAATAAATAAACAAACAAAAAATCACTTCTTCAAAAAAAAATTAAAGAAAAAGAAGGAGCTGAAAGAGCTCTGGTGGTCCTAGGGGTGGCAGGACAGAGGTCTGTTACACTGGGAGAGGCCTGAATGGCTCAGAGCTTGGGCTTGGATGACAGTTTACAGATGAGAGATGAGGCTTCGGTGTATGAAGCCTTCTTAAATAGTTCTCTGTGGTAGCTATAGTGATTCTTAGAAAAGTAGCTGTGCCAACTCTAGAGGAAGCCCCTCATCACCTCTGAGTGATCCAGGCAGCAGCTGATTTCCACAGCATTTCTATAAGCCAACTGTAGCTTTGATTGACTAATCCAAGAACGGGATGTAAAGCTCATGTCCTCAGTTTAAAACTCTCTTCTAATAATTACTTGAGTGTGAGAATATGTGTATCTAGAGTCTTACATGCCAGCATTATTGAAAATGGTGAAGCATGGGAAACACCAAAATACCCATTAATAGAAAACTGGTTCAGTACACTGTAGTATGCTAGTTATTGACTTATTATCTCACATCTGCAAATTCATCCTTCATTGCCTGCTCCTCAAAAATGGATCTAGGTCCTTTAAATCATTTTCCTTTGCCAGTGGAAGGTGTCAGACTCTGGTAGTAGCAGGTGCTGAAAGGACACTGGAAGAGAAAGAGCTTTTCTTTTCCTTGTTCTGGGGTACATTGTCACCAGGCTCCTACAGAGCATGCTTTTTTCTCCACTAACTCCAAGTGTTTTTTTCCTGTACTGTTTGCAGGGCTTCTGCTCTTTCCAGCTGTCAACATGGACAGTTAGCCAGGAGCCTCAGAGTGCATGGGACACAGTTAGCCTGTGTCTCAGCCCAGGTGACTGCTCCTGGCGCCCTCTTCTCTGCCTCCTGTGTGTACACACTAGAGCCCCATAAGGCTAGCCATCTAATGGGCCAGTCAATCAAACTTTGTTCCATGCAGTGTCCAGAGTCTCCTCAGCCCAAGCGATACACAGGAGTGTGCTGGGTTCCTACAGAGTGTGATTGCCCCAGCTTCTGGTTCCAGCAGTGTCAACAGTGGCACTTGACTCCCTTTATGCACCCCCCTACCCCATAAGCCTTTAGTCACCTAGGCCCTGGGGTGCTGCTCCTGCTTTCCCAGTGATTGTGGACCATCTATGACCCAGAAAACTTCTCAACCATCCAATGGGCTATAACCAACACCTTCCTCAGTGACGTCTGAACTCCCTTCCAACTTTGTCCTTCCTTGGATACCCTTCCTCAGTCCTAGGGTACCTTTTAGAATTCTTTTTCTAACCTTATAGTTACTCTCTTATCATAAGTTAATAATTCTTTATGTTAAGCTTCCCTGTTTAAATTACTGCGTGTTTCTGTCTTTTGATTGGACCCAGATCACATACAGTGTAATATCTTATGGCCATTAAAATGATGACATTGATGTATTTATTGACACAGAACTATGTCTATGACATTGTTGAGTGAAAAAAGCAGATATGTAAAATTATATGTATGTTTACATGAAGAAGACTAGAAGGATGCTTAGAAAATGTGAGCAGTGATAATTTGTGGGTGGTGCTATTTCAGATGAGTTTTACTTTCTTTGTGCTTTTCATATCATAGTTTTAATTTCTTTCAGTGAGCATGTATAATTTCATGCAGGCAATAAAGTTTATTTCTCCCAACCCTCAGAAAACTCTGGTGATACACCCTAAATTTAAAAGATGAAGTCCAAACTCCTTACCACGGCACATAAAGTAATTCAAGGTATGGCCCCTTCTTGTTGGTATAGCCCCATATTTTACCATTCTACACAGAAATTCTAGTTAATCCAAAGCTCCCAATTTTATACCTATGGGTCTTTGCACATGTAATTCTCCCTGGAATGGCTTAATCATTCATCAAAGCCCTCCTTTCTAGAGACTTTCCCAATTCATTCCCCTTAACCTTGTGTTAAGGCATTAAGTTTATCAAAGGACATGTAGCTAGAGGACTTTGCAGTGGAAGAGGTGGTCCAAGCCTCTGCTGGTGCAGGATCTCTGTCCTTCCTTGGTGGTCAGACTCTTTTTCATTGTGTGCCTGGGTCCCAGGCTGAGCACCTCAAACTCACCAGCTGCCAGATAAGACTAAACTAGTCAACAACAAATGATGACAAGGCTTCCATCAGGTGGTACTAACAGATCCCATTGCTGACTTTGTATTTTTACTTTAGCTTAGTGCTTCCCAAATTCTACTGTGCACAGACATTTCTTAGGGATACTGTAAAATGCAGATTCAGATTCAGTAGCTCTGTGGTGGGCCTGAGATTGTGCATTTCTAAAAAGCTCCTGGGTGATTTGCAGTTTCTGGCCCACAGATCATCCTTAGAGAGTTAGATGTGAGCTTATTTTTAATACATTTCTGAAATATAATCTAAGCAGAAGAGCAGCCCTATTTCAACAGCATGAACACACTATAGCTTTCATTCCGCAAATTATATTTTTAGGGATCTAAGTATACCACTTCCCCCACTAGGGTCTCAGTGAGCACTCCCTAACATAATTCTATTGGTGATATAATTACAGACCCTTAGGTCTCTTCTGAGAACTGTGCCTTATGTGCACAATGTCTGCCCCCACCTTGCATAGCTCTTTAAGGAGAGAAGCCATGTCCTGCTCACA
The DNA here is from genome assembly GCF_964341445.2 of Mesoplodon mirus. NCBI lineage: Eukaryota > Metazoa > Chordata > Mammalia > Artiodactyla > Ziphiidae > Mesoplodon > Mesoplodon mirus. The sequence continues at coordinate 39,184,012 of NC_138976.1, read as the reverse complement.
CCAAAGCTGTTAGCTCAATACTTAGCAGGAAAGCATTATGGTTAGGAGTGTAGACTCAAGTTCATGATCCCAGCTCTACCACTTACTGAGGCACTCATCTCATGGTACTGTAACACGGGGACAGTAGAAGCATCTACCTCTTCAGGTTGTTGTAAGGACTAAACAAACAGAAAATGCTTAGAATGATGGCTAGCAGCTAGTAAGCCCTATATAAAATTCAGCTATGATTATTAGCAAATGTGTAGAATAATGAATCTTTCAGAAAAAAGAAACAGTATCACATCCATTTAATCATGTAAATGTATTAATTAACTTACACACATTAATTCGTTTGTTGCATTTTTTTTTTTTCCTGCAGTACGCGGGCCCCTCACTGCTTCGGCCCCTCCCGCCGCGGAGCACAGGCTCCGGACGCGCAGGCTCAGTGGCCATGGCTCACGGACCCAGCCGCTCCGCAGCACGTGGGATCCTCCCGGGCCGGGGCAAGAACCCGCGCCCCCTGCATCGGCAGGCGGACTCCCAACCACTGCGCCACCAGGGAATCCCCGTTTGTTGCATTTTTACTTTGTTTGTAACGCATGCAAAATTGTCAGGAGCACATGCATACAAAGAAGAAACTCATTTATTCACACAACAGATACCTCCTGGATGAAAAGCACTTTTGCAGGCAGTGAAGATGAAGCCAAAAAGAAGGGAAGGAGGGGACAGAAAAACGAATTAGATATGATTTCTGGTCTTAGGGAGGAGAAGTAAGGAGAAAGAATTATAATGCAGGGCACAGCAATCCAATACTACAAGAGGGGTGCCAATAACATGTTCATGCTAATCATCACCTGTGGGGAATTCTGTTTGTTACCTACCCGGCCATCCATTCCTATCTGCTGGTATTGGAAACCTTATTTTCCTTGGGGACTTACTCTCTCCACTCAGCCCCGGTTGAAGGGGCTGACTCCAGCTTGACCTGGTGAACTAGGCCGGCTGATCAGAGAATCAAATGCCCTTCGCTATAGCAACTGGTTCAAAGGTGTACTCATGACCCAAGAAAGGCCAGTGATTCAATTCTGTGATTCCTATGCTAACGTTGCCAGAAAGGTCCTTTCTTTTCCTGCTGGGCTTACAACTATAAGGGCTTAAATATGGTACTACTGGAACCATCTACAAAGTGAAACTCATAAAAGGGAAGCCAATACAGAAGAAAATATAGCAAAGAGATGGCAAGGGGCAGAGAGAGAGATGAGGTCCTGGTATGGTTTATCCCTGACCCAGCTATGCCTGATTCAATCATGGACTTTTTTCTTGAGGCAACAAATCCTTTGTTTTAATTATAGGTTTTCTGTTGCTCACAACTGGAAGGATCCAGAATAAATGTAGAATTTAAAAGTTCTAAAATAAATTATTTTATTCAGGCATGATTAAAGTTACAACCAAGACCAACATTTTAATAGTAGGAATTTTGAGAGAATAAAAAACTCTTCTATTGGCATGAATGCCTTGAGGATATAAAGCACTGTGGTAGCCAGTAACATCTTGACATAAGAAAGCTGGAAAGAGGACTTCCCTGGTGGCGCAGTGGATAAGAATCCTCCTGCCAATGCAGGGGACATGGGTTCGATCCCTGGTCTGGGAAGATCCCACATGCTGCGGAGCAACTAAGCCTGCGCGCCACAACTGCTGAAGCCCGTGTGCCCTAGAGCCCATGCTCCAGAACAGGAGAAGCCACTGCAAGGAGAAGCCACCACAAGGAGAAGCCCGTGCACTGCAACAAAGAGTAGTCCCCTCTGGCTACAACTAGAGAAAGCCCGCGCGCAGAAACAAAGACTCAACGCAGCCAAAAATAAATAAATTAAAAAAAAAAAAAAGCTGAAAAGAACCTCAGTGACAACAAGAATACAAATATTAGTAGGCTGGGTGCAGGTCCTTTCCTGGTTTAAATATTCTGTTTCTGGTCGTCATAAATGGAATTTGGCTTGCTGGAAGTTCTCCTGCAGCATCCTGATTGTTAATGATTTATGGTTCTATAAACCCTAACTTTGAGACTGTGGACTTGCTTTATTCATTTGCTGTGGGAAACTGAATTTAAATTCACTTCCACCTGGTAACAACTAAACCAGGACCTATAATTTCACTGATCTTATCACAATTGACTCAACTGGCACAAAAGACAGACGAGATCCTCTTAGAGTTAGGAAAAATATTTTTGTTCTTGCATATATTATTCAAGTACAAACAACTGTAAAATAATGTAAAATTTTTTAACCTTTTAAAATTTACTTCTTTCGTTTTATCTTCCCATCAACAATATGTGGAACACAGGACCAATTTTAATCATCCTAGCTTTATAGAGGAGAAAGGTAAGCAAAGAGGGAGTAATAATCCAGTGGCAAAACAGAGTATATGGAATGATGATTCACAAAAACTCACACCCTTTATAGCCTGACTGGTCCCTCTGCCTTGGCCCTCACCCAGGTGTTGCTCTTTGCATGTAATCAAAGGTAACAAAGCTACATGCTTGTAAATTCTCTAACTTTCTGTGAATTTTAAGTCAATCTGGAAGATTTTAGTATATTTTATTTTATTATTCCTAGTGGAATTTGCCTATTAATTAACTCAAGGCAATTTACATTTTGTATGTAGTTAAACTTCACTGCATTTCCACTGGTGCCAATAAGTAACTGCTATGGAAGGGCTGGTGGTATCGTTCAACATCCACACTTCACTGCTTTTTTGGTATGCTTTATTTTCTGGGTTGTATGGTTGTGTGCATGTATTGGTTTTTTTCTCTTTGGTATCATAATTACTATCAGATAACTTTTACTGAGGATCTACTCTGTGCCAGGTATGGTGATGAACACTTCATATGCATTATTGGACCCAGTTCTCACAATAACCCTCTGAAGTAGGTACCATTATTTTCTCTGTTTTACAGATGAGAAAACTGAGGCACAAGAATAAGGAATATGTACAAGGTTACAAAGTCAGTTAGTGGCATAGCCAGGATTCAAATCATGGTCTAACTCCAAAATATAAGCTTTAAAAAAATTGTGGCAAAATACACATAAAATTTACTATTTTAGCCATTTTACAATGCAGTGGTATTTAACCATCACCACTATTTAGTTCCAGAAAAATTTCATCACTCTAAAAGGCAACCTCATGCCCTTTAAGCAGTCAATCCCCATTCTTTTTCCCCTGAGCCCCTGGCAACCACTAATCTGCTTTCTATCTCTATGGATTTGCCAATTCTGGACATTTCATATAAATGAAATCATACAATTTGTGACCTTTTGTGTCTGGTTTATTCCACTTTGCATAATGTTTTCAAGGTTCATCCATGTTGTAGCAGGTATTAGTACTTCATTTCCTTTTCTGACCAAATATTAATCCATTGCACCACATTTTGTTTATCCATTCATCAGCTGATGTGCATTTGGTGGTTTCTACCTTTTGGCTATTGCGAGTAGTGCTGCTATGAACACTCAGGTACAAGTTTTTGTCTGAACACCTGCTCTCAATTCTTTTGGATAAAAAGTATAGGCTTTTGATCATAAGCCTCTGTTGACTCCAAGAAGGAAAAGACCAGATATCTTAAAATCTTCATTCAACAAATACTTACTGAGAACCTATGGTACAGCTACCTAGAATGCTAAGCACTGGTAATATGTTGTAATAATGAATAAGATAGACATCATCCCTGTTCTCTTCCTCGGGAATGACAGAAAGTTGAATAAGTGAGTAAAACACAGACCTGGCAGCAGTTAAGATTAAGGGTTCCTTTTCCATTTGCTATTAAAGGAAAGTAAAAGCTGGTACTGATGTATCTGAGCAAGATGCTGTAACAGAATGCTTTTGATGCAAGAAACAAGCACAACTAAGACTAGTTTAAGCAATAATGACATTTATTGTCTTACATAATAATAAGTCTGAGGCAGGAAGTTTCCCGATTGTGGCAAGTCAGCAGCTCCACATCATCAAGGAACTAGGTTTTCTCCATCCTTCTTCTCTGCCGCCCTCATAGTCACAATAAGGGCCAGCACTCTAGGCATCATGTCCTCCTCACATAACAAGGACCAAAGTACAGAAGTGGAAAGTTAGCAGATCCTGTTGCAATCCCTTTTTAGGTACAAGAAGAATGATCCCTCCAAGAAATCCTGCAGAATACTCTCCCTCAGGTCTATTCTGCCAGATTTGCACCAGAAGCCTATTCCTACACCAATCATTGGTAGGGGAATGAAATTACAATGTGTGATTTAAGGTTAATCAAGTTTGAGGCTGGAAAAGGGCCCAGTTCCCCCCTGGGGCAAACAGCTCCCTGATGCCCTAACAAAATACAGATTTTGGGAAAGTGTAAGAGGGAAAGAAAGGGCTGTAGTATAGGCAGCCAAGAGTGTCTCTACCAGTGCCTAGGCAAGAATTCCTGGAGAAAGTCCAATTCACAGTTCTTCTCTGAACTTCAAGGTCTCAGCTGAATAAAACAACCAAAGAACCAAACAAACAAACAAAACAAACACCCAAACCCTAAACTTCAACATGTCCAAGACTGAACTTAACGATTCTCATCAAAGTGGTCTATAAATGCTCTGTTTCTTTGTGAATAGCATCACCATTCCAGTTGCAAGAGCCAGAAAAATAGGAGTCATCATACTCTCCTCCTTTTTCCTCACCACCCATATCTAGTGCATCACTGAGTCCTGTTGATATAACCTCCAAAATAGCTCTTGGATCTACTACTCTCTTCACCTCCACCGACAGTATCCACTATCCAAGGATAGTGATCACCACCTTTTCCCTGGAGCTCTGCAGCAATCTTCAGCTTGGTCTCCCTGCATCCATTTTGACCTCCCTCCAACCTAGTCCTTCACATTACAGCTAGAGTGGGCTTTTCAAACACATGCTCATGCTTAAAATTTGTTTGCCGCTGCTCCCAGAATAAAGACCAAAATAAGGCCTTCCTCCAACTCTTAGCAATCCATTTCCTTGAGCTTGAATGGGCTGTGCTCCACCCCAACTCAAGACTTGTGCACTTGCCGTTACTCATGGCCCTTGTCATCCTTCAGATCTCAGCTTAACCGTCATTCCCTGGGAAAGCCTCTCCAAACTTCCTAATTAGGTCAAGTCCCTCTGCTATAGGATCATAGAGAAGTCTGTGCCTTTTCTTCAGGGCACTTTTCTGCCTATAGGCTGTAAGATCTACTAAAACAGAGAGCTAGTGACTCCTACAACATAACGCCAGGCACATAATAAGTGTACACTATACAGTTGTTGAATGGCTCAATCAATGTATAAACTTCAAAGAAGTATGGCCAATGATGAATGTGGGCCCAGTCCCAGAGAGAACATAAATTATGGCCGTGACCCACCTGCATGGCCCAGCAGCCTGGACCGCAAGGCTCCTTGCTCCTCCCAGTAGCTCCGCCCCTTGGGTCCAGCCCCTCCCTGCTGAATCGTGGGGCGGGGCATAGAGGTCGCATGACGTGACAGCAGCCGGTCGCTGATTGGGTTTCCAGGCGTGCTGGCTAGGAAAGAGGCCGAGTCCGCGTGCGCTGATTGGCTGGCGGGAAGCGGCTGGACGGGCGGCGGCGGCGGCGCGGGGGCGGGCGCTGGTAGGGATGGGACTGGGCTGGGGCGGGAGGGCGGTAGCTGCGGGTAGGATGGGTCCTCGCTGCCGGCTTCGCTGAGACTCGCTCGCGTGGACTGCCTGCGGCGGGCCCGCAGTGGCCGCGGCGGCATGAAGGGCGCTCTGGGGAGTCCTGTGGCCGCGGCCGCTGCAGGCGCCGCGATGCAGGAGAGTTTCGGCTGCGTCGTGGCCAACCGCTTCCACCAGCTGCTAGACGACGAGTCAGACCCGTTCGACATCCTGCGCGAGGCCGAGCGCCGACGCCAGCAGCAGCTGCAGCGCAAGCGGCGCGACGAAGCGGCGGGGGCGGCGGCTGGGGCCGGCAACCGCGTCGGCAGGAGCCCGGCTGGGGCCTCGGGCCACAGACCCGGCGCGGGCGGCGGCCGGAGGGAGTCTCAGAAGGAGCGCAAGAGCCTCCCGGCCCCCGGCGCGCAGCAGCCAGACAGCCCAGGGGGCGGCCCTCAGCCGCCTGGTACGCGCGCTCCGCCCGGCACCTAGATGCCCCAGGGTGGGCGCGGTGGGCGGGAGGGGAAGGAGAATGGGGTCATGGAGGTCACCTCTCCTCAGCAGCCCCACGACCTCCTACTACGGGACTGGGATCACTGGAATCTGTTCCAGAAAGGGGAGGGGGCTCTGGGAAGAGTTGGCTGGAGTTGAGGGTCCCTGTGGCCGAGGAGGGTGGGAAAAGAGGACGGGGCGTGGGGTGTCACGCCCCTTCTGGCCTTTCCCAGTCCCTTCTGGGGGCGAAGGAGAGTGCAGGCTTGGAGTAGGGGGTTTCAGAACGCTGAAACTGAGCCTTTACAAGTTGGGCAAAGTTGAGAGAGATTTCTGGGTTGGTGTGTGGGGGCGAACACTGAGGTCGCTGACCCGGGGCTCTCAGATCTAGAACTAGCAGGGACCTTCTCCATCCTCCAGCCCAACCTCCGCAAGATTCGCGTCGGGGGGCAAAAAGTATTGTGGTGGGAAGGAGGGAGGGGAGCGCCTTTTAGGGAGAATGGAGGAGGGTGCACCCGGACCCTGGGGATGGCGGCGGGAGCCCGGGGTGTGTGAAGGATCGCCGGGGTGAGGGGCTGGGGCATCTGTGATGGAGGGAAGTCCTGGGTGACCTCGGGGGCGGGCTGTGACGTCAGGGCCGCGAGCAGAATGCGGCGGGGGTGGACGCGGGGTCCCCGGCGCCTTCCAAGCTCTGGTGCCTTCACCCATCCATCCGCCTTACGGAGCTTCCAGCAGTCATCCCGCACGGGTTTTCAATATAGCAGGCAGCATTGATGGGTTGTGTAACTTGTCATTAACTCAATCTGCTTTAAGAAAAGCGTTTTAAATTAACCTTTTCAACAAGAATATTCAAAGTTCCCCACTCCCTGCTTAGCCAGAACGGCAAGTGCAAAGCTTGTTGTACTACTGTCCGCATCTAGGGACGGAGGGTGCTTAAGAGTCGTTTCTCACCTGAACTGCATCAGTGGCAAAGCCTCCAAGTTTCCACCTGTGTTTCCTCTGTTTTTCAAAGATAAGACAGTGATCCTAAGGTTTCCGTAAAAAATGTTAAGATGTATAATTTGACCACTCCAGCCAATGTTTGGCAGTGTATTCAACTTGGCTTTACTGGCTTGGTCCTTGCTTGATAAAAATTGTGCAGCCCAGCCCTGAGAGAATAACACCTGATTTGAGTGTTGGGGCTTTGACTCCTGCAACTAGGTAATGTTTACCTTTATCTGTGGAAAGTTCAATCCAGCATTATCTCTTGAAAATCAGAAAATTAAGTCACTATAATAAAAATATTGAAAATTATTTTAAATGCTATTGGATATCCCAAGACTCCTTGGTAGGCCAGTACAGTTATAAGCCTATTTAAACAGTGAGTGAGACTTGAGATATTTTGTACATTTTTCATTATGTTCTATCTTTTCTTTTAAATTTAGATAAATATAGTAATAATAGAATTGGGAAAGGCTAAGCTTTGTTTTTTAACAAGTGAAAATATGTACTTTAGTGTGAAACAATTTAGTTTTCTATGTCAATGTATTGCTTTTTAACCTTTTTACTATTAAAAATGTGCATTTTTGTTATAAAAATTTTAAACAATTCAAAAGTGTATGAAGTATAGTGAAAATCCTGTATTTTTCTTACTTTTAACACCTTGCATTTACATACATAAATGCACAGAGCTACTTCTTTTTTTCTAAATTTACATGATATAAACTGGGTTGCAACCTGCATTTAGCGTTATGATCTAGTACAGTTATAACTTGCTAAACTAATAAACTTAGCACTGTAGTCTAGTACATTTATAACTTTTTTTCTGTCAATTGTTTATGATCCAAGTGATCTGGCTTTTGAGATCTATATTAAAGAATTTAGTTAGTTTTGTAGTTAAAATGGAAATTTTATAATTCTAGTTCTTTTTCAAGTATGTTATTTCAGGAGCAAACAGCTCATTAATTTCCGTTTATGTAGTTACTGTGCTAAATTTATCTGTAATGGGTGTTAGAGAACTACTCTCTCAAGGTTTTGTAGCCCTAATTGATATGGACTGTACTTTTCTAACACTCAAAAATTTTAATTTAGTTAGAATATTATAAATGAATGCTTAGTGTAGACAAGAATCAAAGTCAAAACAAGTTTGACATATAACGGAAACATTAATCTCAAAAGGATGTGGAAATCATAAGATTTTCCCATAGAAATAGGGTTTTAATGGCCTTCACTATTTAACAATATACATAGACCCTTGGATGAGCCTTGCTCAAAAAAATTCGTTCTTGAAGTCTTCAGAGGCTGTTTCAGCTTTGCTTTTCCTGGCCTTTCAGAACTAATCTCTGAGTCAAAGCTCAAATTTATTTGGGGGAAATCTCACTGTAAATTTTATTGTATTCTGTCCTTTCATGTGGGCTTGGGGTTACATCAGTGATGAGACTGCATATGCCAGCCTTTTATTGGAAAGGGCTAGTAAAATTCAGTGTTTGCATATCCACTTGGAGCCGCTGATCTAGCACAGAAAAACTAGGTTCAGTTGCATTCTTGATCCCTTAGTAGTAAATTGTGGGAAAAACTGGACCCGTATTATCTTTGTTTTTTGGATTTTGGGAGGAAAAGGAAATGTTTGCAGGGTATTGATAATTATTCTAATAAGTTGCCAGTTATATTTAATGGTTTTCAACTTATACACAGAAGCTTTGGAAGAAGCTTTAGTATAAAGTATGCAGCAAATGTCATTTAAAATTTTGAATGATGAATTCCAAATTTAATTGATACAATTTTAAAAATAACCTTGAAAGCAGAAAGAAGGTGGGAATAAGCTAAGTAATTCTGTAGTTGAGTGGAGATATTTAGTTTTTTTTTTAATTACAGGTTATGAATAGGAAATTTGAAACTATTAAAATAACTTTTTACGTTGAGGGAAAAGTATTGAAAAGTATTGTTACTGTTGATGTTCTTGCTGTTATGTCATGGTCTATTATAGTTTTCAACTTGTTAGATAGTTAACTTTCACAATAACATTTTCTACCTTACATATTAAATGCCTCTTCCAAATTTGATCTCTCTTAATAACGTGTGTGTGCTCGGATCTGGCATTGCATACTCCTGGGCAATTGGGCACCAGTGTCAGTCTCTGTTTCTGCAATAAAAGCATAATGCTCTGTTTATGATAACATCTTTCCTATATCCTAAACATGTCACAAGCTCAGACTGTGGCTTCAGGAAGCAAATCAGACTTAAGCATTTCCTAGGTTATGGGACATTAACTTAAGATTGAACTTAGATCTGTTGTGCAATATTTCACATTTCAAAAAAATACTTTGTTAGCTAACAAGTAATAAATTGCACAGTTTTGTGTTAGTGGTGTCACGACATGATTTTTGCTTTAAAATGATATTAGTAATGTATTGGAACTATGTTAATATTTACATGTGCCTAGTTTATAAATATTAGATAGAAAATATTAAGTGGGAAAATAGGAGAATACATGTAAACATATTTCTTAAGAGTCACAAGTATCTGCCTAAGTAGAAGAGGAACCCAGTAGTTTAAAAAAATACCCATTAATTCAAGTACATTTAACATTTTTATAGCCATACAATAAATGTGGAGGGTGACATACCAAGAAAAATCTAAAATTTTCTACTAAAATGAAAATTGTACATAATGTTTGAGATGGAGACCTATTAAATGTATACAAAGAAAAGATAAACACATTTTGGAAGATAATTTAAGAAGTAACAAAGTTCTTCACAATATATTCACCAAATATTAGTTGCCTTAAGACATAGACCCTGCTGAAAATTTTTAAAGCTTAAAAACCGAGAGGAGTAAAAAGAGAACAGAGAAGGCTCCTCAGTGCTGGCCTCTCCATGGACGGGAGATGCCCCTTCAAGTGCTGGCCAGCCCTTGCATGAGTTGGCAAATACCAGCTTGGCCTCATATTTGAGAAGTGTGATCATAAATGTATAAATCCCATCAAAGAGCAGGAAAATCTGTTTTCAAATGAGAAAGATACGATGGTACAAGCTATTTAAAAATGAAAACTTTATTAGCCAATGAATGATAAACTATAGATGGGATTCTAAAAATATGTTCTGAAATACAGGGTATTTATCTTTTAACTTTCTGGAAGGAACTTAGCTACCATGTTTTGATGAAGCTGCTCTTGTGAAATGTAGTTGATAATATATCTCAGTGGCTATCACAGAGTCATTGTAAAATATCTGTAAGTTAGTTGGTATAGTTTATCTTATCATACTTTCTAGGACATAAGGGATTCAATGGTAATGTCAAAGTTTTATTAAAAGACTCTGGGCAGTAGTAGTATCAGCAACCTTTTTTCTTCTCTGAACTTTTCCAAACTTCCCAAATTTTCCTATGACATTGATTTCTAGAAAAGTAAAATTTAAAAGTACCTGTAATAACGTGCTGCTGCAGACCTTGTGTTCTAGCTCTCCCCTTTGATTTCTCCCTGTCAGGCCAGAAACGAACTTCCAGAAGAGGGGAGCAGCAAGGATGGAGTGAGAGCCGGGGGACGGAGGTGACGCTTGATAGAGCAGAGCGGAGATCCTACAGGGAATATCGACCCTATGAGACGGAGAGGCAGGCAGACTTTACACCTGAGAAGTTTACAGATGAAAAGTAAGTACTGCAGACCTCGGCCTGAAGGGTTGGGGAACCAGAAGGATTTTCAGAGGACTACTAGCCTTTGCAACCTTTTTGTGGTGCCAGTCCTGGGAATATTTTGCCAATTTCAGTACCAAATTTCAGTACCAAATCATACTACCTTAGGTAACACGTGAAGCACCTTCCATTTATCTCATAGATGGCCTTAAGTCTTGGTTCAGGAAATCATTACACAATGAAAAATGGATTACTTATTGGTAACTATGAAAAGCATTCTTACAACAAACTATCTAGGAGTATGCTAAACTGATTAAATTTTCCTTTGAAATTTAGGCCAGAGATATAATTATGTTCTTGATTTAGCAGTACTAATTTGGGCTACTAATGAATTTAAACAAATTCCTAGCCCCATGTCAGGTCAATAGGTTATCATGATGAAATTGGACAAAAAAACTGATAAAATATGTGACACCAGTTTAAGGCTCCCATGCCTTCTCTAGAAAGTGCTCTGACCTGGAAGATGATCTCAGGCTGGTGCAGCCTGACACCCTTCTGAGTAATGTGGCAGCATGTGGGCTATCATGCCCACCTATACACAGGAAGCAGTTCTTAGTGTCTTATGCTTGGCACTAACAAGATGGATGCTTGCTGCCTCAAGTTTTTAATTATTAAACCTACATAGCACTGGGTTTAGATTAAAACAAAATAACTTGTGAATCACATTTAAAGGAAAAGAAAGTTAAAAAGGCTAAAAGAGACTAGAATAGTGTACAGTTTAATGTCAAGGGAGCCATTATTCCCAAAGTCTTTCAACTTCTTGACTACCTATTCCACTACACATTCAAAACAGAGATGGTATATCTGCCACCATGTTAGAGGATGAGGGCTAGAGAAAGGCTTGATTCTGCTTTTTTGGGTGATTAGTTCAAATTTGCTATGTAACAGTCGCAGTCTGCTTGCTTACAGAAAGCCTTCTGGATCAGAGCTGCTTATTTTGGGAAGCATTTGTGTATTTTTTTCCTTCACTGCAGGGATTTATTCTGTAGAAATACGGAAATTATAACTCATGTTTCCAGCTTTTTTAGTAGCAAAATTATGAGTTTTTTTAAAAAGGATAAGTCTTTATATGTTACCATGAAAAAAACTGCCTATTAAGGGATGCCTATTTTGGATACAGGAAGTTTTAAGAATTATATAAGGAATTCTCATATACCCTCATCCAGATTCTCCAATAACATTTTACCATATTTGCTTTATCATACCCCTCCCTCACTCTCTCCTTCTCTTTCTCCTCTCTCTCTCTCTCTCTCTCTCACACACACACACACACACCTCTTTTTTCCTTGGCATTTGAGAGTAAGGTGCAGGAATGTCTCTTTATCCCTAAATACTTTAAATATATTTCCTAAAAACATGGTACAATTATCAAACTCATTAACATTGATAAAATACTATTATCTAATTCTCTAAATTATGTAATCTACAGACTACTCAAATTGCACCAATTGTCCTAATAGTATCCTTCTAGCAGAAGAAAAACAATTTTGGTTCAGGATCCAGTCCAGGAATGTGCATTGCATTTAGTCTTCTTTAATTTAAAACAGCTCTTTAGGGCTTCCCTGGTGGCGCAGTGGTTGAGAGTCCGCCTGCCAATGCAGGGGACACGGGTTCGTGCCCCGGTCAGGGAAGATCCCACATGCCGCGGGGCGGCTGGGCCCGTGAGCCATGGCCGCTGAGCCTGCGTGTCCGGAGCCTGCGCTCCGCAATGGGAGAGGCCACAGCAGTGAGAAGTCCGCATATCGCAAAAGTAAAATACAATAAAAAAAATAATAATAATAAAATAAAACAGCTCTTTAGTCTTTTATTTATGGATTTGACCTTTTTTAAGAGAGTATGGACCAGTTATTTTGTAGAACAGCCCAGAATTTGAGTTTGCCTGCTCAAATTCTTAATGTTCACCAACCTGTTAAAAAAGAGGGTAAGCTACATGTAAAAGAATGAAATTAGAACACTACCTAACACCATACACAAAAATAAACTCCAAATGGATTAAAGACCTAAATGTAAGACTAGACGCTATAAAACTCTTAGAGGAAAACAGAGGAAAAACACTCTTTGACATAAACCACAGCAAGGAAAACAGAGGAAAAACACTCTTTGACATAAACCACAGCAAGATCTTTTTTGACCCACCTCCTAGAGTAATGGAAATAAAAACAAAAATAAACAAATGGGACTTAGTTAAACTTCAAAGCTTTTGCACAGCCAAGGAAACCATAAACAAGATGAAAAGACAACCCTCAGAATGGGAGAAAATATTTGCAAATGAAACAACAAAGGATTAATCTCCAAAATATACAAACAGTTCATGGAGCTCAATATCAAAAAAACAAACAATCCAATTAAAAAATGGCCGGAAGACCTAAATAGACATTTCATCAAGGAAGACATACAGATGGCCAAGAGGCACATGAAAAGATGCTCAACATAACTAATTACTAGAGAAATGCAGATCAAAACTACAATGAAGTATCACCTCATGTGGTCAGAATGGCTATTATCAAAAAATCTAGAAACAATAAATACTGCAAAATGTGTGGTGAAAAGGGAACCCTCCTGCACTGTTGGCGGGAATGTAAATTGATACCACCACTATGGAAAACAGTATGGAGGATCCTTAAAAAACTAAAAATAGAACTACCGTATGACCCAGCAATCCCACTACTCGGCATATACCCTGAGAAAACCATAATTCAAAAAGAGACATGGGGCTTCCCTGGTGGCGCAGTGGTTGAGAGTCCGCCTGCCAATGCAGGGGACGTGGGTTCGTGCCCCGGTCCGGGAAGATCCCACATGCCGCGGAGCGGCTGGGCCCGTGAGCCATGGCCACTGAGCCTGTGCATCTGGAGCCTGTGCTCCACAACGGGAGAGACCACAACAGTGAGAGGCCCACGTACCGCAAAAAAAAAAAAAGGAGACGTACCACAATGTTCATTGCAGCACTATTTACAATAGCCAGGACATAGAGGCAACCTTCGACAGATGAATGGATAAAGATATGGCACACATATAAATGGAATATTACTCAGCCATACAAAGAAACGAAATTGAGTTATTTGTAGTGAGGTGGATGGACCTAGAGTCTGTCATACAGAGTGAAGTAAGTCAGAAAGAGAAAAACAAATACCATATTCTAACGCATATGTATGGAATCTAAAAAAAAAAAATGGTACTGACAAACCTAGTTGCAGGTCAGGAATAAAGATATAGACATAGAGAACAGACTTGAGGACATGGGGTGGGAGGGGGAAGCTGGGCAAAGTGAGAGTAGCATCGACATATGTACACTACCGAATGTGAAATAGTTAACTAGTGGGAAGCAGCAGCATAGCACAGGGAGATCAGCTCAGTGCTTTGTGATGACCTAGAGGGGTGAGATAGGGAGGGTGGGAGGGAGGCCCAAGCGGGAGGGGATACGGGGCCATATGTATACATATGGCTGATTCACTTTGTTGTACAACAGAAACTAACACAGTACTGTGAAGCAATTATACTCCAATAAAGATCTATTAAAAAATAATATATTTTATAAGAAGGGGATTATAAAGAAGCAATTGAGCATATATTTAATTGGGGGTGGGGTAAACCTGTGGGATAAAGAAAAATGATTTAAGGGATTAAAATAGACTAGAACACACAGGGTTATTTTTAGGGTCATTTTCAGTTACTATTATATTATTAATGAATTTGTTATTTTATCAGTATCTGATCTAGATTTCATGTAAATTTAGACCCGATTTTGACTATTGGCATTATTTTCCATACAGAGTTTTATGCTTCATTTCTTCTCAGTTTTTAGGTAGACTTCTTTTATGGCCCTGTCCAACTTCCTGGTTAAGAACTTACTGTTACTTTTCATTTGTCATTGTTTTAGAACTCTGCTTTAGATATTTACTGTAATGTGGAATCAGATTCTATAACAGTCTCTATTTAAAATTTTGGTTTTGGTCCGGGGAGGTGGGAGACAGAAAAGCCAGCTTGGAGAACTGATTTAGGATGATGTTTCTTGAAAGACACTGGCATAAAGTTAATGACTGGCGCTTCTGTATTTCTTTATCTTTTTGAGTAAGGAGAATTGTGATTTTTGTATCTTTTTATCGGTGATTGTATAGTAGCTTTTTTTTTTTTTTTTTTTTTTTTTGCTGTTCGCGGGCCTCTCACTCTTGTGGCCTCTCCTGTTGCGGAGAGCAGGCTCCGGACACGCAGGCTCAGCGGCCATGGCTCACGGGCCCAGCCACTCCGCGGCATGTGAGATCTTCCCGGATGGGGGCACGAACCTGCGTCCCCTGCATCGGCAGGTGGACTCCCAACCACTGCGCCACCAGGGAAGCCCTGTATAGTAGCTTTTTAATGTAACATTTTAAGCCTGTTTCAGTAGACTGGAACACACCTCTAGTTCTGGTGTTTGAGCCACTAATGTCACTAGATTTCAATAAGTAATTTGTTGCTTTAAATGTTTTTAAAAGCCTTGACAAATTAAAAAGTATAATTTCTTATTAAACTAGGATTTAACAATGAAAAAGATGAGGCCCTTCCTGCAGAAGCTTTGAGTCTGGTGGAGGAGAGACAAGTCCTCATAAAAAGTGACAGTGACCAGATGTTAGCAGAGAATGGATGTGAGGAGAAGTGGGCGGTCAGACCCTGGATCCAGTGGGTGTGGCAGGGGAAGAGTGAGAAAAGGTAGATTCTTGGCTTGGACACTTCCATGTTGTGAGTTAGGGACTGTAGTAGGAGCAAGGGGTCAGTGTTGGTC
This sequence comes from Mesoplodon mirus, assembly GCF_964341445.2. NCBI lineage: Eukaryota > Metazoa > Chordata > Mammalia > Artiodactyla > Ziphiidae > Mesoplodon > Mesoplodon mirus. The sequence goes on along the minus strand of NC_138976.1, from coordinate 39,168,479 downwards.
ATGTATCTTCAGGGCCATGGGGTAACATAGGGGGATGTCCAGGAAGTAACTGGCTTTGTGGCCTGAAATCAGAGAGACCCCCAAATGAGAGACACAGGGTCACATGAAGGGGCCATGTAGCATTAGCATAGGGACGAGGACGATGTGTACAGGAGGTAGGGAGTCAGAAATGTTGGTGCTCTTAAGGACAAATGGGTAGGTATCCAGAAGATGGGATATCCAAGACATGTTCCATGAAAAAGGCAAGGTGTAGAACCTTTCCCTATATGTGACTCTGCAGTGTCTGCCTCTGAGAAGTGGAATTGTGTGGCCAAGAAGCAAGAGGAGTACCTTGTGAATGTTTGGGTATTACCTATTTCAAAAATCATTTTATAAGGATGAGCAGGGAAAGAGAAGCCAGAAAGGGCAGAGGAAAATTAGTGGTTGGTAGTGTCAAATGATGCATAAGGGTCAGATGACCTAGAGACAAAAGTTGCTATTGGATTTAACAACAAAGACGTCATCTTCAGCTATCTTCCTCATCTGTGGGCACTAGTTGTAATTAAATGACTGTACGTTAAGGGCTCAGAACAGTGTTAGAGATAGTATGTGCTCAGTAAATTTAACTATTATTTTTTTTATTCAAGATACACGATTCTTTCCAATATACTGTAGCCATAATGTCCTTCTAGAATTTTTTTTTAATCAAAAAAAGCCTTAGCTCTTTAATCCAATTCACCGCTTTTTATTATACTCATCTCTTCCAAGACCGGTTGACAGGTTTGATCGAGAAAGACCACTGAGAGGACGTGGATGCCCAAGAGGGGGCATGCGAAGCAGAGGCAGAGGTGGTCCTGGGAACAGAGCTTTTGACGGTTTTGACCAGAGAGGGAAACGAGAATTTGAGAGATACAGTGGGAATGATAAAATGTAAGTTTCATTGTAAATGCTATTTTCCCTTTAAGATCTTGGTGTGAATCTGTTGTGTGTTAATATTTAGTTGACTTTATATTAGTATGCAGTTATTCCTAAGGGAGCTGATCCTGGGACAGTTTTTATAATCAGCTTTTCTGATTTGGAGATTGACTGGACACCAGCTTCCAGTTTAAGGGAATATTCTTTCTTTTTCTAGAGCAATCAGAACTGAAGACAACATGGGTGGATATGGAGTTCGCACCTGGGGATCAGGTAAAGATACCAGGTATGGTGCAAATGTGTACCTTCTGTGAACCTACAATTAAGTGGAAATATCTGGATCTTTATTTGCCTGTCTTGAAAATTATGTCCTCTATGTTATGCTTGCCATGTCTTTATAGTTGTGTGCTTTACATAGCGATTGTTTTGTTCACTTTGTTTCATGAGATAACTTTTTAAAACAGTTTTGCTATGTTGCAGTTAGATTTGAAACTGCTTTCAAAATTCTTTTATTTTATCTTATTTTAGCCAAGCAAATTGTATATTTGCTGACACCCCAAGCACATGGCACTGTATATTTGCATATGCCTCAGAATGCTTTTTAAATTCCTAGATATTCTGTACTTTATTTTTCTGTGACCTTCCAAAGTTTTTGTATACATTGCATCTTTTTTTTTTTTAATAAGTTTATTTATTTATTTTTGGCTGCTTTGGGTCTTTGTTGCTGCGCGCAGGCTTTTTCCTAGTTGTGGTGAGCGGGGGCTACTCTTTGTTGCAGTGCACGGGCTTTTCATTGTGGCTTCTCTTGTTGCGAAGCATGGGCTCTAGACGCACGGGCTTCAGTAGTTGTGGCACACAGGCTCAGTAGTTATGGCTCGCGGGCTCTAGAGCACAGGCTCAGTCGTTGTGGCACACGGGCTTTGTTGCTTCGCAGCATGTGGGATCTTCCTGGACCAGGGATCGAACCCGTGTCCCCTGCATTGGCAGGCGGATTCTTAACCACTGCACCACCAAGGAAGTCCCTGCATCTTGATTTTATAAAATCATTTGCAGATCAAAACTCAATGACAAGTTTCACCTGAGGTTCAAATTTGACATTTCTCAGGCTTTATGATATCTCAGATCTGTGCCAGTTTTGCTACTTAGGGGAGGTACTTGGTTCTGCTATTTCTGTCATTTCAGGGCTGCAGGGAAGTACGAGGAATGGGTTGCTCCAGGATGTGTTGCAGGGAAGGCTTTACACAAGTTTGAAGGCTTGAGGGGATCCAGACTTCCACTTTTTTTCTTTTGAAGAATATAAGCTCTTTACATAAACTTATTTTTCTTTTTATCCTTTAAAACAAATGTACAAAATAAGGTCAAATGTAAGATTAAATTTACTACCATTGCACATCTGTGTTGTCCTTGAAAAGAAACTTGTTGAATGTTCGTCAATCTAGGGTTCTATAGAATCTCAAATACAGACCTTTTCATTTTGTTTTATTTTACTGTAATAGTATATTTTTAAAAAGTAATATAGGCACTTTCTGCATCATCTGATTTACTAGCTTATTTAATACTACCACCCCATTTCAGTTTGCATTTGAGTTTAAAATCATTTTGGCTCCAAGTGATTACTTACTCTAAGAGGTAATTATTGACCTTGGAACATGAAGAAGTGACCACATGTGCTCCTGGCAGATGGTATGTCCCAATGTTAAAATGAAACGTGCCCTATGGCACTCATTTTGGATTGGTTTGTGAGTTATAAAGTCAAAGCTCTTAGGTGGTAATAATGTGTAATTGAAAGTTTTTTTGTAGAATAAGACTTTAATTTCTTATTTAATACATTGAGATTTTGATTTGCCACCATGGTGTAGTGCAGCTGAGTTATGATTAATGAGAAAACAGCAGAGGTGAGCCTAACAATAAATGATGTGTTCGTGGCTGACAAGGGCAAGTGCTGCACCGTGCATTGGAGGTGTGAGGGTTTTGCTGTAGTTTGGTATTCCTGTTTGAAGACATTGACAGTATAATTAGATCTAAGGACAAAATACTTTCAAAATGGTGTGACTGAGCCATTTCCATTGTTACTGGTTTTCTTCAAGAGTTTGACTGTTAGTACCTGTGCTGAAAGTAGAATTTTCTCCATTTGAAATAATTTTAAAAGTGTAATATCAGGTATTATTTTCTTGTTACTAACTGGAATAGACACCCACAAATGCAGTTTTTAATAATACTGCCTTCCAACTTTTATTGTGAAGAGCCAAGACAGTTTTATGTAGTAATCAAGCAACACTGGGTTAAATCTGTTCACTGTCATAAATTTGGTTAAGATGAAGTCTGATTGAATTTGAACTAGTTTAAACACCTTGAGGTGTTTAAAATTTTTTGTAACCATACCTGTGCAAACAGGCATTTTCTACATTAGTATAACTGAAGTCAAAATGTAGACATGGGCCCTGGAGCTTTATCTTTCTTCTAATAAATCCAACATTTGTGATTTACTTTCAACAAAATAATAAAATTTGCCAAAATAAATTGTTGCTAATCTTGAGACTTACTTGTTTTGTAGTTTTCATCATATGGTTCTATAAGCTATGGTTCTATTGAGCTATAAGCACAAAATTAGTTTTATGTTTATTCATAAAATAACTTAGGTCAATACAGGAGGGAGGTCTGTGATTTTTCTTCTAAGTTGATTGACAGGTTTAAGAATTGCTGGGGGCCTCCCTGGTGGCGCAGTGGTTGAGAGTCCGCCTGCCGATGCAGGGGATACGGGTTCGTGCCCCGGTCTGGGAGGATCCCATATGCCGCGGAGCGGCTGGGCCCGTGAGCCATGGCCGCTGAGCCTGTGCGTCCGGAGCCTGTGCTCCGCAACGGGAGAGGCCACAACAGTGAGAGGCCCGCGTACAGCAAAAAAAAAAAAAAAAAAAAAGAATTGCTGGTCTCTGTTTTGTGTTCTGCTTCTTTTTTCTTCCCCTATATCGTTATAGCCCTTTTATGATTTTTAATTGTTGAAAGCTATGAACTGTCAGTGAATCCATGTCTTTATCCCCTTGGTTTATGACATGGCCAAGGGAATAAAGAGAAAGTTGGAGTAATACAGCACTGCCACTGCTGCGAGACTCCTGGATGCTAAAAACTCCCATGACCCACGAGGGTCACACTGATGTGTAGAGGCTGCTTTTGTTAAAGGACTTCTGCCAGGCAGAGCAGCAGGGATGTCCTTCCAAACAGGGAGAACATTTGATTTAGGACCTTTTTTTTTTTTTTTGCGGTACGCGGGCCTCTCACTGTTGTGGCCTCCCCCGTTGCGGAGCACAGGCTCCGGATGCGCAGGCCCAGCGGCCATGGCTCACGGGCCCAGCTGCTCCGCGGCATATGGGATCCTCCCAGACCGGGGCACGAAGCCGTATCCCCTGCATCGGCAGGCGGACTCTCAACCACTGCGCCACCAGGGAGGCCCTGATTTAGGACCTTTTTAAAAGTAAAAATTATTTATTCAAATTTTGTGTTGGAAAACTGAGTTTTTTTTAAAGTTGATAACAATGGCTTTGAGTTGAGAATTAAAATACTTTTAATGTAAAAACTCTGTCCTTTTATTATAGTTCAATTTATGTTTATTAAAAAAAACACCTGATTTTATGAAGATTTTTCCTGAACTGGGAATGAAAAAGTGCTGGGTTCTGAACGTACAATGTAAAATATTTCTATTATATTGACCAATCTTAGCATTTTCCTGAGAATGAAATTTCTTTTGCTGGTACTTTTTTAAAAGTAATGTTCAGATAGGATTAATATCAACATAAAAAAATTAAGCTTATGTATTTAAAATTCAAAGTGTTTTTCACTGTGCTGTAATTTCTAATCTGTAGATTATGTATTTAGATGTGATGGTATGTAAATTGATGTTTCAAAGCCTTATTTTTCTGATATGGTTATCACCAGCTTGTTTGTAATCCTACACATTCCTTTTTGTGGAATGTTTCCACTTTCTTGCCATTTTCTAAAGTTTGAAATGGCATATTCTTATCTATTTTAAGTCATTTAACACTTACAGGTTGAAAATGTTTATGGCCCCTGTTAATATTTGGAATTTCCTAGGATAATAAGAGTTTTGAATAATTGTTCTTGTGCTTTACAATCTGTTTTTAATTTTAGGCCATTCATGGAAACTTGTATTTCTCAAAGTACTTTTCACACTTTTGGAAATAATTTATATGGATTAGCAATTAAGAGCATTTTTCTTCCTCTTTTTTATTTTGATGTGGATTACCTGTATGTACATATTAATTCCTTGAGGGATGTTTACTTAAGAAAAAGGGCATTGGAATGTGTTTTTTTCTGTCTTGAATATGTAAGGGCATTGATGTAAACAGATTTGTGTGACTAGAGTGGTTCTTGCTGCTTTGCAGTGACATGGACCCAACTGCCCCCATGGAAGAGACCACAGTGGTGGAGGAGTCCCTGGGCCCCCTGGAGGAGGAATCTCCAGCCAAGTGGGTATTTCATTCATTTTCCCCATTGGGTTGTTGGTCTTTTTCTTAAAGATTTATAAGAGGTCTTCATAGAATAGGAAGCTCAGCCTTTCGTCATATCACAGAGGGTTATCTTCTTAATGTGTTAATGAATAATCAAACTAATTAATAGTTCAGATCATCTAATGCATGATTATTAATGATAATTAATGGGTTGAATTCAAGTATTCTGTCCTGTGCCTACAACTTATTTTCTATAAGCAGCCTGTACTGTGACTAGTCTCTCTCTCCTCAGGACCCCTATCTTTTGTCCCTTCATTCTCTCCCGGTCCCTCCTTCCTCTTTTCTTCATGGAGCTTAGTTCCCTGGTCCATCTGTAGCACCCTTGCCAAGGCTTTAAACTCCCTTGCCCCTTGGGTCTATGAGTACCTTGCTAGCAAATGCACCCACCTCCTGGACAACCAGTAGCCATCTGCCTTCTTTCTGCCTGCATCCACAGGCTGAGCACTGCAAGATACTCAACAGGGCTGATGGGAACCCCTGTAAATTCCCGATCACCACATTCTGAAATGAGCCCTCAACACTGCCCAGCAATGCCCATTTCTTGGATTTGCTCTTTTCCCCACCCACTACAATGACTGGTTCAGTCCTTCTTGTCCCCTCAAGAGCCCTGACATTGCCCCCCACTTTCCCCTTCTTCCATCCTTCTGACACCCATACCTCCTCTTTCATTTTCTGGGTACAACTTGGCCTCCTTTGTCACAGAGAAATTACACCACTCTCAAAGGTGCAAACCTGCCTGCACCTGCCTCCTGTGCTTCCCTTGTGGTAAAATAGAGGCACCATCCCTCCACCAGCCTCTCCAGCGTTTGGATCCCATTTCCTACTGACTTCAGAGAAATCTCACTATCAGTTAGCTCCTTCATTTTTAGGCATACTCACTTCCTTCCTCCCAACTCTGGTCTTCTTATCAACATTTTATCTGCACTCAGTCCCTCCTGTTTTAAGCCTCTAGTTGCCCCTACATTCACATTCAGCTGCCTTTTTCGGGGTTATGTGCATTCTTTCTTCATTTCCTCCCCTTCACTTCATCCTCACTTCACTCCAGGTCTGGTTTTGACCTCATTGCCCTTCTGAAACAGTCACCACATGTCTCCAGACCTAACAGATGTTTCGGTCTGCATCTTTCTTGACCTCTCAGGACATTTGACTTTACAGGCATACCTCAGAGATATTGTGGGTTTGATTCCAGACCACCTCAATAAAGCGAATATCACAATAAAGTGAGTCACATGATTTTTTTGGTTTCCCAGTGCATATAAAAGTTATGTTTAGACTATACTGTAGTCTATTAAGTGTGCAATAGCATTATGTCTAAAAAAAACAGTATACATACCTTAATTTAAAAATACTTTATGGCTAAAAGATACTAACCTTTTTAACATATTTATCATCTCAGCCTTCAATGAGTCATAATCTTTTTGCTGGTGGTGGATCTTGCCTTGATGATGGCTGCTGACTGATGAGGGTGGTGGTTGCTAAAGGTTGGGGTGACTGTGCAGTTTCTTAAAATAAGACAGCAATGAAGTTTGCCATATTGACTGACTCTTCCTTTCATTTGAACACTTAGAGGCCATTATAGGGTTATTAATTGGCCTAATGTCAATACTGTTGTGTCTCAGGGAATAGGGAGGCCCCAGAAGAGGGACAGAGATGGGAAGGCCAGTTAGTGGAGCAGTCAGAACACATACAACACTTATTGATTATGTTCACTGTCTTATGTGGGTGCAGTTTGTGGCACCCCAAAACAATTACAATAGTAACATCTTTGTATCATTGGTCACAGATCACCATGACAAATATAATAATAATGAAAAAGTTTGAAATATTTTGAGAATTACCAAAATGTGACACAGAGACGTCAAGTGAGCAAATGCTGTTGGGAAAATGGTGCTGCTAGACTTGCCCAACACAGGGCTGCCACAGATATTCAATATGTTAAAAAGGCAGAATCTGTGAAGTGCAATACAACAAGGTATGCCTGTGTTGATTTCCTCTTAACCACAACCTCCCATTGGTTTCTGCATTCTTCTGGCTTGCTTTCTGCTGCTCAGTTCCTCCTTTACAGACTCATCCTTGTCTTTCCGCTCTTTTAAAATGTTAAGCTCTTCAGGGCTCTGCCTTAGGCCCTCTTCTCTGTGTCTAGTGTCTCTTTATAGGGTCTCACGCACTCCTGCAGCTTGAATTGTCACTTATCCCCTGACTCCAGAATATATACCTCTGGCTCCAACCTTCAACATGGACTCCATGCCCATGTGTCCATCTGCCTCCTAGACACCTCCCCGTGGGCATCCCAAATGCACCTCATGCTCAGTGTGGCCAGGACTGAGGTCCACAAGCCCCCAACCTCATTAGGTGTTCCTGTTTTGCGGAATGGCATTGCCATTCATCCAGTTGCACAAACCAGAAACCTAGGAGTCATTCTTGAGATTTCCTTCTTCTTGACCCACTGTCTCCCCAAAATCCAATCTGTCACCATGCCCTGAGAATTTATACCCGTTTATATATACCATCTCCACTCACCATCATAGTCTCTGCTACTGCTATCTGCTCTCTCACCAGAGCTCCTAATGGGGCTCCTTGCATTCTCACATTCTACCAACACACCCGTTTCACACCAAAGTGGCTTTCACGCTGCCATTCTGATCATCATGCCCCCACCCCTCGAGTAAGACCCTCCCCCTGGTGGCGTCCTGTCCTTTTTCTGTCCCTTGCCCTGACCTGCACAGTCCTGCATGGTCTGGCCCATGAAGAGCCCTCAAGTTCAACCACTCCTGTGCCTTCTCCAGGTTCACCATGTGGCCCTTATTTCATGTTCCCAAGCTCCTTTCTCCAGCTCCTATGCCACACCTGCCAAAGAGCTTTTGCAAGTGCTGTTTTCTTGTTTTTCTGTACCTCTCCTCCACACTCCCTTCACCCTTCACCTATTTATTTAACTCTTACTCATCCTTCAGCTGCGAAGAGGCAATGCTTAAGAGCAGAGACTCTGAGCCAGTGTTCTGGGTTCAAATCCCAGCTCTGCCATTTACTAGTTTGGCTAAGTTATTTAATCTTTCTGTGCCTCAGTTCTCTTCATCTGTAAAATGGGAATAATAATAACACCTACGTCAGAAGGCTGTTATAAGGATTGGTTGGGTGTGCATGTGTTTCATGTAGAGTGGGGCCTGGCATGTAGTCAGTGCTGTATAAATACCTACTATTATTATTGTTACTTATTACAAGAGTAAAGTGCTATGACTGATGATTGTGAAAGCTGTTACTTTACTATTCAAAACAACTAAGTAATGTATTTAATTAAAGAAATAGATTAATAGTTAATATGAATATTTAGACAGTAAGTTAACTAAGAAAATAGATCAACAGTGTATATGAATGTTAAGAAGTGAGTTAACTAGATACCTTCAGGAAAAATTGGACCCTTTTTGAGCCAGTAAACCACTTATACAAATTCAGGTAATATAAAGCAGAATAATAGGGGGCAAATTATAGCATAATTGTAACCTTTATAATTGATTGAGGTACTCTAGCATTCATAATATTAGACAAAATAATTCTTTCAATTAATCAGTTATTTTGAAAGACAAAATAATACTTAATGATTTTGTTGGCAGTCTCATTGTCTGCAGTATCCTAGTGGAGCTAGTCAGCAAATCTCTCTCCCTTTGCTGAACATGCTGGACAGTGAGCATCCAGTTAAAATTGCAGGAGCTGCAGTGCACCGCAGTCTAGTGACCGACCACACTGAGAAATTCTTGTTTCTGCACTGCCTTGTCAAATTTTAAAATTATTACTAACATTTCTAGTAATACAATTATAGTTTTTTATAATTTCAAAATTAGGCTTGTATATGCATTCTAGGATGGAGATGCTCTCTGATCTTGGCTTTGTCGGGATATTGATCTAACACCCAAGCTTTCAGCATTCAGCCAGAATGTATATTTAGTGCAACTCTTGGTTTAGAACTTCTTGGTAGGTGAATTTAATGTACCCTTGCTTATTTTCAAACCTGCAACCCAAAGTACATACATTTTCCTCAAATTGGACACATTTTGTCGACAGTTATATGTGCTATGCCCTTCCTTCCTTCTTCGTTTCATTACAGAAGTATTACATGTTTCTTGTCATGTGGTATTCTAATGTCCAAGAATACCTGTTTTGCTTTAAGAGTAAGTCTAACATTTACTGAGCATTTCTTGTGTGCCAGGAACTGTTCTAAATGAGTCTATGGCTTAACTCATTTAACACTTTGCTGCCTGTGAAGGAGAAGGTACTGTTCCTATACTAATGCTGAGACATACAGGTTAAACAACTTGTAGTAAGTGTCAGAGCCAGAATTTGAACCAGGTATTGTGGCACAAACATTCATGTTCTTAACTGTACTGAGTGGTAGGAATGGTTAAAAGTGCCATTTAGACTAACTTGCTATTAAGAACTGCAAATGGGAGAAGGTGGTTCTGTAAGCAGGGGAAGAGCTGCCAGGATCACTGAGGATTTCCCTATTAAGTAACATGGATCAACAACTCCCTTGCATCCTTAAAAATTTAAAACTCTATGAAAAGAGAATGGTGAGGAAACATTATTAAAAAATATCTGCAATGAATTATTTTGTACTTTGTTTCCAAGGGTATTTGCTTAGATAATGAAGATTGTTATGTACTGAGTCTTCTTAAAGCAGGACCACAGCTCTTTAAAATTCTTATTGCAAATTTATGAGGAGCTCAAAGTTTATCATGAAATTCACTTCCCTTTCAGTACTTTATTTTTATCTTTTATTACTTTTTTGGCTGCGTAGGGTCTTAGTTGTGGCACGCGGGATCTTTCATTGCGGCACGTGGTCTCTTCGTTGCAGCGCTCAGACTTCTCTCTGAGGCACTCGGGTTTTCTCTCTAGTTGTGGCACACGGGCTTCAGGGCGCATGGGCTCTGTAGTTGTGGCGCACGGGTTCCAGAGTGTGTGGGCTCTGTAGTTTGTGGCACACAGGCTCTCTCCTTGAGGTGCACGAGCTTAGTAGTTGTGGTGCACGGGCTTAGTTGCCCTGTGGCATGTGGGATCTTAGTTCCCTGACCAGGGATCAAACCCACATCCCCTGCATTGGAAGGCGGATTCTTTACCACTGGACCACCAGGGAAGTCACCCTTTCAGTACTTTGGAAGGAAGTAGGAGATATTATTTACATGTTAGGTTAGATCCACTTGCCACAGTTAAGTATTCAGTGAGTAAAGTTTTATTTCTAGAACCCACTTTCCTTGATTCACTGCATATTTTCATTCAGGTGAAAAAGTATTGCCTGAATGGAAGTTTGGACATTTGAATTGATGATTTGTATGCTTCCTCTGTCCATATCTTAACTATCTTCCATCTAAGCATTTTTTCTGCCATCTTATTCCCTAAATAGCACAGAGGTTAAATGCGGGCTTTGGAGGTAGAATGAATGGATATGAAATTTGGCTCTTTCATTTATTTGTTAGTTGTATAACCTGTCTCCTTGATTTTCTTACCTGTAAAATGGAGCTGTTAATTTTAACTAACTTGTGGCATTAATTATCATGAGCAAATTAATGTAAAGCACTTTGAATAGCATCTGGCACCTAGTAAACATACAGTAAATATTAGCATTATTATCCCGTTTATTTCTACATAAGGATAACTGTTGTTAAAACAGTTCTATTTCGGGCCTCCCTGGTGGCGCAGTGGTTGAGAGTCCGCCTGCCGATGCAGGGGATACGGGTTCGTGCCCCGGTCTGGGAGGATCCCATATGCCGCGGAGCGGCTGGGCCCGTGAGCCATGGCCGCTGAGCCTGTGCGTCCGGAGCCTGTGCTCCGCAACGGGAGAGGCCACAACAGTGAGAGGCCCGCGTACAGCAAAAAAAAAAAAAAAAAAAAAAAAAAAAAAAACAGTTCTATTTCTTCTGTAATTTTACCCATTTAGAAACAAAATGTATAATTATCAAATCTGCATACAGCATTGTTCACATTACAAGTCATAGATTTGATGACTTATACCTATAAGCAGTTTTGATGGAAAATTCTCTCCAAAAGTTTTTTTATCATATTGGGTGGGCCAAAAGTTCCATTTGGGTTCTTCTGTAAGGTGGCTCTAGTAGCACTTAGTTGTCTTTAACTTCATTGGAAACAATTTGGTTACATTGTATGTGACAGCTGTCATATCAGCATGCATTTAAAAAAGACATAAAAATTGGTAAATTTTTGTGTAGCCATTTTAATATTGAAGATGGAAGAAAAAAAGCAACATTTTCGGCATATTATGCTTTATTATTTCAAGAAAGGTAAAAATGGAACTGAAATGCACAAAAAGGTTTGTGCAGTGTATGGAGAAGGTGCTGTGACTGATCAAATGTGTCAAAAGTGGTTTGCAAAGTTTCGTGCTGGAGATTTCTCACTGGACGAAGCTCCACAGTTCGGTAGACCAGTTGAAGTTGATAACGATCAAATCAAAACAATAATTGAGAGCAATCAATGTTATGCCACGTGGGAGATAGCCGACATACTTAAAGTATCCAAATCAAACGTTGAAAATCATTTGCACCAGCTTGGTTATGTGAATCACTTTGATGTTTGGATTCCACATAAGTGAGAAAAACCTTCTTGACCCTATTTCTGCATGCGATTCTCTACTGAAATGTAATGAAAACACTGTTTTTAAAACAAATTGTTGGGGACTTCCCTGGTGGCACAGTGGTTAAGAACCCACCTGCCAATGTAGGGGACGTGGGTTCAAGCCCTGGTCTGGGAAGATCCCACATGCCGTGGAGCAACCAAGCCAGTGTGCCACAACTACTGAGCCTGTGCTCTAGAGCCCGCAAGCCACAACTACTGCAGCCCGCGTGCCTAGAGCCTGTGCTCCGCAGCAAGAGAAGCCACCGTAATGAGAAGCCCGCACACTGCAATGAAGAGTAGCCCCCGCTCGCTGCAACTAGAGAAAGCCTGCACCCAGCAGCAACGAAGACCCAACGCAGCCAAAAATAAATTAATTAATTTAAAAAAAATTGTGACAGGCGATGAAAAATGAATACTGTACAGCAATGTGGAATGGAAGAGATCATGGGGCATGCAAAATGAACTACCACCAACCACCAATGGCCGGTCTTCATCGAAAGAAGGTGATGTTGTGTATATGGTGGGGTCGGGAGTCCTCTATTATGAACTCCTTCCAGAAAACCAAACGATTAATTCCAACAAATACTGCTCCCAATTAGACCAACTGAAAGCTGCACTCAGTGAAAAGCATCCAGAATTAGTCAACAGAAAATGCATAATCTTCCCATCAGGATAACGCAAGACCACATGTTTCTTTGATGACCAGGCAAAAACTGTTGCAGCTTGTCTGGGAAATTCTGATTCATCTGCTGTATTCACCAGACATTGCACCTTCGCATTTCCATTTATTTTGGTCTTTACAAAATTCTCTTAATGGAAAAAAATTCAATTCCCTGGAAGACTATAAAAGGCACCTGAACAGTTCTTTGTGCAAAAAGATAAAAAGTTTTGGAATTATGAAGTTGCCTGGAAAATGGCAGAAAGTAGTGGAACAAAAGCATGAATACGTTGTTCAATAAAGTTCTTGGGGAAAATGAAAAATGTGTCTTATTTTTACTTAAAATACCAAAGGCACTCTTTGGCCCACCTGATAAACTAAGAACTGTAAAGGTCTTTGAATTACTCAAAAGGGAATTGTTAAATTTAGAGTGATAGCAGTTATGTTGCTTTTATAACTGTTAGAAATATACTTGCATTAGTCCTTCCTGGAACTGAGAATTAGCTATATCTCTTCCTGTTGAATATCCAGTCTTTGCTAAAACGGCAGTAAAAACTACATTCAGAGCTGATTCAAATGGGAAATGGAATCTGCCTTACAGAACTGTCATAGAATGTGTTTTGTTTGTTTAGAGTGTGTTTTTTATAATTATTTTTGGTCAATAGGCAATGAAGTTAAGGAGCCTGTCCTTGGTGATTTTATACTGCTCCCAAAATGGCTTGTTGAAATGGCGGGTGATAAAGGAGAATGCATGGGGGCATCTGTAAGAACACCTTCGAATGAAGCGCATCTGAGTGAAGGGTGTCAGGCTGATCACTTTCATGGATGGAATCACTTGTGGCAGATGCTCTATTCTGAACTGCACTATTTGCTTTATTTTGGGTGTCTGTGTCACTTCAGGGCTGCATTTCTCACACGCCTTCTACTTTTTCTAGTTGTTTATGTTTAGATGTATTTTTTAGACAAGCAAACAAAAAGTACTTCTTTTGTGGTCTTAACACAAAATCTGTTCTTATTGAACTTTTTGGAATTTATTAACTTCTATTAGGTTATCTTAGTTATGAAAGAATCCTCAAATTCATAGCATCCAGTTCCACAGATTTCTTAATTCTATCACAAGTAGGCTACAGAAACCCTCATGATTCCTTAATATTTCTTTATTTTTAGCTCTTTTTGTTAAAAGATAGAAAAAATGTATATAAAATAAGAATAGTATATTGAAACTCCAAGTAAGTTATTCAGCTAAACTGTTAGCAAATCATGGTCATTCTTGTTTCATATATTTCTCTACCCATTTCCTCTACCTCCAGGATATATATTATCCAAAAATGTTTCAGAATGTTATATCTAAAAGACTTCCTTTAAAAAAACCATAACTGGGGGCTTCCCTGGTGGCGCAGTTGTTGAGAGTCCACCTGCCAATGCAGGGAACACGGGTTCGTGCCCCGGTCCAGGAAGATCCCACATGCTGCGGAGCGGCTGGGCATGTGAACCATGGCCGCTGAGCCTGCGCGTCCAGAGCCTGTGCTTTGCAACGGGAGAGCCCACAACAGTGAGAGGCCCGTGTACCGAAAAAAAAAAACAAAAAACCATAACTGGAATATCATTATCCCATCTAAAATTTTTTAACAATTCCTTAATATCATTAAATATCTAGGCAGTTTGTCAGTTTCCCTGATTATCTCAAAATCTTTTTTTAAAACAACTTATTTGTTTGAATTAATATTGAAATATACATTTTAATTTTTATGTTTCTTACATCTCTTTTAAAAACAGCTTTATTGAGATACAATACAAATCCAATAAACAGCACATATTTAGAATGTACAGTTTTACAAGTTGGAAATCCATAAACAATCAAAATAATGAGCACATCTATCAACCCAAAAAGTTGCCTTGTGTCCCTTTGTAATCCCTCCATCCCGCCCCTTTCCCCCAGGCAACCAGTGATCTACATTTTTGTCATTAAAGATTAGTTTGCAATTGCTATAATTTTATATAAATGGAAGCATACAGCATGTATTCTTTTTGTATTCTTTTTTTGTCTATATTCTTTCACTGAGCATGCATATTTTAAGATTCATTCAGGTTGTTGAATGTATCAGTAGTTCCTTCCTATTTATTGTTGAGCAATATTCCATTTTAGATAGACCACTTTTTTTTATCCATCTGCCTGATGATGATCATTTGGGTTGTTTCTAGTTTTTGCTATTATACATAAAGCTACTATGAACATTTCTGTGTGTGCCTTTCTGTGGATATACATTTTCATTTCTCCTGAGTGAAATGGCAGGTGTTTATGTAACTTTTTTAGAAACTGCCAAACTCATTTTCAAAGTGGTTGTTCCAGTTTTTATAATTTTTAGGCCTTATAATAGGTGTATACCTCATTGTGGTTTTAATTTGCATTTCCCTAATGACTAATGATGTTGAGCCTGTCTTCACGGGTTATTTGCCATCTGTATGTCTTCTTTAATAGTCTGTTGAAATCATTTGCTCATTTTATAATTGGTTTGTTTTCTTATTATTGAGTTTTGAGAGTTCTTCATATATTCTGGATTCAAGTCCTCTATCAGATACAAGATTTGCAAATATTTTCTCCAAATCCGTGGCCTGATTTTTTATTCTCTTGACAGTGTCATTTTTTAAAAAATGATGACCACACATTTTCTATTTATTTTTTTTTAAATATTTATTTATTTATTTTGGCTGTGCCAGGTCTTAGTTGCGGCACATGGGATCTTCGTTGCAGCATGTGGGATCTTTAGTTGCGACCTGCAGGCTTCTTAATTGTAGCTTGCATGCTGGATCTAGTTCCCCGACCAGGGATCAAACCTGTGCCCTCTCCATTGGGAGCATGGAGTCTTACCCTCTGGACCACCCAGGAAGTCCCCTCTTGACAGTGTCTTTTGAAGAGCAGAAGTTTTTAATTTTGAGAAAGTTCAATTTATCAATTCTTTCATTGATCATGATTTTGGTATGAAATCGTTTCCTAACTTAATACCACAAATGTTTTCTCCTATAAGTTTTATAATTTTGGGTTTTATATTTAGGTCTATGATCCATTTTTAAAAATTAACATTTGGTCCATTTTGAGTTGACTTTTATATACAATGTGAGGTATGGTTCCCTCCTTTTTTTTTGCATGTGCATATCTAGTTATTCCAGCATACTGAAAACCATTATTTGAAAATCAATCGCCCATGTATGTGTGGGCCTATTTCTTTATAGTCTGTTCCATTAGTATGCCAGTATCAAACTATCTTGATTACCCTTAAGTTGCTTTTAATCTATGTGTCTTCTCTTTTTTTTTCCCTTGCAATTTATTTGTTGAAAAAGCTGGCTCATTTGTCCAAATAGTTTCTCAGAGTCAGAATTGTATTGATTGCATCCCTGTAATCAGTGATGTGCTGGTAAATATTTAACATCTGGTTCTCTGGGATGAAAAAGCCTGGATCTATTGCACTTGCTAGTTTCTGTGGTGTAAATATTCCTACCATGGCTGATTTAAAACTACCAAGGCAACATCACTGAACACAGAGTGGGGAAAAGATGTGCGGTAGTACATCGTTGTGTAGTATATCCACTCTACACGTAAAATGGAGACAAATGTCTTCCAGTGCATAGGAAAAGGCAAAATGTAGTGAAATAATTAGGGAACAATGAGTTGTGAGGATTTATTACCTTTGTTTTAACATTGTTAATTATGCATTTCTATAATTTAATTTTTAATGACTGTATTTCACAGCCAACTCGCAAAATTCCTGAAAGTTTAAGTTGGCTGTTATGACTTGGTGAAAGCCAGTCCCAGCATGGCATTGTAGAGTAGTCCAACATGTTTCTCTGTTCTTCATATTTTAAAAAAAATGTCCTGAATATTAATAATGAGAGGCAGAGGTTTGATTAAATTCAGGTTCAACTTTTTGGCAAGATTGTTTCATAGGTTATGGAAGGCTGCTGATTATCATTGCCTTTATCCATTAATTCATTAGGGCTGCAAATTAGTGATAGTCTAATTCTATCATTCTTTCTTCAGTTAAGTAGCTGGGATGATCTGTAAAGAAAAGCTTACCTAAAACTAGTTGATTACACTGAGTGTAAGTTTGTTTAGGAAATGAAGGATGCATAAAAGGCATGTTTTACTTTTAATTTACTCATTTTCAGAATAATGAGTTGGTTCCCTCATATCCATCAAAGGTGCCAGTGACTTTTTTTAAGTGTCATTGTGAACTTAGAGATTTAAACATATGTGATGTGTTTCAATCCACTGAGTTTTTATGCTTATTGGTGCTTAAACTGGTCCATTTTTTGACTGAAGGGAGCCTCTTCAAGTTGATTCTTGATCCTTTTGACACACATTCAGTGGTCTTTGATAGCTTCCTTGCTTTCTGGTAAGACATGTTTCAGACTCATCATCTATACTTCACACCTCATGCTGAGTCATTTTTCCAGGGAGCCAGAGTCCTTTAATAGAATATGGTATTTAGAACCATATGATATCACTTATATGTGGAATCTAAAATATGACATAAATAAACTTATCTACGAAACAGAAACAGACTCACAGACATAGAGAACAGACTTGTGTTTGCCAAGGTGGAGTGGATGTCAGGGAAGGATGGATTGGGAGTTTGGGATTACCAGGTGCAAACTATTACATATAGAATGGATAAACAACAAGGTCCTACTGTTGTATAGCACAGGGAACTCTACTCAATATCCTGTAATAAACCATAATGGAAAAGAATATGAAAAAGAATGTATATCTATGTATAACTGAATCACTTTGCTGTACAGTATAAATCAACTGTACTTCAGTAAAATAAATTAAAAAAAAATAGAATATGGTATTTAGAGACCATAGTCTAGGCACTAGGGTTACTTACTGCTACTAAGTTCTTAACTGTTTCTAGGACATTTAAGTGGACAGAGCTGAGGAATACACACACACACACACACACACACACATTTTTAAGCTAAAATATATTATGAGTTCATTCATTATTTCCATTTGAAATTTAGGAGTACAAAATTTTTAGCTAAACTTTCTTAAGTTTGTTTCTCTTTTTCTTCCATGCTGAAAATCCCAGTTGTCAATAATGTCATACTATTACTCATTTGCTGCACACACGACAGTAACAAATAACATTACCAACACTACCTCCAATAATATGATTATTAAAAAGTTATATACAGAGAGATGAATAATTATAAATTTATATTTAAAGGCACTTTAAATAGCTTTTTTCTGATGCTTTTATCACCAACTTGATAAACAATTAGGCTAATTTGATTAATTTTGCTTCTAAATTTTAGAGGTTGAATTTTAATTTAAATCTGTTTTATAGATTTATTTATTTATGTAAAATATTTAAATGTTTCCAAAGTACAATCTGTTAAAACATATTTTCCAAATAGCTGCTATCCCTGTTCTTTCCCTGGTTTATAGTATGATTTTTTTTAAAAAAACCTATATGTATATATATTTGTATGTCTCCTTATTTCTTAGGTGAATGGTAACAGACATTCCACCTTGCTTTTTCATCAGTATATCCAGGAGGTGCTCCGTAGCAATTTATGTATTTCTCATTCCTTTTTAGCTGCTTAATATTCATGTTTGATATCCATAATTTTTCCACCAAATTCTTCTCCAGATGATTTCAGGTTGTTTCCAGTATTTGGCATTACAAAATTTGCTGTCTTTTTATATTTTTGCCAATGTATGTTTGGGATATGTTTTAATATTAGTATTTTTCCAACATTTTATTATGAAAAATTTCAAACACAGCAAAGTTTAAAGAATTTTACAATGAACACCTATACCCACCACCTAAACTGATATAAAATTTATTTATTGTGAAATGTACAAAAATAAGTGTACATTCATTGTTTTGACAAAGGCACATTTTTTAGTTGCATCATTTATTTTTTTGAGTTATGAGTCCTTTATGTATTCTAGAGCTAAGTCTCTTATTAGATATATATATGATTTGCAAATATTTTCTCCCATTCTATGAGTTGTCTTTTCACTTTCTTGATGATGTCCTTGTGCAGCACAAAAATTTTCAATTTAGGTGATGTCCAGTTTATTTACTTTTTCTTTTGTTGCTTGTGCTTTTGATGTCATATGTAAGATACCATTGCTTAATCCAAGGTTTATGCCTCTGTTTTCGTCTAAGAGTTTTATACTTTTAGCTCTTATATTTATGGTGTGAGAAGTCCAACTTAATTCAAAGGAGGAAGAACAGTCTTTTCAACAAACGGGGCTGGGAAAACTAAATATCCAAGTGCATAAGAATGGTCTTTGGCACCCTGATCAAAAAATAATTAATTGCTCATAAATGTGATGGCTTATTTCTGGACTTTGAATTCTATTCCATTGTTCTATATGTCTGTCTTATGTTTTAAGAATTCATGAATTTAAGGAGGATATTTACAAAAGTATGTATTTGTGACCCATTCTTTATAACCTCTATTCATGGTTTCCTTATATGTGTTTTGTCTCAGTTACTTCTCCCATTTGTTTCTACAATTGCCTATCTCATTTTGTGTGTAATGTCATAGGGGAAGGGAGTGCCTGGTGGTGAAGTGTAATATTAATATCATTGGGATGGTTATGCTCCCATTTTTCTTTTTCTTTTTCTTTTCTATTTTTTTTCTTTTACATCTTTACAGGAGTATAATTCCTTTAAAATGGTGTGTTAATTTCTGCTTTATAACAAAGTGAATCAGTTATACATATACATATGTTCCCATATCTCTTCCCTCTTGCGTCTCCCTCCCTCCCACCCTCCCTATCCCACCCCTCTAGGTGGTCACAAAGCACCGAGCTGATCTCCCTGTGCTATGCGGCTGCTTCCCACTAGCTATCTATTTTACGTTTGGTAGTGTATATATGTCCATGCCACTCTCTCACTTTGTCCCAGCTTACCCTTCCCCCTCCCCATATCCTAAAGTCCATTCTCTAGTAGGTCTGTGTCTTTATTTCTGTCTTACCCCTAGGTTCTTCATGACATTTTTTTTCTTAAATTCCATATATATGTGTCAGCATACGGTATTTGTCTTTCTCTTTCTGACTTACTTCACTCTGTATGACAGACTCTAGGTCCATCCACCTCATTACAAATAGCTCAATTTCATTTCTTTTTATGGCTGAGTAATATTCCATTGTATATATGTGCCACATTTTCTACATCCATTCATCCGATGATGGACACTTAGGTTGTTTCCATCTCCTGGCTACTGTAAATAGAACTGCAATGAACGTTTTGGTGCATGACTCCTTTTGAATTATGGTTTTCTTAGGGTATATGCCCAGTAGTGGGATTGCAGGGTCATATGGTAGTTCTATTTGTAGTTTTTTAAGGAACCTCCATACTGTTCTCCATAGTGGCTGTACCAATTCACATTCCCACCAGCAGTGCAAGAGTGTTCCCTTTTCTCCACACCCTCTCCAGCATTTATTGTTTCTAGATTTTTTGATGATGGCCATTCTGACTGGTGTGAGATGATATCTGATTGTAGTTTTGATTTGCATTTCTCTAATGATTAACGATGTTGAGCATTCTTTCATGTGTTTGTTGGCAGTCTGTATATCTTCTTTGGAGAAATGTCTATTTAGGTGTTCTGCCCATTTTTCGATTGGGTTATTTGTTTTTTTGTTATTGAGCTGCATGAGCTGCTTGTAAATTTCAGAGATTAATCCTTTGTCAGTTGCTTCATTTGCAAATATTTTCTCCCATTCGGAGGGTTGTCTTTTGGTCTTGCTTATGGTTTCCTTTGCTGTGCAAAACTTTGAAGTTTCATTAGGTCCCATTTGTTTATCTTTGTTTTTATTTCCATTTCTCTAGGAGGTGGGTCAAAATGGATCTTGCTGTGATTTATGTCATAGAGTGTTCTGCCTATGTTTTCCTCTAAGAGTTTGATAGTTTCTGGTCTTACATTTAGGTCTTTAATCCATTTTGAGCTTATTTTTGTGTATGGTGTTAGGGAGTGATCTAATCTCATACTTTTACATGTCCCTGTCCAGTTTTCCCAGCACCACTTATTGAAGAGGCTGTCCTTTCTCCACTGTACATTCCTGCCTCCTTTATCAAAGATAAGGTGACCATATGTGCATGGGTTTATCTCTGGGCTTTCTGTCCTGTTCCATTGATCTATCTTTCTGTTTTTGTGCCAGTACCACACTGTCTTGATTACTGTAGCTTTGTAGTATAGTCTGAAGTCAGGGAGCCTGATTCCTCCAGCTCCGTTTTTCGTTCTCAAGATTGCTTTGGCTATTCGGGGTCTTTTGTTTCTCCAAACAAATTTTGAAATTTTTTGTTCTAGTTCTGTGAAAAATGCCAGTGGTAGTTTGATAGGGATTGCATTGAATCTGTAGATTGCTTTGGGTAGTAGAGTCATTTTCACAATATTGATTCTTCCAATCCAGGAGCATGGTATATCTCTCCATCTATTTGTATCATCTTTAATTTCTTTCATCAGTGTCTTATAATTTTCTGCATACAGGTCTTTTGTCTCCTTAGGTAGGTTTATTCCTAGATATTTTATTCTTTTTGTTGCAATGGTAAATGGGAGTGTTTTCTTGATTTCATTTTCAGATTTTTCATCATTAGTGTACAGGAATGCCAGAGATTTCTGTGCATTAATTTTGTATCCTGCTACTTTACCAAATTCATTGATTAGCTCTAGTAGTTTTCTGGTGGCATCTTTAGGATTCTCTATGTATAGTATCATGTCATCTGCAAACAGTGGCAGCTTTACTTCTTCTTTTCTGCTTTGGATTCCTTTTTTTTCCTTTTCTTCTCTGATTGCTGTGGCTAAAACTTCCAAAACTAGGTTGAATAAGAGTGGTGAGAGTGGGCAACCTTGTCTTGTTCCTGATCCTAGTGGAAATGTTTTCAGTTTTTCACCATTGAGGACGATGTTGGTTGTGGGTTTGTCATATATGGCGTTTATTATGTTGAGGTAAGTTCCCTCTATGCCTACTTTCTGCAGGGTTTTTATCATAAATGGGTGTTGAATTTTGTTGAAAGCTTTGTCTACATTTATTGAGATGACCATATGGTTTTTCTCCTTCAATTTGTTAATATGGTATATCACATTGATTGATATGTGTATATTGAAGAATCCTTGCATTCCTGGAATAAACCCCACTTGATCATGGTGTATGATCCTTTAAATGTGCTGTTGGATTCTGTTTGCTAGTAGTTTGTTGAGGATTTTTGCATCTATGTTCATCAGTGATATTGGCCTGTAGTTTTCTTTCTTTGTGACATCCTTGTCTGGTTTTGGTATGAGTGTGATGGTGGCCTCGTAGAATGAGTTTGGGAGTGTTCCTTCCTCTGGTATATTTTGGAAGAGTTTGAGAAAGATAGGTGTTAGCTCTTCTCTAAATGTTTGATAGAATTCGCCTGTGAAGCCATCTGTCCTGGGCTTTTGTTTGTTGGAAGATTTTTAATCACAGTTTCAGTTTCAGTGCTTGTGATTGGTCTGTTTATATTTTCTATTTCTTCCTGATTCAGACTTGGCAGGTTGTGCATTTCTAAAAATTTGTCTATTTCTTCCAGGTTTTCCATTTTATTGGCATAGAGTTGCTTGTAGTAATTTCTCATGATCTTTTTGTATTTCTGCAGTGTCAGTTTTTACTTCTCCTTTTTCATTTCTAATTCTATTGATTTGAGTCTTCTCCCTTTTTTTCTTGATGAGTCTGGCTAATGGTTTATCGATTTTGTTTGTCTTCTCAAAGAACCAACTTTTAGTTTTATTGATCTTTGCTATCGTTTCCTTCATTTCTTTTTCATTTATTTCTGATCTGATCTTTATGATTTCTTTCCTTTTGCTAACTTTGGGGTTTTTTTGTTCTTGTTTCTCTAATTGCTTTAGGTGCAAGGTTAGGTTGTTTATTCGAGATGTTTCCTGTTTCTTAAGGTGGGATTGTATTGCTATAAACTTCCCTCTTAGAACTGCTTTTGCTGCATCCCATAGGTTTTGGGTTGTCGTGTCTCCATTGTCATTTGTTTCTAGGTATATTTTGATTTCCTCTTTGATTTCTTCAGTGATCACTTCATTATTAAGTAGTGTATTTTTCAGCTTCCATGTGTTTGTATTTTTTACAGATCTTTTCCTGTAATCTATATCTTGTCTCATAGAGTTGTGGTCAGAAAAGATAATTGATACAATTTCAATTTTCTTAAATTTATCAAGGCTTGATTTGTGACCCAAGGTATGATCTATCCTGGAGAATGTTCCATGAGCATTTGAGAAGAATGTGTATTCTGTTATTTTTGGATGGAATATCCTATAAATATCAATTAAGTCCATCTTGTTTAATGTATCATTTAAAGCTTGTGTTTCCTTATTTATTTTCACTTTGGATGATCTGTCCATTTGTGAAAGTGGGGTGTTAAAGTCCCCTACCTAAATGTGTTACTGTCGATTTCCCCTTTTATGGCTGTTAGTATTTGCCTTATGTATTGAGGTGCTCCTATGTTGGGTGCATAAATATTTACAATTGTTATACCTTCTTCTTGGATCGATCCCTTGATCATTATGTAGTGTCCTTCTTTGTCTCTTCTAATAGTCTTTATTTTAAAGTCTATTTTGTCTAATATAAGAATTGCTACTCCAGCTTTCTTTTGATTTGCATTTGCATAGAATATCTTTTTCCATCCCCTCACTTTCAGTCTATATGTGTCTCTACGTCTGAAGTGGGTCTCTTGTAGACAGCATATATATGGGTCTTGTTTTTGTATCCATTCAGCTGGTCTTTGTCTTTTGGTGGGAGCATTTAATCCATTTACATTTAAGGTAATTATCGATATGTATGTCCCTATTCCCATTTTCTTAATTGTTTTGGGTTTGTTATTATAGGTCTTTTCCTTCTCTTGTGTTTCTTGCCTAGAGAAGTTCCTTTAGCATTTGTTGTAAAGCTGGTTTGGTGGTGCTGAACTCCCTCAGCTTTTGCTTGTCTGTAAAGGTTTTAATTTCTCCATCAAATCTGAATGAGATCCTTGCTGGGTAGAGTAATCTTGGTTGTAGGTTTTTCTCCTTCATCACTTTAAATATGTCCTGCCACTCCCTTCTCGCTTGCAGAGTTTCTGCTGAAAGTTCAGCGGTTAACCTTCTAGGGATTCCCTTGTGTGTTATTTGTTGTTTTTCCCTTGCTGCTTTTAATATGTTTTCTTTGTATTTATTTTTTGATAGTTTGATTAATACTTGTCTTGGCATGTCTCTCCTTGGATTTATCCTGTATGGGACTCTCTGTGCTTCCTGGACTTGATTAACTATTTCCTTTCCCATATTAGGGAAGTTTTCAACTATAATCTCTTCAAATATTTTCTCAGTCCCTTTCTTTTTCTCTTCTTCTTCCGGAACCCCTATAATTCGAATGTTGGTGCGTTTAATGTTTTCCCAGAGGTCTCTGAGTCTGTCCTCAGTTCTTTTCATTCTTTTTTCTTTATTCTGCTCTGCAGTAGTTTTTTCCACTATTTTATCTTCCAGGTCACTTATCCGTTCTTCTGCCTCAGTTATTCTGCTATTGATCCCTTCTAGAATATTTTTAATTTCATTTATTGTGTTGTTCATCGTTGCTTGTTTCATCTTTAGTTCTTCTAGGTCCTTGTTAAATATTTCTTGCATTTTCTGTATTCTATTTCCAAGATTTTGGATCAACTTTACTATCATTCTGAATTCTTTTTCAGGTAGACTGCATGTTTTGTCTTCATTTGTTAGGTCTCATGGGTTTTTACCTTACTCCTTCGTCTGCTGTGTGTTTTTCTGTCTTCTCATTTTGCTTATCTTACTGTGTTTGGAGTCTCCTTTTTGCAGGCTGCAGGTTCGTAGTTCCTGTTGTTTTTGGTGTCTGTCCCCAGTGGCTAAGGTTGGTTCAGTGGGTTGTGTAGGCTTCCTGGTGGAGGGGACTAGTGCTTGTGTTCTGGTGGATGAGGCTGGATGTTGTCATTCTGGTGGGCAGGTCCATGTCTGGTGGTGTGTTTTGGGGTGTCTGTGGACTTATTATGATTTTAGGCAGCCTCTCTGCTAATGGGTCTTGCGAGTTGTTTGGCATAGGGTGTCCAGCAATGTAGCTTGCTGGTCGTTGAGTGAAGCTGGGTGTTGGTGTTGAGATGGAGATCTGTGGGACATTTTCGCCGTTTGATATTACGTGGAGTTGGAAGTTCCCTTGTGGACCAGTGTCCTGAAGTTGGCTCTCCCACCTCAGAGGCACAGCACTGACTCCTGGCTGCAGCACCAAGAGCCTTTCATCCACACGGCTCAGAATAAAAGGGAGAAAAAGGAGAAAGAAAGAAAGAAGATAAAGAAAGAAAGAAAAGAAAGAAAGGGAAAGAAGATAAAATAAAATAAAATAACGTAAGGTAAAATAAAATCAAGTTATTAAAATAAAAAAATTATTAAGAAAAAAAATTTTTTTAAGTAAAACAAACAAAAGGGACAGATAGAACCCTAGGACAAATGGTGAAAGCAAAGCTATGCAGACAAAATCTCACACAGAAGCATACACATACACACTCACGAAAAGAGGAAAATGGGAAAAAATAATAAATCTTGCTCTCAAAGTCCACCTCCTCAATTTGGGATGATTCGTTGTCTATTCAGGTATTCCACAGATGCAGGGTACATCAAGTTGATTTTGGAGATTTAATCCACTGCTCCTGAGGCTGCTGGGAGAGATTTCCCTTTCTCTTCTTTGTTCGCACAGCTCCTGGGGTTCAGCTTTGGATTTGGCCCCGCCTCTGCGTGTAGGTCGGCGGAGGGCGTCTATTGTTCGCTCAGACAGGACGGGGTTAAAGGAGCCGCTGACTCGGAGTCTCTGGGTCACTCAGGCCTGGGGGAGGGAGGGGTACGGAGTGCGGGGAGATCCTGCGGCGGTAGAGGCCGCTGTGACGGTGCATCAGCCTGAGGCGCACCGTGCGTTCTCCCCGGGAAGTTGTCCCTGGATCCCGGAACCCTGGCAGTGGCGGGCTGCACAGGCTCCTGGGAGGGGAGGTGTGTATAGTGACCTGTGCTTGCACACAGGCTTCTTGGTGGCTGCAGCAGCAGCCTTAGCGTCTCATGCCCGTCTCTGCGGTCCATGCTTTTAGCCACGGCTCGCGCCCGTCTCTGGAGCTCCTTTAAGCAGCGCTCTTAATCCCCTCTCCTCGAGCACCAGGCAACAAAGAGGGAAGAAAAAGTCTCTTGTGTCTTCGACAGCTGCAGACTTTTCCCGGACTCCCTCTCGGCTAGCCGTGGTGCACTAACCCCTTCAGGCTGTGTTCACGCCGCCAACCCCAGTCCTCTCCCTGCGATCCGACCGAAGCCCGAGCCTCAGCTCTCAGCCCCCGCCCACCCCGTCGGGTGAGCACACAAGCCTCTCAGGCTGGTGAGTGCCTGTCGGTACCGACCCTCTGTGCAGGAATCTCTCCGCTTTGCCCTCCGCACCCCTGTGGCTGCGCTCTCCTCTGTGGCTCCGAAACTCCTCCTCTCCGCCACCTGCAGTCTCTGCCCGCGAAGGGGCTTCCTAGTGTGTGGAAAACTTTCCTCCTTCACGGCTCCCTCCCACTGGTACAAGTCCCATCCCTATCCTTTTGTCTCTGTTTATTCTTTTTTCTTTTGCCCTACCCAGGTACATGGGGAGTTTCTTGCCTTTTGGGAGGTCTGAGGTCTTCTGCCAGCGTTCAGTAGGTGTTCTGTAGGAGTCGTTCCACGTGTAGATGTATTTCTGATGTATCTGTGGGGAGGAAGGTGATCTCCGCATCTTACTCTTCCGCCATCTTCCCCCTCTCCTATGCTCCCATTTTTCAAAGACTGCTTTGAACACAGACAGGAAGTACCTTCAGTTGGCAATGGTGCCATAAAATGATGAAAATAAAATAAGGAAACTTATGGTTCAAAGTTTTCCTTACGTTATTTAAATTTAAGATACAGAACCATGAAAGTACGTTAAACTAGTGGTTATGACTTTCTCTTTGAGACAGTAGACATTTCAGACCTATCAGAAATTATTCTTTATGATTATACTTCTTTACAGAGTTCCTGAGTTGGAGGTAGAAGAAGAAACTCAAGTTCAAGAGATGACCCTAGATGAGTGGAAAAATCTTCAAGAACAGACCAGACCAAAGCCTGAATTTAACATCCGGAAACCTGAGTCCACTGTCCCTTCCAAAGCAGTGGTGATACACAAGTCTAAATATAGAGATGATGTAAGCATGATGTTTTGTATCTAGAGGTAATCTTCACTGTTACCTTGTTGGAAACGAAATGGGCTTTTCCACTTCTCTTTTAAAAATGGAACATTAGTAGTTGACATTCTAGTTTCAACCTAAGAGTAATCAGAGATTATGTGTGCCTAATTTTACTGTATTTTTATTGTTTATTAAGAAAAAAATTGAAAACGAATTGACCCACTGGTACTTAATCCAAAGCAGTTATAGTGGCAGTGCACTTTCTGCTCCCTCCAGAACTGTGCAAAAACTGTGCACATGCTGTATGTTTTCGTTGCATGTCAATTTTGTGTCAGAAGAGAGGTACAGAATGTTTCCTGAATCCATTTCAGAGGATAACTACTCTGCATTTTCGTGATTAGATTACCTTCAGTTCTAATTCCTTTTTTTTTAAGTTTAAGTATAGTTGATTTACAATATTTTGTTAGTTTCAGGTGTATAGCAAAGTGATTCAGTGGTTTTTTTTTTCCACAGTTCTAATTCTTAATAAGAAGAGCATTTAGTTGGAACTAATTGATCATTTTTAACTGGTCAGGGTTGGGTGAAGCCTTTTTTGTGTTATTATAGCAGCTTTGCTCCCTCTGCAGAAACTCAGCAGAGGAGCCCTGAAGCACCTGGCAGCACCGTCAGGCACTGCTGCTGTGGCCAGCTATCCTGTTGGAACTGCTTGTGTGTTCCTCTGTCTTTTGTGGTCCTGATTTTACAAGGTTTATGTTCAGCTCTTCATTGGCGGCTTTAGCTTTGAAAATATCTTCCAGCAGATATTGATAAGGCTCGTCAGAGAGTTATTTAATCATATTCTATTTAAGCTGCTGAACTTAAGGAAGGGTACACTGAAGCATTCTAATTTTAAAATTTAGAGTTTGTATCATTCAGTCACAGCTATTTATCTTGATACCAGTCTCTGTGTCGATGACGGTAGTGAGCAACCCTTCCTCTCTGCTGGATATTCATTGATTTTCCATTTGAAACTCAGGAGTTTTGTACTATGTAGATTTGTCTATGTTCCCATTTACACTTTGGTTAGTTATATTCTTTGAATGAATAGTTTCCCTAGGGGGTCATTTATGATACAGGATCCCCTCCTAACTCCTGTTTCAGTCAGTCCAAGCTCTTGGAGTCTAATAAGTTTTTAGCTGTTCCACTAGAAATGGCTTTTTGTACACATACGAGTGAGGCCTTTTTACAAGTCCATCAGCTAGTTGGGTTGTTTTTTTTTTCCTATCCATTTTCTTCTTTTTTGTTCTGGGGCACTGTAAATAAAGCTTTGCCTAAAACAATTGTGTTGTCAGGATTTGAAATGTGCAGCTGACATGTTAGGTAAAAATAGAAGCTGCTCTTCCTTAATCCACACCAGATTCATCCTCCCTGGCTCCAGAGAGAGGTCTCCTGGAATCTTTGAAGCAACTGTCTTAGCTGCTGAGTCATCGAGCTTGGTCTCAGTAAAGCACACATCTTTGGTACTTATTAATCTTATGGCATTGACAGTTTTAGCCAGGAATCTTTCTTAAAGCAACAGAAGCCAAATCACTAGTCCCGGAAGTGATTGGTGTCACTTATTTCGTTCTGAGTACCCTAAGAGACAAAAGCAGTAGATTAACACCTCTTGTTTGCATGGAGCTCTGTTCTTTGCAAAGTTCAGATCAAACAGTAGCCTATGAAGAGAGTTGGGACCTTAAAGCACCTTGGCCTGACTATTCGCTCACTTTGCTTCCATTGCAAGTTGTCCCTTCTTACTTGGAAGGCCGCCGTGTCTCTGCTGAGGCACACTGACAGCCAATTGTTTTCTAAACCAGGCCATAGTTATCATTTTGCCTCTTATATTTTTTGTGTTTATCTTGGTGCCAGAGTGCCATTGTTCCTGAATTGTTCTTTCCTTCATCTTTTTAGCTTTGAGAGCCCATCTGTCTAAGACCTTTGCTTTATTTTAATCTGAAGCTTTGAAGGGGACACAAGTGTTAAATGTGAAACCTGAAATGAACATATGGCCAAAAGGGATTGATGTGCTCAGGGAAATTTGATTCCATTTGCTGGACAAGCTGTAGGGACGTTTAACCTTACAGCACTTGGGAGATTCTCATCTACGATCACTGGCATATTTTCTGTAGGTTTATATTTTACTTAAAAGTGAGAGTTCTTCTTTGTTTCATTCATGGTTAGGAATTGAAGCCAAATCAAATTTGAAGGAGATTTATTTAATACAGTGTTCTTATAACAAGAGGTAGAACTTATTTGACCTCTTACGATAAAATGTACTTTCTCAAAGAATTTGAACTAGAGCAGTTCTTCAAAAGCAGCTTGAGTTCTTTATGCAGCCTTGGTAGCAACCCTCAGTAAATCATACTGTGGTTCTATCCTTTCCATATATTTTGAGTCAGAGTTGTTTATTGTATATCATCCAGTTTTTAACATATGGTATTTGTACAGTCAGCACCCATGTTGAAAGAAGTTTCTCCATCAAGCTCTATTCTAGGAAGGTGATTTTCCTTATTTATCAAAGTAGCATTTGTGAAGAAATAAAACAAAAGGCAGAAACTAAAACTTTTCAATCTCAGCAAAATACACTTAGATATAAAACATTTAAATGATTACTGTTAGTCATTTCAAATCTTACATCTTAACCTACTAAACTGATAGAAATTTGGTCTCACTGGAAGTAACGGTAAGTTCAAAAATGTTTGAATTAAGACTGTGAGACACTACTATATATAAAATGGACAACTAATAAGAACCTACCTTGTAGCACAGGGAGCTCTGTTTGATACTCTGTGGTGACCCATATGGGAATAGAGTCTAAAAAATAGTGGATATATGTATATGTATAGCTGACTGACTTTGCTGTTACAGCAGAAACTAACACAGCATTGTAAATCAACTATACTCCAATTCAAAAAAAAGGACTGTGAGTATGAGAACGTGTGCCTACAAAAATGTGCAGATCCCACCTGGCTGGAAGCAGAGCAGCAGCATCTTCCCCTGCCCAGAGAAGCCCAGCCCAGTGAGTGTCCATGGAGATGGCCGTGTGTATGTTCTGTGTTTGATGCTGTACCTGTGTTTCAGTTGGTAAAGGATGACTATGAGGATGATGCCCACGTTTTCCGGAAAGCAGCCAATGACATCACATCCCAGCTGGAGATTAATTTTGGTAACCTCCCTCGTCCCGGGCGCGGAGCCAGAGGTGGCACACGGGGAGGCCGGGGAAGGATCAGAAGGGCAGAAAACTATGGACCCAGAGCAGAAGTGGTGGTAAGTGTTTATATTCTAAACCCTGGATGGTTTTCTGAAGTGAGAGGATGAAGATGCCCTGGGCCTACATAGTTTAATTTTGGAAGATCATCAGGTTGTGCCTCATCTAGATAGAGGAGGTTCTTCCTCCTTTGTCTAGTGTGGGTCTGATGTTGGAGTGTCTGGAACGGTCATGTCAGCATGATGGACGTCAGTTGGATACAGACCATTATGTAGCCCTGGCCTCCAGGGTCTCCAGGGAAGTCCGATGTCTGCCATGAATGCACGTTCAGAGCTGGAGAAAAATTCACACATCTGCATCAGATAAGATCCCCAGGCTTGGGATTGAATTAGATCAACTGACAGTTGCTTACCATGGTCTGATCGTCTGCCCTGTGCCCTGATGCTTTCAGGGTAGACAAAATCCTTCCTACAGCTTCAAGGCCACCTTTTCGCTTCAAACCATTCTTTCCCACTCTTCAGCCAACACTGCTCTACTTCTAGAACAGACAAGCATGTTCCTTACCCCACGGGGCCTTTGCACCTGCTGGCCCTTCTCCCACCCCTTTGCCTGTTTACCTAGAATAGATCCTCCAACCTCCTTTCCTCAGAGGAGTCTTCCAGCCTAGGTCAGAGTCCTTATTTTCTTTGAAGTACCGTCTGCATTTGTAATTGTATTCTCGCTGGTGCAGTTGTTGATCAGTGTCTGCTGTCTCCAGGGGACATGATGGTTTCCCCAGTGCCTAGCGCAATGTAAGCTGTAGTAGGTGCTTCGTAAATGTTTTTTGAACAAACACCTGTTTAGTGGGAGTTGGGCACAAGGCCTGGTGGCCAGCACAGGCCGCCGTGCCGCCCTTGTGACGATGGAACAGGAGCAGCCCCTTCTCTGTGGCTGGTCTTGGAAATGTTCCTTTTGCTGCTTGATCCCTTACTCCAGGGAGCAGCCCCTGGGAGGAGAAACTAGTCTGTTATACTTAAACAAGAGCAAAAACACAACAGTGTTTTTTCTGGGTACATTTGAGGCCATGTTGGAAAAAGGAACTATTCTGGGGATAGAAAATATACATCCACTCCTTTCCCATAGCAGAGCTCTGCCGCCGCGGTACTTCGTGTGCAGTGTGGTGATCCGGTCCTTGAACCTGCCGCCCACCCGGGCTCTTCCGGCTTCTAACAGCCTTCACACTCGCATTGTTTCAGGATTCTGTTCTTTTTGCTCGTTCATTGAGGCTTATCTCTGGGAGAACCTTCTCTTCTAGAAAACATTACTTGACTGTGATGTGTACTTGGCCAGCAAATTGCATTGGATTCCCTGACTGTGGGCCCCCATTCCCAGGCCATCTGTTACTGAACTTATCAGTATGTTTCTCCCCCAACTTTGTGAGCTCCCCGAGGGCAGGACTGTCTTTAATCATCCTTATATCTCCATGTAGCAAACATTTTTGCTACATGGAGCAAATTTATCCAATAAATATCCTCCATATTTATTGGATGAAGGAAGTGCCAGATACAAAAAGGTCACTCAGTAAGGATCTGTGGGAGGGAGGGCCGGGGGTGGCCAGTAGGCACTGCCAGCCATTCTGCAACAGGGACGGGAGCGGGTCAGAGGAGGGAGAGGCACCCTTCCATGTCCCCTCTTCGGGGTCTGTGCAGCACTTGGCCGCAGCTCAGAGCAGGGCCTCACTTAGAGTGACCCTGCCACTTTTCTCTTCCCACTGGGACCCTCTCTCCCTCAATGTTTGGGCTGCTACCCCTACCCCATTAGCCCCTCCCCTGAGGGAGAGTGGGCACCGTGTTTCACACAGCTCTGCACCCAAGTGGGAATGGGTGAAGTGACAGTTGGTTTCAAAACTTTTCTTTTTCAGACACAAGATGTTGCTCCAAACCCAGATGACCCTGAAGATTTTCCTGCTCTGGCTTGAGAGAGCCCTATTTCCCTGGCAACTTAAAACAGCACTGGCATACCTATAAAGAGACTTTTCTTGCTGTGGGGAAGAGAGTCAGACTCTAAGAACAATAGATGTTGCTTTTTCCCATGTAGTTTGAATTCATTGCACTTTTTTGGCCTGGGGGTGGTGTGGGAATAAGGATTTCTCCAGATGCTAGAGAGCAGTAGTTCTGGTCAGGGGTTAGTCTGGCACTTTCCCAAGAAGGTAGAGAATGGTGATTATTTTTTTACTTAAGGAATTCCAAATGTAGTTCAGAAATAATGTTTAAAATATGTACATAGAGATTGTATTGAATCTTCCACAAAAGCATGGAGAGTAAAGCAAGTTGTAAAATAGAATCTATTGAGACTACTTAGTAAGTTGTACAGATACCGGAAGGCTATGTCCTTCGGTATTAAAGGAAATACATATAACTTGGACCATTAATTTAAAGTGGTCACAGCCTAGTTTTCCGAGACCAAGAAATTAAAATACAGTTGTATTTACTATTTACTTGTAAATGTTATATTCTCCTGGAATTTTTTGGTTTTCATTTAACGAATAATTTTAAGTAGCTATCATGCAGTTACTGGTTACCACTCTGTGGCAGAGAATTAGGGAAAGTATTGATTTTTTCATGGTGATCTAAACTACCTCGTGGTTTCTGCGTGTATGTACACACACATACACACACACGCTTAGTATAAATGTGCATATTTAGTGTTTGGGTGGGTTTTAGGATGAGTATTAAGTAAATGATTTTTTAAATAATGTTGTTTAACCCACCAATCAAATGAAAAGGGGTCCAGGCAAAGAGTATTGCAACTTAACACCACATGCTTTTCTCCCTCAGAGCTAGTGTCAGAATTCAACACCTGTGACAAAGGCCCTCCGTCCCTGTCCTGGGCAAGACTTATAAATAACTAATATTTATTGAACACCTATGTTTAGTTTTTCTCACTTAGCCCTTGCACCAGTTCGAGTACCTATTTCTTGCCTTTGGAGAATTTTGGGGTTAGGGGCTTCCTCAGAGGTTCAGTAACTCCCTGAGTCCCACCCTAACCAGCAGGGCTGAGACCTGGAGGCCCGTGTTCTCTCAGCCCAGCTGCCTGCAGGGTGGTGCCCAGGGTGGCAGCTGGCGCAGAGGCAGCTGTAACAGCCGCTGGAAGCTGGGGTGACAATCTTCCCACTTTACTGAAGAAACTGGGTAACATTTGCTGGTTGTCACACAGTTAATATGCTTATGTGGGGATCTGAACCTTGGTCTCAGGATCTGTGCTTTTTTTTGCCTTGCTATGCTAAGATGGCAGTTCTGAACTTGAACCCACGTGTAAATAAAGGTTGGTATTCCCTCCTTTGTGTATAGAGAGCTGAATCCTTTTGGTGACACCCAGGTCAAGAGAGAAGAATGTGGGAAAAGGCCACAGTGGAAAGAGTCATTTCATACTTTGTTGAATAATCAGCACTGAACCCTTGGCCACGTTAAGCCAGTTAAGGACCTTCCCTGTGGTTGACAGTCTACTTTTGGATTCTTGTTATTAATCTGAGTACTAAGGTAGTCCTTTTATTCCCTCTCCCCGGAAAAGACACAGTGAACGTGAGTACCTGACCTGAGAAGTCTTGTGAGAGTGAATGTCGTGTTCAGCCATGATAATCAGCTGGTGCAGCGTGAAGATGTGTCACGACTCATCAGGCTTGAGCTGTCACATTAAGTCATTTTGCCTTGCCCTGGCTTTGAAGATTGGCGAAACAGAGATCCTTCTCAAGAAAATTCCCTTTAGTGTTGTGAATAACAATTGAAAAACCCATTGCGCTGGATTTAATGTATTTGCAAACACTGCATCCTTCCCAAACACATTGAGGATTCCTGTACCACGGAGCAGTCTCTGGTCTTGTGGTCAGAAAAAGTTTGGGGGAATAGGGGACCGTTTCTGACCCTGCTAGAGGTCTTGCTTTGCTCACCAGGACTACCTCTTGCCAATTTGGTGGGGCAGATGACTGTCAGGCGTTTGTCATGTGGTTGTCCACAGTCCGGCCCCAGAGAAGACAGAGCAGAAGCAAAGGGCAGGGGAAATCCATGATGTGCTGTAGGGAAACTCAGGAGGCAGGATTGTGTATTCGGACCTATATACAAGGCAGAGCCTTCCACATGACGACAGTGCCTTGCGAGACTCCTTTGAGGTGCTTGGGTGTAGACGTGTTGTCGTGAGGCAGGACACGTTTCTGGCTGGTAACCTTAATACTAAGCAAATTAACCCCACTAAAGAAAACTTGTGAGCCTAACACACTCTCTTGGAAAGTGGGAGGTCAAGCATGTTTGAATTCCAAGGGCAGGTGTGCCAGCCCCAAGCCTGACTTGGATCCCTTCTGATACAGGTGCTCACTGCCAGGGCTCCTGAAGATGAGCTGGTCCCAGGACCTGCAGAGGGGGCAGCCTCATCAATAGGAGGAGGTATGACCCCTGACAGGTTTTGGTACCCTGCTTCGACTGGATGAAAACCTAAGTCACACAGCTGACAGGGTCTGGGAAGAGACGGACTCACTGCAGAAGCTGCTCCTGGCTGGGAACCTTGCACTGGATGGTTTGAATGTCTGGCCAGGCTACTTTGAAAAGTACATCCTTAGCCTAATGTTACTGATAAGCATTTGACATTTTCATCCCATGCAAGGCAGGCTCCTCAGAACCAGAGAAGCCGCAGCAAGCACCCCGTTTTCTAGTGCTGGTTTCTAGTTGAGGTCCTTTCCTTCTCTGTTGCCTCGCTCCTCCATGCCAGCCTAGGGCATAGGTGTTTCATAGGTGAAGGCATTGTTTCTCCTTTGGAACTACACCGTGTGTGGCGTTGGCAAGGCCTACGGAGCAGCAGGACCCGGGTCTCAGAAGCTGGGAAAGGGCAGCCCTCAAAGTAAAAACAACTGCCATCTTCTAAGCTAGTCGGGAGACAGCCACACTGCCCTCCCTCTCAGCAGAGCATGACCCAGCAGGACAAGCAGAGTTTCACTTTGAGACAAAATCTGCCCACTTTCCTTTCACTGCGGCTGCTGCCGCCACCCTCAGCCTCCATGGGGATCACACTCTGTGGACACCTTCCAGGGTCCTGCCCTCCTCACCTCACATCCTCCCGACATCGGCTTGAAGTCAGGTACTTGGGTTGCCGGCACCACTGCCCACAACGTGTCCCAAGTGTAAGGCTCTGCCTGGCTCTCTGTATTTGTGCAGTAAGGAGAATGAGGAAGGAAAAAAGCAGAAAATAAATCTTTATTGTAAAATACAACACGGATAAAAGTGCAAAAACTTTTTTGTAACCACCACCTAAGTCAAGGAGCCAACTCCTCCAGAAGCCTGTCCATGTGACCATGCCCATCACAGCCTGCCCTTCTGAAAGGAGCCACTGACTTAGAGGAAGCACTGCCCAAGGACGCACCCCTAACAATACGGCTCTGCCCTTTGCCTGAATGGCCTTTAAGTCTGAAGGATTCCCCCTCCGCCCTCTCTGCAGAACCCGGGTAACCTGAGGAAACAAGCATTTCTTGAGTAACTGCTGTGTGCTGTCTTGTAATTGTCTCATCACTTTTCAGTCAGGGAACAGGAAGGGACATCCGCCTTCCTTGCTCCCTAGCTAGTATTTGGGCAGGGATGGGATGAGAAGATGAAGCAGAAAGAAGATTTGGTGCCCAAGCTGTGTTCTTTCTACACACTCCTGAAATTTCCAGTTAATTGATGAGTCCCTCTGGCAAAGTTGCTAAGAGAGAGACAGGAAAGGCCAGAGGACACATGGACTTCTGTGGGGGCCCGAAGGACCACATGGGGCTGTGTGCTGCCGTGCTTAGCCACTCCCTGTGGTGAGGTGGTGCTCAGGGCAATGCCACTGTGACACGTTCTCCTGAAAACATTTGAAGTGCTCTTAGAAAGCTTTATTAGGTCTCCTGCACAGGTGGAGATGCCAAGACTTGAGAGGCCACGAGACTAGGTTCAAGGCTGCCGGCAAGGCACTGGTGGAGACAGGAGCAGAAGCTTGTCTCTCCCAGGGGCCTCATGGAGCCTGAGGTCCGAAGCACTCCAGGGGCCTCTGCTGGCCCAGGTGGCCTCTGCCCATCTCCTGCGGCTCTGGGAAAGCCTTTTCCTTGGCCATAGGTTTCCCATGACTCCAAGGCAATAAGACTTTCCCCAACAAAACCACAAAGGTTCTCTAACCTATCACAGCTTTACCACGGGCAACACTGGCCCCATAGTGTGGGGAGAGCACCAGCTGCCTTGTTTCTTTGCAAAATGTGGCCCCATTTCAGAAGACTGACTTGGGAGCACAGTCATTTATAAGTTGGGAAACGCCTGTCATGAGAATGGAGTGGCATCAACTTACACATAAGTCCCTCAGGGGGCTCTGAGAGTTCTCAAATGTTCTTAGAAAATAGGAAAACTATTTTCTTGAGAACAGCCACCCTGCCAGAGGCATCGAGGATACCTCCAGAGAGGTGTGCACTGCCCAGCCCCGGGGGACCTCACTCACCTTGATGAACCACCCGCATAACTCTGCCAGTGGCTCTGGTCTGCACTTCACGCACCCGCTCAGATAGGAGCAGCGTTAGAGCAACAGGGAGGAAAACTTAAAGTACGTGAGGCGAGTCGTACATTCTTGGCAATGCAAAATGTTCAGAACCTACATGTTCTGACGGTGAAGGAAAGTGAGAGTGGAAGTGAGCGGGGACGCCAGAGAAGTGTTCGATAAGAGGGAAAGGACGGTGGGTAGAAAGGAAGCAGGAGAAAGGCAGAGCCCAGGTGGCCCAGCAAAGGAAGTGGCAACTCAGGGTCCTGTGACCAGGGTGGAAAGACATCCTTCAGGGGTTTACACTGAGGATCCTGAAGGCCCAGAAGGGGGCCTTGGGATGACTGGTGAATAGGCTCCTTCATGGCACACCTCTAGGGGGCACCCTTCACACTGCACCTGTGTGAACAGCACCTCTGGATGCTGTGATGCCATGGAGGGCCTGTCTATGAAGTCTTCAAAATTTTGCTTTTGCGGGGGCAAGAGGGACCAACTCCCATCAGATAGTCACAAGGACCTCTAACATAAGAAAGTTCAAGGAATGCTGTCGACTTGGACTTGGGATTGCACCACTACCAGAGAGGGTGCCAGCCTGGTCATGTCCCCAACCCAGTCATCCTCCCAGGTCACCTACAGGAAGTCCCAGCTCTGGCTTTGGGCTGAAATCTCCATACCCAGTGGAAGAACGAGGCAAAAACTCCTTTACTGTGAAGCTGAGGCATGGGCCCGAGGAAACAGGTTTAAACTGCACCTTGAGGAAATCTCTGATGGTGAGCGCTCTGGTGTCCAGGAGAAACCTCTGAAGATCTAGTCCCTGTGGATCCCGAACCAGATTAAAAGTCGGTCTAGAAATGTTACAGCCCGGGACATCCAACCATCGCTGGAAGAGGTGGGAGACAGACAGTACTTACAACACCAGAACCTGTCTTTGGAGGTTACTGGATATGGCAAGGACTAGTTTAATATGCTGGCCAGAGAAAAGACCCCAAGGTTCATCCTCTAAACTCCCTGGTTAACCGCAAGGCAAATCTGGGGCTGGCCAGAGAGAATGGCTCAACAGCAGGAGTGAGCTAGGGTGGCCACCAGCCATCATGCTCCCTGCCCTCACTCCTGTCCTGCCAACGTTGAGTGAACACTCAACTGCCACTTAAGGACACGCCAATCACTGGTCTGCCTATGGTACTCCGTGTGTCGTCCAGCTGTCACAACAGACCCCTCACAGGGATGGAGATAACAGGATGGGCAACCTCCCCACAGCTGCTACACTGATAAGCCAGGGCCAGGCAGGAAGGCCCCGCCTAAAATCTCAGGGTCCCCCAGTCTCATGAATACTCATGAGCCCTATACCCAGGGTTAGCCTCTGCTGCCTCCTATATAAATGAAACCTTTTCTCCAGCCCCTTCCTCTGCCAGCTGGGGCTTGGGCCAGAGCAGAACAAGGCAGGAGAACAATATTCACTTTACAGGGTCCCAAGAGCATCTGCTGCTGTTGCTGTGACGTCACAAGTAAAACTGTGAACCTAATCAGCAGTTCCCAACTGGGGGCAGCACTGCCTCCTGAAGGTGGCTGAAACTATGGTGGTGGTGGTAGGGGCGGGGTTTGGATTACTCAACAGCTGGGACATGACTGGCATTTAGTAGGTTGGTGGGGGGGTAGGTTTGCAAGGAATGCCAGACTGGCTGCATTCTCTGGAGTCCTACACAAGGAAGAACTGTCTGCCTGAAAAATCATCTTGCTTTACATAGGGAAGCAAACCCACGATGAAGAGAAACCATTGTCTTTCTACAAGTAAAACGACGCACAAACCTCACTACCTCCCCCACTCTTTCTATTCCCACCCAAAGGCTCTCCTCATTTAACCTATGATATTTGGCCATTATAAGAATCAGAGGGGCCAAGGCCAGGCTCCCGACCCGCAGGAGGCCTCCTTAGCTGGGCACCTCAGTGTGGATAAGGCACCCGTCATCCAGAAGCATGTCAAAGCCATGCAGACTTGCTAGCAAAGAAATGAGACAGAGAGACAAGGCAAGGAGACCAGACATGCTTCAGGGGCAGCACAGAAGGATCTCCATTCCACGTGGACTGGGCCAGCTTCCCCATTGAGGGAGCTGGGGTTATCTGCAGAGGAACCTGAAAGGGTTTCCCAGAGTCCACATGCTCCTCCAATAAGCTGAGAAAATGGTGAGACTATATATAACATAGGGGCATATTATGCCAACCACTTAGAAGGCAAAATGCCCCGAATCTGAATAATGGGGCAGCTAAAAGCTAGGACTATATATAGCAGGGAGTGATGGTGACCATGACCCATGGCACTAGGGTCAGTGTCCTCCTGTTAATTAACCAGCTCAGCAGTGTCACAACAGCTGCTGATGGGGGACGGAGGGAGTACAGAGGACTGTATGTATCATAGTCCTTTTGAAGAGCATTAAGGTAATATTTTAATTTTTAAATTGAACATAATATATATGGCTCTTAGTATGTACCAGGTGCTTGTTCTAAGTAATTAGCAAATATCAAATCATTTAATCCTCATACAACCATATTAGATATTGTCACTCTGGCCCAAATCACACAGCTAACAAGCAG
Organism: Mesoplodon mirus; assembly: GCF_964341445.2. Taxonomy (NCBI): domain Eukaryota; kingdom Metazoa; phylum Chordata; class Mammalia; order Artiodactyla; family Ziphiidae; genus Mesoplodon; species Mesoplodon mirus. The sequence goes on along the minus strand of NC_138976.1, from coordinate 39,129,290 downwards.
CAGAGCAAAGGTTTACAATTATACCAAACTCTTTTTTGATGCACTGTACAACAAAAGCTTTAAACTTTTGCATATCCCTGACCTAGAAATGCCTTTTTAAAGAGTTTATCCCAAGAAAATAAGCAGCACCACCCAAGAAGAATTTACATATGGGAATATTCAAGCAGTGGTATAAAGGTAAAAGGTTGGAAACTACCTACATGGGCAACAATGGGGAGAGAATGATTATTGAAGTCATGGCATATTGCAGAGAAGGTAAAAATCACATTTGTGGAGAATTCCTCCCACTACATGGCTTTCCAATGCACCCACAGCTGCACTTAAGACCCACGGGCAGAGGAAAAGAAAGCAGTGGTGGATGTTATGCTCCACGCTGGCGCCGGGCCCCATACTATGCCACAATCGCGTACTTTTGTCTCTTTCAATCCAAACACTACGCATTTATTAGTCCAATTTTACGGATGAACAAAGGGAGGGCCAAGAGGCAGATAAAGGATCCCCAATGTCACAGAATAAGTGGCAGAGCTCGTTTTAGAACGCACATTGCTGATTGCTCTTTCCATTATCAAATTGCTATTTAAATAAACTCATGGGGCCTCATGAAGGGGCCTTTTCTACTTAACTCTGCCCCTGCTCTGCCTTGAACAAACCACTCTCAAGAGACTCAGAAGTCAAAATAGTCTGACCTCTTTAAAAACGTACACCATTATACTTACATGGAATTATGCTACAGGTACCAAAACCAGTGGATACTGAGGGACCATGATCTGCTATCAAAAAATTGGTCTTTACCTAATTATCTAGAGAAAATTACCTTAAATGTATGAAAAAATTAAGTTATTGAAAGCTGTGTGCCAAATGCTGTTTTAAGCACTTTCCAAATGCTGTATTATCTCATTTAATTCTCCTTATAACTGTTAAGGTGGGAATTCTCTTTATTCCCATTTTACTTGAGGAACAGAAGCAGAGGGATTTAGCAAATTGTCCACGTGGTAAATGAGAACTGGACAGTGGTCAACAACAGAGAAGGAGACCAAGAATCTACAGGGCTGGGGTCTCAGAGGCTGGTTGCCCACACTGCACAGTCCTGGAAGCCACAGCTGCTCCCACGAGAAACAGACACGCCCTATGGTTTCATCCAGAGCCTTGCAAGCCTCAGAGCTTTGCTGCCAAGCCTGCCCCTTTCACACTCCCATGTACCTTGAGTTGCTTGGCCCATGCCAACTGAGCTCCAGTGGGTCAGCAGGAGGGCACACAATTCAGCACGGGTCTCAGGGTAAACCACAGAGGGGCAGGCAGACACTGCAGAGCCTGGAAATCGCTCTTTGCGAGTAGTGGTGTGCAGGAGGAGTTTGGATAGGGGTGAGAAGAAAGATCCCTTTTTACTTTGAAAACTCATATCCTAGCACAAATCAAAGCTAAGTTCCTTGGGGGAACTGGACAGCTCCTTAACAGGATAGACTCCTACAACCTAGACACAACTTCTGCATGATGGTATGGGCAGTTAGGTCTTTTAGGATTCCGCCCTGCAAGAGACCAACAGGGAAGGCAGGTAATTAACACTGTGGATGGCGTCCTGGGTTATACATTGGGATGTGAAGTGCTCTAGCACTGGTCCTGCCCTTTACTCAGCACTTTAATCCTGACCTTGGCAGGCAAAATGAAGGGGCTATGGTGCATATAAGCTACAAGACTCTAAGGGCCTGACTTACTTGTGTCTTATCCTTAGCGGTTTCCAGAGAAGTCAAACCTTTGCATGCCTGAGCTGGTTAGTGGGTGTGTGTAAATGAGTTCTTAGCAGGAGTCCCCTCACTTGCTTACTGTCTTATCCTGGGGAAGATGTTATGGACTAAACTGTATACCCCCAAATTCTTAAGTTGGAGCCCTTCCACCACTACCTCAGAATGTAACTAACTGTATCTGGGGACACTGCCTTTAAAGAGGTAATTAAGTTAAAATGAGACCATTAGGATAGATCCTAATCCAACCTGACTCGTATTTTAAGAAATGGAGGAGAGATAGAGGGACACCAGGGACTGGAGGGCACAGAGAAAAGGCCAAGGAGAGAGGCATTAGAAGAAACTAACCCTGCTGACAGCCTGATCTTGGATTTCCAGCCTCCAGAACTGTAAGAAAATTAATTTCTGTTTTTGAAGCCTCTCAGATCACAGTATTTTGGTATACAGCAGTCCTAGCAAACTAATACTACAGAGGGTTACATCCACTTTATACTTTAACCACTGCCTACCAGGATTCAGAATGATAAGTGAATAAAAAACTCAAAAGGCTCTTCGGTTAATACTTTTAATTACATGATTATAATTATACAATTTCCACTATTCAACATTTCGTATAAAACCAGTTACAATACACAAATGTGACAATATGTATCAAACTATATAGATATGCAAAGTTTACATGCCATTATGAAGCTTTATCTTAAAAATACCTTCAGGAAAATAAACATTCATTCAACCAGTTCTCTCAGCTTTATAAAATATGATTAGAAATATACATTTTAATTTAAAAAAATCAAGACAATGATTGATCCAATACTGATTAATCAGTTACATTTTAAAAGTTTTAATAATCTATACATGAGTGAAGGTTAGATAAAAGTCTGCAAATCATTAATATAAAACTGCAGTAATATAATCAGATGAATATATCTGCTGACAGTTAATTCTACTGGGCAATTAAGGAGGTAATTTCCTACACAGATTAGGTGAACTGTCCAGTCAATTAAACACATCTGTAGTATTTCCACTTAGTGACATGGAGGATACCCAGATTTAGGAGAAAAGGAAGAGCAGCAGCTAGCCCCACAAGGACAGTTTCGGTGGGAAAGAACTATGAAAAAATTAAAATATGTTTTTAAAGTTGTTTGTGATGAGCACTGCTTTCCAAAATGCAATCATCACTTTAAAAACTGTATGAAGAGAAGCAGCGCAGCCACTTTCTGACAAACATCAAAGGAACGCAAGGCCCACTGGTCAAGCAAGGGAAGGGCTCCCGGAGCTCTTGGCATGACGCGGCCCAGAACACCTGATGGTCCAAACGGCTCACCCAAGGGGAGACACATCGCCTCATGAGAACACTTGGGGACTCCTTCAATCTTGTCGGGGCCCAAGAGGTAGAAATCACCCCTGTGAGAGGCGGAGGAGGGCAGGGAAGGAAGTGGGTGGGGGACAGGCTAAGAGGATCGAGTTCACAACAGAAAAATTCTGGAGACTAGAAGAGTGGCGGGCCGCTTAGATGCAGCTACATCTTGACAAGTAAGGCTGCTTGTTTTAGTGAGGCACTGCTCAGGATCCATCCCTCTTCACCGACAGGTTAGAGGGATCTCTAGTTTTTCTGTAGCATTACATAATGGAAGTCTGTCTATACGTCTAGGTACCCAGTTTGGCAGACCACCCTTCTTTTGGACTGTCCCTAACTCTTGATGGTTTGAGTCCCCAGAAAGCTTCAAGGGCACCTAAAAATATTCATTTCTAATTTTAATTCCAATGGAAACTGTCTTGGTGTACTTTCAAAGTTATTTAAGGCTCTGAAGTTAAAGAAATCTCTCCATCTGACATGCCTTGTTTCATATTCCATAGCAACAAGATCTTCTATAACAAATTAAAAATGAGAATCTGAGAAGATTCTTGGGTATGTTAAAGTTTCAGTTGGGGGCCGGGGGAAGAGTCTACTTTTATTCACAGCAGGAAGAACTTTCCATCAATCAGATCCAGAGACTCCCTAGATTCTAGATGTCCCCAGTACGTTTAACACTGGGCTATACAATCCATCTGAAGCACTATCCCAAATTGTGTGTTCCAAGGAATGCTTCTTTAACAAATGACTAGTTTGCTATGACTAATTTCAGTGAGCCTGTCAAATACAAGGATTTTTAGAAAGAACCACAGTGACAGCAATTCTAGCTGGAAACTTGAGCAGCCACACAAAAAGGCAATTTGTAAAACAAAAAGTACACTGAAGCCCAAGAGACACCAAATGGCTTATTCACTGTGAGGGTGACGGCACATTTACTTGTTCTGACCAGCAAGAACGGTTCAGATGGAAGTTTGATTTTCACAACTACCGGGATTATTTATGTAGGAGATGGCCTTTAAAAGTATAAAGGGAAGAAGAGTTGCCCTGAGAATTCAGTGTTTAATGCCTGGGCACAGCTTGAATATTTAGTATCATCTCCCAGACCAACACAGCAAACAGAAGGTTTCCCCTCCCACTCAAAGCTTAATGAAGAGCTGTCTTCCCTCAGGTAAGTAGGTCTTTGTATTTATGAACTTCCAGGGATAGAAAAACACTGTCTTTCTGAGGTCTAGTCCTCAGAAAAGAGCTGGCATGGCCCTCATGGTGCCCAATGAGGAGGAGATGCTTGTTTGGCCAAAACAATGGCATCTTCCATCTCCCCTCAAAACTAGGCAACCTTACAATTTACTCCAAGAGAGTAAATACCAAAATAGATCCACCGTCTTCTAATTAGTTTCTGCATTAACAGACTTTTTAATCTGTTTATTCCAACCATTCCTTATTCTTCATATTTGTATTAAAAAAGGCAGCTTTTTAAAAATGGAATTGCCTACTGACCTGATTCATTCATCTTATAACGTGAAGGCATTTTGCCTTTTAATATTGTATCATCTCCCCATTCTCCAAACTAGGACAGGCAAACACTGGTTAACAATAACTACACCATTCACTTCTTATGGAGGTAACCAAGGTGATTACAAATATTTTTTTCTTTTGGGCCCCATTTTTTTTTTAGCAGCAAATAAATTCTGTTTTGTGATTGTTTTACATTACAGACTCTGCTGTGTGTCTGTGGGGTTGAGGGGAGAAGGCACTCTGCAAAGAGTTATTAGTTGTATTCCCTAACCAAAGGCAACAGTGAGTTTCTTATTTACAAACAACTGAAATCCAGATATGAATAACTGTCACTGAAACCAAAGGGTGTGTGAATGGCCTTAGGTCATTCACATAACAAAAAAAATCCACAATGCTACAGAGAAAGACCCTAACAAAGTAACTTTTTAAAAAAGTCACCATTATTTGGGATCACTGTTTCCAGGGGAAACACCAACAGTGTGGGGTTTTTTCCTGCATGGAAGGAAATATGATTTTAATTTGTATGACTGGGCAACCAAATAGTGGGCAGCCTTGGCATTCTTCAGTCTCGAAATGACAAAGGAATGACTTACAACAGTCTTCCAACTCTGAAGCCAGTTTCTCCTCCTGAGTCTTCTAAAGCTACTATTAACGTTCTCTTGAAAGTTTTAGGTTACCAAAGTACCGCAACATGCAACAGTCTTCAAATGTGGTTTTCACAGATTCTTGTTAATAAAGCACTCTTTGGTGGAAGACAAGCAGCTTGGGTACTTGACAGAGTTAACATTATAACAGTATTACAAATACTAAAGTGAAGATGATTAAACCAAATAGTATCAAATTACAGAAAGTACCATTTCAGTAATGCTTGTTTTATCTCTATAAATTTTGACACAGGGTGAACAGCAAATAAATAAGTAAAAAACCTCCATCAGACCCTCAATTCTTCTGAAGGCCAGCAGGTAAAGTGATTGCCATCACAGGGACACACGTGCACCACACAGACTAGTCAGCTCTCCTGATAACAGAGGGCTTTGATATTTACACCTGAGACTAATTTACAACAGCTTTTTTGTTAAAGACATTTCTATAGAAGGAGAGTTGGGCCCTCTTCAAGTCATTCACTTGTACCCAAACTCATGTAGTTATTTAAATTCCAGTGGACATTTTCTTCATTGAATAAACTTCTTAGGTGGAAAGCAGCTAAGGCTTTTGCAATTCTGTTTTGTTTCCAAATAAATTGTGCTAAAGTCCCGTTGTAGTTTGCTGTTCCTAGAGTCTTCCTTCAGTTCTGGTCACAGGTTTTTACTTAACGCAAGACTGTTTTAGTCCTTGAAATGGAGGGACTACAGGGGAAAAAAAAAAGGATTTTACCATGAAGGCTTTTAAGTGTCCCATATGTAGTTATCAAAGACAAGGAAGGCAACATAATAAAAATATTGACATGCTAAAAAGTATACACTTTGTATAATTCTTTAATGACAGATACTTTGGAAAAGACAGTACAATATCAACCATAAAGTAAAGCCAAACAGGAGAGAAGAGGCAGAGCAGAAAAAGGTTTAGTTCTGCAAAAAATTAAAAAACAATAAAACAACAATAAAAAAAGAAGGGAGAGCAAAAGCAGCCGAGCAATGAGAGTACCATAATGCCATTAAGGGCATTTGTTGCAAAGCATTCCTTTTCCTTCTTTCCCTCTGAGGAATCAGGCTGTGGGAAAAGTGGAAAGAATGAAAAGACAAAGAAGTGTTACTTGATTATTTCCAAAGCCAGAAGTCGGTCACAGAAAAAGCTGGGGCACAGCAAGCAGTTTCCAGTTTAGCAGAGCGCAGAAGGCACCCCGCACCTGCTCCCACCTTGCTCCGCACTGCTGCACAGCTGCAAGGGGACAGCCGCCGACTCTTTGCTGTTCGTGAGTAATTGACCTACATTGATCTTCACCCTACCTCCTTTCTTTCCTTCCCCAACTGATCACTTTAACTTTCAACTAAATAGCAACTTTCAGGGAACAACTAAGGCAAAGGAAAAGAGAGAAACCAATTCCAATCTGGAGGTGACCCTCACTTGGATGATGATAATGGTGCTCTATCAGAGCAGCTCATCTGAATCAAACATTTAGTTTTCCGAGACCCCAACAGAGTATTGAGTATAAAGGTCCAGGTTAGTTGGTGGAGCCAAGAGGGAAAATATCTGAAATTTCAAAGGGAGATTAATATTTTAAAGGAACAGAGGTAACCAGCATAAAAGAGTATTTAGATGCAACGTTCTGGGGCTTCTACAGTGATATAGTTTTTAAACATAATGGCAATGACAAAGAATTAAAGCCCCCCCCCCAAAAAAAAAGAATTAAAGCCCAGAGGTGATGGAACAGACACTGAGACCTGAGACTCTAAGGAACAAGAAGCAGTGACAGGTATGATGATGGCAAATGTAACAAATGAGAAGACTTAAAAAGCTGAAGTCCTAAATGTAGTTACGCCAACTGAAGGGCTTGTGAAGAGACTCATGGTTTCAGCGGCTGAAGAAAGAGCCCGAGCATTTATCTTCCTCCAAACTATGAATAATTAGGTACAAAATACCCCAAAGCAATGAACATTGGTTTGGTTTGGCAGGTGGAGCAGAAAGTGATGTTTCCCAATGATGCAACTTGGAATAAAAAAGGCACTTATACATGACAGTTTTCTTAGAAAACAAATGAAGTTATAATTTTTAAAAAAAGAAACAAAAGACTGCCCCAAAGAAACAGTATAAGCTTACAGAAACATGCACTCAATGGGTGAGCAGTGTAAAGACATGAACCGAATTGAATGACATCAAATAAGGTGGCTACAGGTTCTCAATCGAAGGCTCGATGATGAAATGTTCGAGACTCATTCTCAGGGAGCTCTTCAGAGTTGATACAACAACACTGAGAAATAGGCCAATTCTATTTAGCTGGTTCTTCAGTGGATTAATTATTAAAACAGAAACATTAAAATGGGTTTCTAGCTCTAACAGGAAGTGGCACGTGTAGAAGCCCATTAATTTACTCCTCTGGACTTAAGAAAGGGGATGAGGAAGGTGCTACACAGACTCCTCTCAGCACCCCATCCGCCACCAGACACCCCAGTGTTTCTGTGCCTGAACTGCCACAGCTGTGCCAGAGCAGAGCTTGTCACCCACGATTTAAGCTTAGATGTGGCTAATGTTCAATGGATACATGGGAGAATAATCAGTCACCTGCCATGAGAGAAACATGGTGGCAATTCTTCCCAACAACAAATACTTATGACAACACTCATATTTTTTCAGTCTCCAAATAACTGCTCTTTTAACATGTTCGTGGAAAAGTTCTTCAAAGATGTAAAGCCTCTCAGTAAACTGTCAAAAATCAAAAGAACCAAATCAATGGAAAGTGAATTTTGGTGAGGTCTTCATCCTGGAAAGCCTCAAAGAGTAGAATAGAACATGGAAATGAAAGGTCAAGTTCTATGGCACAATAGAGATGATGATGATGACGTACAAACAACATCAACCTGCAAGAGAGAAGGCCTCACAAATGGGAATAACAGCAGACCGGCAACCCTGGCGCCTTGCAAGTGTTTATGAATGTACACGGAAATGGTGCAAAAATGGTGTACTATTTTGTGTGTGCATGTGTGTGTGTGTACTGCTGTTCAAAGAAAAGATTTCTATTCAATACTTTAAAATTACTCAACAATCTCAGCTCATATTATTTTGTCCTGAATCAGACTATGTACAATTGTGTTAATTCTCTCACTACCCTCCAACCAAAAACGAATACTATCCCATAGGACAAAAACTTCAGGCTACAGCTTGGGTGCTGACTCCCATTATTTCCTAGAAGCAGGGAATGGGACCTGTGCATAACATATTTGCCTTTCTCTTGTGAGCTGTACGTGGTCACAGTTAAGGTGATGTAAATACAGGCCAAAGCCCAGAAGGAGGTAAAGGAGACCCGGCATGGAGGGCATGGTTAAAAGCACTGTGAAACCCAATTAACTCTCGTGGTTTTACTTTTTTGCCCCTCCAAATCTCTGAAAGTCCATTTCAGAATTTAAAAGAAGTTTTTTTTGTTTTCAGCACTATCCCGAATGCCTGAAAACTGCTTTCTTTGGGCCATTTCAATATTTGGTCAAGCTATTCAGTTTGAACTCTACTTTAGAGCCCTCAAAGCAACAAGTCCAGGAACCTCAGGCAGATGCTCGCCGCAATCAGGAACCACCTCTGCTGAGAAACACAAGCTTAGATCACTAGACAAGACCTAGATGGAAAAACTGCCATACGTCCACACCCTACAAGGAGCGTGGTATGACAGGGCAAGTGCAGTCCCGGCTCCAGGACTCTAGCCAACTCCTCTGAAACCTGGAGAGTGCCATCCAGAAAAGCAGAAAGCAGAATTAAATGTGCAAAACACACTCGGCTGTGATAGAAGTCTGAAAAGAATATGTCCATTCAAAACATGTCTAACTATCATTGACAGCAGGCCCTTTATTTGAATTTTTAATAATTTAATTTACATAAAAGTGTCCAAGTTAAAAAAACTCGCATTTCCCCTCATTTATTGTAGAAAAGTTAGAAAAAAAGAAAATGATAAAAAAAAGAAAAAAAATCCCCAAATGTCCTACCAACCAGAAGAACTGTTAGCATTACGGCATATTTTTCCTTTATCTCACTTCTCTACATATATATTGGGTTGGCCACAAAGTTCTTTTGGGTTTTTTGGTAAGATGGTACGGAAAAATCCGAACGAACTTTTTGGCCAGCCCAACAGAAATGTCCACATCTATAAATATTTAAGCTTATAAATATTTACACATCTATACACTTTTACACACACATATATATAAAGTATATTTTACATTTACAAACTTAGAGCAATACTTCATAATTTTTATGTGTAGCCCTTTTCACTTATTGCTCCATGAGCAATTAACCCAGGTCATTAACTTTCCTTTGAAAACATGACTCTCAATTCATTTGGCAGAATTCATCAATCATTTCCTATTTCTTACTATTATAAATAACATTCTGATATTATGTTATAATGTACCTAAATCTGACTTTTTGTCAGTATTTCTCTAATATTCTTCTCAGTGAATTAGAGTAAAAAGAGTAAGAATATTTGATATCTTTCTAATGAAAAGTTTTAAACCCTAAAATCATGAGTCAGTGCCCAATTCTCAAATACTTGTATTGAGGCACTATCACGTTCTCTGGCAAGTAAAAGATTATAGTAAAACTGTACAAAAGAATCAGCAAAGAAGGAGAGTGGCGGAATGGAACAATTCCTTACAAAAGCAAAATACACAGAGCTCTCTAGATTGTCAGTGAGTCCCTCAGGACACAAGCTGCCGTGGGACTGCACCGGAGACTACCTTAGCACTGAAGGTCAACGCAGGCCCAAAGCCTCAAAGATCTGAGGGCAGGGAAGTCAAAAAGAAGCAAGGAAAACTGTGAAGGACGTTTTAAAGTCTGGTTCAGATTATCTTCAGGTTGCTTGTGGTCTCTATAAGACAACACTGTGCCCTGAGCACAGTACTGTCATGCTCAGGACCTCATGGGTTGCCAGCTCAAGGCAAAGATACACAAACACAAAAAAGGTGCCTGCCTGCCTATCCCTCCTGAGATGATAGGAAGTGGGCAATCTGCTCTCCCCTAAAAGGGGATCTGTTTTTGGAGTATGTTAAAAATGAAATGTCTCAGTTCATGATAAACATCCAAAAACAATGGTGAGTAATGGATTTGGTCACAGAACATGTCCATTTTTTTGTGAAAGCCTCTATTAATGAAGGAAGTGAAAGATGCTGGGCCAGAAAGTGAAAAAGCTAGCGCCCTTGGGTATATATAGACTGTGGCCAAGAGGAGAGTCGCTAGGTAAAGAAGGATCCCAAACTCACGAGAGTTCTCATTTTTCCACCATCACACTTTTTTGCAATTAATTCTCCAACAATTATGCTGGATCTGATATACAGACAGAAGGATTTCCTCCAAGTCCTGACAGAGAGCTTTGGAAGTTCTTAATTTAAGAACTTAGAAGTACAGCATTCTCAACTTTCCCATATTATGACCCAGAGACCACATTTCCAGTGTTGAGAATCACCTCTGTAAAAAAAACAAAACAAAACCCCAAATTAAAATGGTCCAGATTTTCTTAGATGAGGAACAAGTGAAACATTTTTGATTAATTTCCTACCACAGGGACTCTGCTTTCTCCTGTCTTCATTTCTATCTCCAGAAGATTAAACTGGAACACCAATGCTTAGAACATTTCAGAAGAGTAGAATTCTTTTCTCACCTTTTAAAACTGCTTTTTCTTGAAGCAGATCTGGTGGTTCTTTTAGTAATGCCTGCACTGCCAGAAATGTTAGGTTCAGATGTTTTACAGCTCTGAACACTGGACTGAAGAATTATTCTGAAAACAGTTGGAAAAAGATAACATTATATTCACTGAAGCAATTTGCAAATACTTGACAGAGGAAGGCATTTTTGCACTCTAGTGCAAATTATTTTCTTGAGAACGGACAGGATTTTCCATAAACACATTTGCCAAAAAGAAAATCTGAAACACACTTTTACATCAAGGTCTTTTGAAATAAAGCATCTCATTTCCCTATGAAGGTTTACACAAAGATAACCAAAGAACTTTGCTTTTGGAAAATGAAATGACCTGGCATGTCAAGCAATTCCCACACCAAAGAAATCAATCAGTAAGACAAATTTTTGTGCCCCAAAGTAAAAATAAATTCTCAGAATTCTAGTCATGAAACAAGAAATCCTTTAAAAACCCCAAATTCTAAAGACTACGAATATAAATATATATACAGTATTCACTCTTCAGAGCTGGAAGTACAAGCAATAGACATCAAATCAACAGTAATTTTTTTAATAACATTTCAAATTTTAAAAGTATGTTCAAAGAGAATTTTGGGGGCTGGCTTACAACCACTTACAAAGTCACCCAGTACCATTAAAGTGAAGCTGTTTAAATTTTGTGAAACTTGATTTAATTAAACTCTAGACATCTCAAGGAACTCAGACCTATGGGAGTAGACCGCCCAGGAGGCAAATTCATGAATCAGAAAGAACACCCTCAGATAAAGCCCACACAGAATACCTGTTCATAAGTAGAGGGTGTTTTAAAATTCCTCACTGAATTGTCAGAGGGACAACAGCAGAAAACACCAAAAAATTTTACAAGCAATTCTTTTCTTCAAGAGATAATGACTAAAACACTGAACTGCATACATACACATTTACATATACTCAACTTTTATTTATCTGTGAGAGGAAATACTTGAAAAAGCTTTCTCCTCTCATATCCAACATAAAGGTGAGACAGCCAACAACAACTTATGAGAACCCAGCTCATGCGTAAAGAGAAACCATTACAACGAACTAGCAGTCAGTCCTACCTCCTATGCCTGTGTTAACGCCACATTAGTAAATAACCAAAGCCAGGTCCTTAAAATGTAGTAAATTCTTAGAATCTTAATATTACTCAAACCATAGGATATTCAACATTTAGTAAAATACTAACTTCTCATCATTAAAAAAACAATGCGTTGTACTGCACCAGAGCAGAAGTCTGGAGATCAGTAGTTTTCCAGCCATTTGGGGGAGAGAAGTAGAAGGCTGAGGGAGGGGAACTCCTAGCCTAGCTGTTTCTCCTTATCCAAGAACCATTTCTGAAAGCCTTATGAATCAGGCCTTCAATATCACTGAGGGAAACTGATCCTGGGAAAATGAGCCAATGCTTGATTCAGGATTTCTGATAAAGTTTTATCATCCTAAATGTTGACTGTTTTAACAAAATAGAAAATGTATATGCAGACATAATTATATTATCGAAGAGGGTACCAACTGCCCTGGCATATAAATTTTATCCTCGAAAACAAGGATTTATTTTAAAATTCTTTCTGATTTGATAAAGTGAAGAGGAAATATTTAGTTGTCTTTGTTAAGAATGTGAATCTAGAATTTTTCATTAAAAAAAAAAAAAAAAAAAAGGAAACAAACTGCAGTGCTTCCATTGCTATTTCTAAGGCCCAGGCCCAGGGCTTGGTGCTGCCAATACTGTCCCGAGGCCTCTCACTCACTCAGTGAGGTTCATGAGTTTTATCTCCATTTTTTACAAATGGAGAAAATGAGACTCCTGTTGGCTTTTTTTGAAATACAACATCTACTTTTCAAATAATTTGAGGCCACTTATGGTCAAAAGTATCAACTATCACACTGTAAAATCATTAATATGAGGAAAAAAACAAGAGCCAATACATTGCCTGCTTAGGAAATTTACCTCCTGATTTCTTAAGTTAGCTATTATGTTTAAATACTATTCAAAACAAGAAATTACTGCTAAATCATATTTTAGGCTGATAGGAAACATCTTTTTAAAAGTACTTATTTCCCTATAAAATTAGTGTAAACAATTCATGTGAAGTAATATAATATTAATAGCTAATAATTTATGTGCGATTTTGAAAATGAGAGCATGATAGAAATTTGGAATGCATTAATCTCATCAGTAAAGATTCAGGTCACCAGTTATTTACATTAAGAACAGAGCAGTTATTACATCTGTAGGTTATACATCAATAAAGTGGGAAGGAAACACAGCAACTACCCTTAGATATTACCTGAGATATCCTACAAGTTAACACCCTAAGGTGGGTTAAGCTAGTAAACGTGTGAAGTATTCACTCTGCCACAGGGATGTGGGAACTCACTACCCCCCACCTTGCACACTAGGCCAATCACACGGCTCTGCAGGACAGCATTCAGCAAATGTCATTTCTCCTTTTTCCATCTCTTCCTGATAGAACCCTCAGTCCTACCTTCTATCTCTTGCCCATACTAGAGTTCGTTTTCTTCTCTGCAGTATCTTTTGAGGCCCAATATTTTCCTATTTTGGATACAAAGATATCTGCAACTTGAGGCGAAGCAAAAAATTGAAAAGCCAGGTCTCTCACCTATCAAGTCACAAAGTACTTTGAAAATAAATGTTCATTCCAAGAAGAGGATCGTTCAGCGAGGCCATGCACTATTTACACTGATTGTCCACCACTGATACAAAAAGAACCTGCAAAATGATGGGCCTGAGGCCCTGCAACCTGCAGAGATGCCTTTCCCACTGTCTAAAAGGTCTGAAGCAGCATGTGAAGTGCTGTTATAGGGAAGCTCTCCAGGCATGCCAGGAAACAACCTATCAGGCGATGCTACATCATCAGCCAATAGAGGTGAATGTCAACAACAGTGCCCATGAGTAGTCACCTCAAAGGATAATTATAAGGATTATAGCTGTTTACATTACTGTTATTGTTGAAAGCTTTTGTTTCTGTAAATTCCAAATTAATCAGGGCAGGCTAAAGTGAATACTCTGCTTTGGGCTAGAAATACAATGGCAAATGTCAGTAATAACAAAAAATGTTATGTCTTTCATAGAATATTAAAAAGAAAAGAGCCTGATAGAGACCATTTTTTAAACTTACCCTGCAAAAAAATAATACAATCATGAAGCGCCTAAACATTATTAGCAATGACTCCACCTGTTTGAAATTGCCACTTGGAATAGTTTGAGAAGAATAAATCTATGCAGTGTGTGATGGCCCTGAGTCCAAATGTGTGAAATCTAGGCTCAGTAAGAGAAGTAAAGGAACAAAACACCTGAAGGGATAATCCGTATCAGAAACATAGTATATGCGCCTATGTAATAAGCTTGTATTAATAAGATTTTTTAAAATGTCATATATAGGTTCATGTTAAGCAGCTTTTCCTTAATTTTGAAAAGAATGGCATCTGCTAGTTTTTTAAATCTTTTCTAGCCATTTGAAAACATTCAATGAGCCACAAAGTACTAGAGTTGGTTGCAATGGAATTTTACTTTGGAGGAGATCCTAGAAGGCACTTTTGTATTCCGTTATAACCCCCAAGTCCAAGTTGGAACAAGACAAGAAATTCTTAAAATTTGAGCTAAAGAAAAAGTTTCAGAGAAAAAAAGAATGCAGCCTAGACATAAGAGGGTAAGGGTGAACCACAGTCTCACAGGATACACCCTCCTTTCTGTGCTCTTGGTCTTAACATGATGTTCCCAGGAAAGCTTCTTGCCACATTCTTCTGCAGAAAAGGAGTCTCTTCACTGTGAAGGTATTCATTTAATGACGAAAGATATCAAGAGAATACAAATTCTGCCTCTATTAACCTAATAAAAGCATTCTGGCTACTTATGGGAAAGGAGGAAAGTGGGAAGGAAAAAGGAGCACAGTGACTGTCATGTGGAAACACAAACATAAACAAAGGACTCCAGTTTTCTCTGCTTTCCTATTTTCATTCAACACCAAGTGTTGACAACTATACTTAACTGTATTCCCTAAAGGGGAGGAAGTGAAACGAGGTACAGGAGAAAATTCTGCATACTCAAGACAGAATATTTATTAGGGAAGCAGGTGCCTGCTGAGAGAGCACCGTGTACAATGGCAGAATCAGAGGTGAAAAAGGATGCAATGCTCACTAGACCTCATGGCTACAAAATAAAGTCTTTACTAACAGCAGAAAACCAGTGGGAAAATGCTTTTTGCTAGATTGGAAAGGATATATTAACAATATTTACTCTAGAAAACCAGAGGAAAGTTGTACAGACAACTGACTGAAAGAAAACCACCCCAATTACCCCAAACTAACTATACATTTTTGATAAGAAAAAGAAACTATGTCATTGTCATCATAAATCGCTACTTCAAAAAATCTGTTAAGAGTAAGCACATCTTAAACGAAGCGTGTTACTTTTAATATCCCTGGTATGAAAGTAACAGAGAAGACTTCCTTCCCTGTCACCAACCCATGAAGTGCAAAGATTCAGAATAAGAACCTTGGAAAAAAGGCAAATCAACAAAGCTTAGAAGAGCTGATAGTGAGAAAAACATGCATCATGAGAAACACACTGGACACCAGAGGTGAGCACTAGTAGAGAAGTGGAATGGGACACTTACACAGCAGCTATCTGTCAAGGGTCCTGATGGCTACTGTGTTCTTAAACCATCGAGACAGAATAGCAGGATGGGGAGAATGTAGTCACAAACAATCCACCAGATGACAACACTACACAGTGCAGAGGTCAGCACAGCTAGGGAACATCTGGAAAGGGGCGAAGGGGAAAGAACAGATGTTCAAATTGGGAAGCCAAAATAAATAAAATAATAAATAAATAAAGCCACGTGTGAATTTTAGATACCCTGCGATGCAAAGGAGCAGGAAACAGGGATCAAATTTTGCCATTTTATGTTGGAAAAAAATGCTGTCTTCAGTTTTGAACCGATTTGATATTTGGTAAAGAAAGATTAGACCCAATCTCTAGTTGGATAATTACCCCATGTTAATTTAATTGTATGATATTGAAATTAGAGTCATAGCTATGCGATTGAAATTCTTCAAAAAGCATAATATGCACACAGAAAACCAAATCACAGAGAAAAAGGAGGCAAAACCAACCAGACAAACAAACAGAAAAAGCCCTGAACTGACACAGGTATGTGTCTGCTTTATAGATTTTCATTTGTTCCTCTAGTAAAGCTCATGGCATGAGAATTATTTTTCAATGATGAAACATACCCACCTACACTGTACTGGTGAAGGTGATTTTAAGGGATTTTCAAGGCTAACTATATCTGGATTTTTACCTGTTCCTCTAGGATGCACTTCCACTCTTCATGCATCATTTCCTTTGTCCCTAGTAAGTCTAGCAGAAATCATCAGCACAATGCAGAAAAATAGGCAGCATGGATGAAGTTACAAAATCTACCCAATCTGTTTTAGCACAGACAATAATATACTTGCCATTATGTCCTGAAGATCACTTCAAGATCATGGTGCTACATAATTTCCTGTCTTCATGGTAGTCAGGATCAGACAAGCTCTCTGAAAAAATTACTAATTTTACAATTTCTAACACTTAATTCTCCCCAAATATTGACTGTAAAACAGACACCAATGACTGGATTACTTTATGTACTATAACTTTCTTTTAAGAATCACCACTACTCATATAGTTTTCATTAACTTTCCCTCTTAACATTTTCATTTGGCTAAGTACCAACAGTGAAGCAAAATAACATGTCCACACTGACAGATGGGTCAAAATCAGGAGGCAGGAATTGAATTTAGATTTTTCAACCCAAGCTGCTGCTGCAAACTCTCTCTCAGGGGACTTTGAAATATTTCTAAAATAACAACAAACACTTGGGAAGGAAAGGAAATCTCCAGTTGACCTCCTCTTCTAGGGTCAAAAGAGCTACAAATAAGAGCAAAAATGAGAAGACTGTAACAGCAAAGAGGGTCTGAAAAAGCAGGAAGGGATAAGGAAGGAGAAGGAAGGAAAATCTGCTGTGACCAATCTTAAATCTCCCAGGGTGTTTATGCATAATTGTGTGTATGGGAAGAGGGTGGTTTGGGGACTATTCTATTGTTTGGGGGATTACAATTACAATTAAAGGGAATCTGGAGCTAGCTTTTTTTTTTTTTTTTTTTAACTTTTACCAAGTAAAAGGTTGTTTTAGGGAATTCCCTGGCAGTCCCAGTGGTTAGGAATACGCTTTCACTGCTGAGGACCCAGGTTCGATCCCTGATAGGGGAACTAAGATCCCACAAGCTGCAAGGCGTGGCCAAAAAAAAAAAAGATTGCTTTAACACATGCCAAGAATGCCAAAAGTGCTTCAGAGCAAAGGGCCAGTGTTCTTTACTCCTTTTAGGGTAAGGTGGGGTGTAAATAGATAACTAAGCAAATGGATAGCACAGAGGCTGGTCTTTCCTCCACTGGTCTTTGCTAGTTACTATCATTCAGCCATCCATCAACTACCATCCCAGGGAACCTCACATACCAAGATAAATGTCATAGCATCTAGTGTCATCTTCTGGTTTCCAACAATATTTCTAATTTTAGTCTACATTTATTGTTTTCTTTTATGTTTCCACAAATCCATGAGCTATGGAAGAGACTTTTATAGTCTCATTTTTCTAGAAAGGAGCATCAAGTGATTTGAACTCTTATAAAACATATTCACAAGATAGCAGACTCAGAGTAACTAAAGAAAATTTCCTATAAGCCCTATTGAACTCCAGAACCTTTGACTAAGCAGAATTCCCATCCCTGACTCCCAACTTGACTTCTGAACAGAAAGCAACAAGCTATTGAGAAATAAACTGATGCTGCAGATTCTTAAAAACAGAACAAAAAACCTGGACATGACTAAAAGCAACCCACAAAATCATCCATTTTCTAGGGCTTGTGATTCCAAGTGTGGTCCCTGGACCAGCAGTATCTTTTAACACCTGGAAGCTTGCCAGAAATGCAGAATCAGATGGCACCCCAGACCCACTGATCATTATCTGCATTTCAACAAGCTTCCCAGGAGACTCAAATGTACACTGAAGTTTGAGAAGCACTGCTCTAGGGCACTAGCTATTTCCTCCTGTCTAAAATTGGCTTCAGAATGATTATTTGGAGGGACTATACTATTTCTAAATAAAAAGAACCATTAAGGACTTCCCTGGTGGCGCAGTGGTTAAGAATCTGCTTGCCAATGCAGGGGACACGGGTTTGAGCCCTGCTCCAGGAAGATCCCACATGCCGTGGAGCAACTATGCCCATGTGCCACAACTACTGAGCCCGTGTGCCACAACTACTGAAGCCCGTGCTCCTAGAGCCCACGCACCGCAATGAAGAGTAGCCCCCACTTGCCGCAACTAGAGAAAGCCCGCACACAGCAATGAAGACCCAATATGGCCAAAGATAAAATAAATTAAAAATAAACTAATTTTAAAAATAGTAACTAAAAAAAAAAAGAACCATTAAGACCTTAAATGAAGACTTATAATGAAATTAAAAACAAAATGGCATTTGGAATTAAATAAATTATTTAAAGCATTCTAGTTGATTGAATGCACAACTAAACAGCAAAGAGAATGCTTAATTAATGCCTATATCAATACTGATGTCTTTCATTCACATGGCACTTTATTTTGGAAAACTCATTCCTTTTCTTTGGGTCTTTTAAGAATCTCCCAAGGCAGTGGCCCATGATGACACATCCCTTAAGTGTAATTCTACTTTGGATTTTAAGATTATGAGAGATACCAGTGAAGAACTACTTGTAATTAAAAAGGCCTGTTCTTCTCTGCCATAACCATTTACTATGTCATAGTTCCTTGCCATATTACAAGATGCTTACTGAATACTAAGATGACCTATCTCCATCACCAAAAAAGGGGGGCGATGCGAAATTTGACACCCACCCCACAATGAAAGGTACTAGAAGGAAGGAATCCATTGGTATAGGTGGGAGCATCTACTAAAGAATACCCTAGAGGGCTTCCCTGGTGGCGCAGTGGTTGAGAGTCCGCCTGCTGATGCAGGGGACGTGGGTTCATGCCCCAGTCCGGGAAGATCCCACATGCTGCGGAGCGGCTGGGCCCATGAGCCATGGCCGCTAAGCCTGCGCGTCCGGAGCCTGTGCTCCGCAACGGGAGAGACCACAACAGTGAGAGGCCCGCATACCGCAAAAAAAAAAAAAAAAAAAAAAGAATACCCAAGAAAAAAAGTAAAATGGTCAAGTTTTTGATTCTACGTGTCTTTCTAACAATCCTGGAGGTTCCATGAGATTGAATCCCAACTAACACTTAACAGAAGCAAGTATAAGTGGACACACACACAACCCAATAACTATAAAATTTCCTATCTCCACACTAAACCTTCTTCTGTAACTTGAAAAATTCCTCCAACAAAAAATTAATACAAAAGTATAGTTTAATCAATTCATTGTTGACTTAAAATAATATAATGACATTAAGCCACCATGTCACCACTAATTAAAGTTTACCATATCGAAACAAATTATGTGTAATACGGTAGTAAATTTAAAGAAATTCACAATTTTAATAACTCTGGACAAATCTACAGTTATTCTATAGTTTATATCTGCTGTCACTCTCTTGAGGATGTAACACGTTTATGAGAAATGGAATACTGTGTGTCATATCAGTAAACAAAGGATGTCACGGTCATCAGCGATTACAGCCACAAGCCAACAATGAGCTGGTGAGCCCTGAGGGAACTCAGGAAGGAAGAACACCTGCCATCTAACAGCCATCAGACTGCAGCCACTCCCACTCCCCATGGTGAGCCCTGAGGGAACTCAGCATGGATACTGGCCCCGGAGAGCTGAGGTGCATATCAAAGGAAGGATTTCAGTGAGCCCAGACTCTTGCATCTTCCCATACATAGAAAAGCGCTAAATTCCTTAACTTGGGATATCTGTTTTCTCTTATTAACAGTAATCTTTTGACATTCAGACTACCTTTGCTGCAAAACTCCTATATATCCTGGCTCCCCCCTCGCCTCCTTGGAGCAGTTTTCTCAGGGTAACTTGAGATGCTGCCTCGCGGGCTTCTTCAAGTCCTAAAAATTTCCGCCAAATGAAACATAACTCTCAACTTTTAGGCTGTGAATATTTTTTTAG
The DNA here is from genome assembly GCF_964341445.2 of Mesoplodon mirus. Taxonomy (NCBI): domain Eukaryota; kingdom Metazoa; phylum Chordata; class Mammalia; order Artiodactyla; family Ziphiidae; genus Mesoplodon; species Mesoplodon mirus. The sequence goes on along the minus strand of NC_138976.1, from coordinate 39,109,170 downwards.
TTGACAGTTATTATCCATGGAGAAAAATCACTCCGAATAGTACTTTCCTATCTATACGAGCTAGCGAGGTTGCAACAGAAGACAGAGATAAACAAAGAATAGCTAAGAGCTTCTTAGGCAACACCCTTAGATTTTAAATAAAGTAGATGTTCATTTCCAAGTGGCATAATGGGCATGCAACCATGGAGAAAATGTACAGGAAAAAATGCTCATGAAGGACCTTATACACATATTTAATAACTACAACCACACGAAGGAAATCAGACTCACGTGAGGGGAATAGCGTTTGTTTTTGATTGTCTTCTGCTTTTCAGGGCCCGAAGTCTATCACCTTGTGTCACTACATTGATTTCGTCGTCATCACTGTACTGTGTAAGTAGAAAAACACTGAGCTAATAATTTAAGCTTTACTTATTAATGCAGCGAAGCATCGCAGCTACGTTTACCCGTATAGCTCATACATAGACACATATAAATATACTTCAACATTCTGATGAACTCTAAAATATTTTGCTGCTTTCAAAATAAAGGTACAGGACACAATTCAAGACAACCAAAAGTTGACTTCCATAGACAAAGAACCCAATCGCACTCTTGTTATAAAACATTTTGACACTGAAGAGGCATAATGGGTTTTCAGTATTGAAAACACTCTTTTAAATTCCACAATCTACTTACCACCACTTGATATAATACTGCTACCCCCTAAACTCTTGGTTCTTTAAAGTTCCCCATCTGAGAACAACTGGTTCCCTAAATCAGCTACCATGAAATAGGGAAAAAATGGGGGAAAGGGGTGTCACGAGGTCCATCTAAAGAGTGTACTTCACATACCTCTTTTTATCACCAGTGCCTTGTGAGTAAACAAAAAATAAACTTTAGTTTTATGGACACATAACCTCGTTTTAACTGTTTTGACTAAAAAGTTCCTAGAGAGGGCAATAAGTATAAAAAAATGTGTGATGATAAGCCCTCAAAATGTGCTTTATTATTTTTATCTACAATTTTCTCCATGCCCTAAAAAGTTCTCAACAGCACTAAAGCAATGACAACAGTGTGATGGGGGTGGTTCGATTACCAGTTCACGTTCTTGCTTGTCTTGATTCTCGACCCCATTGATTGAAATGTCATCAACAGCCAAGAGGAGTTTTGAGACAGCTGCTCTGTGTTTTCCATTCTCCTGACCCTTTAACTTTTGACGAAAATAGTCACCTTCCATCCAGAGGCTTGCCTGTTTCCTACAGTATTTAAGTAACAATATTAAAATACAGCCTTCCAGAAAGATACATACAAACAACTTTCTCCTACTAGACTATCTGCTGTTACTGGAGCCTAAGGAAAACTCTACTTCCCATCACTTTCCAGACCCATGCGTTCCTGAGGAATTACAAAAGCTCTCCATCCACTTACGTCATCAAAAATTGTTGCTGAGGTCCAATCACTGAGCCAGGTCTGCAGATTCTGACCCAAGCAATGGCCTCGGTTGCTGTCATCCTGTAATGCTTCATGATGTAGCAGGCTATCAAAGTGCCTGTTCGTCCAAGGCCAGCTAGGAAAAGAAACAAACCAATGAGACCTGGTGTCATGTGCTCCAGAATTTTGTTGGGCAGGTAGAATTTTTTTAAAAAGCTTCCCATGATTCTGCTCCCCTCAACAGTGGTTCTCATGTTTTGATGCACAGTACAATCAACTGGAGAGTTTTTTTGTTTTTATTATTATTTATTTATTTTAGGCTGCATTGGGTCTTTGTTGCTGTGTGCAGGCTTTCTCTAGTTGTGGTGAGCGGGGGCTACTCTTCGTTGCAGTGCAAGGGCTTCTCACTGCGGTGGCTTCTCTTGTTGCAGAGCACGGGCTCTAGGCACCAGGGCTTCAGGAGTTGTGGCTCGCGGCTCTAGAGCACAGGCTCAGTAGCTGTGGCACATGGGCTTAGTTGCTCCGCAGCATGTGGGATCTTCCCGGCCGAGGGTTTTGAACCCGTGTCCCCTGCATTGGCAGGCGGATTCTTAATCACTGTGCCACCAGGGAAGCCCAACTGGAGAGTTTTAATTGGTATGTGATGCAGCCTGGACACAGAGATTCCTAAAATCCCTCACATGATTCTATGATTTGCCAAGATTGAAAATCACTTTCTAAGTGATGATTCTCAGTAAGTGCAGTGTTTTATACTGTGGGTTTTCAGTTAATGGAACAACCATCTTTCCAAAAATACAGGCTTAAAATCTTGTACTTTCTCCCTCATCCAACTGTTTTTTCTACTCTACTTTTATACCTATTTGCACATGGACTTTTTTTCCCACTCTATTCCTGCTGTCCTCCTTTACTCTCGTCTAGACTAGTATCATTACCTTCTGTGATGGTTAATTTTATGTGTCAACCTGGCAGGTGTATTTGGATGAAATTGGTAGACTTTGAGTAAGCCAACTGCCCTCCGTAATGTGTGTGGGCCTCATCCAATCAGTTGAAAGTCTGAACAGAACAAAAATACTTGCTTCCCAAAGATAGAGGGAATTCTCTACCAGACAGCCTTTGGACTGCAACTGCACCATTGGCTCTACTGGGTCTCCAGCCTGCCAGTCCACACTGCAGGTTTTATGCTCACCAGCCTATATAGTCACATAAGCCAATTCCTTATAATAAATCTCCTTCTCTCTATATATACATCCTACTAGTTGTTTCTCTGGAAAACTCCCACTAATACAGATTTTGTGAAGTGGCATGCTACTGAAACATTATGTAAAAATGTGGAAGTGACTTTGGCATTGGAATTCTAAAGGCTGGGAGAGTTTTAAGGCACATGTTAGAAAAAACCTAGATAAACACACCATTGTAAAGAAATTATACTCCAATAAAGATGTTAAATAAAAAAAAAAAAAGAAAGAAAAAACCTAGATTGCCTTGAAGGGGCTGTTAGTAGGAGGAATACAGACGTTAATGGTGATTCCAGCGGACTCACATGGAAACCGGAAGAAAGGCAATCCTTGTTAGAAAGTGGCAAAAAAAACCTGGCTGAATTGTGTTCTAGTGCTTTGTGGAAGGTAGAACTTCTGAGTGACAACCTTGGATAATTAGCAAAGGAGATTTAAATTCATAAGCAAAGTGTCACATTCATTCAATAAATATTTATTAAGTGCCAAGCACTGTTCTAGCTGCTGAAAGCCTAGCAACTTGTTAGAATATAAAGTCCAAAAGATAAGCTCTTGGAGTCTGCTCTGCTCACTGACATATGCCAGAACCTACCAAAGTAGGCACTGAATAGATATTTGATGAATAAATGAATGTGATAAGCCTTTGTAGTATTACCCATGAATACAACTTAATTTACTATACTTTCCATATGAAATTAGGGTTTTAAAAGCATTCTTTATATGTACAGCCTTTTTATGCCAGTCATACCTCAGTAAAATGGTTTTAAGAAAAAAAAGTAAATCACAAAAGGAAAAAAAAGCACTCTATAAAAAACAAAGGCATCTTCATGTGTCCTTGCATATAATCTAAACGAGTATGGTGTGTTTCTACACACATATACATTCACGTCCACCATTTTTTAACCAACACTAGAAACATACCTTTACAGTGTACTGCAATGGCACCCTCTGCATTTTCACAAATATCCAGAAATTCTTTAACAATGGCATCAGTAGGGGTGCTGCCATCCGCAAAGAAAAGATCATAGTGGTCGAAACCAGCGTTCGTAAAGCGTTTGGCATCATACATCCTTTTATTCAGACGAATAATGGTAGTAACATTGTGATTCTTAAAATATGGAATATAAACCTCAGGAGAATGTTGGTGGTAACCTACAGAAAGAAATTCACCAGATGCTGTAAAATGCAGAAAGAAAACAATGGATAACAATTTCACTTGTAACTGGGTGGAAACGGTGTCTGGACTGGGGATTGAATACCAGTTTGATTATAACTGTGAAAAAAATAAATCTAAAAAGTTAAAATCCAGGCAGATGATGTGCTAAAATGTCCAAGTACACTTAATTAAGACAGTCGAGCTTTGGCCTCTTTTAAAAGAAAATACTGGATGGATACTTTTAATAACAGAACTATACTGGTCCCATGTGTTTGCATACCACTTTCAAGTCTGGTTCTTGAATGAGGTCCACAGAAGGCAAGAAATCGGTCTGGTATTATCCAATTTAAATCTCCATTTTCTGCTTTCTGCAAAGGGAAGACCAAAACAAGATCAATGTATGTGTATGTATAAGTGTACCTAAGAACAGGTAAGAAATAAATCAAGAGTTCCCTTAAGATCTATAGGCCAGGCAAGTAACCCAAAACTGATTTATTTGACTTAATTATCAGCCAAGGGAATTGATGAGTTCATTCCATGCTAAAAGATGTAAGCAGGAATGAGGACAAGTATTGCCACATGTTCTGATTTTGAAGTAAAACCAGAAGTTTGGAGTTTTTAATGAGAAATGTGTGATAGATTTCATTGAATCACAGGCATCATAGATTGTAAGATATATCCTGAATTCAGAGAATTCCTATTCAAAACAGGATAAAATGGGCATCGTGGAATCAATGAAAAACACTAATCCAAAATTTCTAAATATACTTATAGAGACTAAACAAAGCTACCATGGTGGTCTGTAGCTACCCTGTGTCTCAATGCAGTTTCACTGAAAGTAAACGACATTTGTGGGTGACCCTGCTACTCTTCCGCAATGCTGCAATTTCTGCATTAGCGAGAGGGAAGCTAATTAGCACCTATATTACTCCTTAGTAAAAAACACATAAAGGCATCACTGTGCTACACTGAGGGAATACCAACTGGTGTTTTTATTAGTTTTGCTTATCTAAAAAGAGAAAGTATATTTTATTTTAAATGTTTAATTTTATAAGGAGAAGCACAAAAAATGGTGTTAACAATTCAATTATATTCAATAGTTAAGATGGTAAATAAATATTGATGTGTATTGTACTTTATAAATGTACTGCTATTGCAGAGAAGTAAAGGCAGCGTTGGCCTAATGAATCACACAATATGCTTTTATATGTTTGGTACATCACAGTAATGACTAGTAGTAACTATTAACCCAATTTATCAATAAAATAGTTCAGTTATACTTAGGAGTTTAAAATAATAGTTACTTTAAAAATTGATTGTGAAAGAACAGTTATCTGAGGATTCAAGATACTGCTGAATAAAGTGCTGTCTGTGGAATCACTCCAATATTAGTGAGACTGTCTGCTCAAGATAACTATAGCAGGATTCAAAAAAAAAAAACAAAACAAAAAACAAGATTCCACAAGTATTCTTGGCTGGAAAAGACCTTTAGCATAACATCTTACTCATTATCTACTGAAAGGTAGAATGGAGAATCAAATTACTCATTAAAAAAAAAATACACTACATTAAAAAACACAGAGGACACCTGTGGTTTTGCCTGCCTGGACTCTCTCCTCTCTGTGCCCCCCCACCCCACCTTTCTTGGTCTGTATGGTTTGATAGGGCTGACCTGATTCCACTGCTGTGATGGCCAAAGTATTCTACACCTACTCATCCCCCACACTCACCAAAAACACAACCTAGTTCAGGGCTAGAGACATGATCTAAGCCAGGCTAAGGAGAGGAATTCGAGAGTCTTCTGCTGGAGCTATGAATTTTCTTTTCCAATGAGTTGGGTAAATCAAAAGGGTAGGTCAAAGCTGTTGGTAGCCATCTTTATCCCAGCTGGGGAGAACTGACCTTGGAACAAAACTAGCTTCAGCCCAATTTCTGGTAAGTGCTTGAGTACCTGAATCTGGTCATGAGTGAAGTTACACTAGCTCCTGGACTTTTTATTTACGTAAATCAATAAATTTTCCCCATTTTATTTAAGCCATTTGTGTTTACTTTTTGTAATTTGCATCCAAACGTGTCTTGACTTCACAGAAACAATAGGTTCTGACAAAAACAAATATTTTTGAGTTAATTAGATGTATAATGGCTATTCATTTCATCAGATCCTATGCTAAGGGTTTAACAAACATTATCTCATTTAATCACTGTATGAAAGTCATCAATAATAAAAAAATTTAAACCAAAAATTAAAGAAAAATACCAGAGCACACTCATTCACTCTGGAAAGATGTATCAAATGCAAAAATCAATATGAACTAGGACGGCAGAAACAGGAATAAGAGAAAAAAAAGACTTGAGTTTTTTTCACTCTACACACACCTAAATTGTTTGATTTTTCAAAAAATAAGAATATTACTTTTTGGAAGTAAAACATGCATAAAAGAGTTAAAAACAATATCCTTGAAAACTTACTTCATAGTATTCATATTCATCAAGGTTAAACGAGTTGAAATTGAGGAAGCCATACTGCATTGCCTAAAATCCAAAGGAAAGCTTTTAATAACAAAGATGCAAATACGGAAACAGTTTCCAATCCAATTTCTTAATAATAAGTATCAGGAGGCACCCCAGAAAAACACTATTATATTTAGATTATGTTCCATTGGGTAGTTTTCAAAGGAGGTCAGCTATGTCTTTTAAATGCTTCCATTATCAGGAAAATTAGTTATAACAATATTTATTTTAATGAAATTTTATTTTTTATTTTCCTTCATCAGTCATCCTATCCATGCAAGATCTAAATAATCAGGCCTTCAAAGTAATCCTACTAGTTTATTAGATCAACATCATTCAGGCTTCAAATATAATGAATAACCCAATGGTTGCTAAATAAATAATAAAAAGGAAAGAAACCATGGGTTAGTTTATATCAAACAAATCCCACACACTTCATAAACATCTTCACTTTCAAATTCTGAACAGTCTTGAATTAAAAGATTAATGTTCCCTATACTAAAAACAGCCCAGAGATCAACACTAAAATGCAAAATTTTGAGGGAAAAAAACCTTCTTTCAATAAGGAAAAATACATGAATTTTCTCTTCTACTCTGTAGCCTCACTCTGAGTTGCAATGGGCAGAGCATGCTAAGCAAAATGAGCACAGTATCTATTTTCTGAGACAAGGACAAGCTGGCGGCCTCTGACAACCGTTCTCCCAGCTTACTGAGCCAGACAGTATGTAAGCAACAATTCTTGATCAAGAAGGTATTCTTGGTTCAAAAGGGGTGATTCTGCAAACCCAGTGTGCAAAATGTAAACTACTGAAATATGAATGAGAAATAAGAAGGCTATAATACCAAACAAAAAAAACTCATTTTATAAAATATAGTTGCTTAAGTCCTAATTCCAAGACCAAATCCACGATGAATTTTATTTCTTTGAATTTGGAGTACCCAATATATGTCATATTTGGACTAGAGCGATACAATAACATAATAATACAACAACAGAGTGATACAATAAAATAACAGAATGATACCATAAAATGTATCACTTTGCAGGGAATTTCTATTATTTGAATTTCATAAGGAAGTAGAAGTAGCACTTTAAAAAAGCACTACTAAAATCAAGACATAATTATTGATACATTTATAAAAATTTCAAATACACAATAATATTCAAGATCAGTCACAAACAGAAAATGTTTAAATGGAAAATCAGAAGCTGTTGTCTCTTGAATAAAATTAAATGTAGCATGAAAAAAGCAATCTTTGATCTATACTTATAGCTAATTAAACTTTGGATATAACATCTGATAAAAACAAAGCCAATGTTATAGTAGACCATTTCCAAGGCCCTCATAAGTGTTTCTTCTTCTTTTCTTTCTTTTTTTTTTTAAAGGTGCTGGGAGCGGAGAGAAGGGAGCCCTAGGATCAAGGACAAGGATGGCTGGCTACATCAGCAGTTCCCTGGGGTCCATCTGGCAAGGACTGTAACTGTAACTAGAAGGGGTCATCTATACCTACTGTCCCTCCATCTCCTGATCACCTCCTCTGCCCATGACCTGCCTAAACTGCGGCCTCATGGAGCTGTCTCAGAGCCTGCAGCAACTACCTCCATCAGCTCCATACACCCCCGAGTTGCTGGACTCGGCCCCAGAATTAAGGTCCATCCTCATTGCCTTATATAGGAAAAAAGATATAATAATTAATCTCTGAATTTGTATACTAATTAGGTCTCTCAGTTTAACCCATAAAATTTCTGTCAAAATTCTCAGAAAGCCACCATGTTTCATTATACAAGAAAGTAAACCTGGGTTCCTTTTGCCTCTGAAAATACAAGTCACACAAACTTGAGATGTTTTTGAAGGCTTATTTGATCCAAGGGCTACTGACTGACAATTCTAGTTTCTTGCACGGCCCTGATGTTCAAGAAATATACCCGAGGGAGTGAGTGTTATAACCAGGGTCTGCTGCGTCACATGACTCTAGGGGACCCTGTTTATTTAGAATGTGGTATGACGGTTGTCCCCCGGAGTCAAAGACAGCAAGTAGCCCTGGTTATAAAACACAGGAGTTATTTTTAAATAGCTTTCACAAAGCAGTAGTGACCTATACTTAGTATTATATAAAACCTAGTAACAAACCAATGGGCTACTCAAATACTTCTGTTGAACTAGAAATTGAATGCTTGAAGATACAAAAAGTATTTGACAGTTACTGTGTTATAGAAATGTCTGTTGTAAACAGAATTGATGGGAATCAGACCCATAAAATACATAAATCAAAGAGAACTTAGAAACCAGTAACCTATTTACTTCTTGTTTTTCTTTGAAATCATAACACATTCAAAACCAATTCTGAATTTAGAACCTAATTACAAAACTGTTTCTTATTGTTCCCTGTGTTCAAGTGGCTTTTCCCCCAACTCATGCACAGAAGCACTCAGATTCAGAATAATCTGTTTTCTAGTTTAGTGTCATTCTAATGTTGGCAGGGAAATGGGATACCTATCACATCATATACATCTTGGAAGATCTTTGGGGAAGAAGGCCTGTCTTCCTTGCACTGTACTTAAGTTCTCCAGCACAACACTGGGTGTATCCTATGAGTCACTTACCTTCTTTACTGCATAAAAACAGTCAAGAAGTGTAATGTAGAAATTGCAACTCCCATAGGCAGCATCTCTGAAATTCCAAAAGTATTGAAATACATAGCTCAGTTAATTTAATTTTCTGCTGTACACTTATCTCAAGACAAAGTTGATTCGAATTTAAAATCAAACACATACTCAGGATCAGTCTCAAAAAAAAAAGAATTCTTGCCTTTTGGTTTTAAAATAAAGGATAAGTCACTGTTATACAGTTCATTGTAATTTCTACCTATTCCAGTAGACACTGTTTTATAGATGTGGATCAATAATGACCACATCTTAAATTTCAAATGATCTCTCTAGACTGTTTTTGGCTTTAATAGTTGAGCTTCAAAAGTTCCTTCTTGAGTTCAGCTTCTCAATAGTATGTACTCCTCCCCTCAAAAGGGAAAGACATTTGAATTTTTTCTTCCAACTGGAGAATACTGTGTCAAACTGTTAGCAGGAAAGACTGCTTTTTGATTCTGTATATGCATGTTGTGTGTGCATGTGTGTGTGTGTTTATCTCCATCCACGTAGCAAAAAAAATTTGGAAAGCAAGATAATATTTGAAATAATAGGTGCAAGCTGAAAAGCATTTTGCTCCTCTCATTATGCTCTTATACTTTTTAACAATTTAACTGGATAACTTCTTTCTGGTTCTTAAAGGACAACAGTACCAATAAAACCACAGAAACTAAGGAGTCAACTACTGTTAGGAGAATCACTCTACATTGGAGAAGTGCTTAAATTAAGTTAGACAGCCCCACCCAACACTGCATCAACACCTGTTAGTAATCTTACTACAAATGTCTTATGTCAGTTAAGATTTTGTCCAGAAAAATAAGGTACTCCTCCATTCCCACCTGCTTCTCCTTTTTGGCTAACTTGAGTCATTTCATTATAAAGAGAAAATTTTAAGAATTAGGTAAGACAAAAATGTATTTTATTATGATCATTCTAGGCATGCCAAGCAACTGTGCCTATCAGAATGGTACTTATTTGGTCCCTATGTGGAACCAGGCTGCTACTGGAGCCATAATTAATTGTCTGCCATGGTTGGGTTTTCACACTGTAATTCACTGACCTGAAAAATTAAGGCACATTTAAAATGTTTAGTTCTTGTACAAACTTTAAGAATATAGACTATTATAGCAACATTAACATCAAAGAAAAGGGCATCCTTTTTAGCTAAGACAGTTTTAGACATTACTGTCTGAATTGGTTAGATTTACTTCAGTGTATGTTAGGCTTCATGAGGACTGGACGCAAGGCCTTACAATGTGCCATTTTTGTTCTGTAAGCTTTTGAATTTAAATGCTGCTCTTCCAAAAGCTAGGAAAGGTCTCAATGCAACTGAGAAAATGATTTTTACCAATAGCTTACTGGCAATACTCAGGAAGGAGAAAAATAAAATGACCTGCAGCATTAGTTCTCAAAATATACTCCCTGGGCAAGGAGCACCAACATCCACCCCACTTGTTAGAAATGCTAATTCTCAAGCTCCAACCCAGACCAGTTCTAGGGGTGGGGCTGGGTCCTCCAGGTTATTGTGATATATGTTCAAGTTTAAGAACCACTGACTTACAGGATCAACACAAATAATGTTTTGTACAAGTAATTGTTTCATGGAATAAGGAATGTTTCTAAGATAAGGAAGCTAAGGTAGGAAAATGAAGTAGCTTAGTCTAAATCAAAATTATCAGTGGAAAGACGATGAACTCTCAAATTGCATCCCAATGTTTTTCACCATGTCTCCTCAGTTAGCTATGATTATTATCTTCTTAACCTATGATAATTCTTTTCCAATCAAGTTAAAGGCATGTTGATTCAGTTTTTGTGACAACTTGATGCATTTATTCAATGCATAACTTTGAATAAACCTACTGTGGGCCAAGCCCTGCTCTAGTCAAGCTTTGATCTGAGCTTGGATAAAGTTCTGCCACATTATCTGAATAGACAAGAATCTTTCTTTATTCACTCATGTTTATTTCATTAACACCTCCAACTTTAAACACATCCACACCTCCTTCCTCCCACCCAAGCAATCAGACTTCTTCAAAATGGTAAAATAGCAGCTATGAATCTGGATATAAGCCTTTGTGAGGGGGAAAACCTTGTCACAGATCATTTAACAAACTTGGAAAAGCAGATGAGAATCAATAAAGGAATACTGCTTAGAAACTGCAAAACAATGTCAAATACTAGTTTAAAAAAAATAACAGTTTTCATAGCAGCTTGCATTCATAATAGCCTAAAACTACAAATAACCCAAGTATCCATCAAAAGGATAATGGACAAATAAATTGTGGTATATTCATAGAATGGAATGCTACAAAAGCAATAAAAATAAGACAAACTATTGATACTAATACCTGCCACCACATGGATAAATCTCACAGACATTATATATTTAAAACACTAGATCCCAGCTCTCCAAAAATGTATACTGTATGAATCCATTTATATGACATTAAAAGATAAGAAAAACTTTTAGAAAGGGGGTAAAAGAGAATCTTCATGGGGGCTGACAATTTTCTGTATCTTGAACTGGATGGTAGTTACATGTAAATATGTAGGAGTTTACTGTTCTGTACACATAGGAGTTAGAGTTTTTAATTGTGTCTAAGTTATACATGGTTTTTAAAAGGAAAAAAACATGAATGTTTAACAAATGTTATCTAAGGATCAGGCACCAAGGGTTTCATAAGCAGGATGTTACTTAATCCTCACACCTCATTAGAGTGATCCTACTATCATTCCCACTTATAGACTAAGAGACCAAGGCTCACATTTGTAAAGAACCACGGAGATATTAGTGGCAGAACGGACAGTCAAACTCCCATCTGTCTGATGTCAATAGCCAAGCTATTAGCAGCTCTGCAATACTACCTCTCAAGAAAATAAAGAACAGAGGCCCCCCCAAAACCCAAAAAAACACACACAAAAAAAACAACTAAGAAGCAAGGAGTATTATAGGTAATACCAAAGAACAGAAGTATATGCTTTTCATATAACAATGATCCAAAAGTATTAAGAAAATGTTGAACTATATTTTATACTTTTTTCAGGTAGACAGGTAGAGAAATATCTAATATAATTCATTAAATCATATATATATATTTTTTTAAAACTCAGTGGTTGAAGAATTATATGTAACTTAAATTACATCTAATTAAATATTGCTATGAGCCTAAAAGGAGTTATTAACGACAAATGAACACTATTCTTGAATCCCTTGTTAGCAGTTATATTTATTCTATGCTCTTGAATTGGCAAAGATAAAAGACTATAGTATAATTTCTGTCAAAATATTATCAGGTTTTATTAATCCTGATTTGCCTACTTTCTTTTTTTTTTAATATTTATTTATTTATTTGGCTGTGCCTGGTCTTAGTTGTAGCACGTGGGATCCTTGTTGTGGCGTGCAGGATCTTTAGTTGCGGCATACAGGATCTTTTAGTTGCGGCATGCAGGATCTAGTTCCCTGACCAGGGATTGAACGTAGGTCCCCTGCATTGAGAGTGTGGAGTCTTCACCACTGGACCACCAGGGAACCACTGGACCACCCGCCTACTCTCAATTAGTAAGTTCTTCAGAACAGTAAAATGTGGTGAAGCACAGATTTTTAAATCTGTCAAAGGGTGATACTTTTGTAAAATACAATAATATTTGTACTATTACATACCCACAATAATGTAATAATCTTATTTTGTAAGTAAAAATGAATTATTAGAAAAATGGAAGGAAAAAACACATAAATAAAAGCTTAAATTCTTCTATTATTTGATTCCACAGACATAAAAATACTCTATTAAATTGCTAAAAAGTCTGTAAAATCTTACTCGCAATTCCTGTACTTATCACAAGCTGGTAACAAAAAGTTCACAGATTGGCACTAGTTCACAGGCCACACTTCGAGAATCATTAAATGTCTGGCATCTATGACTACAGAGATTCAAATTTCACAAAACTGAACTGCTTCTAGCTAAGTCCTGTTTTTTAGAGAATTAATGATTTTTGTTCCTGGAACCAGAAGCAACTAACTACATTTTTCAGTGCCAAACTTTAAGAATTTAAACATGGGTATGGCAGTAAACAACATTCATTCTATTTTTCATCCCTGTATTTAAATTAACACAAAACTTCTCTTACATTAACAATGTTTCATGGATCCTTACTTAGATTATGTGAAATGTGTAAGCTTATCCCTGTTTCAGGACCTTGCATCATAAACTTTAAGAATGGCACTATTATAAAGGATTACTATTATAAAAGAAGAGTTCTGTAGAACAAAATTATCACTACAGCAATGTGCCTATGACTCAGGGACCACAAACACAATCACTTCTTCTGAAGGAAGTATATGGTTGCTGTTATAAGTTGAGAAGAAAAATGGAGCACTCTCCAGTTTAGAAAGTAACCTTCATCCTTTCCTACCCACCACAAAGAATACTTAAGATGATCTCTGAGCTAGGAAGAAAGGCAGAGTGATACTGGGTCCAAAGCAATTCTTCTAATTGGCTAAATCACTAATATACATGCAGCCTTTAGTGCAATATATAACTGAACTCTGCAGACTATCCTAACAAAAATCTCTAATTCATGGAGTAAATCCATGGACAGTCCTACAGAGTTATTTAAGGAGACAGATTCTGCATAAGGTTAGGGACACTCATCCCAAAACTTGTCCACAGTTAAGTCAGGTTTATAACCTCCCCTTTAAAGGCAAGCCCATGTCTGCAAAATCAGGCATTTGAGGTATATGCAACAATCCTAAAACTATTAACTAATTTGCAGGCGGAAGAATAATGCAATATTTGAAATTCTCAATACAATATGCAACGAGTAAAATCATTTCCCACACTTATTATACTTAAGCACCATACAAGTATTTAATTATACAGCTAAGTCAAGTGTTTTGATAAACAGGAAGAGCAACTTTTAGAACTTCATTTGATTTAAAAAAAAAGAAAAAAAACACAAGTTTTTTGGGTTTTTTTTCAAAATATCTTCAACACAATCACCTGGTAACTTTGACATAAGGATGAGGATGTCATTAACTTATATAAAGACATTACTTATCTACCACCTCTATGACACAGCCATTTTGGTTTTTCAAGTAGTGGCGTTGTATTAGCAACCTCACCCACTATTTCTGCTGGCTGTGTCCCTAGGAAAAGGGGGTTCGTTTCTGCCCCAGAAGTAACTCCTGATTATTGGGGAAAACTTATCTCTTAACTCCTCAGGACCAAAACTCCGCAGTACTGGAAAACAGTGATTTTGCATACTATAACTCCAGGATTCTCATCTGGTTACAAAGCACAGTTTCCATCAGTGAGAGTGGTTCTGACTTCTCATGTCTGAGCGATTCACCACCACTACCACTAGCGCCACCATAGACATCCGGCAATGTCTGGGGACAGTTTTGGCTTTTCACAATTAATTTTCTGGGGTGAAGGTGTTACTGAAATCTAGTGGGCAGAGGCTAGTGATGCTGTTAAACATCCTGCAGTACACAGGACAACCACCCCCCAACAAAATGTCAATGGCGTCACTGTTGAGTAATCTAGATCTATGGTGTTATTTGCACCCACCTCAAAATAACTATTTATGAGGTCTTCTTTTTTCAGAAACAACTACACCAAGATATTTCTGGCAAGGGCCTGATTAAATGAATCTACCATAACATTCTTATATTTACCTGAAAGGAATATAGGATGTATCTCCAAACATTAATATTCTATATGCTTCTTCTGGAGTTTTCCCCAAATATATAACCTACATTTGAAGAGAGAAGAAAAAGGCAAGTTACTTCTAAATAAAGATATAGTACTGTCACTGAGAAGTAAGCTTTGTACAATCTTCAGCCAATCAACTGAGCCTGATTCTCTAGCCTTCCCAAGGATCCTATAAGTCGCCCACTACCCAGTCAGTGAATTCCCCTTTTGTTTAAATCTGCTGTCCTAGCTGGTTTCTGCTGCTTGCAGAGCCCTGACCAACAACTTTTTACAACAGCCTTTTGTGGTAAGAAGTATAGCATTTCAAGAACAGATTTTCTAAATCAAGATGTTAGACTGAGCACATGCTTTTACCTCGTCCTTTCTAAAAATACACCGAAATGATAGTAAAGAAGTGTGTGGGAGATGGGGATAGGGGATGGATTGGGACTGGGACTGGGAGGAGGATGAGAGCAACATAAAAGCAGAACAAACATTTTTATTAACTCCACCCATTTAGATTTAGCAACTTACAATATTGTACGGGTTTCCTATAAAACTTCATTTGTTTACTATTATCATTTGCTTCTTTTATCTTCAGAACTACGTTATGCTTCAATTTTTATCTGGTAGAATACTTCAAGTGAATTCTTCAGCATTTGAGGTCCACAGTTGGTGGATCTTTTTGTATTTCCAAAGTATCTTGTTTTCTGCCCTGACACTGGACTATGTATATGATTTCAGGTCTGCAGTCCTTTTCTCTCAACAGTTCATAGATGTTGTTCCACTGTCTTCTCATTTCCAGTATTGCAGAAGTATTTTACTAGTCTCATTCTCTTCTCCCCCTCCTCCTCCTCACAAGCAACCTGTTCTAGAAACTTGGAGCTTGAGAATGTCCACTGGCATCCCTCTAAATAAGTCATCCCCCTAAATAAGTCATCCCCCAGCCCTAATTAAGTTTGCCTTGGACTTTCTGACCCTCACTCTATCCGAAGGCACATCTTTTTTCAACTCAGAATCTTCTGGCAGGACATTTTCCACCCATACATGGAGGCAAGGGGTGAGAGAGGCCACAAGCATTAGATTTGGCACACATATTATTACCCAAATTCAATTCAATTCTTAAGCTTACTTTGGGATAAAATACACTTTAAATTTTGACCAGTAAAAATAAATAACTAAAAAATTTAATTACAAACTTTTTATCTCCATTATTTAAATTTATATAAATGAGCTGTTTCTTCAACCAAATTGTGAACATTCTGAAGTAGGAACCCATGTCTTATGTTTCATTGTAACTCCAGATTCATATTGGGTTGGCCAAAAAGTTCATTCAGTTTTTCCATCCCATCTTACAGAAAAACCAAATGAACTTTTTGGCCAACCCAATACCTTTTATATGGACTCAGATTCGATCCTTAATTCATTGAACTTAAATCTACTTATAATAGTTAGGAAATTTTAAAATAATTGATAAAAAGTTAATATAAATATATCATTGGATTAAGAAAAATTATAAAAATCAAAGATCCAGCAAGAATCTTTGAAACTTAGAGAAGGATATATCTTAAAACAAGTCAGCTTCCAGAGGGCATTTTATCAATTTTGTTTTAAGACTCATAAATGGAAATGTTTACCCTGGTTTCTGAAAATGATTTTATCCCATTTAATCTAATAATACAGAACTATAATTAACTATACAGAACCTTCTAACATTTATCTATAGCAGCATACAAACCCACAAAGAACAATCAATCCCAAGAACAAAGGAATGCCTTCTTACCTAGTATCAAACAAATTTTCAAGTACAATATTACTGACTCAGAGAAGGTTGTAATTTATCATGAATTAACTAATCAAAATCATCTATAATTGCACTCAACATTATATTTATCTATATATTACTTATTTAGATCTTTAAGGATCAATCTATCAATTGACTTTCTATTGTCTTACTATTTATTTGGAAATAGAGCATAACAGTTCCTTTAAGAAAAACTAAAAAGTCTTTTAAATCTAGTGCCCCCCCCCTTCTCTACATTTACTCATTCTCTTCTAGTCTCCAACCTGCTTCCTTTCTCTTCTAAGACTTAATGAATAACTTTAGGAAAGCCTTCTCATTTCCTCATTCTATTTTAGGACTTCTTAGCAGGACTCCTCCAAAAAATTTCCTCCAAAAATAAACAACAACAAAAAACAAAACAAAACAAAATCAAATAAAAAATACCTTGAGGCCAATGAGGGTAAGAATAGGATTTGATTCACTGATGTACGTATATACATACATAATATAAATAAATTAATTAAATGAAATCCAGAAACCTCATTCAGATTTTCCCTAAATTTCTAATACGAACTTCTCTCAAATTATATAAACTTTTTCTTAAGCACCAGGTTAAAGATAATTCCTCCAACTCAAGATTGCAGTTCCTTGGTTTCTTTAATTACTAAAATTGCAATGGTATTATTTCCTTCTAACTTTCAAAACAGAAATAGTCTCTAATACATTAAATAATTGTGGGTTAGCCTTGGAATACAAATTCAGTTCAAAAAACCCAAGAAAAATGTAACATTTTTTCCTATGAGAAACAAAACCTATATTCCTAGTGATGAACTTTTTAAAAACATAACCTTTAAACCCAACTGGGGAATGCTTATACATAGAGATTTTAGGTACAATGCAATAAGTTGAAGGAAATTTACAGATTCAGAATAAGTTTTTTACATAATGCTATGGTCCAAATGTTTCTGTCCCATCCAAAATTCATATGTTGAAATCCTAACCTCCCAAAAGTGATGGTAGTAGGAGATGGGGCCTTTGGGAGACAGCCATTAGAGTGAAACCCTCGTGAATGGGATTAGTGTCTTATAAAAGGGACTCCAGAGAGATCCCTAGGCCCTTCCACCATGTGACAGCCCTCATTGGACCATGCTGTCACCCTGATCTTGGGCTCCCAGGCTCCAAAACTGTGAGAAATAAACTTCTGTTGTTTAAAAGCCTCTGGTATTTTGTTATAGCAGCCCAAAAGGACTAAGACATATAACAATCAAAGAAATGTTTGCTAACAATCTATAATTCTTAATTTTACACCCACTCATCTTCTCTAGTCAAAAGCCCTTCCCCATTAAAATTATTATAAATTTGTTACTTGAGAAGAATCCTTAAAATGGCTCCTATATTAGTTCTCAAATTAGTAAACTCTAAATCAATGAGATTTTATGATGCATCAGTGTGATCCCAGCAATTTAGAAGTTATGTGCTTCTCAAATTCTTTTAGTGTATTTTCATGAAAAGCTATATATATAGAATGGCCACTCTAACTGCACATTGCTGTCCAAAAATAGAAAACAAGAGATGAACAAGAGAGATACTAAATAGCTGTGGTAGCCAGCTTCCAAGACAGCCCCAGAGATGCTCATCTTCTGGTATTTCCACCCTCAATGAATAGGTCACCACTGGGTAAACAATAGGATACTGCATTAATGGTAGAGTGTGACACCTGAAGCTAGATCACAAGGACGTTGTGGCTTTTGCCTTGCTTTCTTTAGGACTCCTCACTCCAAGTAAATCAGGTTCTTGTTTTGTGAGGGCAGCCCATGTGGCGAGGAACTGAGGCTCCTTGCCAACAACCAGTGCTAACTAGCTGGGCATGTGAATGGGCCATTTGAGCAGTGGACCCTCCAGCCCCAGTCAAGCCTTCAGATGACTGCAGCCTAGCCAGATCCAGAAGCAGACCCACCCAAGTTAGCCAATCTCAAATACCTTCCCCATGGAAACTGTTTCAGAGAACATTAATTGTTGTTTTAAGTCACTAAGTGTTGGTGTAATCTGTAAGGCAGCAATAGATAATACAGCAGGTAACACAGTAAAGAGTGAGCAATTGATCATTTCAGTTTGTTGAAAGTAGGTAAAATTTTTAAAAATGTGACAAGTGCAGAGATGTAAAAGTAAGGAAGCCCCGTGGCTTAGGAAACATGAGTAAGGAGAACCTGCTGTCTCTCTCCAGGGTAAGGAATCTCTCTGAAGGAGCAAAAGGCAGTCTCACAGGAAAAATAAAATACTGGGATAGAAAATACTTAGGAAGTTGGTAGTGCTTTTCAAAGTCATGACACAAACTTTCTTGGTTTTGTTTTTTGTGGGTTTTTTTGTTTGTTTTGGTTTTTTGCTGAACAATATTGTAGCAATTAGGATTCCACTGCCCCCATTTAAAAAATTACCATCTGCCTAACCCAGCCCTTGTGAAAAACTTCTGATCTTGGATTGCTGATCGATGTTTCAAAACCTAGGAGAGCCTCAAGTAGCAATGGATAAATTAGTGGACTGAAACAAAAAGATCACAACTTGATCATGTATAGTTTTAATCCCGACAATTCAGGTCTCAAATAATAAAGCCCAGTTATTTAGACATGTACTTCTCATTTCTATTCTTCCACAGAACATTTTGAAGTTTAACCTATGTACTTAGAGAAGCCTCTGGTAGAGTTTAAAAAACCAAAACATTGAGGGGGACCTTCAAGATGTTGGACGAGTAAGACATGGAGATCACCTTCCTCTCCACAAATACATCAAAAATACATCTACATATGAAACAACTCCTACAGAACACCTACTGAACACTGGCAGAAGACCTCACTCAGACTTCCCAAAAGGCAAGAAACTCCCCACGTACCTGGGTAGGGCAAAAGAAAAAAGGAAAAACAGAGACAAAAGAATAGGGACAGGACCTGCATCTCTGGGAGGGAGCTGTGAAGGAGGAAAAGTTTCCACACACTAGGAAGCCCCTTCACTAGTGGAGATGGGGGTGGGCTGGGGGGAAGCTTCAGAGCCAAGAAGGACAGCACAGCAACAGGGGTGCAGAGGGCAAAGTGGAGAGATTCCCACACAGAGGACTGGTGCCGACCAGCACTCACCAGCCTAAAGCATGTCTGCTCACCCGCCGGGGCGGGTTGGGGCTGGGAGCTGAGGTGCGGGCTTCGGAGGTCAGACCCCAGGGAGAGGACTGGGGTTGGCTGCATGAACACAGCCTGAAGGGGGCTAGTGCGCCACAGCTATCTGAGAGGGAGTCCAGGAAAATGTCTGGAACTGACTAAGAGGCAAGAGACCATTGCTTCGGGGTGCGCAAGGAGAGGGGATTCCTTCCCTGTCTGCCCACAGTAGGCAAAGTACCACCTAAACGAGCTCCAGAGATGGGCACGAGCCGCAAATATCAGCTCGGACCCCAGAGACGGGCATGAAATGCTAACGCTGCGGCTGCAGCCACCAAGAAACCTGTGTGCAAGCACGGGTCACTATCCACATGCCCCCCACCCCCACCCCTACCCAGAGCCTGTGCAGCCTGCCACTGCCAGGGCAACTTCCCCAGGAGAACACACGGTGCACCTCAGGCTGTTGCAACATCACGCTGGCCTCTGCCGCCACTGGCTCGCCCTGCATTCCAATTATAACTACCATACCCCTCCCTCCCCCGGCATGAGTGAGCCAGAGCTCCCTAATTAGCCGCTGCTTTAATCCCACCCTGTCTGTGCGGGAACAGAAGCGTTGGGGCAACATACACGCAGAGGTGGGGCCCAAACCAAAGCTGAACTCTAGGAGCTGTGCGAACAAAGAAGAGAAAGGGAAATTTCTCCATGCAGCCTCAGGAGCAGTGGATTAAATCCCCACAATCAACTTGAGGTACCCTGCATCAGTGGAATACCTGAACAGACAACGAATCATCCCAAAATTGAGGTGGTGGACTTTGGGTGCAACTGTAGACTTGGGGTTTGCTGTCTGCGACTGACTTGTTTCTGATTTTTACGTATATCTAGTACAGATTTTAGTGCTTATCATTGGTGGATTTGCATATTGGTGTGGATGCTCTCTTTTTTTAAAATTACTTTTATATTTTTAATTTTTTAATTTTTTAATTTTCATAAATTTATTTCTTTATTTTTTAAATTATTTTCTTCTTTCCTTTTTTCTCCCTTTTCTTCTGAGATGTATGGCTGACAGGGTCTTGATGCTCTGGCCTATTTGTCAGGCCTGAGCCTCTGAGGTGAGAGAGCCAAATTCAGGATACTGGACCACCAGAGACTTCCCGGCCCCACATAATATCAATCAGCGAGAGCTCTCCCAGAGAATTCTGTCTCAACGCTAAGACCCAGCTCCACCCAATGACCAGCAAGCTCCAGTGCTGGACGCCCCATGCCAACTAACTAGCAAAACAGAAACACAATGCCATCCATTAACAGGGAATCATACTAAAATGCCTAAAATCATAGTAAGTTTACAGATACCCCAAAACACACCACAGGACACAGCCCTGCCCACCAGAAAGGCAAGATCCAGCCCCACCCACCAGAACACGGACACCAGTCCCCTCCACCAGGAAGTCTACACAACCCATTGAACCAACCTCACCCACTGGGGGCAGACACCAAAAACAACAGGAACTACAAATCTGCAGCCTGCAAAAAGGAGACCCCAAACACAGTATGTTAAGCAAAATAAGAACACAGAGAAATATGCAGCAGATGAAGGAGCAATGTAAAAACCCACCAGACCAAAAAAATGAAGAGGAAATAGGCAGTCTACCTGAAGAAGAATTCAGAGTAATAATAGTAAAGATGATCCAAAATCTTGGAAATACAGTGGAGAAAATACAAGAAACGTTTAACAAGGACCTAGAAGAACTAAAGAGAAAACAAACAATGATGAACAACACAATAAATGAAATAAAAATTCTCTAGAAGGAATCAATAGCAGAATAACTGAGGCAGAAGAATGGATAAGTGACCTGGAAGATAAAATAGTGAAAAAAACTACCACAGAGCAGAAAAAAGAAAAAAGAATGAAAAGAATTGAGGACAGTCTCAGAGACCTCTGGGACAACATTAAATGCATCAATATTCGAATTATAGGGGTCCCAGAAGAAGAAGAGAAAAAGAAAGGGTCTGAGAAAATATTTGAAGAGATTATAGTTGAAAATGTCCCCAACATGGCAAATGAAATAGTCAATCAAGTCCAGGAGGCGCAGAGAGTACCGTACAGGATAAATCCAAGGAGAAACACGCCACGACACATATTAAACAAACTATCAAAAATTAAATACAAAGAAAAAATATTAAAAGAAGCAAGGGGAAAGCAACAAATAACATACAAGGGAATCCCCATAAGGTTAACAGCTGATCTTTCAGCAGAAATTCTGCAAGCCAGAAGGGAGTCGCAGGACATATTTAAAGTGATGAAAGGGAAAAACCTATAACCAAGATTACTCTACCCAGCAAGGATCTCATTCAGATTCGAAGGAGAAATTAAAACCTTTACAGACAAGCAAAAGCTAAGAGAATTCAGCACCACCAAACCAGCTTTACAACAAATGCTAAAGGAACTTCTCTAGGCAGGAAACGCAAGAGAAGGAAAAGACCTATAATAACAAACCCAAAACAATTAAGAAAATGGGACTAGGAACATACATTTCGATAATTACCTTAAATGTAAATGGATTAAATGCTCCAGTCAAAAGACAGAGACTGGCTGAATGGATACAAAGACAAGACCCATATATATGCTGTCTACAAGAGACCACTTCAGACCTAGGGATACATACAGACTGAAAGTGAGGGGATGGAAAAAGATACTCCATGCAAATGGAAATCAAAAGAAAGCCGGAGTAGCAATTCTCATAGCACACAAAATAGACATTAAAATAAAGACTATTACAAGAGACAAAGGAGGACACTACATAATGATCAAGGGATTAATCCAAGAAGAAGATATAACAATTATAAATATATATGCACCCAACATAGGAGCACCTCAATACATAAGGCAAAGGCTAACAGCCATAAAAAGGGAAATGCACAGTAGCACAATAATAGTAGGGGACTTTAACACCCCACTTTCACAATTGACAGATCATCCAAAATGAAAATAAATAAGGAAACACAAGCTTTAAATGACACATTAGACAAGATGGACTTAAGCGATATTTATAGGACATTCCATCCAAAAACAACAGAAAACACTTTCTTCTCAAGTGTTCATGGAACATTCTCCAGGATAGATCATATCTTGGGTCACAAATCAAGCGTTGGTAAATTTAAGAAAATTGAAGTCGTATCAAGTATCTTTTCTGACCACAACACTATGAGACTAGATATCAAGTACAGGAGAAAAACTGTAAAAAATACAAACATATGGAGGCTAGACAATACGCTACTAAATAACCTAGAGATCACTGAAGAAATCAAAGAGGAAATCAAAAAATACCTAGAAACAAATGACAGTGAAAACACGATGACCCAAAACCTATGGGATGCAGCAAAAGCAGTTCTAAGAGGGAAGTTTATAGCAATACAATCCTACCTCAAAAAAACAAGAAAAATCTCAAATAAACAACTTAATCTTACACATAAAGCAACTAGAGAAAGAAGAACAAAAAAACTCCCCAAATTTAGCAGAAGGAAAGAAATCATAAAAATCAGATCAGAAATAAATGAAAAAGAAATGAAGGAAACAATAGCAAAGATCAATAAAACTAAAAGCTGGTTCTTTGAGAAGGTAAACAAAATTGATAAACCAGTAGCCAGACTCATCAAGAAAAAAGGGAGAAGACTCAAATCAACAGCATTGGAAGTGAAGATGGAGAAGTAACAACTGACACTGCAGAAATACAAAGGATCATGAGAGTCTCCTACAAGCAACCATATGCTAATAAAATGGACAAATTCTTAGAAAAGCACAACCTTTAGAAAAGCACA
This sequence comes from Mesoplodon mirus, assembly GCF_964341445.2. Taxonomy (NCBI): domain Eukaryota; kingdom Metazoa; phylum Chordata; class Mammalia; order Artiodactyla; family Ziphiidae; genus Mesoplodon; species Mesoplodon mirus. The sequence goes on along the minus strand of NC_138976.1, from coordinate 39,085,779 downwards.
ACCTTGTAAGAAAGAATCAGGAAGAAATAGAAAATATAAACAGACAAATCACAAGCACTAAAATTGAAACTGTGCTTAAGAATTTTCCAACAAACAAAGCCCAGGACCAGATGGCTTCACAGGTGAATTCTATCAAACATTTAGAGAAGGGCTAACACCTATCCTTCTCAAATGCTTCCAAAATATAGCAGAGGGAGGATACTCCCAAACTCATTCTACAAGGCCACCATCACCTTGATACCAAAACCAGACAAGGATGTCACAAAGAAAGAAAACTACAGGCCAATATCACTGATGAACATAGATGCAAAAATCCTCAACAAAATACTAGCAAACAGAATCCAACAGCACATTAAAAGGATCATACACCATGATCAAGTGGGGTTTATTCCAGGAATGCAAGGATTCTTCAATATATGCAAATCAATCAATGTGATACACCATATTAACAAATTGAAGGAGAAAAACCATATGATCATCTCAATAGATGCAGAGAAAGCTTTCGACAAAATTCAACACCCATTTATGATAAAAACCCTCCAGAAAGTAGGCATAGAGGGAACTTTCCTCAACATAATAAAGGCCATAGATGACAAACCCACAGCCGACATTGTCCTCAATGGTGAAAAACTGAAACCATTTCCACTAAGATCAGGAACAAGACAAGGCTGCCCACTCTCACCACTATTATTCAACCTAGTTTTGGAAGTTTTAGCCACAGCAATCAGAGAAGAAAAGGAAATAAAAGGAATCCAAATTGGAAAAGAAGAAGTAAAGCTGTCACTGTTTGCAGATGACATGATAGGATACATAAAGAATCCAAAAGATGCTACCAGAAAACTACTAGAGCTATTCAATGAATTTGGTAAAGTAGTAGGATACAAAATCAATGCACAGAAATCTCTTGCATTCCTATACATTAATGATGAAAAATCTGAAAAAGAAATTAAGGAAACACTCCCATTTACCACTGCAACAAAAAGAATAATATATCTAGGAATAAACCTACCTAAGGAGACAAAAGACCTGTATGCAGAAAACTATAAGACACTGATGAAAGAAATTTAATATGATTGAAACAGATGGAGAGATATACCATGTTCTTGGATTGGAAGAATCAATATTGTGAAAATGACTGTACTACCCAAAGCAATCTACAGATTCAGTGCAATCCCTGTCAAACTACCAATGGCATTTTTCACAGAACTAGAACAAAAAATTTCACAATTTGCATGGAAACACAAAAGACCCCAAATAGCCAAAGCAATCTTGAGAAAGAAAAACGGAGCTGGAGGAATCAGGCTCCCTGACTTCTGACTATACTACAAAGCTACAGTAATCAAGACAGTATGGTACTGGCACAAAAACAGAAATATAGATTAATGGAACAGTATAGAAAGCCCAGAGATAAAACCACACATATATGGTCATCTTCTCTTTGATAAAGGAGGCAAGACTATACAATGGAGAAAAGAGAGCCTCTTCAATAAGTGGTGCTGGGAAAACTGGACAGCTACATGTAAAAGACTGAAATTAGAACACTTCCTAACACAATAGACAAAAATAAACTCAAAATGGATTAAAGACCTAAATGTAATAAGGCCAAACACTATAAAACTCTTAGAGGAAAACACAGGCAAAACATTCTATCACATAAATCACAGCAAGGTACTTTTTGACGCACCTCCTACAGAAATGGAAATAAAAACAAAAATAAACAAATGGGACCTAATGAAACTTAAAACCTTTGCATAGCCAAGGAAACCGTAAGACAAAAAGATGGCCCTCAGAATGGGAGAAAGTATTTGCAGACAAAGCAACTGACAAAGGATTAATCTCCAAAATATATAAACAGCTCATGCAGCTCAATATCAAAAAAACGAACAACCCAATTAAAAAGTGGCCAGAAGACCTAAATAGACATTTCTCCAAAGACGTACAGATGGACAAGAGGCACATCTATTAAGATGCTCAACATCACTAATCATTAGAGAAATGCAAAATAAAACTACAATACGGTATCACCTCACACGGGTCAGAATGGCCATCATCAAAAAATCTACAAACAATAAATGCTGGAGACGGTGTGAAGAAAAGGGAACCCTCTTGCACTGTTGGTTGGAATGTAAATTGATATAGCCACTATGGAGAACAGTATGGAGGTTCCTTAAAATACTAAAAATAGAACTACCATACAACCCAGCAATCCCACTACTGGGCATAATCCCTGAGAAAACTATAATTCAGATAGAGTCATGTACCACAATGCTCATTGCAGCTCTATTTACAATAGCCAGGACATGGAAGCAACCTAAGTGTCATCGATAGATGAATGGTTGAAGAAGATGTGGCACATATATACAATGGAATATTACTGAGACATAAAAAGAAACGAAATTGAATTAGTTGTAGTGGATGGACCTAGAGACTGTCATACAGAGTGAAGTAAGTCAGAAAGAGAAAAATAAATACCGTATGCTAACACACATATATGGAATCTTAAAAAAAAAAAGTTCTGATCAACCTAGGGACAGGACAGGAATAAAGACGCAGATGTAGAGAATGGACTTGAGGACATGAGGAGGGAGAAGGGTAAGCTGGGACGAAGTGAGAGAGTGGCATGGACATATATACACTACCAAATGTAAAATAGATAGCTAGTGGGAAGCAGTTGCATGGCACATGGAGATCAGCTCAGTGCTTTGTTACCACCTAGAGGGGTGGGATGGGGGGGTGGGAGGGAGGAGATATGGGGATATATGTATACATATAGCTGATTCACTTTGTTATACAGCAGAAAGTAACACAACATTGTAAAGCAATTATACTCCAATAAAAATGTAAAAAAAAAACTACACAAGTCATCATATCTCAGAGTTAAGTATAACAAAAGATATTTAAATTCCAACCCAATAAACTAGTAAACTATTTTTTTGACAGAATTTGCAGTATTTTTATTTTTATTTTTTTTTTAACATCTTTATTGGAGTATAATTGCTTTACAATAGTGTGTTAGTTTCTGCTTTATAACAAAGTGAATCAGTTATACATACACATATGTTCCTATATCTCTTCCCTCTTGCGTCTCCCTCTCTCCCACCCTCCCTACCCCACCCCTCTAGGTGGTCACAAAGCACCAAGCTGATCTCCCTGTGCTATGCGGCTGCTTCCCACTAGCTATCCATTTTACGTTTGGTAGTGTATATATGTCCATGTCACTCTCTCACTTCAGTAAACTATTTTCAATTATTCTTCAATGAGAAATGTCACAACGTTTCCCATATTTAATTATTTTCACATCAGCCATATGACATAGTCATTCCAATGCCAAGAACTCGATTGATCTTTTTTAAAGAAAATCACTCTATCCAGATTAACATAGAATTTTCATGAATCTATGCAAGTTGGAAACAGGCTTAAAGATTCAACTGCTGAATAAAAAAGGTGAACAGGGAAAAGATTATATATAATAAGCAATTTTATGTGATAAAGTAAGTAAATAAGATAAAATCACTCTCACAGCTCCTGCACAAATACCAGTAAGAAAAGAAAAAAGCATAAATCTCTCTAAAAAATTCAGATGGCCTTATATTTCAATAGTTTTAACTTCTCAAATTACTTTTATTTGTATGTATAGTATGCTGGTATAATGATTCTCAATTTAGATAAAAGGAAACTGGAACTCTAGAGTAGCAAACACATCTTTACCAAGGTCAGACTAATAAATGTGAGGGAATTGGCCTTGGGTATAAGCACACATGGATATATTCTACGTGAGTGGCAGGGACTTTTTTAAGACAAAGCAAAAATCTTGATTTTTAAAATAAAGGCACCTAATTTGTAAACACTGGCAAAAACAAACTACTAAATATAAATACTCTGAGTTATATAAAGCTGGCAGGCTACTACTTTCTAACCTCTGGTGTTAACTGCTCACCCAAGATCACACTGCTTGTTATTGATGGAAGAGGGCCTACTGCTCAAGCCTTATTTACAGATAAGAAACCATACTATGTTAAAAGAAGTACTGAAACAAGAATGGGATCCAAAATTACACAGAACTTAACAGATCTGCAATCAAAGATCATAAATGGTCAGAGGGGCCATTTCTCTTTACTCTTTCCCTAGACTTGTTAGCCCCTAGCAAGTCTCACAGGCAGCTGAAATATCAGATGGGCTCAGTAAGGTGAAAAGGGAAGTAAAGTTCTGATGAATGATGGTGACGACAGCCAGCTGCCTCCACGACAGGGCCTTTTCCTATGGCAGGGGGCCATGCTGGCCCCTTTCTGTGGCTCTGGTGCACCTCACACTGCCTGGTGTCTGGTTGCTATTTACCTCTGCCTGGTTGCTGTTTGCTCTGCCTTTCACAGATACCCAGGAAGGGTGTTTGCCCAGGGATGGGTGTTTACAAAGACTTTGGCCATCCCACCGGGTTCTGTCTTCCAGTCTCTGTTGCCCTGTCTAGACTGCTATTTGCTGAACTGGATTCCCACCCACTGCTTCCAAGTCCTCTCCCCTCAGCATTCCTTGTCTTAAGTTCTTGTCTAATGCCTTCACCCTGCAGCTACCTTAACCCAGCATTGAGTACTCTGAGTCCAAAATAATTAAATCATTAAGAAAAATGGACAACAGGTTCAAAAGATCATCATTAAGTAACAAATTAAGCCCCTGAGCTCTTATTACAACTGCTGAAGCAATCTCAAATTCAATGCAATTTAGGATTCTACTCAGATTGCTGAATTAATATATTCCTAGAATTTAATTAGTATCACAGTTTTTAGTATAAGTGTTTACAAGGCAAACCATTCTGAAGGCTATAAAAATTGCTTAAAATAAAAATATAATACAGTGATACATTTTAAACAGGGAATCTATATGTTACCACAATTAGCTCTACCAAAGTAATCTATTGAACATTATAGGAGGGCAAATTTGCAAATTATGTACCAACAGTTTGCTTGTGTCATTTATTTTACACTCAGGATGCTTTAACCACAGAAAACTGTTAGAAACAATGGTTAATTTCCCAGGCAAGCCCTCAAAAGTACATTTAACCTATAGAAGAACTAAGTACTAGGTATCTATAGGAAAATATAAATGCTGGGGCAGTAAGATGTAACCAAAGTTGATAATCAGTAAGATACAATGGTAACTTTCTTGTTTTTTAATATAAAAAGCAGATTTAAGGTGTAATAATGGTAGACAGAACCAAAAAAAGAGAAAGAGAATGACGTTTAGTAAATGCTTAATTTGTGCCAGATAGTCTACCAAACTGAAATTAAAAGCTAGCTCAATCTGTAAATCCCTAAACTTCATCCCCCATACAATGGCCTCTTCCAAATAACTGTTCGCAACTAGGTATTAATGTTTGAACCTACTGGCACAGTGGTTAAGAATCCACCTGCCAATGCAGGGGACACGGGTTCAATCCCTGGTCCGGGAAGATGCCACATGCCACGGAGCAACTAAGCCTGTGCACCACAACTACTGAGCCTGTGCCCTGGAGCCTGTGAGCCACAACTACTGAAGCCTGCGTGCCTAGAGCCCGTGCTCTGCAAGAGAAGCCACCGCAATGAGAAGCCCGCGCACAGCAACGAAGAGTAGCCCCCACTCGCCGCAACTACAGAAAGCCCGCGCACAGCAACGAAGACCCAAAGCAGCCAAAAATAAAATAAATAAATTTATAAAAATAAATAAAAGTCTAGTTGTAAGTTCAGCTACTTCAATTCTTGATTTTAATGGCTGCTGTAACTAAAAAAGATACATTACCATGATATGTAAATGCAAATGCAGGAATGATTACACTTACTTTTTTAATCCCATTCAGCAATGATGTGCATTTGGTTAGTAAATTTCCAACTTCCCAAATGCTAATCAGGTGTTGGGAAAGTGCTGCACATTTTAAAAATGTTTAGCAAATGAGTTCAAAACCCAATGAAACATTATTTAAATGACTTTAAATAGGGTTTTAAAATTTTGTTTTGTGGCTATTCATGTAATACTTCAAAAACTGGTGATTAAAGGGAAATGGCCACTCTTTCTGCCTTCTCGGTAGGAAAATTGGTTTCAGGGTAACCAAAGAGCCCCAACTGAATGAGGGAAAGCTCAATTTCCATAAAAGTAAGCCAGTTAATAAGTGACGGAGGAATGAAATAATTAGAAAAATGTTATACTGAAACCCTAATAAAATTATTGATTCAGGCAAGTATGATCAATTGTTGTTTAAAACACCAACCTGCATGGTTGATGGGGAACTGAATATACAAACAGTTCCAAAATAACACCACACAGAATGCTTAAATCATAAGGAGAAAACAATATATTGATTACATGTCTTCTTATGGGATACAACATATCCTACGAACGCACACGCCTATAGGTAAAACTTCCAGTTCACAAGAAATACAAAGAATGGAGAAACAAGTTAAAAAATACCATAAAGAAGAAATCAGAGAAATTCAAAAGGTGGAACTTTCTACAAGAAAATAGGTCTGGCCTCTTTATAAAAATCAGTGTTAGCAAAAAAGGACCATGTGTGAGAGAGATTAAGGACACAACCACCACATGCAATGTGTGGTCCTGGATTAGATATTGGTTTGGACACTTTGGATCAATTGAGAAAAACAAATACAATCTGGGTATAAAGATGATAAAACATGAACTAAAATGAAAGAACAGATCACTAACTAAAAAAATCAGGTGATAAAACTATACTGGTGAACATATCCTGCTTCTATAAATAAATATAAAAGTATTTTTTAAAGGAAGTTTTTCTAAATTTCTCAAGGGTCCAAATATGGGTTTAGCACATGACATTTTTTATAGCAAAATGACAACGTTTCAAACTTTTATTTTAGAAATACACTCTCAATCGTGAATTTGTTTTGAAAAGCACTTACTTTGCCACTTAGAATTTCACCTTTACTTGAAATGACGGGTTAAGTACCACCACCCCAAAATCTGGTTAGGAAACAGCCACTATCACAACAGGGTAGCAAACTTATTATTTTGTAAAATGATATGGTTCACTTACCTTTTTGTTAAAAAAAAAACCCAAAAAATCCAGTTATCTTTTATGTTCCTCAACTCTTTTATGGTGAGTGGTACAAAAAGATTTTTAGTTGCACCCTAATTTGTTACCCAAGAATCTACCATTTCAGATAGTTGGCAAATCCATTTGCCAGGCCACATAAACTGTAATATTTAGAAATACAATGTATTTGAAAAGTATGGGCATGTCAATCCTATTTTAAGTATTTGAGTATTTGAAGTATTTATACAGCCTAACCTCTTCTGTTTTTAAGGTAAAAAAATAAATATAATTACTAACACTTTATTCTCTCACTCTCTCCACATCCCCTATTAGGTCCTTTTGAGTACACAAGAATGAAGGGAGAATGATTCCTTTCAGAGGCCCAGAGTTTAAAAGGACAGAGTCAGTCCTTTTAAATAGAACCAGTCCATTTGGAATACTTCCATCCTGTCTGTACTTCCTCCAGACTTTTTGTTTTTGTTTTAGTATTACTACACCATCCTCTAAGTCAGTCATTAAAAAGACTTATTATCTCCAAAATTCCTCAAACAACTCCAGAAAAGGTCATCAGGCCTGAAGATCAATTTTTAGGGAATTCTCACTCTTCTCTACAAATCTTTAATCAGAGGATCCAATAGACTTCAACCAGATTTAACCTACACTACTTACTTACTTTGATGTTTAATCTTCTGGGGTATCCATATCACGTCTTGACACTCCTTTCCTACTATTAATAAACCTCCTCTTCTTAGAAGTTTTTCTCCTGTTTCCCCACCTAGTATCATTACAGCTCCAAGCTCCTACTTTAGCCAGCCAGTCATGGTGCAAAGACATTTACTACAGCCAAGAGCTGTAAACCTCCTGCCAAGCTGGCTTCTAACTGAACAGATGAATGAACTCAAGTTCATTACTTGAGTCCAAATTGCTTACCTGGCACTTTCCTAACCAATCAAATCAGTGCTAACCTGGGAGTGTAAAATCCTGGAAGGATTTCTAAATCTAAAATATATTAACTGTAGAAAAATAAACTTCTGCATGCCAAAATACAACCATGAACAAAGTCAAAAGGCCAACATCAAACTAGGAACAAGCACGCTAACACATTTTCAATCAGTATGCCAAGGGGTTTCTGCTTTTTCACTAGCTATAAAAAAACAACAGCAACAAGATCTAAAAAGAGAGATTTCTTATCTATAAAATTATCAAGTGTTTTGTTTCTAAGACAATGCTTGGTTTGCATGATGCCCACAGCTACCCTCTAAGGGGTTCTTTCACAACAACTTACCAACTTACCAAGACCCCACCATTTTAGGGACATCTTCATCTAACAAAGTAAGACAAATGACTGACTCCAATGCAGCTCAGGCAAGCTCTGTGTGCTCTGCTCAGGAGAACGTTCTCTTAGGTGGAACTACTTCAGCCATCCAGATTTTCTCCTGGGCAGTGTAATGACTTTTACTGTTACACCAAGGGCCATTTCTCCATGGTTCCCTTTAATACTTTATGAACACCAAGAATTCTGGCTGTGTCCCTTTTCCTGTAAAGCTGTCACAATTTACTCTAATCCATGGCATTCCTCTCCCCAGTGACTGGCCAAGTAATGGGACCAATTACCCCAGTTAAAACAGCTACCTTCTCCATTCTTTTTCTTGGGACCCTGCAGAGGCTCTTTCCACCCACCCTCCCTGCTCAGGATTTTTGCTGCTAAGTACAATAAACATCAGGAGAGATGACAAAAACAAACAAAAGTCCTTATCTGGGTAAGCTTAAAAAAATCAATTTTTAAGAGATATAATCTACAATCTGTGTTTCATACAGAGATGATAATAAAACTTAGTTATTTCAGAAACATTTCTCTCAGTTACTTTTGTGAGCACAAATATAAAAACAAAACCCAAAACGGCCTTAGTCATTGTTAATGATATACCTTAAACGTAGAAAAGGAAACTACCCAATTTTGAGGTGCAATTTCAACTAGTACCACCAAATTTTGGTCTTATCATTGTAAATTCCAGACGTTCAAACTACATGTCAGAAAATTTTAAAAGAAAGCATGACAGAACCAAGTAGCAACCTGGGAGAAGAAAGAACTTACCTCAAGAACTCCAACACCAATCCTTTTTTATCTGGAATAACTACTCGATATTCTTCTCCACTGAGTAGAACAGCTAGCTTCCACACCATCAAAAACATGAGGAACACCACTCTGGAGGACCTCTTAGCTTATTCAGGAAAACCTGTTACTTAGGTACTCCTGAAGATGAATGCAGGCACTAGATAAAATCTGCCTCTAAATAACCACTTTCCATGATATTTACAAATAAATGAAATTCATAACTCATGAAATACTGGCTATTCCAAAGCATACTTCCAATGACCCAAAAAGACCAACCACTCAATGTTGTATGTAATCTACACAGTATGTTACCCATTTTCCTACAGTACCAACAAGCCATGTCCTTATGGCATGTTTGGATGTGTTTAGAATCACACCTTATTTAGGAAAACATTGCCTGTATTCAAATTATACAGCATTCTTACCTCATGTGATACACTTTTGATGTTTTTTGTTTTTGTTTTTTTTTAAATCAATTATTGGTCCTGATTCCACCTTCACAACTTTACTAAATGGATCATGAGTTAATAAAAACACAGATTTGGGGCATTATTTTCTAATGTTAAGTGCCGTAACACATAAAAAGGTTTTCACACTAGTTGGTCAATTTTCTTAAAAATAGACTTTTTTAGAGCAGTTTTAGGTTCAGAACAGCAAAACCGAGTAGAAGGTACAGAGATCTCCCATATACCCCTTCCCCCCTCCATAGCCTTTCCCAGTTGGTCAATTTTTATAAAGCAAAACATGTTCTTTCTGGAAAGAAATCAAGATGTCTGAGAAAAAGTAATTTCAAAATTTCAACCACAAATTTAAAGTACCACTGTTGTACGTATTTTCACTAATACGTTAGAAAAGTAGTTAAATACTTACCATATAGCATCCAACAAGGAAAGCAGCATTTGCCTGTTTTCTCTGGTCAGGGCCAGTAAAATGAATAATTTTCTTCCTCATCATTGTAATGGACTGCATAAAGATAAACAGCTGTTAGTATTTCCTTTCTAATTTCAAGTTTTCTAAAACTTTATTTTGCGATTAAAATAAATTCCAAACCTCACAATGTTGAAACATTCATATTAGCAAGACTTTTAAAAAGATAAACTTTGATACCCAAAAAATACCATGTACCTTCCCATAAAAGACATATCCTTGGAGTAGAACAAATGTACAATTAAAGGGTGGGAGAGGAGAAACCTGAAACTAATATGATATCATAAATCAACTACACTTCAATTTTTTAAAAAGGTAGGAGAGGAGCTACGAACAGATACAATTTAAGTATAGACTACCTCTGAAAGAATACATAAAAAGCTGGAAAAGGTAGTAGGAGAGACCTTTTCCTTCCTTTTCCTACTGTCTGACTATTTTTGTTAATCTCTTCCCAAAACCTTTAAGTTAACATCAAAGGATATAAAAACGGGCAAAAATAATTCATTCTGTTAGAAATCAGGATAGTGAATGGGGTAGGGAGGGGTGGAGTGAGGAGGGTGGTACAGAGATAACCAAGAGAGCATAAGTGGGCTCTTCTGGGGTGTTGCTAATGTTCTGTTCTTGATCTGATGATCCAGATGATTATCCATGTATATTTAGTTTGTAAAATTCATTGAGCTGTATATTCATGATCTGTACATATTTCTGTACATACATTGTGCTTTAATAAAAAGTTAAAAATAAAAAGGATATGGAATTTAAAAACCAAAGGAACACATGATTTATTAGCTCTTCCTCACCTGTACTTCACTAATGTGAGTAGACATGTTTCAAGTAAGGGTAAGAAACAGGATATATTCAGTTGAATAAGCACAGTATTCTTTTGCTTCTGTGAGCCAATGTTTGGGTATTTCAATGATGAATGTTACATATTTTCTTTTAGTTGTTTACACAGAGTAAGAAATCCAAGTTGATTTAAAGAAAAACAACAACAACAACCCAACCGGCCCTCAAGCAGCATACGCACAAGACACTCTTAATACAAATTCTCAACACACTTTTACCACTATTAATTGAATAGGAATTAAGTTTCAGTCAGGTGGGATGGTCAACACTGCAAGCTGTTCTGGTAAATAATTTTTTTTTTAAGTTTGAAAAAAGGACAGATATATTCTTGGTTGACCCAAAGGATAAAAGGATGGCCAAGTATATTTAAAACAAACAAACAAAAAACTTTCAAAATTAAAGCAAAGGAACACAAGCAGGTGAAAAGGAAATTACTTTTAGCTTCTCAGCCCTGTATGAAACAAAAAACTTGCCACTGGCAACTGGAAAAATGGAATGGGGGGAACATAAATACCCAAGGCCACAAATGCTTATATTCCTGTTCTGGGGAGAAATAAAGTCCAGAAAGAAGAGTCTCCATCTCTGTATACATCTCTAGTGAATATAAATTTAATAAAAAAAAGAAAAAGCAACGCTGCAACTTCCTTTTTACGTATTAGTAACTTCTGACAGATGCTTCTAGCATTTATGGTGTGGAATTTTAAGTTTGATGTTCAAGGGGAAATAGATCTGCCTTGCTCACCCATAAATTTTTAGTATAATTTAATTTTTAATTGAAAATGAATTTTATTTCTGTGTAGCAGTCTAATAAGTAAGCAGCTGAATAAACTTGTTTTTAAAAAGCACCTGCCCCCAAATCCAGTATTTCTACTTGAGAATATACAGTGACTCTTAGAATTGCTAGCAGTATATGAACACCTTTTATTGTACATGACCAACAATTCAAAGTTTTTTTAAATAAATGAATAAGGTCTAAGTTCAAACTAATAGTAATACACTCTTACAATTCAGTGATAGAGTCTTAAAGACTGTATGCTGTCTGCCCTTGCTTCTCTGCTCCTTAATCGTATGTGTAAAGGGTCATAGTGAAGAGTCACAAGTAGTACAATATCATGGGAGATTCAAGGTATAATGAAATAAAGTAAGATGAATCCAATTTCTCTTAGTTTTCCTAACACTCCCTATCAAAGTGAAGGCAGAAAGAACAATGACCAAAGGAAGGAAAGCTCCTCTTGTTAGGTGACAGTTCCACTCGCTCAGACAATAAGAGGTTCACTTTATTGACCATCTGCACTTTGGCTTTTCAAGTATATGAGCATCACCAATCCAAACCAGAACCAAATGACCCAAACTTAAGCCATTCATCAAAACTCTGGAAAACAAATAGATATACTATGACTTTATAAAACAATAAACCACATGTATGTCTCAAACATCACTCCAGTGAAAAACATGAGAGTTCCTTTTTAAAAACAGATTTCCCTTCCTCCCTGCAAGATCAGGCTAACAATGATTACTTAAGTGAAATCTTCCGTAAGGAATACTTTACCTTTAATTTCTTATTAATCTTGCAGCAATATCTGTAAACCATTGCTAGATTGAGTGGTCCAAAATCTGCGTAGAAGCTGCAAAAATGAAAAATAAAAATGTGTATGTATATTCCAGATGTTGAATATAAATGCCTTTTTGTAGCTACAAGATCAAAATAAAGCAAGAAAGCACACACCAAATTATTATAGGTCACACAACTTAAAGGTACTGCCTTAGTAATGGAAGAAATACTCTGGTAAAAGATGACTTAAAATACATGACAAGTGTTACAATGCCTAAATCTAACCTCAAATAACAAATAAAAATACTTTCTGAATAAAAAAGCTGTTTTTCCACAAATATTTTTCCACTGGCAAAAACATAACATCTTAGTACACTAGTTTATATCTCATTATACTGTAAACTATTAGAATTTCAAATGTAAATTGTTAAATTTAGGAAGGTTCTTTCATTCTGATTTTTTTCCCTAAGGATCTATTTTATTACCAAGGGTTAAAGAAAAAAGTATCCTGCAACTAACAGTCAACAGATTTGTAATGTTCCAATTTTATAAACATACCTTTAGATTCTTCAAAATAAAAAAAAGTTACTAACAATCTTTTAAAAAGCAATACTTACTTTTCATATTCAAGTTCATTATCTATGCTGAAATAATGTACATTTGATGAACTCTTTGGTCTGCTGTAGAGAATGGCAAAACAAAGGCGATCTGAAATGGAAAAATTGTAATGTTCCTTCCTTCACGTTATTAAAAAACGTTTCATATATCATGTTGCAACTCTTTTCAGATGAAGTCAAATTTTTATTTTTTTCCCATGCATGTTTCAGATGGTAAGGTTATCAGTGAGTAACTTCAAAATGTTCTGGCTATTTTGGTGGGTAATAATAAGTAAGCAATTTTTTAAAAGGAGAAATTGCCTTTAATATAAGTTTCAATAGCGGTACATGACTTTTCATACAGCGATACGGCTTGATTTCTGGAAAACTTTACCTTGGACTAAGAAATTTCGGTAAATGGCAGCATGCATTTGATAGGTAGACCACCAGCCTAGATGACTTTCCCTGTTTCGCTATGTTTTCAAGACATCCTGAAAAGTCATTGCAATAAGAAACTATGTTTTAAGTATAGAGAAAACGCTTTCAAAATTGCTTCAAAATTAATGTTTACGGCTATAACACACAAAACAAACCACATGTTTATCCAATGTTCTTAGGGGTCGCTACTTATTTTTTGATTCTGAATCACTACTTTTGTAATGATTTTTACAATCGGACCATTATAGCAGAGGCAAATGAGAGTATTCTGCAGGATGAGTATGAGATGAGCCTGCGTTGCATAAAAGCAGTTAGGCTGCTGTGAGGTTTAGCAAGAATGGTAACAGGGTAAGGTTCAGAGGCGCCACCCTTCCTCTCCTGCCCCACCCCAAAAAGAGTTGCCTAAGAATCCTTGGTGAAGCAAAGTCATCCGCAATACCTAGCAGTAGTAATACTAGTAATATTGTGCTAGTAGAATACTTAGATTCAAGTTGTGGCAAAATTAAGTACAGCCCTTTAAATAGTAAGGAACAAAGGACACCAGCTGGCATCCTTTCCCCAAATAGTAATTTAAACAATTTTTTGTAATAGTAATTTAAACAATTCAGTACACACAATTGCTGTATTTATTTCCCTATAAACGCCTCAACTGAAATGTCCTGCAACCACTGACACCCAAACGGATGACGGGGCTGACTCCTTTTCAACCAAAAATGACCCTTGATCCCCATGCAGTGACCACGGATTTCGCTCCCTGAGGTGGAGAGCCCACCAGCCATGGTGTAAGGACACAAGGGTCCGAACTGCACACATCTGTGCGGATTCGCCCCAAAGCAGGACCACGCCTGGGGACTAGGAGTCCCAGGAGGCCACCCACGCCCAAGAGACAGCATCGGCCCTGGCCCCGAAGTTTAAAGGCACATCTTGGCCAGCAATGGGGGCCTCCTCGACCCCCGTGCACTGCCCGATGCCCTCTAAATAGGGGGTGTCCCGAGGGCGCGCCCTCCACACTAACCTTTGATCACCTCGGCCACCAGAGGGGTCCCTGCGCCCTCCAGGCTCATGACTCCACGGCATCTGGAAGGCGGGGCGGAGGGAAGGACTGGGTGGCCAGGGAGCAGCCCTCAGAGAGAGAAGGGCCGTGACCACACTCCCGAAGTTTAAAAAACAAAAAAGTTTAAAGGGACACGCCCAAACACTGGGCACAGAGACGCCCTTCGGCTGGCCACCACACCACAAGCCCGGGAGAGCCAACCCGGAAGTTCAAAACTTCTCTAACTCCCCAGACAGGGTAGCGAAGGAGCGGGGCGCGGAAACCAGCCCCAGGCGCCGGGGCTGAGCTTCGCCCCGCCTCGGGGACACCTGGCGGTCGTCTGCAGCGCCAGGGCGCTCTAGCGCCGCAATTCTGCGCTCAAAGTCGGCATGTGCGGCAAAGGGTCAGACAGGCAAATGCGGGCCTTGTGAAAGAAAGCGGCTCCCAAAGCGACTAAAAGGATTTCTCGGAAGAGAAGGGTTCAGCGGTGGATCTGACCCTCAGCCTCGTGCTTGGACGCCCTTGCCTCCGCCACCAGGGGGCACTGCAGCCAGGCTGGGCTGAGAGGCCAGCGGCCGGGCTCGAGGACCCCGGCCGGCCTGGAGCTCCGTCCTCCCTCGAGTCGAAACCCGCTGAATGCCGGACCCGCCTGAATGCTGGTGTCTCATTTAAAATGGAGCACTTTAAAACTGTTCAAAATTTAAAGGTATGCCTAAAGCCGAGGTCATTTATTCCTCTAAAGGCCTCAGAAAAATATTAGGATGGTTGAAAAAAATTCTGACACCATGCTAAGCGACAATTTATTTTCTAAACCTAAGTTCCTATGTTAGTCTCAAGTGAGAAAAAAAGAAGTTGCAGTATGAGTACGGTCCCAATTTTGTTATATATAATATGGTAGTGGGATTATGGTTGATTTTTATTCCCTCCTGTATTCTTCTAAATTTCCCACAGAAAAGTGTTACTTTAATAATCCGTGAAAAAAATTTTCAATGACTCTCTCTTAAAACGAACAAGCAATACAGTAACAACTCTTTCCCAAGAATTACACTTTATTTATCATCTCAATACAATATACACATTATATATCACAATATATACATTTTTGCCTCAAAAGTAAAGCTGCATACCTACTACCCTTACTTAAACTTCCAGACAGATCAAAGACTTTAAATGTAAAAAAACAAAACCATGAATTATTTTTTAATAAAGAATGCCTTTCTAAATGAAACAAAATCTAAAAGCCATGAGAATCTGTTAAACTAATAAACATTTTTAAATGGTCTTCATGGCAATAAACACAAATTCAAGGGATAAACTGGAAAAATATTTTAAGTACATCTCAAGAAGATGCCCAACTTCAATTTTATGTTATTGCGAAAATGCAAGTTTAAACTACAAGTAACTACTTTTCCTTCAGACTGGCAAAAATGAAAGGAGTTTGATAAGGCACTGTGTTGGTGAGGTGGGGAAACAGGTACTCTCACTGCCTGTGGGTTAGAACATAAACTGGGACAACCTCCATGAAGGGCAACAAAGGGCAATTTGGCAGAAATTTCCAAGACTGAAAATTGAATACAGGCAAGATTGCCAAGATGGACAGCTTTATAGGTGTTTACAGGCTGGATGATTTATAGGTGTGTATTTAAAACACAAATGTATATGATTGTATATGAAATCTTGCATATCTCTGGAAGGAAACACAAGAAACTGGTGTTTGCCTTTATAAGGGGAAACTGAGTATCTGTATACAGGGAAGGGTAAGAAAGATTTATTCGTTTTTGTAACTTTTGAATTTTGTAACATATATTACCTATTCAAAATTATGAAGCTTTTGAAAAGTGAACCTGTGGGCTAAAAGTGTTTTTCCAAGGCTGACTCTTCATCAAGATATGAAGCATTCAGTAAACGTAGTATAAGACAATATGGAAAATGTCCTTTGCACACTTTTAAATAACAGAACTGCTTAGTAACCTCTTGCTTGCTACCATCTCTTGAAATCCAGTTTCTTTTAACAAACCCAAATAAAACTGGAAGGAAAATGGGGAGAGGTTTTCCCTCCAAGTCCAAACCTGAAATTCAGTTCCCTAGGAAATATTTTATATATTACAGGTCAGGGAGGAATCACTGATTTTTTATGTCCAATTATCTCTGCACAATATATTCTCAAAATTCTATTGTAAGAGTCATATTGTGATAAACTACAACAGAGGCTAGAGTGCTGGGATGAGAGCTATTTATTAGAAACCTGGAGCTAGAAAACAGGTCTCTTTACGTTTTGCTTAAAAGTTTATGATTAGGGCTTCCCTGGTGGCGCAGTGGTTGAGAGTCCGCCTGCCGATGCAGGGAACACGGGTTCGTGCCCCGGTCCGGGAAAATACCACATGCCACGGAGCGGCTGGGCCCGTGAGCCATGGCCGCTGAGCCTGCGCGTCCGGAGCCTGTGCTCCGCAACGGGAGAGGCCACAACAGTGAGAGGCCCGCGTACCGCAAAAAAAAAAAAGTTCATGATTAAATTTATAATCCTATTGTAAACACACGTATCCTCCCTTTAATGTGTTTGTTGTCCTCCCTTTAATGTGTTTGTTGTCAAAAACTGAAGTGGTAAACTCTCTTCCCTCTATACCCCATCACATAATGTCACCATTCCTGCTTCTTTGACTGATATAATAGAGTAGAAAGAAATGAAATCTCATGGTTTTAAAATACTGACAAAAACATTCAAAATCCATCCTTGTGCCAAATTTGTCTACAGTTCTGATTTGGCTTTTGGGCCTCCAGTTTACTACTTCTTTCTTTAATAAATATTTGTTAAATAAATGAATAACATTTTCCTCCATAACAACTAGCTATCTGGGGGACAGTTAATCATAAAACAGAGACAGGTATGTTCTAAACCAGGGGTCCCCACACCCCAGGCCATGGACCAGTACTGGTCCGTGGCCTGTTAGGAACCGGGCCGCACAGCAGGAGGTGAACAGCGGGCAAGAAAGCAAAGCTTCATCTGTATTTACAGCCGCTCCCCATTGCTGGCATTACCGCCTGAGCTCTACCCCCTGTCAGATGAGTGGTGGCATTAGATTCTCATAGGAGCGTGAACCCTACTGTGAACTGCGCGTGGGAGGGATCTAGGCTGCGCGCTCCTTATGAGAATCTAATGCCTGATCATCTGAGGTGGAGCTGACGCAGTGAGCTGGGGAGCGGCTGCAAATACAGATTATCATTAGCAGAGTGGTTTGACTGCACAGAGACCATCATAAATCAATGTGCTTGAATCATCCTGAAACCATCCCCCCCTCCCCCGCCCCGTCCTTGGAAAAACTGTCTTCCACGAAACTGGTGCCTGGTGCCAAAAAGGTTGGGGACCACTGTTCTAAACCAATTGAGAAATATATGTAGCAGTCAGGTGGCAATGATAATACAGTATCTACGTTTTAGTATAAATGATTAAAATAACTCTACTATGGACACAATGAACTTCTCACTATTTCTGTTCCCCGCTGGAACTAGACTGACTTCACAAGTCCTGGCAGAGGAAGTGGAGAAGTGCAAGGCTTCTCTATCGGATAGGGAAGTCTACCTGTAAGACAGGTAGCTACCTGTCTTACAGGTAGCTTGGTGAGCTACCTGTAAGACAAGCAGAAGGGAGAATTCACACCCCTCGGGAACAAGAGAGAACAGGCCAAAGAACAGGCTCCACCTGAACAGTGACTGTCCCTCAGAGAGGGTCAATAGCTATCGCTCTCATCTATTATTAGTCCCTCATTCTTTGAGATAAGTAGTGACCAAGGGGAGCAGGAGAAATGTTCATAAAACTACTGATTAATAAGAAGAAGCAGTACCCCCTAAAACAATGGCAGCTAACAATTATTGAGAGTTTAGTGCCAGGTATTATATTAATAAGCTCATTACAACCTACAAAGCAAATACTACTACAGCTATCAATATTTTCCCAGAAAGGAAACCTAACCTTCAAGAGGCAAAATGACTAACCTGAGCAGAGTCATAAAACCTGTATAGTAGCAGAATTAGGATCTGAACACAGGCTATTTGGGTGAAGCTTGAGATTTTTAAATTCCTGCCTCAGAGACTTGCCTTAATATAAAGCAAGAGTAATTAAAACAATACTATTTTAGCACAGCAACATAGAAATATGAACCCAGGCATATATGAAAACCTAGTATATGAGAAAACTGGTTTTTCAAATCAGTCACAAAGAAAGCCATATTCAATAAGGGACAAATGTCTGTAAGTATGAAAAGAAAATGAGGTTCCAATCTCACATACTATATAAAACAAATACCAGTTAAAATAAGTTTTTAAAAGCTGTCAGATAACTATAAAATTATAGCAAATAATTTTACAATTTAAATGGGGTTTTTAAGCATGACACAAAACTCAAAAGTTATAAAGGAAAAAAAGCAACAGAAACAGAAAATATATAATAAAGGGCTAACCATCACAACTAATAAAAAGTATCTGTAAAGCAATATAACAACCCAACAGAAAATAAAAATCTATAAAGGCTACGAACACTCAATTCAGCAAAGAAATACAAATAGCCAATAGCAGATTAAAAGAAAATTAATCTTACCAGTGGCTCAACATTAAAAAGTCCAACATCATGAATAGATTACAGAAGAAAGCCACATAATTATGTCATTAACTACAGAAGTCATTAAAATCAACTCATTCCCAATTAAGCCTTTATACAATGGGACTAAAAGAGAACTTCCTTAAACTGATAGATTATCTTCCAAATACCTCTAGCAAAATATATACCTCATGCCTTAGCTTTGTAAGTATCTCCCTGAAATGAAAAACAAGAAAAAAATTCCTACTACCATTACTCCTATTTAATAATGTAATAACTGGAAATATTCACTGATGCCAAGATAAGAAAAAGAGATAAGAGAGAAGACTTAGAAAGGAAGAAACAAAATTGTCCTTATTTACAGACGATTGTCTGCTTAGAAATTACAAAAGCATCTGTAGACAAACTATTAGAATAAATAAATAAATGTTTGTAAACTTTCTGGATATAGATGATTAACACAAAAACCAGGAGTTTTTCTATATACTACTTGTAATAACTAATTTATGAAATATAAGTGCTTAATTATTTATGGACATATGGAAAGATAAAGCAGGGTTTTTAAAAATTTTTATTTTATTTATTTTTTTATACAGCAGGTTCTTATTAGTTATCCATTTTATACATATTAGTTTATATATATCAATCCCAATCTCCCAATTCATCACACCCACCCCCCATAAAGCAGGTTTTTAATGGGAAGATTCAATGTCACAAAGATGGTAATTTCCCTCAAACTAAATGCAACTCTTATCAAAATCTCAACAGAGCTTTCCACAGAACCTAACAAGTTGATCCCAGAATTAATCTAGAAGATCACAGGGCCAAGAAGAACCGAGACCATTTTGAAAACAAACAAGAAGGGAGCCCTTGCCCTACCAAATATTAAAACTTACAATAATTTAGGCTTGTAGAATTGGAACAAATATACTAGATCTTTATCTATTATATACAACAGCCCAGTAAGAGACTACAGATACACAGAAGCTTCCCTTATGACACACATTACACATCAATGGGAAAAGTAAGAATGCTCAACACACATGGTGTGGTGACAACTGGTTGTCCATATTGTCTGGGGTGGAAGGAGGGGGGAAATTCACGATCCTCACCTCATACCACAGGCCACCAACCCCCAAAGAAGAAAAAAATCTCAGGTGGATTAAAAGCCTAGCTATGAGAAGAAAAGCTTCGCCAAGTCTTAGAATATAGAAAAATAACTCATAACAGTAGAGTAGGGATGGATTTTTTTTAAACAAGACTTAAAAAGCCCAAACTATAAAGCAAAAGATTGAGAAATTTGATTATATGAATATGTAATGTTTCTGCTCAACATAAGACCCCAAAAACAAAATTTAAAAAGATAACTCACAGACTAGGAAGATAGGTACAATGCATAAAAGCAACAAGGATTAGTATTCAGAATTTACAAAGAACTATAAATCAAAGAGAAAAAAGCTAACACCCCAACAAATAAATGGGCAGAGGATGGGAGTAAGAAATTCACAAAAGAAGAAACCTAATTGTCCTACCATGCTCCTCTTTTTCCAATCTACCTACAGTGAGTATGGTTTTGGTCTACTCTATGTCCTGTGATGAATTGAGTTTATTAGTCAGAGTAAGGTATGGCAAAAATAACCCTGAAATCTTAGTGATTTAATTTAAAACAGAGGCTATTTCTTGCTGGGGGGCTATGTTCAGCCCAAGGATCCAAGATGATGGAGGCTCCACCAGTTTGCAGATGCACCACCTGGAATTTATCCCTGGGGTTGCCAGTGACTGCTTGTGTAAGTAATTCCACTTGCCTACAGATCTAAATGTACACAGGTATAAACCAAGCCCCATAATGTTAGCAGTAATAAAGCTTACATTTTAATCTTTATCTGTTTAACTCTTATGTTCCTCAAACAATTAGTACAGAATTAAGGTGGAGAAAAGAGTAATCTTGTCTAAAGATGCTCCAGACATCCTCCCCCCAAATTATGTTAGTCTCCATATTCACCTATATTTCTAAAATATTTTATAAATGAATTTTTTAAAAGGGAGCCACTAGAAGAATTTTAATAGTTTTCATACCTTTCAAATCACTGGAGCCAGTGAAAAAGTAAAACTAACAAAACGTGATCAAGGCACCAAACAGCAAGAAGAAGCATGGCAAACAGAAAACAAAATAAGTCCAAACATATCAGTAAAAATAAAACATGCAAAATATTTAAATTCATGTATTAAAATTTTTTCAAATTGAGTTTTTAAAAATTCAACCTATATATTGTTTAATAGAGATAATTAAAACAAAACCATATAGAAAATATTTAAATCAAAGGATAGAAAATGGTATGCTATACAGTTGCTAGGAAAAAGAGCAGGTATATTAATATCAACAGCAGAAGAAATAGAATTCACAGCAAATAGCAATAAAGACAAAGATGTTTCACGATTATGTAATCTAACAAGAGATTACAACAATCACACACCTTATGACAAAAGATTTTAAATCTATAACACAAAAACTAGTGAAAATAGGAAAAATTAGTAAACCCATAATAATAGAAGGTTAACACACCTCCAAAAAATAAAATAAGTAATTAGAAACTTGATCTAGTAAATACAGAGAACCATTTTTAACAGAGAGCACAGACTTTTCAAAAAATAGGATATTCACTGAAGTCATCACGTATTACGTCACAAGGAAATCACAACAAATTCAGGAAAGCAAAGACCATACATAGAGATCATACAGTTAACACAATACAAAATTAGAAATTCATTGATGAAAATACAACAAGCAAAAATCTATCAACCTGCAAATGTTTAAAACCCATTTCTAAATAACTTTCAACAAAGGGAAATTAAAAGAGAATTCAACAGGGCTTACCTGGTGGCACAGTGGTTAAGAATCTGCCTGCCAATGCAGGGGACACGGGTTTGAGCCCTGGTCCAGGAAGATCCCACATGCTGCAGAGCAACTAAGCCTACGTGCCACAACTACTGAGCCTGTGCTCTAGAGCCCATGCTCTGCAACAAGAGAAGCCACCACAATGAGAAGCCCGCGCACCGCAACAAAGAGCAGCCCCCGCTCGCCTTAACTAGAGAAAGTCCACACAGCAACAAAGACCCAACACAGCGCCCCCCCAAAAAAATTAATAAAGCGACAATTCATCACAAATTACTTTAAAATTAATCTCAATAAGAATTCATGTTAAAATCTGTGGAATATGCTTAAACAAAAATCTGAAGAAAATCATCTGTCTAAAAAAAAGGCTCCCTCTGTCACACCATTCACAAACAAAAATAAATTCTATCTGGATTAAAAAGCTGAACATAATAGTTCTGGTTCCCTACATTCCAGGCCATGGTAGGATTGTCCTGACTCCTCTGAGATTAAATGAGCAGAGGTGAAATATACAACTTCCAGGCCAGCCCATTTAATTGATGGTACAAAACCCTATAGAACTCTCTTTCCCTCTGACCAGTAGCAATCGAGATAATAGCTGAAATACAGCCATTTTAGAAAACTGGCCATATTTATAAAAAATGAACATCACACATCTTTTGACTTAGTAATTCCACTTCTAGGCATATATACAACAGAAATGCATACACATGTTCATCAAGAAAGGTACAAACAGTGGTTCATAGAATCATTATTTGTAATAGCCAAAAATTGAAAACAAACCAAATGTCTAGAAATGGTGGACTGAAACACTGTGGTACTTTCTCAAGTTGAATATTATATACCAGTAAGAATGAAATGAATGAACTTTGACCATGCACAACATCATGGATGACTCTCAATAACACACTGTAGTGAAAGAAGCCAAACAAGAGCATGGCTTCATCACACAGTATGATTCCATTCAAATAGATTTCAAGGCAGACAAATCTATGGCAATTAAAAATTATGATAGTGTTTATTCTTGGAAGGGGAGTGACTGGGAAAGAGCACGAAGGAGTAGTTTCTAGGGTATAGTGATATTCTCTTTCTCAATCTATCTGCTAGTTACTTACCCATGATGCACAAAGCTGTTAATCAAGTTGTTCACTTTGTGCACATTTCTGTGTATGTATGAACCATTATGACATATTACAGAGATATGTGTATATTATAAAATAAATTAGACTTCAGTTATGTTATACTGAATTAAAAGTTATATGTGTAGTAGTTATGCTCCACTAGCTGGGTCACAAAAGTAAGAAGATTTATAACAGTTCTTACTAACCAGTGGTAGACATGTGTCATGAATAAAAAATAAACCTTTACTTGTTACATGCCACTAAGATGTTGGGGTTGTCATCACAGCATAACCTAGCCTATCCTGAGTGATACATATCTTTAGATATTTAAGTCTTAAACTAAGACACAAAATGCAAAAGCTATAAAAAGAAAGGATTTGATAAATTTACAAAAGACACCATTAAAATATTTTTAGAAAGGGGATGGGAAGAAAGTAGAATACAGGATCCAACCTGAAAAAACTCCCAACAGCCAAAGCTGGAACAATTTGAGCAATGAAGTGAGTACATAATATTGGATTATAACTGAAAGTATAAAATAAATATGGGGACTTCCCTGGTGGTCCAGTGGTTAAGATTTTGCCTTCCAATGCAGGGGCTGTGGGTTTGATCCCTGGTCAGAGAGCTAAGATCCCACCTGCCTTGTGGCCCAAAAGACCAAAACATAAAACAGAAGCAATATTTTAACAAATTCAGTGAAGACTTTAAAAATGGTCCACATCAAAAAAAAAACTTAAAAAAAAATTTTTAATAAATAAATATGCATGAATATATGCTGATATAAAAAAGTGACTGAATAAATAAATGAAGAGACAAATCTTCCTTATACAAGAATTCCAAGTAATATATATAGACACTTCCCTCTAAGAGGTAGAGCTTAACTCTCCTCAACTTTGAGTATGGGTTGGACTTAGTGACTTGCTTCCAAAGAATATATTGAATTGGCCAAAAAGTTCGTTCGTTTCCCCCATAACATGAAAAACCCGAATGAACTTTTTGGCCAGCCCCACAGTATGGAAAGGGAAAGATAGTAACTTTACAGAGGAGAAACCTGGCCAACACTACTTTAACCAAGTGTTCCTAATTCATCAGTGATATTATGCAGATGTCAAGTACCCCCGGATGTGATGCAACAAGAAGGGCGCTTCTCCTCTGTGGTATTTTATTCCAAAAATCCAGTCTAGTCATTAGAAAATATCAAACAAAATTTGACGGATATTCTACAAAATACCTGACCAATACTCATCAAAACTGTCAATATCGTGAAAAACACAACTGAGAAATTGTCATGAACCTTAGAGGTGGCTAAGGAGATGACAACTAAATGCAAGGTGGTATCCTAGATTGAATGCTGGAATAGAAAAAGGACATTAATGGGAAAACTGGGGAAACATGAATAAAGTCTGGAATATATGTAACAGTAACATACCAACCAGTGTTGGTTTCTTAATGCCACATGGTAATGCAGGATGATGTTATGAACCAAATTGTGCCCGCCCTCCCCACAAATTCATATGTTGAAGCCCTAGTCCTCAGTGTGCCTGTATTTAGAGACAGGGCCTTTAAAGAGGTAATTAAGGTTAAATGAGATCATAAGGGTGGGGCCCTAATCCAATAGGACTGGTGTCCTTATAAGAAGAGGAAAAGACGCCAGGAATGCATAGCACAGAGTAAAGGCCACATGAGGTCACAGCAAGAAGGCAGCTGTCTCACCAGAAACCAATCCTGCTGGCACCTTGATCTTGGAATTCTAACCTCAAGAAATGTTAGAAAATAAATTTCTGTTGTTTAAGCCAATGAGCGTGTATATCTTATTATGGCAACCTGAGCAAACTAATACAAATGATAACATTCAAGGAAACTAAAACTGGGTGAAGAATATACAGAAACTCTCTGTAGTATCATTGTAATGTTTCTGCAAATCTAAGTTATTTAATCTAGAAGGAAATGGACAAATTCTTAGAAAGGTACAATCTTCCAAGACTGAACCAGGAAGAAATAGAAAATACGAAGAGACCAATCACAAGTACTGAAATTGAAACTGTGATTAAGCAACTTCCAACAAAATTCCAGGACCAGAGGGCTTCACAAGTGACTCTATCAAACATTTAGAGAAGAGTTAACACCTATTCTTCTGAAACTGTTCCAAAAAACTGCAGAGGAATGAAAACTCCCAAGCTCATTCTATGAGGCCACCATCACCCTGATACCAAAACCAGATAAAGATACAAAAAAAAAAAAGAAAATTACATGCCAGTATCACTGATGAACATAGATGCAAAAATCCTTAACAAAATACTAGCAAACCAAATCCAACAATACATTAAAAGGATCATACACCATCATCAAGTGGGATTTATCCCCAAAATGTAAGAATTTTCAGGGACTTCCCTGGTGGCACAGTGGTTTAGAATCCACCTGCCAATGCAGGGGACACAGGTTCGAGCCCTAGGTCTGGAGAGATCCCACATGCCGCAGAGCAACTAGGCCTGTGCCCCACAGCTACTGAGCCTGCGCTCTAGAGCCCACAAGCTACAACTACTGAAGCCCACACACCTAGAGCCTGTGCTCCGCAATAAAAGAAGCCACTACAATGAAAAGCCCATGCACCGCAACAAAGAGTAGCCCCACTCGCCTAGAGAAAGCCCACGCGCAGCAACGAAGACTCAATGCAGCCAAAAATAAATAAATAGTAATTTTAAAAAAAGAATTTTTCAATATCCACAAATCAATCAGTGAGATACGCCACATTAACACATGTTGAATAAAAACTATATGATCATCTCAAGAGATGCAGAAAAAGCTTCTGATAAAATTCAACACCCATTTATGATAAAAACTCTCCAGAGGGCTTCCCTGGTGGCGCAGTGGTTGACAGTCTGCCTGCCGATGCAGGGGACATGGGTTCATGCACTGGTCCAGGAAGATCCCACATGCTATGGAGCGGCTGGGCTCGTGAGCCATGGCTGCTGAGCCTGCGCATCCGGAGCCTGTGCTCCGCAACGGGAGAGGTCATAACAGTGAGAGGCCTGCGTACCGCAAAAAAAAAAAAAAAAAAACTCTCCAGAAAGTAGGCATAAAGGGAACCTACCTCAACATAATAAAGGCCATATACGACAAACCCTCAGCTAACATCATACTCAATGGTGAATAGCTGAAAGCATTTCCTCTAAGATCAGGAAGCCCACTCTTGCCACTTTTATTCAACACAGTTCTGGAAGTCCCAGCCATGGCAATCAGAGAAAAAAAAGAAATAAAAGGAATCAAAATTGGAAAAGAAAAAGTAAAACTGTCTCTATTTGCAGATAATATGATACTATACATAGAAAATCCTGAAGATGGTACCAGAAAACCACTATAACTCATCAATCAATTTGGTAAAGTTGCAGAATACAAAATTAATACACAGATATCCCTCACATTTCTATACACTAACAACGAAAGCTCAGAAACAGATATTAGGGAAACAATCCCATTTACCATCGCATCAAAAAGACTAAAATATTGGGCTTCCCTGGTGGTGCAGTGGTTGAGGGTCTGCCTGCCGATTCAGGGGGCATGGGTTCATGCCCCGGTCCATGAGGATCCCATATGCCACGGAGCGGCTGGGCCCGTGAGCCATGGCCAATGGGCCTGCACGTCCGGAGCCTGTGCTCCACAACAGGAGGGGCCGCAGCAGTGAGAGGCCCGCGCACCACACACACACACACACACACACCAAAAAAAAGAATATTTAGGAATAAACCTACCTAAGGAGGCAAAAAAACTGTACTCTGAAAACTATAAGATGCCAATGAAAGAAATTGAAGATGACACAGATGGAAAGATATACCATTTTCTTGGATTGGAAGTATCAATGTTGTCAAAATGACTATACTAAGCAAGGCAATCTACAGATTCAATGCAATCCCTATCAAATTACCAATGGCATTTTTCACAGAACTAGAACAAAAAGTTTTTAAATGTGTATGGAAATAAAGAAGACCCCTGAATAACCAAAGTAATCTTGAGAAAGAAAAACGGAGCTGGAGGAATCAGGCTCCCTGACTTCAGATTATACTACAAAGCTACAGTAATCAAGATAGTATGGTACTGGCAAAAAAACAGAAAAGTAGATCAATGGAACAGGATAGAAAGCCCAGAAATAAACCCACGCACCTATGGTCAATTAATCTACAACAAAGAAGCAAAGAATATACAATGGAGAAAAGACAGTCTCTTCAATAAGTGGTGCCGGGAAAATGGGACAGCTACATGTAAAAGAATGAAATTAGAACATTTTCTAACACCATATTAAAAATAAACTCAAAATGGATTAAAAACCTAATGTAAGACCGAAAACTCTTAGAGGAAAACATAGGCAGAACACTCTCTCACATAAATCACAGAAATATCTTTTTGGATCCACCTCCTACAGTCATGAAAATGAAAACAAAAATAAACAAATGGGACCTAGTTAAACTTAAAAGTGTTTGCACAGCAAAGGAAACCATAAACAAGATGAAAAGACAACCCTCAGAATGGGAGAAAATATTTGCAAATGAAGGAACTGACATGGGATTAATCTCCAAAATATACAAACAGCTCATGCAGCTCAATATCCACCCCCAAAAAAACACAATCAAAAAATGGGCAGAAGACACAGAAATTTCTCCAAAGAAGACATACAGATGGCCAGAGGCAAATGAAAAGGTGCTCAACATTGCCAACTATTAGAGAAATGCAAATCAAAACTACAATGAGGTATCACCTCACACCAGTCAGAATGGCCATCATCCAAAAATCTACAAACAATAAATGCTGGAGAGGATGTGGAGAAAAGGGAGCCCTCACGCATTCTTGGTGGGAGTGTAAACTGATAGAGCCACTCTGGAGAACAGTATGGAGATTCCTTTAAAAATTAAATATAGAACTGCCATATGATCCAGCAATTCCACTCCTGGGCATATACCTGGAGAAAACCGTAATTCAAAAAGATACATGCACCCCAATGTTCATTGCAGCACTATTTACAATAGCCAAGACATGGGAGCAACCTAAATGTGCATCAACAGAGTTGATAAAGAAGATATGGCACATATATACAATGGATTACTCAGCCATAAAAAGAATGAAATAATGCCATTTGCAGCAACATGGATGGATCTAGAGATTATCATACTAAATGAAGTAAGTCAGACAAAGAAAGACAAATATCATATGATATCACTTATAGGTGGAATCTAAAAATATGATACAAATGAACTTATTTACAAAACAGAAACAGAACCTCAGACTTCAAAAATAAACTTATGGTTATCAAAGGGGAAAGGTGGGGGGGGAGGGATAAATTAGAAGTTTGGGATTAACATATACACACGACTTTATACAAAATAGATAATCAACAAGGACCTACTGTATAGCACAGGGAACTCTACTCAATATTCTGTAATAACCTATATGGGAAAAGAATCTGAAAAAGAATGGATATATGTACCTGTATAATGGAATCACTTTGCTGTACACCTGAAACACAACACTGTAAATCAACTATACTCCAGTATAAAAATAAAAAATTAAATTAAAAAAAATAAATAAAAGTTATTTTAAAAAAGCAACTTACTGGGAGAAAATATTTGTAACTTATATAACAAAAAATATACATATTATACAAATATTTTTTAATTCCTATGAAATATCTTAAAATTGCAAACAGTCCCATAGAATATTGAGTCAGGTATAGAAAAGGTAAGTCAGAAAAATAGAAATGACAAAAAAAAAGGTTACATGTTTAAACTAACTAGTAAACAGAAAAATAAAAAGTATAAAACAATGATATTGTATTTCACACCATCAAATTGGAAAAAAATTTAACAGTGCTATCAGTTAGGGAAAGGTTGTGGGGAAATTGTTTCCTTTATACAAGGAAGATGGGACTGAAAATTGCTAGAGGTGTTCTGGACAGCAAGCTGGCAGAATCTGCTATGCATGTATCCCTTGACCCAGCCAGTCCCCCTTCTTCACGTCTACCTCAGAGAAAAAGTAGCATATGACAAGAAGCTGTAAGGATGTTTACTGTAGCTCTGTCTGCAGTAAAAGTAAACTGAACTAACTGTTAGCAATAGAGGAATAATTACATAAAACTGTGGCAGTCATACCATGACTTAAAATTAATGAGGTAGATCAATATGAAATATTTCCACAGTAATACAAAGACAAATTATTTTTTTAAAAAACTAGTTGTTCAGGGCTTCCCTGGTGGCGCAGTGGTTGGGAGTCCGCCTGCCGATGCAGAGGACGTGGGTTCGTGCCCCGGTCCGGGAGGGTCCCGCATGCCGTGGAGCAGCTGGGCCCGTGAGCCATGGCCGCTGAGCCTGCGCGTCCGGAGCCTGTGCTCCGCAGCGGGAGAGGCCACAACAGTGAGAGGCCCGCGTACCACAGAAAAAAAAAAAAAAAAAAAAACTAGTTGTTCAACGGATACATGTAAAAATGACAAAACACATCTAAGCCACAGGCAAATTTATTTGTATGAAAATAAACAGAAAAGCAACCGAAACAATACCCCTACCAAACTGCTTATGGTGATGGCACTGGGATTGGGGGATGGTGAAGGAAATTTTTACTTTATCAGTATTTACTTGGGTTTTTGGAACATCTTCGTGTTCGTTTATAATTGAAAATATACTCTTCTGGAGAGTAAGGGAGGGATGTGGAATGAAGTCTTTCAAGACTGTCTTCCCCTCAACCTGGGTACCCTACTTCCCTGATAATAAGTGTGGTAAAACAACAGCTATTTCCAACCAGGACAAGATCTACCACCACAGTGCAGACAGTTTAAATAAAGCATTAGCAGCTAGTATTCTTTTTTTTTTTTTTTTTTTTTTTTTGCGGTACGCGGGCCTCCCACTGTTGTGGCCTCTCCCGTTGCGGAGCACAGGCTCCGGATGCGCAGGCTCAGCGGCCATGGCTCTATGGGCCCAGCCGCTCCGCGGCATGTGGGATCTTCCCGGACCGGGGCACGAACCCGTGTCCCCTGCATCGGCAAGCGGACTCTCAACCACTGCGCCACCAGGGACCCAGCAGCTAGTATTCTTAAATGGAAAGATGAGTTAATAATCCCAGCCAGTTACCTTTCACGATCCTTCCTTATCTTGGTCTATCCTTCATCCCTGGACAGGAGATTCAAAGTTGTTTGACTCTCAGTACACTTTAAGGGGAGTAACTGAGGAGTGGGAACAGCTGTTTGGCCCTTTTCTTTTAAAACAAGAGTGAAATCTTCCTGTTGAAAAAAAATCATAAAGTACTGGGACTTCCTTGGCAGCGAAGTGGATAAGACTCCACGCTCCCAATGCAGGGGGCCTGGGTTTGATCCCTGGTCGGGTAACTAGATACCACACGCCACAACTAAGAGCCTGCATGTCACAACTAAAAGATCCCACATGCGCAGCTAAGACCTGGCACAGCCAAATAAATACATTAATTAATATTTTTTAAAAATCACAAAGTACTAAATATTCCGATAAAATTTACAACTGGTAAGTATATTTTATCGTTTTTGTTTAAATCGAATGGATATGTGCAAGCATTCTCCTTATGCTTAATCACACATCCTAAATTTTCCTAAACAATTCTAATTTCAAATATTCTGTTCCATTCCTAAGAGTAACCCTTATAATTGTCAGATGCATTTATTTGCTTAAAATACAGGTAAAACATTCTCTGAAATCTGGATTCTTGATCTCCAAGAGCTTAATAATAAATTCCAGGAAGAAATACCTACACAAATAACAATACTAAGATTAGTATGAAATACAAGTAGATGTGAAACTGAGTTTTTTACAACCATAAATTCCTTTTGTGATCTTTTGATCACAGCATAAAACAGCATAAAATTTATCATCTTAACCATTTTTGAGTGTAGTGTTAACTCTCTCTCTCTCTCTCTCTATATATATATATACCTTGTTGTGCAACAGATCTCTAGAATTTTTCATCTTGAAAAACTGAAACTCCCCCTAATCAAGGTAGATATTTTCATTACCACCACCATTTATTTTCTGTTTCCAGGCAATTGGCTATTTTAGATATGTCATAATTGGAATCATACATTATTTGTCTTTTTGTGCCTGGCTTATTTCACTTAGCATAATGTCCTCAAGGTTCATCCATGTTGTAGCATAGGACAGGGTTGCTCTTTTTTTCTTTAAGACTGAATAATATTCTACTCTACATATATACCACATTTTCTTTATCCATTCATCTGTCAATAGACATTCCACCTCTTGGCTATTGTGAAAAATGCTGCAATGAACATGAGTGTGCAACTATCTCTTCAAGAGTCTGTTTTCACTTCTTTTGGATAAATACCCAGAAGTGGGACTGCTGAATCATATGGAAGTTTTATTTTTAATTTTTTAAGAAACCTCTATACCCTTTTCCATAGCAGCTGCACCATTTTCCATTTCCATCAACAGTACAGAAGGGTTCCAATTTTTCCACATCCTTGCCAACACTTGTTACTTTGTGCATGTGTTGGAGGTTTTTTTGTTTTTGATAGTGGCCATCCCAACAGGTATGAGATACCTTATGGTGGTTTTGATTTGCATTTCCCTAGTAATAGTGATGTGGAGCATTTTTTTCATATGCTTGTGTGAGATCTTAAAAAAATTATATCAATATATGTGTGTGTATATTTAGATATACACAGATATATATATTTATATATATCCGCCTCCAGTTTTTGGCACAGAGTTCCTAAAACCCTTGCGATTTCCTAAGTGATGAGAACACTAGGAGTGTCTTTGATTCTAATGTTTGGTCTCTGACCCTGGTTCCTGACACCAAGATACCAAATCCCTTAGAATTTCCTGGGTAGCAGGAGAGTCTCTTGTTCTAATGAGGTGACTCTGGTGGGCTCCAGGATGTGTATGGTCCCCAGAAAGACCAAGCCATATTAGAAGCTTAAGTTTCAGCCCTGCCCCAAATTCTCTAGAAGAGAGAAGGGCTGGAAATGAAATTGATAATTGATCATGCCTAAGTCAGGAAGCCTACATAAAAATCCTAATAGTATGGGGATCAGGGAGCTTCCAGATTGGTGAACACAGAGGTGCTGGGAGAGTGGTGGGCCCAGAGAGGGTGAAAAAGCTCTGTGCCCCTTCCCACATACCTGCCTTCTGCATCTCTTCCATGTGGATATTTGTCTATATCCTATGTTACATCCTTTTATAATAAATTGGCAAAGAGTAAGTAAACTATTTCCTAAGTTCTGCGAGCCACTCTAGCAAATTAATCAAACATGAGGCATGATCGTGGGAACCTCTGATTTATAGCTGATTGGTCAAAGCACAGGTAACAACATGGATTTTCGACTGGCATCTGAAGGTGGGGTGGGTAGTCTTGTGGGACTGAGCACTAACCTGTGAGATCTGACACTATCTCCAGATAGATAACGTCAGAATTAAATTGTAGAACACCCAGGCAGTGTCACAGAATTGCTTGGTGTGGGGAAAACCAGAAAGGTCAGAAGTGAAGTGTTCTGTGTGAGAGTAAAGGAGACAACACAGGAGGGAACACTGGGAAATATCTTCCCAATACAATCTGTTGGCCATTTGTATATCTTCTTTGGAGAAATGTCTATTCAAGTTTTGCCCAATTTTTTTTAACATCTTTATTGGAGTATAATTGCTTTACAATGGTGTTAGTTTCTGCTGTATAACAAAGTGAATCAGCTATACATAACCATATATCCCCATATCCTCTCCCTTTTGCATCTCCCTCCCATTGGACTGTTTATTTTTCTGTTGTTGACTTGTAGGAGTTTATATTTATATATTCTGGATATTTAACCCCTTATATTAACTCATTTATCGAATACGTGGTTTGCAAATATTTTTCCGATTCCATAGGTTCCCTTTCACTCTATTGATTCTGTCCTTTGATGAGCAGAAATTTTTAAGTTTGATATAGTTTCATTTGTCTGTTTTTGCTTTTGTTGCCTGTGCTTTGGTACCATATCCAAGAAATCACTGCCAAGTCCAATGTCATGAAGCTTTTCCCCCATGTTTTCTTCTAGAAGTTTTATAGTTTTTGGTCTTAACTTTAGGTTTTTAATTAATTCTGAGTTAATTTTTGTATATGATGTAAGGTAAGAGTCCAACTTCATTCTTCTGCATGTGAATATCCAGTTTTCCCATCACTATTGTTGAAGAGACTATCCTTTCCCTATTGTGTAACCTTGGCACCTTTGTTAAAAAGCATTTGACCATACCCATGATGGTTTATTTCTGGGCTCTATTCTGTTCCATTGGTCTATGTCTGTCTTTAAGCTAGTATAATACTAGTTTGGCTTGTTTGTTTGTTTGTTTGTTTTTACTTTTTAAAGTAGCTTTATTGAGGTATAATTTATGTACAACAAAGTGCACATACTTAAAATCAACTTTGACATACATATACACAATGAATCAAGATAGATATTTTCATTACCACCAAGTTTCTTCTTGCTCCTTTGTAATCCATTCCTCCTTCCATTTCCATCCCCAGGCAACCACTTATTTATATTTTGCCACTTCAGAACAGTTTGAGGATTTTTAGAATCTTATATAAATGGAATCTTAAGAGTATGTGCTTCTTGGTGGAGTTCGTGTCTCCCCACAACTAGGGCACCTGCCAGATGCTGGTGGGGAACCTCGATGCCCAAGGAGACAGGAGGAACCCCCAAGTGACTGGATAGGATGTGGTGGAGAGGGAGAGGGAAGGAGAAGTGGGGGCCGGACAGGACCAGCACCCCTGAGGGGTGGGTGGGAGAGGGGAGGGGTTCCCATGCCTGGAGGGACCCTAGAGGGCTCAGAGGATCAAGGGGGAGTGCGGCTAGCATTTCCCCTGCCCAATCAAGCCCTGAGAAACCTGATGAGCCCCTGGGCCGGGTCCTCCGACCTCGGAGCCCCCTCCAGCCTCATTGGTCCCAGGGGTGTAGGAGGGAGGTGGGGGATAAGAGGAGAGGCAGACAGGGAAGGGCCCTCTAGGATCAGAGGATCAGGGGAGAGTGTGCCTAGCATTTCCCCTACCAACTCAGGCCAGGGGAGCCTGCTGGGGTCCCAGGTGTGGTCCTCCACCTTCCAAGGCCAGAGGCACTCATGGGCCCCTCCTGCCCCGCTGGGCCTAAGCCCCACCACCACCACCGCCCCAGGGCTTTTTCCAGCCCTGTGGGTCCTAAGCATAGGCCCCGCCCCCACCTAAACCCCACCCCTGCCTTAGCCCCACCCCCCCACAGCCAAGCCCTTTTCCGCCCTTTTTTTCTTTTTCCTCTTTTTTGCTATTGTGGTTCTGTTTTACCTTCTGGTTGTTGTTTCACCTATATTTTTATTTTTTTCTAACATATCTGTTAGTTTTCTAATCTTATTTTATTTTTTACTCTCTTGTTATTGTTCTGCTCCTTTTTTTCTTTCTTTTTTTTTCTTTTTGCAGCCCTGCACAGCTTGCAGCATCTTGGTTTACGAGCTGGGGGTCAGGCCTGAGCTCCTGCGGTGGGAGTTGCAAGTCCAAACCACTGGAAAAACAGAGAACCTCAGACCCCAGGGAATATTCATCAGAGTAAGGTCTCCCGAAGGTCCTCATCTCGGCACCAAGACCCACCTCTATCCAACAGTGTACAAACTCCAGTGCTGGACGCCTCAGGCCAAACTGTTCCTGTACAGTAAGACAAGAAAACAATCCAAACCATCAAAAAAAAGAAAAAAAAGAGACAACAAAATAAATATGTCACAGATAAAGGAGCAAGGTAAAAACCTACATAACCAAATAAATGAAGAGGAAGTAGGCAACCTACCTGAAAAAGAATTCAGAGTAGGGATACTAAAGATGAGCCAGAATCTCGGAAATAGAATGCAGGCACAGATCGAGAAAATACAAGAAATGTTTAACAAAGATCTAGAAAACAGAAGAACAAACAAACAGAGATGAACAACAAAATAACTGAAAAGAAAAATACACGAGAAGGAATCAATAACAGAATAACTAAGGCAGAAGAACGAATAAATGGGCTGTTAGACAGAATGGTGGAAATAACTGTCAAAGAGCAGAATAAAAGAAAAAGAATGAAAAGAAATGAAGACAATCTCAGAGACCTCTGGGAAAACACTAAATGCACCAACATTCAAATTATAGGGATCCCAGAAGAAGGAGAGAAAAAGAAAGGGTCTGAGAAAATATTTGAAGAGATTATAGTGGAAAATTTCGCTAACATGGGAAAGGAAACAGCCACCCAAGTCCAGGAAGCGTAGAGCGTCCCATACAGGATAAACCCTAGGAGAAACACACCAAGACACATATTAATCAAACTAACAAAAATTAAATTCAAAGAAAAAATATTAAAAGCAGCAAGGGAAAAACAACAAATAATATACAAAGGAATCCCCATAAAGTTATCAGTTGATTTTTCAGCAGAAACTCTGCAGGCCAGAAGGGAGTGGCAGGAGATACTTAAAGTGATGAAAGAGAAAAACCTACAACCAAGGTTACTCTCCTTAGCAAGGATCTCATTCAGATTCGACAGAGAAATCAAAAGTTTTACAGACAAGCAAAAGCTAAGACAATTCAGCACCACCAAGCCAGCTTTACAACAAATGCTAAAGGAACTTCTCTAGGCAGGAAACACAAAAGAAGAAAAAGACCTACAAAAACAAACCCAAAACAATTAAGAAAATGGTAATAGCAACATACATATCGATAATAACCTTGAATGTAAATGGAATAATATTCCAACCAAAAGACACAGACTGGCTGAATGGATACAAAAACAAGACCCATGTATATACTGTCTACAAGAGACCCACTTCAGACCTAGGGACACATACAGACTGAAAGTGAAAGGATGGAAAAAGATATTCCATGCAAATGGAAATCGAAAGCTGGAGTAGCAATACTCATATCAGAAAAAATAGACTTTAAACTAAAGACTGTTACAAGAGATAAGGAAGGACACTACATAATGATCAAGGGATCAATCCAAGAACAAGATATAAGAATTATAAATATTTATGCACGCAACGTAGGAGCACTTCAATACATAAGGCAAATACTAACAGCCATAAAAGGGGAAATCGACAGTAACACAGTAATAGTAGGGGACTTTACACCCCACTTTCACCAATGGAGAGATCATCCAAAATGAAAATAAATAAGGAAACACAAGCTTCAAATGACACATTAGACCAGATGGACTTAATTGATTTTGATAGGACATTCCACTCGAAAGTGGCAGAATACACTTTCTTCTCAAGTGCACACAGAACATTCTCCAGGGGAGATCACATCTTGGGTCACAAATCAAGCCTCGGAAAATTTAAGAAAATTGAAATCACATCAAACAACTTTTCTGACCACAACGCTGTGAGATTAGATTAGACTTTTTCAATTGTGGGGAAAAAAAACTGTAAAAAACAAATACATGCAGGCTAAACAGTGCACTACTAAATAACCAAGAGATCACTGAAGAAATCAAAGAGGGAAAAAAATACATAGAAACAAATGAAAATAAAAACACAATGACCCAAAACCTACGGGACGCAGCAAAAGCAGTTCTAAGAGGGAAGTTTATAGTAATTCAATCTCACCTCAAGAAACAACAAAAATCTCAAATAAATAATCTAACCTTATGCCTAAAGCAACTAGAGAAAGAAAAACAAAGAAAACCCAAAGTCAGTAGAAGGAAAGAATTCATAAAGATCAGAGAAGAAATAAATGAAACAGAAACAAAGAAAACAATAGAAAGATTAATAAAACTAAAAGTTGGTTCTTGAGAATATAAACAAAATTGACAAACCTTTAGCCAGACTAATCAAGAAAAAAAGGGAGGATGCAAATCAATAAAATTAGAATTGACAAAGGAGAAATCACAACTGACACTGCAGAAATACAAAGCATCATAAGAGACTACTACAAACAACTATATGCCAATAAAATGGACAACCTTGAAGAAATGGACAAATTCTTGGAAAGGTAAGATTTTCCAAGACTGAACCAGGAAGAATTAGAAAATATAAACAGACCTATCACAAGTAATGAAATTGAAACTGTAATTAAAAATCTTCCAGCAAACAAAAGTCCAGGACCAGATGGCTTCACAGGAGAATTCTATCAAATATTTAGAGAAGAGCTAACACTCATCCTTCTCAAAATCTTCCCAAAAATTGCAGAGGGAAGAACACTCCCAAATTCGTTCTATGAGGCCACCATCACCCTGATACCAAAACCAGACAAAGGTATTACAAAAAAAGAAAATTGCAGACCAATATCACTGATGAACATAGATGCAAAAATCCTCAACAAAATATTAGCAGACAGAATCCAACGATACATTAAAATGATCATACACCACGATCAAGTGGGATTTATCCCAGGAATACAAGGATTCTTCAACAAACACAAATCAATCAATGTGATAGACCATATTAACAAATTAAGGAATAAAAACCATATGGTCATCTCAAGAGATGCTGAAAATATTTTGACAAAATTCAACACCCATTTACGATAAAAAAAAAACAAACAACTCGCCAGAAAGTAGGCATAGAGGGAACCTACCTCAACATAATAAAGGCCATATATGACAAGCCCACAATAAATACCATTCTCAATGGTGAAAAACTGAAAGCATTTCCACTAAGATCAGGAAAAAGACAAGGTTACCCACTCTCACCACTATTATTCAACATAGTTTTGGAATTCCTAGCCACGGAAATCAGAGAAGAAAAAGAAATAAAAGGAATACAAATCGGAAAAGAAGTAAAACTGTCACTGTTTGCCGATGACATGATACTATACATAGAGAATCCTAAAGATGCCACCAGAAAACTACTAGAGCTAATCAATGAATGTGGTAAAGTTGCAGGTTACAAAATTAATGCATAGAAATCTCTTGCATTCCTATTCACTAACAGCAAAAGATCAGAAAGATAAATTAGGGAAACAATCCCATTCACCATTGCAGCAAAAATAATAAAATACCTAGGAATAAACCTACCTAAGGAGGTAAAAGACCTGTACTTAGAAAAATACAAGACAGTGATAAAAGAAGTCAAAGATGACACACATGGAGAGATATACCATGTTCTTGGATTGGAAGAATCAATATTGTGAAAATGACTATACTATCCAAAGCAATTTACAGATTCAATGCAATCCCTATCAAATTACCAATGGCAGTCTTCACAGAATTAGAACAGAAAATTTTACAGTTTGTATGGAAACACAAAAGACCATGAAAACCAAAGCAATTTTGAGAAATAAAAACGGAGCTGGAGGAATCAGGCTCCCCCACGTTAAACTATACGACAAAGCTACAGTAATCAAGAGAGTATGGTACTGGCACAAAAACAGAAATAAAGCTCAATAGTACAGGATAGAAACCCAGAGATAAACCCACGCACATATGGTCACCTAATTTATGACAAAGGAGGCAAGGACATACAATGGAGAGAAGGCAGCCTCTTCAATAAGTGGTGCTGGGAAAACTGGACAGCTACATATAAAAGGATGAAATTAGAACACTATCTAACACGATACACAATAATAAACTCAAAATGGATTAAAGACCTAAATGTAAGACCAGACACTATAAAACTCTTAGAGGAAAACACAGGAAAAACACCCTTGACATAAACCACAGCAAGATCTCTTTTGACCCACCTCCTAGAGTAATGAAAATAAAAACAAAAATAAATAAATGGGACCTAATTAAACTTAAACGCTTTTGCACAACAAAGGAAACCATAAACAAGACAAAAAGACAACTCTCAGAATAGGAGAAAATATTTGCAAACGAAGCAATGGACAACAGATTAACCTCCAAAATATGCAAACAGCTCATGTAGCTCAGTAGCAAAAAAAACAAACAACCCGGGCTTCCCTGGTGGCGCAGTGGTTGAGAGTCCACCTGCCGATGCAGGGGACATGGGTTCATACCCTGGTCCGGGAGGATCCCATGTGCCGCGGAGAGGCTGGGCCCGTGGGCCATGGCCGCTGGGCCTGCGTATCCAGAGCCTGTGCTCCGCAACGGGAGAGGCCACAACAGTGAGAGGCCCACGTACCGCAAAAAAAAACCCAATTAAAAAATAGCCAGAAGACCTGAATAGGCATTTTTCCAAAGAAGACGTACGAATGGCCAAGAGGCATGTGAAAAGATGCTCAACGTCACTAAATTATTAGAGAAATGCAAATCAAAACTACAATGAGGTGTCACCTCACACTGGTCAGAATGGCCACCATCAAAAAGTCTACAAACAATAAATGCTGGAGAATGCTTTTGTACTGGGAACCTTTCTGTACTGTTGGTGGGAACATAAATTGATACAGCCACTCTGGAGAATAGTATGGAGGTTCCTTAAAAAACGACAAACAGAACTACCATATGACCGAGCAATTGCACTACTGGGCATATACCCTGAGAAAACCATAATTCAAAAAGAGTCATGTGCCACAATGTTCATTGCAGCACTATTTATGATAGCCAGGACATGGAAGCAACCTAAGTGTCCATCGACAGATGAATGGATAAAAAAGATACGGTACATATATACAATGGAATATTACTCAACCATAAAAAGGAATGAAACTGGGTCATCTGTAGAGATGTGGATGGACCTAGAGTCTGTCATACAGAGAAAAGTAAGCCAGAAAGAGAAAAACAAATATTATATATTAATGCATATATGTGGAATCTAGAAAAATGGTACAGATGAACCTCTTTGCAGGACAGGAATAGAGACACAGACGGAGAGAATGGATATGTGGACACAGTGGGGGAAGGGGAGGGTGGGACGAATTGGGAGATCAGGATTGATATATATACACTACCATGCATAAAATAGATAGCTAATGGGAACATGCTATAAAGCACAGGAGTCTCAGCTTGGTGCTCTGTGACAATCTACATGGTTTGGATGGAGGGGGGGTGGGAGGGAGATCCAAGAGGGAAGGGATATAGGTATACATATAGCTGATCCACTTCATTGTACAGCAGAAACTAACACAACATTGTAAAGCAAGTATACTCCAATAAAAAAAAAAAGAGTATGTTTGTCTTTTTACCAGTGTTCTTTCACTCCACCTAATGATTTCAAGGTCCATATGGTTTGTTGCATTTATCAATAGTTCTTCCCTTTATATTGCTGAACAGTGTTATTCCATTGTATGGATATATGAAAATTTGATAATCCATTCACCTGGTCATGGACATTTATGTGGTTTCCAATTTTTGCCTATTACAAAGAAAGCTACTTTAAACATTCATATATAAGTCTGTGTGAATATGTTATCTTTTCCCTTTGGTAAATACGTAAGAGTGGGATCACTGGGACATGTATATTTAGCTTTCTAAACAACTGACAAACTGGTTTCCATGGTGGTTGTATCATTTCACACTCCTTATGGCAGGGTATGAGAGTTCTAAATGTTCCACATCCTCCCCAACACTTGGTATGGGGAGTTTTTTAAATTTTTGCCCTTTTTATTGGTGAGTACCACCCTGTTTTGATTACTGTAGCTTTGTAGTATGGTTTGAAATCAGAAGTGTGAGGTCTTAGCTTTGTCTTCCTATATGAATTTTAGGATGTTTTTTCAATTTCTACAAATATGCCATTGGGACTTTGATAGGGATTGACTGAATCTGCAGATCGCTTTGGGCACTATGGACATTTTAACAATATTAAGTCTTCCAATCCACAAACATGGAATGTCCTTCCATTTATTTGTGTCTTTGCTTTAATTTCTTACAGCAGCGTAAAACCCTAAGTTTTTTTTGTTTGTTTGTTTTAGCTCCACAGTGTTTGTTTTTATTAATTTATTTATTCATTTATTTTTGGCTGCATTGGGTCTTGGTTGATGCACGCCAGCTTTCTCTAGTTGCAGCGAGCAGGGGCTACTCTTTGTTGTGGTGCGCAGGCTTCTCATGCAGTGGCTTCTCTTGTTGCGGAGCACGGGCTCTAGGCGCGCGGGCTTCAGTAGTTGTGGTGCGTGGGCTCAGTAGCTCTGTGGCACGTGGGATCTTCCCAGACCAGGGCTTGAACCCGTGTCCCCTGCACTGGCAGGCAGATTCTTAACCACTGTGCACCAGGGAAGTCCACCCCTAAGTTTTTAAAAGACCATTTTGCTTCTCAAGCAAATTCCTACTCACTTATCAAATAAAAAAATCTATTCACTGAATACAATCACTATCAGCCATACTAACTTACTCTACATAGCCCAAAAACAGGTAGCTAAACAAGGATATTAATAGAGTCTTATTTACAAGGGGTAAATAAGAAAATAGCAACAAGATCAAAATGATCAATCCCTAAACTTTAATAATTAAAAATAAAGCCATGAGGTAATCATCTACACTGTAAATGTAGTATTAATGTAGTTACAGTAACTCCTCAGTCTTTATTCTAACATCTAAACATTGAACTGCCACTCCTACTTTCCAAACCCTTTGGTAGGCACTGTGGAATCAAAGTTAAATAAAATTAAAATATTTTCCACAAAGAGTTCAGCTAATTGTTCAGAGAATTGTTAATATGTGAAATAAACAGAAGAGAAAAAAGATCACATTCATAATAGTAGCAACAAAGATTAAAGTACCTAAGAAAAAGTTTAACAAGTAAAATGTAAGACATTGTATGGTATGAAATCTTAACACATTAATGAGCTACCGAAAAGAAGAGTTGAGCAAACAAAAAGATATACCATGTTTGTGGACAGAAGAGCCATCATCCTAAAGATTATTTTTCTCCAGGTTAATTCATGTAAGTAACTAGCAGGATTTTTTGTTTGTTTATGGAATAGACAAGTTGATCCTAAAATTCATATGGAAAAATATGCAAGAATAAACAAACAGGAACAGCTGGAGGAAAAAAACTTTTTAAATGAGTTCTAAGAAGGAGCTAGCACTACCAGATTATTACTCCATTACTAATACAGAGTGTTCCTAGTGTCTGATAGACATATTTACAACAGAAGTTCTGAAACAGACCCAGCCATATACAGGAACTTAATGCTTGATAAAGATGATAAATCAAACCAGATGTCGAGTAAATAAATGATACTAGGTAGCCATCTGAAAAAGTAAATAAAAGTGGTCCCATGACCTCACAGCAGAATAAATTTCAAATGGAGAAAATATTTAAATGTAAGAAAATGAAAAATAAAATATATAAGAAACCACATGATTTCCACTGCTAGCCAAGACAGCATAACAGGGACCAGATTTACCATTCCTCCTAAAAACAATTTTTTTTAAACAGACAAAATACATTAAATAATGTTTTTCAGGACTCTGGATATCAGGCAATGGAGGACAGTGATCCCCAAGACACAGTAAACAAAAAAAAAAGGCGAGTCCTGCAATTACCCCAGCTTACAGCCACTGCACAGAGAGGGTAAACCAAGGCAGAACCCAGCAGACTCCATGTTGAGATGAAGCTGAATCCAGGGAAACCAAGCAGCAAAAGTTCATAGTACAGAGTACCAAAGAGAAGGAAGCTGCACGGAGAGGGAACCCTGGAGATTTGTAAAAACTCTCAAGTATTTGAGCGTACAGAACACGCATGTTAGGAAACCGCTGGAGCCCATCTGAAAGGATTACAGCAAACAGTGTCTGGCATTCACACAGGCTGGGAGAGCACTTGTTTTCCAGGCCATTT
The DNA here is from genome assembly GCF_964341445.2 of Mesoplodon mirus. Lineage (NCBI taxonomy): Eukaryota > Metazoa > Chordata > Mammalia > Artiodactyla > Ziphiidae > Mesoplodon > Mesoplodon mirus. Next base: position 39,042,978 of record NC_138976.1, on the reverse strand, counting down.
TGTGAAAACTCCTAAGTTACAGGGCATTGGATAAGACTTGGGAAGGTCTTGCCTCAATAATGAATAATTAGCCCTCAAATGAATACTGATCCAGGCCCACCTAATAAATCATAAAAGCAAGAATTGAAAGTATGAAACTAGTAACTTAATTGCATCCCTGAACAAAACTCAAGAAGATTTATAAAAATACAAAAAAAGGGCTTCCCTGGTGGCGCAGTGGTTGAGAGTCCACCTGCCAGTGCAGGGGACATGGGTTCGCGCCCCGGTCTGGGAAGATCCCACATGCCACGGAGCGGCTGGGCCTGTGAGCCATGGCCACTGAGCCTGCGCGTCCGGAGCCTGTGCTCTGCAACGGGAGAGGCCACAACAGTGAGAGGCCCGCGTACAGCAAAAAAAAAAAAAAAAAAATCCAGCATCCACTAAGGTAAAATTCAGCATTCAAAGATTGCCAGGCATGCAAGGAAGCAGAAAAGCATGACCCATTATGAAGAGACTACTCAGTGAATCAAAATAGACTCAGAACTGATGCACAAGTTAGAATTAGCAGAGAAAAACATTAAAAGTTATCATAACTGCATTCATATGTTCAGTTAGTAGATGAAAATATATGTCCACATAAAGTTATATATACACACATATAAGTTTAATGTGATCTAGTCATACAATGGAATATTATTCAGCCATAAAAAGGAATGTAGTATGATACATGTTACAACATGGATGAACCTCAAACATTATGCTAAGTGAAAGAAACTACTCACAAAGTATCAGTAATAGTATAATCCCATTTATATGAAATGTCCAAAATAGGAAATCTATAGTGACAGAAAGTAGATTAGTGGTTGCCCAGGGCTGGGATAGAAGAGAAGGTGAAGGGAACGGGGAGTAACTGCTATTAGGTACAAGGTTTCTTTCTTGGATAATGAAAACGTTCTAAAATTAGATTATAAGGATAGTTGCACAACTCTGTAAATATACTATATATCCCCCCCAAAATACTATTTTTTAAATATTTAGTATTTCAATACTATATAAAATGTACTATTACAAAAAAAATAAGCCACTGAAGTGTACACTTTAAATGGGTGGATTATATGGTATGTGAATTACATCTCAAAGGGCTATTAGTTTTTAAATAGAGTAAAAAAATGTAGACATCAAAGATATAAAAAACACCCAAATCGAGCTTTTCTAAAACTGAAAACTACAATCTGAGATGAAGAATACATTGGATTTGATTAATGGCTGATAAGAAAATAGAAGAAAATATTAGTGAATTTGAAGGCATAGCAATAAACCTATCCAAACGAAAGTGAGTGAGAGAAGAAAAAAAAGTCCAAAAAACTGAAAAGACCATCTGTGAGCTCTTGGACAGCTTAAAATGGCCTAATATACAGGTAATTGTATATTAAGGAGGGGGAATGGGCAGAAAAAAAATTTAAAGAAATAATGGTTGAAAATTTCCTGAATTGATAAACTCTTTAAACCCACAGCTCCAAGAAATTCAAGTCCTGAGCACAATGTGAAGAAAAATATGCCATAATCAAATTCTCAAAACCAGTGAGAAAGAGAAAATCTTAAAAGCAGCCAGAGGAAAAAGTACATATTACATACAGAGAAACAAAGATAAGGACATCAGATTTCTTGTAGGATCCAATGTAAGTGATAAGACAATAGAACAATGTCTTTACAAGTACAGAAAGAAAAAAGAAACATGCCAAACTTGAATTCCATAATAAGCAAGAACGCTTCAAAAATGAAGGCATTTTTAAACATTCAAAATGTTTTTTACCTTTTTTGCAAAAAAGGTAAAAGAGACCCGACTATAAGAAATGTTAAAAAACAGAAACAAAACAAAAAAAACACCATCCTTGAGGCAGAAGGAAAATGGTACCTTTTGGAACTCTGGATCTACACAAAGGGATGAAGGACACTAGCAATGGTAACTACCTGGGTAAATATATAAGGTTTTTCTCAATTATATCTCTTTAAAAGATGATTGTTTTAACAAAAGTAATAACAATATATTGGGTTGGCCCAAAAGTTCGTTCGGGTTTTGGTAGCGTGTTATGGAAAAACCCGAACGAACTTTTTGGCCAACCCAATATTGTGGGGTTTATAATATATGATATGTGTGAGTAAAATGCTTAAAACAACAGCATACAAGCCAGGGCAGGAGAAATTAAACACATGAGAATTCCTTAATAGCTTTGTTGAGTTCAACTATGACTTAAAATCCAGAATCCATAAGAGGAATGATTAGCAGGTTCACCTACAAACTTTGCATGGCAAACACACGTCACAACCACAACTATAAGATAATCAAAAGGCAAATGACAAATAGAAAACACATTTGTAAATCATCACATAATAATTTCCCAAATAATATACACAGGGCTCCTGGAACCAATCCCCCACAGATACTGAGGGGCAACTGTATTTACCTATACAAAATATCAAGTTTATGGGAATTCCCTGGTGGTCCAGTGGTTAGGACTCCACACTTTCACTGCCAAGGGTCCGGGTTCAATCCCTGGTCAGGGAACTAAGATCCCACAAGCCTCGCAGCGTGGCCAAAAACAAAAAACAATACAAAACAAAAAAACAAAATACCAAGTTTAAAAAATTATAAAATGGTACTTTATGAGGGGACAAAGGGGAGGAAGAGAGGTTATTCTAAATAGCACTTATATTTACAACCTAGAGACCATGATAGGAATCCAATGCTTGGCTGGGGAGGGTCTACAACCTCTAAATATTTCTACCAATTTTATGGAAATTAATGTACATTTTCCTCAGGAGACGAGCCATAAGGAAATACATTATTATATAGGCATATAATAGAATAATATGCATCCAAAAGAGACACATATTTAGATACATACTTAGGACAATGAAAGATTCTGCTATAACATATGAAGTGGAAAAAATGATAAAATTACTCAGTGTTTATCTTATTAATATAAAAATACATCTCTCTATAGAGATATCTATGTATACAAATATACACTGAACAATCTAAAAGGCTAACTGTGGTACTCATTAATGCTGTTCACCTAACAGGCACATTCCTGCCCCTCTGTGGTTGGGTGGGATCACACGGTTAATTCTGGCCAATGAACTATGATGAAAATGAGCATTTAATTGTTGATCAAGACCCTCCACAGCATTCTTTTCCCCTCTGGCACAGGGACCAGCAATATTAGAGACCATTGCTGCTTATAAGGCTAGGTTCCCAAACAATTACAGGAAGCAGAAACCCCTGCCAACCCACAGTGGCTGTGAAACAGAAACAAGAATTAAATCTTTATTTTAAACTGCTGAGATTGGGAGGGGGCTTGCTATTACAGTATAACCAAGCCTAAACTAACTGATAGAGAAAACGCCCTTGCTAGTAGCATCACTGATCTTTTTCTTTTCTTTATGTGTTGTCTTTTTAAAAAATAATGAGCACCTATATCTTAGAAACTTTATTTGGAGGTGAAGGACAGACACAGGTTTTAGCACGGGCCTTAGCATGGAGCATACACTGACTAACCCAGAGGCTATTATCATCACATCTTAATCTAGAGCATCTTGAAAGCATGGCCCACTAGGATCGTCCAGCTCACTTTATTCCAGTTCTGGGCTCAATGAGCAAACTAAGAGCAGTGAAAAAACAGAAAGGTAGAGATCAGTGGGAATAATGGACCATAATTTTCATGAAAGGATACAAACACACAGACATCTGTATACACATATATACATATATTTGTAAATACATAGAAAACCTCTGGTAAGACACAAGAGGTCAGCTTTGTCAATTGATCCTGAAGAGGGGAAATAGGCAGCTAGGTGACAGGTGAAAGTGGGAATCTTACTCTGTGCTGTTTACTCTTTTGTATCTTTTAAATTGTGAACCATGTGCACGTATCATCTATTCAAAAACTAAAGAAAAGAAAAAACATAAAAGAAAAACAAGCAACTCTAGTTGAAGAGTATACTGAGTGTTGTTTAGTGGGCCATATTTCAAAAACAGAAAGTCTAATAAAGGGGCTTGCATGTACCAATGATAAACGTGTCAGGAACCCAGGATCAGGAATGCACCTCAAGAACATGGAACAGGATTATAGGGCAGGAAACATCACCAGCAGTAGTTTTTCTAATAAGTTCTAAAAGCTGCCCACTCATATTTAGGAAAATGATGAAAAACTATTTCTAATGTCTCCAAAGTCAAGGCTTTTATTACTGAATCTTGATGCCCTGTGAAAGCTTCAGCATTGTTAAAGTCTACCTCTCACAAGATAAGCAGTATGACTATTTTCCCCCTCTGTTAAATAGACTGAATTATTGTTTCCAAAGAAAAATGAAAAGGGACTATGCAAAGTTTTAATAATATGGGAAAAGCATCCAAAAGGCAGGAAAATAACTCTTATTTACACAAGGTAAACTGTGATTTCCCTACTTTGTGTAACACTTTGTACATGCATATGATACACTGATTATAAACTCTTGAGCAATTATATCAGTAGATTTATTTATTTTGAACCACTCACAAGAGTACCTAATGCTTGTTATCTGGCCTTATTGGAAATAAATGACATAAGGTGGCTGACTTCACATGTATGCATAAACTCCATTTAGCTGGGGGTGAGGAGTTCTTGGAAATGGTACTTGCACGGAATCCAGAGTGTCCAAGGAGATCAGTCCTGGCATTCTACATTGGCAATGGCTCAGCTCCTTCCAGTCACTTCACATTCACTGAAGTCAGGATTGTCTCTGGCCATAATTCTTCTAGATGCTAATCACAACTGTTAGTTAAAGCTCCAAGCTACAGTGATATTTATAAAGCCTTTCATAAAAATCAAAGAACTTCCAACTATCCTTAACTGCACACAGATCTTTACCTAGTTTCCTTAAACAATTCCTTGCAAATGGTTCATTAAGCTCGCATCATAAACATCCAGCTTAGTACTCTCCCATTGGTTCTTTCTAACAAACCCGCCCTGTCACATGTGTGCCTTTTCCTAACATTTACTATCAAAATTGCCTCACCAGGACACAGCACAGTGACAATAACACTCAACTTGGGATAATGGTTGAGGGCTAAATAGCTAAAAAAACCACTAATAGCACTAAGAGCCCACAGAAAAAATTTAACCATACTGTGACTGACTGCAGGAGTCCGCTCCCCACCCTCCCCGTCTCAGCACACAGACCACGTATACCAACATTTCTTTCAGGACTTTCTCCCACCTGCAGAGCCCATTTGGGCTGCCCTCACAGCACTTCAAAATTATCACTCACCCTCTGAGTTACTAGCGTACAAATATCCCAGCCCCCTTCCATCCTCACTTGTTCTACACTGGCTCCCAGATTTCCCCTGTGGGATCAAACTACAGCTACCACAGTAAGTAACTTGCTTGCTAATGAGCGGTCTATGGCCTGCACCTCCTGATCCTCTCACTTACCTACTTCACTTTGAGAGTTGCCTGGGACCATCTCCTAAAGAAAGTACTTGGCTTGGAATCCTTGACTCAGTCTGTTCTGGGGGAATTCGAAACAAGATATTGACTGCAGTTTTATATATGCCTATTTATTCTTAGTAAAATGTTTTGAAGACAATATAATTACAACAAAGCAGCACTGCATATGGTTACGTTAAATGGGGTGTGTAAAAGCTACACAAAAGAAATTGGCATTATTTAAAAATTGCTTCTGTGGCATAAAACAAAATTTATTAATCCTTTTCATAAATCTCTATATTAGAATAATACTTGTTTTCTGAAATCATTTTAAAATACAGTCCTTAATCCAAAGCATGGATTTTTTTTTAAAAATCCAAGTTTATTGCTTAGCCTTTGGAATAGCCAACATTTTTATTTTGGAAATTCGCAAAAGTGTTCCACAAGAAAAAAAAATTCCTTTAGCCCTGTGCCTAGAAATTATTGTCTTCTGAATCCACAAATTTAGCCTCTAAAAATGTATTTGTTCAAAATAATCTGAATAGGTCCTATTAAATAAAGAATGTTTTAAGGTTTATCTTCCTTTTCCTGCCCTCTTGAGTAAGAGAGATTTCATAAATAAAGTATTTTTCCATTTTGGAGCAAAGTTATTATTTAATTCAGGTTAACTGCTGAATCCAAGAGCAGGACAGGTCAGGGAGGGGGGGTACCCCATGCTGGGATAGAGTCTATCCCCAATCCCAGCAATCACCCTACACACATACAAATGTCACCACAGTAGTAGCAATGGTATTATCAGGAGGAAGGAGAAAGCAGAGACGACTGTGTGTTACTATGATCAAGAACAGTTCCTGCTGGTTCTGCAGGGGAATATAAGAGAATCTTTTAAAACATAGCTCAAGCCTCCTTTCCAAGGATCACATTCATTCAGAGGCATCTATCTTTGAGTGTCCATGACATTCACAGATAAGTTCCTCTATGTGATACAGAAGATATATAGATATCAGCCAGTTCCATGTACTAGTGTCACTTCCCAGAGATCCGGGGTCAACTATGAAATCTCTGTTGCAGCTCTTGCAGCACCATTGCAAGGATGAGACTATAATACGCACTCAAACATACCCTGAGTGGAGTTTTACTTCAAGCCCTTTTAGTCACAATAGTTTAAAATTAGAATATAATAGTGGAGTTAAAATCCCAACCTCAGTTGTGTTTGCTAGCTAAACTCTAAGCTTTTTTGACAGTACACTGTCAAAAAGGAAATAAATGAATGTTAAGATGCTTGTTTCATGTATTAGGTGCTTCCAAAGAGCTATCTAATGACAGCAGAACAATAAAAAAATTCTAAGAGTAGATTGAGAACAGCTCCCCAAAATGTAAAACCATAATGTTAATTCTGCTACACATTCGTGTCAAAGCAATTCTTCCTCAGCACCTATAAAAGAATGTGAAAATCAGAATGCTTTTCAGTTTAAAAGTCACACATACCAAATATAGTTCTTAAAATATTTAGCCATCTTTAGTGCCTCCAATTTAAGAAGCAATACTCAACTTAAAAGGTGCTCTATAATTACTTCTTACCAATAAATAAGGTATTCTTAAAAATAAAACAAAGTATCTCATTTTAAGTTATGTCCTGTGGGATACTTCGACATTCAAATTAGTGATACAGAATTAATTGGAATTCAGACCTTTCATTTGGCTCTGTGTTAGTAGAGATATAGTTTTCAGGATATTATTAACTGTATGCATATATTCATATCATACATATATATGATTAGTTATATACCAAAATGAAGTTTTCTCATCTTTTAAAGGTTAAAACATACACACACACACACACACACACACGAGAAAGACACCATAAGACAGATCATTTTGACCACATATTGAAAAAAATAATTCACTTTGTGTAGGAATTATCAAGTAACATTTCCATCACAAATTTCTCTCAAACTGACACTGTTTAAATTAAGAGAGCAAAATTACATAATGACTGATTCCTTCACTGCCTGTCTTCATTGAGATGATGACTTGAGAGTGTATGCCTTCTCAGGGCTTCCCTGGTGGCACGGTGGTTGAGAGTCTGCCTGCCGATGCAGGGGACACGGGTTCGTGCCCCGGTCCGGGAAGATCCCACATGCCGCGGAGCGGCTGGGCCCGTGAGCCATGGCCGCTGAGCCTGTGAGTCCGGAGCCTGTGCTCCGCGACAGGAGAGGCCACGACAGTGAGAGGCCCGCGTACCACAAAAAAAAAAAAAAAAAAAAAAGAGTGTATGCCTTCTCAATCTTTCAGTGATAATGAGCATGTTGTTATTAAATCTTCATATCCCCTCCTCCCTTCCTCAGTAATACTTGGCCCACTGCCTTGTTCAAAGTAGTTGCTCAATAAATATTTGTTGAATAAATTCCATAGCACAATTCATACGAATACAAATGAGGATAAATGAGCAAAATGCACAGAATGATTCAGCTGAGATGGTCCTAAAATAGAGGACTTTGCAGAATTCATAATCTGTAATGATATTATAGCATTACGGATTGGGTATAAAAAGATCAATGTCATAAATTGCATAGCAGTGCCAAGAAAGTAATTTTATTGTCAAATTAGAACTTGAAGGAACAACAAATATCACTGACATCAGGAACAAGATGTTTTTCTCTTTTGTGAAAAGTGCACTGTCGACCAAATTTTAATGGTATAAAAGTAAACTACCTGAGAAATGAAATCAGTATGCGATATTATGCAATTAGAATGAACTTACCCTGCCTAGCTTCCTCAGCTTTTCAGACTCAAAGACAATGAGACCAAACCTTTGAACTGACTGGTGAATAAAGGACTCTTAAGAGAATTGCTCCTCTAGAATATAAATGATACTAAGAATTAAAGGAGCTGAATAAAAGATGAAGAGGATAAAGTCAGAAAATTTTCAATTGAAAATAACAAGTATATGGGGCCATTCAGATTTGTTCTTTTGGTAAATGGCCTTGGTTGAGGAACCTGAAAATCAAAGGGAATCAGAATATTAAAATATATATATATATATTTTTTAAATAGGATACAAAAGAACTCCCCTGTTCCCAAAGTTCAGGTTGGCATTTCATGAGATTTCCCTCTTACCAAACACAGTAAGTGAGATATATGCCTGTCCACTAAGCAAAGAAATGCCTAGAAATAACTAAAGTAACCTGGGGGGAAAAAAAATCAAGAACAGCTGTCATAACAACACATTCTAAGTATCCTTTCGGCAAGCGCTTACAAAAGTGAGATTTAATTAAAATAAAAATTTAGTATTACCAAAAATATCCACCATCCAAAACATAGCATTCATAATTAACCCCATAAAATATCACAGAAACTACTTCCAGCATTACCTGTACACAGACCCAACAGAACTTTTCATATAAAGACAGATTTCAACTTAAGTCGTAAACATATGAAAGATACTCTACAGTTATAGAAAACTAAAGCTGCTACCTAAGACTAAAATTAAGACAAGCAAACAGGAAGAGACGGAACCAAGAATCACAACTAACAGATTAAATCTACAGTTTTAAAATCATCAAAGAACTGCAAAGTAGAGTCAATGATCTGAATACCTTTGTTGGAGCAGTATCCATGAAAAGCTATAGAAAAAAAGAGAGAGAGAGAAGGGCGTAAAACTTTCAAATAAACTAGAGAATTCAGATGAGATGTACAAATTCCAGTTAAATAACCTTGTGTTTCAGAAGTTAAAATCAATTTTATTTTGGAAATTGTTTTCTAAGGTAATCCCTGGCTAATATGGTAGTCAGCACTTCTACAAATTAAGTGACTAACCAACCTTGGAAGCTAAAAATCACAAAATGTAAAGAAACAGTATTTGAAAATTGGTTAGCTCCTGCTGCACCACTTTCTTTGTCTCCATACAATCTCTCCACTTTTGGCCCAGAGTAACCCCTGGACCTACTTACCTCACTCATAATGGTACCTGACCTAAGTGAGGACTGGCTTTTAAATACTCAGATAAACCAATCTACCCATGTTTTCATTTCTTTTTAAAGACAATTATAAAAGTAATTTTAATGTGAAGGACCTTAAAGGACTTACTAAGATTAAAATAAAAATATTCTGTAGCTACGATGGGAAGAAAAACAAAATAGTGGCTACTAAAATTATTTTTTCCCAGTATAATAAAATAGATTTAAAGATAGCATTTCTTATTTATCTTATTTTCTAACTCCCACCCCTTCCAAATATAATTGGGTCTCTGTGCCACACATTAAACATTAGAAAGGCCTATTGAAAGGTAATTTGTTTTACCCAAAACAAACACCTTGTCTGCCAATAATATGCACCACAGTATCAAAGCTTTTGGATCTGTGAAATACTCTTTTAAAACGGATGTACTAGGGCACAGTCATGCTTTAAGTTAGCCACTCTGAAAAATTCGTATTTTATCAGTAAATAACTTAACACACTTTTTAAAAATAACCTTCTACCTGAGGCTCTCCCATGAGGACTTTGCATTTTTATGAAGAACCACTCCCCATAAACTTAGCTGCAATTTAATAGTAGGCAACATACAAACTCTTCAGTATAATAAAAGCATGTAACAATAGCCTCCGAAGAGTTTTGGTTTATTCTTCCCCTTACAAGAAATCTTTAAAGTGAAACTGTAACGTTTTTCCCAAGGCGGAAAAGATTATCAACACGGCGCCAAACCTCCTCCACGTCTCCGACAAATACTGAGCCAGCCTCATCTGCAGCGTTTCTGCCCTGAAGATTACATTCAGAAGCAGGGAGAGGAACACACTGCATTTTCACTGTTTTGATTCACTGAACCTTTTGTGCAAGTACACGTATGGGAGAAATGTTTGCTTCTGAGCCTGAAACCCTCCCAACCATGATGACTGTCTCAGTGTGCCCTCTGTACCCCCCCGGCCTTGCCCACTGCTGGCACACTTGTAATACCAGAGACCATTTATGGAGCCCCGGTTGTCAGCGAGGCACCAAACCAGGCACTTAACATGCATCCCCTTCATTTCATCCTCCCAACAACTCTGCAGACTTTTTATTTTTTAAACAGATGAGAGAATCCAGGCTCCAAAAGGTTATTAAATCTGGCTGTGTTCAGCCCCTGTGTGGGGAGACACCAGCTTTCCCTGGTGTCCTCGAGCCTAACTACCAGAATTAGCTCTTCAAAAACTCTACCATAGAAGTTTTTCTTCCCCAAAGATGTCAACCAAGATATGGTTCCTCTTCAGGCTAGTGCTCCTTAAAAACCCTCCAAGTTTTATTTTCTCAAATAAAGCATAGAACATAACCTCCATGAGAGCAGGGACTATCTCCCAGCAGTGACCTATTTTATGCACTTGAAGGGGGAAAAAAAAAGGCTGGCAGAACAGATATTCATTGCATGTTTGCTGAAGGAATGAAATATCTGGAAGATCAGGGGTGTAATCATGGCCAACTTGGAAAATAGCATGAGCTCTGAAAGACCTGAATTGTGTACTTATTTGCTCATTTTTCCAAATTCACTAGATAATTATTCATCTCTCTAAATTCAACTTCATAGATACTACTTATGGAGCATCTACTATGACATTATCTACTAGCCAAAGTAGCAAAGGACTAACTAGTAGATGTTCAAGAAATCATTTATGTATAACTGTGAAGCAGCTTTATCTGTCAGAAAGAATAAAAGGCAGGTGATCATGACTTTCCCAAAAAGAAACTGCATTAATTTGCAGTTTGCAAATTTGCAAACTTATTTTACAAATTTGCAAAATTACTTATCTCTGGTCTTGGCTTCTTCACAGGGAAAAATGGACAACTGTGAAATTCCTAGGGGATTTCTTAAAATTCTTTCAAAAAATACCAGGTCCATCAATTCAGAGTTCCCCAGAGACTATCTCAGAAATTTCCAAGAAATGTCATTGGTATGTGCCAGTGCCTTCCTCCCATCCTAAAAATCCACAAAGTGGTTTCATTCCAGCTCTCCCCAACCCCAACAAAATTTGGAGAAATTCATTCCCATTCTAAGGCACAGTGCAGTTAATTTGTGCTGTCAACTCCTGGCATTAATACCATCTCTGTGGGACTTCGCTGGTGCTCCAGTGGTTAAGACTCCGCACTCCCAATGCAGGGGGCCCAGGTTCAATCCCTGGTCAGGGAACTAGATCCCGCATGCCTCAATGAGGATCCCACATGCCGCAACTAAGTCCAGTGCAGCTAAATAAATAAAGAAATATTAAAAAAAAAAAAACTATCACTGTAACCCAGTTATTCCACCTCCCCTTCATCTTTATGCCCAAGCACTCTTTATGTGGCAGCAACACTGAAACTGTGTTAAGTTTTTGCCTTTTTATTGGTGCCTAAGGAATGAGACTCAAAGCAGATGACTAACATGATACCATCAGAAGTAAAGATGTTGAAGAATTAAGCAAGCACATAAATCAAGAAAGTAAATTCACATTACGCAGAGAGTAAGTATAGACATAAGTCATAAGTAAGAAGAAAAGTGAACACTACAGACTTTGATGAGTTTCAGTTACTGAAACTCAATAATCTACTACATGAAACTGCTGAAGAAAAATTAATTTATTTCCTCCTTGAATCAGTGCCCCAGGTTAACAGCATTCCTTTTCTATCAAGAAAAATATATTTCTATCACTGCAAACAATGAATATGCATGACTATTTTACATAGTAAGCATTCAAAAAATACTTCAATTAATGAATAAATTTTCCCTGTCTAATGATGTCTAGCGTGATTTTTAAAATCCTAAAAAGAAGTGGGGAGGAGTAGTGCTGTATCTGTTTAATTTTATTTGATGAGTATCCAATACACCATTAATTAATGCTTTTAAATAACAATGCTGACCTCAATTAGAGCTTCTCCAATAAAATTATTTACTGTTATAATACAGACACTCTTTAAAAGGTAGAATATAATGGCAGACACTGAAAAAAAGTATTTTTCAATTTACGACAAACCACCAAGAATATTTTTTAAGCCAGCAGTTATTGACAATTTTTGTTACTAGTCAGAAATTTAAAAAACAAAAAAAAGTAAAATAAATTGAACTTCTGTACCAACTATTAAATCCTATAAATTATCAAACACAGATTATGCAGTAATGTTATAGCCTTTAATTTTTTTTCTATATTAATAAAGAGGAAAGTAAAATGTGCAATGTCATTCACAGAGGGCTCTATTTAAGGGACAGGAATGTAGAGAGATCAAAAAGATTCAGACTTCTGGCCGCAAGGAGGTTCATAGGAAAATCAAAAACCTGACTGTGGGGAATTTCCTGGTGGTCCAGTGGTTAGGAATCGGCTCTTTCATTGCCAAGGGCCCAGGTTGGGGAACTAAGATCCCACAAGCCGCATGGCCAAAAAAAACCCCCAAAACCAACCAAACAACAACAAAACTTGACTGTGTCCAACATTTTTTCCCTTGGTATTTCTCCCATCTAGATACCTAGTTCCAAATCCAACTGAAAGCCCTCCTCGTTTCCCTTCTTCCCCCTGCTTCCTGACTGATAACTCATTAGGATCTTATCTTTACTCAGTTATCTCTTTAGCATTAACATATACAGTCTATACTGTATTTATAAACTTTCTTTCACATGGTGCACTGGAACTGCACCAGGAATACAGGTAAAATTCCATGTCGTTGCATATGGCAAGAACTGAATGAATGGTCAATGAGAGGTTGATGGGGTCTGCTTAGGAATAAAACCTGGGTCAGTCTGCTCCTAGTAAGAGTAGTGTCCAGTATATCGGAGTGGCAGGATAGACAATAAATAATGACCACATAACAAAAGAGGGAGGAACAAAAATAGGAATTAAGCCTCCTATGTTAAATGTACACACATGAAATACCCTGGGATCTATGGGAATTCAACCTATAGATAAAATAGACTGTAATAAAAATGTGAAGGGACTAAAGTTTAAAAAAAAAAAGTAATGTATTTAAAGGTAGAGTGGGCAGAAGTAATAATGTTTACAAACCAACCCCACTGGGAAAGAATCTTCACAATCCTATAACAAGTGTTGGTGAGGATGTGGAATAATCCATACATTGCTAGTAAGAATGCTGGTGGTACAGCTGCTTTGGAAAAAAGCTTGGCAGTTACCATGTGATCCAGCAGTTCTACTCCTAGGTATATACCCAAAGGAATTCTACTCCTTAGTATATACCCAAAAACTTGTACGTGAACGTTCATAGCAGCATTATTCATAATTGCCCGAAAAGTCCACTCACAAATGGATAAACCTATATATACTTTGACCTGGCCTCTTCATTTCAAGTTTACACAGTCACACATGTAGGTAGACATGTACACTGATGCTACTGCAGCCATTTGCAGTAGGGATTGGAAAACGCCCAAATAACCATTTATTTATTAGCATTAAATAAATCACAATTCAGCCATACAATGCAACAACATGCAGCCATTAAAAAGAGGACCACTCTTACAGGTATGGCACAATTTGTAGAAACTTGAATATGAGTAGAAAACTGAAGGGAAAGAAAATATTACCAGGCGAGGGGAACTAACTATATTTATATATCTCCTTTAGTAATGTTTGATATTAAAAATGTGCATGCACTGCTTTTAGAAAGCAATAACTGAGGGAAAAACAAGTTGGGAAGGATGGTACCAGGTTGCCATTTGCTGAGGATGAGGCCTCAAGCGTTTCCTACAAGCCCAGTAAAAAGAAATCCCCACCTTGCATCCAAAGTTACTTTGTCTTGTATATCATACCCAATCAAACTGATTAAGTATCATTATTCCCAGGAATACAAGACTGTCACTAAGGGACATCTGGAGAAATCGTAGGGGAAGTTGATTTCCTTAACTCCCCTGGAGTGAGCTTACACTGAGATTGGAGCCTTCCATTATCTGGGCTTGTCATCTAAATAAGAGTATTATTTTATATAGTGCACCAACTATTTCCTCAATATTCTGCTTGGTGATGTTTTCTGAAATTAATTCATTGATCACTACCTCAGGAAAGCCAGCCACATTGCATCTTTTATTCCATAAAGGAGGAAGATTTACCCCAATGACTTTGCTGTCAGACTCTTCCTTTTCGATTGGAGACAATGTCTCCAATAGGGAACTGTCTAAACAAGTCATAAAACATACACATATATATAAACAAGTCATAAAACATATACATATACATTTAAATCCACATATAGCATTTTATGGTTTTATACTTTTAAACCAATCTATTTTGGCAGAAGCAGTAATTAAAGCCAAATGAGGCAGTTCTGCATGTACTAATACAGAACAATCTTTCTGCTAAGAAATACTGTGAAAACAATGTGCAAAACAACGTATTGTATGCTGCCGTGCTTGCGTACGGTAGAGAATGTATACGTGTAACAATGCAGTCTAGTTCTGTAAGGATTCACAAGAAACTAGGAACATAAGTTGCCTCTGGGGAAAAACACCCGGTGGCTGAGACCAACTTTTCACTATATATAATACTCCTCTTTACCTTTGTAATTAAGAATTCTGTACCAAGTAAGTGTATTACTTGCCCCCAGATTAAATGCTATTCAACAAGGTCCTTCGAAGAGGTATACATAACAAGGCATAAGGCCGTGTGGGTCCTGCACGCGCGGCCCTCCTCTGCGGGGCCATCTCCCCGGGAGGCGCACAACGTGGTGGGACCTGGTCTCAGCCTCAGCAAGTGGGCTTCACCTCCTAAAGCGCCAGGCGCTACGGTGGACCTGGGCAGGTGCCAGCCGGAGACAGGTACTTAAGGCAACCCCTTCCTGCCTACCTCCTCTGTCGCCAAGGTCCATCCACTCAACGCCGAGATGCCTTCCGCTCTACTCTCAACTTTCTGTGAAATGGACCTTAGTTTCAAAACAACCGTCCATCGACCTAGAAAATAATTTCTACTAAATTTCTGTGTTTGAGCACCTTCTTAATTAATGTTCTGACCACTCCAGCATACCTGGTTTATCAATGGGCGGGAAACAGTTTATAAAAATCCAACACACCGAGGTTTACACACTCTGAGCCACAGAAAACAGACTGAAAAATCCCTCAAAATTGTAGACAAAGCGTTTCCACAAACATCATCTCATTTAATGCCTTCACACGCTTCAGTGTCAATCCTGGCAAACCCAACGGCTCCCAAATTGGATTTATAAAGTCTTCAAGAATTGTAGAATCGGCACTAATAATAAAGCAGTTATCAAACGACTGCTTTTCTACCTGTGATTTCTCAAAAGTGACAACTCTGGGCATTCATCAAGCTGACCGGTTCAAATGCCATCTAAGTGACATTCCAGAAGCAAGGCAGGGGAATTATCCCTAGGAGGTCTGGGGCGTGCTCGTACGCGCGCTGGGGAGGGGGCGAGTGCAATGAGGACCAGGGCAAGGATCTGGCTTCCGCGCCGGGCCGGGGAACGCCGCCCCAGGCGGGAGGGACTCCATTTCCCACAGAGCAGCGGAGGTTTGGCAAACGCCAGATAAACACTGCAGCTCCCGCGCCGGCGTGTTCAGCGCGCTCGGGGAGTCCTTTGGAGTGAATCGGAGGTTCATACTCCTTAAGGGCCAACCGAGCTTGCAACCCGGGAGGCGGTATCAACTCGAATTTAGGAAAATCCCGAGGCGCCGAGCAGACGCCCGCAATTTAGAAAGGTGACCCCAGGGGCCATCTTGCTGGGGTAGGAGGGTGCAAAACGGATAAAGTTACAGCTTGCAACAAACGCAGAAGAAAACTCGGGGTGGGGGGGCACTCCCAGGGCCCGGATCCTGAAGGGGGTGTGGCCGGCTCGGGCTTTTATGGGGGTGGGGGTGGAGGCGTGTCAGTCTGGCCCGGGGAGGCGCCTCTACTGCCCCGGGTGGGTGGGCTAGGACCCCCGCGCCGGGTGCCGCGTGTCCGGGGTGCCCCGCCATGCGATCGCTCGCCGGCTCACCGGTGATGTCCAGGTACAGGTCGTCCTGTCGGTCCAGGTGGTGCAGTTCCTGCGACGTGGAGCTGCGGCTCTTCTTCACTCCCGGCGAGGACGACGAGCACCGCCGCGAGCAGGGGGGCGCGGCGGCCCAGCTCGGCCGCCGCTCGCTCTTCCGCTTCATGGAGGCGGCCGCAGCCCGTCAGGGGACCACGACCATGGCCTCGCGCGCTCGCTAGCCCGCCGAAGACCCCGCTGGCCCCGCGCGCGGGCGCTCAGGGCTGCGGGCGCGGAGCGGCGCTGCGCCGACTGCAGGCGCCGGCGGAGCCCGGCGGGAGGTGGCCGCGCAGGAGCCGGAGGAGGGGCCTGGCCCACCGCGGCTGTCCCGCTCCTTCCTGCGGCCGCCGCGGGACCCGCGCCACAGCCCTCGCTACAGCGCCTCCTGCCGCTGCCGGCGACCCCCAGCCCGCCCCCAGGTGCCAGCAGCCCGCTGGCGCGGCAGAGGCGACGGTGCTGCGGCCGGCGGCTGGGGCTGCCTAGAGTAACCGTGCGCGCCCACCGCAGCCGCGGACGCTACCACCGAGGAGCCCGAGCACAGCGGGCCGCGGCTCCTGGGGACTCCAGGAGGGTTGATCCAAGAAGCTTCATTCACAAAAAAGGGCCCACAACCCTCCTCGGGGCCCGCAGACTGAGCCCTTTCATTGGTCAGTGAGGCGTGACGTCACAGAGACAGAGCTTTTCTACAGGCAGGTAGCCGGTGACGCCATAAAGAAAAGTCTGAGTGATTGCGCCAATCAAAGATAAAAGTGTGCTCGCCACCCTATGCAAACCCCCCAACTTTTCTGTTTCTTCTGTGTTCCCCTAGTGCCAAGACCCCAGCTCACAACTTCATTTAGTGAGTCACCAAAGCTTTACACAGCCCCACCCTAGTAACTTAACTCCAGTTCTTTGGCCTGTATATTTTTTAAAGTATTTCTTCGTTTTCCCTGTAATAGCACCAAGTGAAAGGGACTCTTGCCATGGCTGCTGGCTTGGAAGAATATGGACTTCTTAAATTGTCTGCTGTTATATAGACTTAAGGTAGTGTTGATGTCAGAACTTAGGAACTATCTAAATCAGCTACGGTCTTTTTATTGACCTATGCTCAGGATTCAAATAGACCAAGCAAGGGCTTCTTAAGGAGTCAATGAAACTACCGTGGAAATACGATATACTGTAAAGGTTTGCACCTCGAAGTTCTTCATCTCGGAATCCTGTGCCCGAACTGACTCAGTAGTTTTATACACCAGTTACTATGTATTTCTTACCTAAGGTATCGACAGGTCCAACTATTGAAATATTGAAGCAAGTGGCGAATTTAATCCTTTAACTTTTATCTTGCAAACTGTATAGTCATATTTCTTTCTTTCTTTTTTTTCTACCGGGTTAAAATAATGCCTGATCTTTCTAGAACTTCACCAAAACTGTCATTTTAGAAGGCTTTTAAATGAATTTCCATGGTGGCATAGAAAAGGGTGTTAAGACTGGAGGGCAGTATTTAGATTTCATACCTCAAAATTCTACATCTTGCAAGCTCTTCCTAATTTTTCACCAGTATTTTAAGGTTTTACCCTGCAGTTCCGCAGTTACTGCCAACCTCTAGAAGAAAAAGATGAATTTGAGTCAGTCCTCCAGCAAGCCTCTCAGAAATTGGAGTACCTGGGGGGGGGGGGCGGGAGGCTGTTTGACTTCTATTGTTGAAGGCCTTTACCTTAAACACTACTAATTAAGGAGGAATGGGGGCTGGAGGAAAGAGGGCTCTGCATGACAGTAGCATTTGAACAGTCTGGAACTAGAGATCTGACACTTAGACCAGAATTTTAGTAATCATGTTCATTCTTCCCATTTCCCATAAGGAAATCAGTCAGTGAAGGCCTTAAATTAAAAATGGCCTGTGTGTTGTCTGTAAGGGCAGCAAAGAAGCAAGAGACTTGGGAGGCTGTGAAGTGCTGTGCAAATGAGTCTAGATAAGCAGAAACCTACCCATCCCAGGTCCTCCGTTCTGACTGAGAAGAGGAGGCCTTTCACACTGGCCTAGAGGCTCAGCGGTAGAAAGGCTGCCATTTCCCGGACTATCTGGCATTTTACAAGAGTAAGTCTTGGTTTTTGTCTTGTTGTGTTGAGGTATAATTGACATATAACATTATATTAGTTTCAGTTGTACAACATAGTGATTTGATATCTGTATATACTGCAAAATGATCAAAATAAATCTAATTAACACTGAGTAGGTCTCGTTTTGAATAGATAATACTTGGGTGTTGTCCACTTGGCTCCTTAGATTAAAGAAATTCACGTATGCTTTGACATTGTATTTGTTTGAGAGTGACTTATCTAAATGCCAGACTAAGACTAAAGTGCCAAGAAGTTCACCTATATCAGTTTGTTTTCTCTCACCTTCAAATACAATGTTTGGGCTAGAAATTCTAATGAAATGTATATGATTTAAATAAAAGAAAAAGTGTTATAAATACAAATAACTATACTGTTAAGTATTTTCACATTTTAAAAACATTAAAATTTTATGGTTTTGTTAGTATAACATCATTAGGAGAGAAGTTACATGATTACACTTTGAAATTATGTGGAAATATCTTCCATTTTGGGGAATAGGTAGTCCATATGCTAAGTATACATATTGAAGTTTAAAACCTTATTTATATTTTGTTTTTAGGTCGTGTTTAGATAGTGGCAGAAAAGAGCTATTTCTTACTGATACTTGTTTTGTATGTAGCACGTCTTTTGAACAAATTGACTCTTCCCACTATACAATAAGCTGACCTCTGGGCTCCTGGGCTCAGAGAATTTGGCCACAGGAAATGTAGTTTAGTTTGCTTGGTTGGTTGGCTAGTTTGTTGTTCAGATTGACCATTGATCATAGAATTTTAGAGCTTGAAAGCACCTTAGACAATATTTGGCACAAGGCTGTTCTTTTACAGTCAGGACATGGGGATCCACCTAAGTGGCATTGGCAGCCCTGGGGCCAGAATCAAGACACTCTCCAGGATTCTGATTGTCTTTCTGGTTGTTTCCTCAACATCATGGGCAGCACGGTGAAAAGCTAAATAAAAAGGGAAGGGAGGGGTTCTCTAAAATAGTCCTTTCTACTAGGTAAATTGACCCTGAAAGGAAAACAATTATGGAACATTTTCTTATACATTTTAGATAACTCGTATTCTGAAGAATTTAAATCTTGCCCTAAAATTAGTAAAAACTGGTGGGTATATATATGATGCTAAAGTTTCAAATGATAATATAAATATCAGAATCAGTGAATTACAGCTTTAATTATGTGAAGATAATTAGTTTAAGGTCAAATTTCCATAAAAACTAGAGGGTTTAGGTAGCAGGCATATGGGAAAACACACTAAAATCTTCACTAGCATATTTAAGAAAAATTGGTTTTATTTCATTGGCTATTCTGTTAATCTCAGTGTTAATCTGAAATCCCCTATGTTCCCGACCCTGAGACTGAAAATCTCTTAGAACTGCAAAAAAGGAAGAAAATGAATATATATAGCTACCACCACATGCTGGCCACAGTGCTAAGGGCTTCACACAAATGCCCTGTTTGATGGTATTGTTCTTATTTTATTGGTGAGAAATCCCTCATTTGACAGGTCAAGGCAGTCATCCCACCCACCTCCTGCTGTGAGTTTGGTTTGAAAACCCATGGCTCTTTTTTGGGGCCAGCATCATGCATCACAGTTTGAGAACAGAGTTTGAAGGGACCTTTCCTTGTTGGTAGGTTTCTGAAGTTGAATAACCTCTATAGTTGTGTAAATATTGTAAATTTTGATTAATTTTTTGAACCTCAGATCAGACCCTAACACTGTGGATTTTTAAAACAATATTCCTGATGGTAATTGGATTTTTTGGTCTTGTACACTTCTTCCCACCAAATAATAATAATAGTAATAATAATGGAATAATGGAATGCTGGGGTGGAGGTGGGGTAGAGAATGAGGAGAATTCTGATTATGTTGAGTCTTGTGATCAAGTATGACTGAGGATGCTTTCACCGCAAAGCCAAAGAGCCTTGTGCCTAGGGGGCTGAGTGAGCAGTACCAAACTCTTTCTCTCACATTGCCTTTCAAAACATGCTGACATGCCTTTGACATACTGTCAGATATTCAGTATGTCAGTAGAGTAGAATTTAGTAATTTGGAAAAAATGGAAGATGATACATGAAGATCAGCACATTCATGCTAAACACTTCTACCAAGACTGAATGAACATACATGCTCATTATTAGCTTCTTAAATCTAGGTCTTATTTTGTGATAGTGGCTTTTTACCTCAAAGATTTTTTAGTAAGGAGTTAGTAAGGAGTTTTTCTTTCTCTTTGATTTTATAGCATATGACCAAATAATGCATGAACATGTGGTTGTATTTTTTTTTATTTAAATGAAAAGCAGAAATATATATATATATATGTATGTATATATATGTACATATATATATGAAAGTTCTCCTTCACACCTCAATCCTACCTTCATAGATAACCACCTTTAACAGTCTATGTTTAGATTTAAAAGATTTGTAAAAATAAATTGGTTTATACTGTGCATATTGTTCTGTGAACTTATTTTTTTCACTTCATACTGCATCTTGAAAATTATGTCAGTCCTTATGGCCAATTTCATCCACTCTGATGGCTGCATAGGCTTCCCTGTGTGTTTTCCATATTTATATTCCTATAGATAGACACTTAGGTTGTGTTGTGGGGGGTGCTATTACAAACAGTGCTGCGATTAATATCCTAACATATGTATATCCACAGGAGATGGAATTGCTGAATCAAAAGGTATTCACTTTCAGAATTTAATAGATACCAACAATATTTTGGGTGTTTCCCCACACCCGCAACCTGAATCACTGGATATAATTAATATTTTTAAGTTTGAGGATAAAAATGATATCGGCTATTTTCATTGCATTTCCCTGATCACTAGTGAAGCTAAGCATATTATAAAGTGCTTATTAGATGTTTACAGTATATTTTCTAAGAATTTCTTATTTATGTCCTTTGCTCGTTTCTCTATTTGTTTTCACTTTCTTTTAAATTAGTGGGAATATTTATGTATTATGGATATCATCCCTTCAATCTTGGTTGATATTGCCTGTCTATTTGTCATATTACTCTCTTCATGTTGCTACAAAAGTTTTGTGTTTTAATGTCAAATCAATTTTACCAATCTTTAAGGCTTCTAGATGTTGTATCTTGTTTGTCCCATCCCAATATTTTAAAAGCATTCTTTATTTTCTTCTATTTTTTTAGAGATGTTATTATATTTAGGTCTTTAATCCACCTGGATTTTATTTGGAGGATGTAGGATAAAGTAGGCATCTATTTTTTTCCCCAACATTTTTTATGATATAGTCCATCTTTTCTCCAGTGATTTGAAATGCTACCCTTTTGTATGTATAGTTTTCATATATACTGTGGCCTGATTCTAATCTCTGTTCTTTTTTATTGATCTTTTTTGTCTATTTCTGTGTCTATGCACACTGTTTAGATTACTGTAGCTTTATAGAATGGTTTGGTGTCTGATGGGATTAGTTCCTCCTTACAATTTTTCTTTTCCAAAAATATTTTTATAATACTATCACCACTTTAAACCAAATGTTAAATATTGCCTCTCTAAGACTGAACAAAAAAGAGATGATGTGCCTCTTGATGAACACAGCATCACCAATAAAGTATTAGAGCCAAAAATGTTTACCCTGAATCTAATCAAGTTTTGAGATCTAACTTCAGTTTACAGGAAATATAGGGGGTAGAGGAACAAGTTAAATGACTTATAAGGAAACAATCTAACAAATCCTGAATGTGGGACTTTCTACAAACTGTTTCTTCAACAAGCAAATGTTGGGGGAAAAAAACTGGAGTCTACTGAATTAGGGGATCTGTGGTAAATGAAAAGAGCCTTAAGAAGCATGACAACCAAATGCAATGCATATACTCTCCAGCTGTAAATGACATGTTTAGGACAACTGGAGACATCTGTATATGGATTGGGCACTAGGTGATATTAGGAAAATATTGTTGTATGTTTGGGGTATGATAATAATAATATGGTTATGTAGGAGAATGGTCTTATTCTGGTGGTATGGACTGAATTGTGTCTCCTCAAAATTCATCTTTTGAAATCCTAACCCCCAGAGTGATGGTGTTAGGAGATGGGGCCTTTGGGAGGTAATTACGTTTAGATGAGGTCAAGAGGGTGTGGCCCTCATGTTGTGATTAGCACCCTTATAAGAAGAGGAAGAAAGTGAGAACACATCTAGAAGGTGGCTGTCTGCAAACCAGGAAGAGAGTCATCACCAGCAATCGAATCCACCAGCACCTTTGATCTCGAGGAGATAGCAGTGAGCAGTGGCTTGAAGCCAGATATTAGTTCCCTGCCCAGGAACTGAACCTGGGTAGCCTGGGTGAAAACCAGGAATCCTAGCCACCAGCCCACCAGGGGCTAAAGGCTAGAAACAAAGTTGCCCTAGCTCTTGCCCCTGTTGAAAAATGAATTTCTCAAGGAGGCAAAAACTGTAAAAACAGGTACAAAGTTTATTATTAGAGACAGCACAACAAGTGGGAGAGCACACAGAGAAACAGTTTGTTTTAGACAGAAGCAAGGCAGATATAGACACCCTGAGAGAAGGGGTGTGGGAGTCCTCCCTAATGAGGAGGAGTGCACCAGAGAGGTGATTCACATCACTTATATAGGGCAGTTCTTCCAGGTCTTTGTTTACCTTTGGCCAATTATCTCATTTCTTTTCCACAGGGACCTGTCCTAGACCCCTGCCTGACATGCATGCGTATCTTTTTGCCAAGATGGATTCCAGTACAGAAGCCTATGAGGAGGCTGACACCACCTATTATGTGGTGATGCCCCCTCCCCACCCCTTGACCCCCGAGGAGCCTTTCTGCGCATGTTTAGTCAGGGAGGTCTCCTTGACTTCAAGAATGAGAAATATGTGGTTTCTTTATCTTTTCTCCAAGCGGGGCTCAGCTTCTCCTTGCTCCTGCCATTGTCTTTTTCTTGAATATCTCTCCACAGGGGACAGATTCCAGCTTCTCAGCCTTAAGCCCATCTATCTCCTGCCTCACCTTGATCTTAGACTTCCCAGCTTCTGGAAATATGAGAAATAAATGTCTATTGTTTAAACCACCCAGTCTGTGGTATTTGTTATAGCACCCAAACCATCTAATACATCCAGTAAGATGCATACTGAAGAATTTATGGATAAAGTGTTAAGAGTGTAACCCTTTTAAATAGTTCAGTAAATGTGTACCCTATATCACTTTCTGTCTGCCTGTCCATCTATCTATGCAGCAACTATGGCAAAGCAGTAAGAATTGTTGAGTCCAGGTAATGGTTACTTGTTTTTTCATTGTCTTTCTACTTTTTTCTGTGTTTGGAATTTTCATAATCAAAGTCAGCTTTTCTCTATAGTCTTAGATATTTTTAAATTCTTACTTAAATTTTTCCTGGGGTAACATTCAATTGCTAGACTAATTTGAGGAAAATTGATATATTTACAATATTGAACTTCTTTAATAGAAATTTCATAAAATATCAAATTTGTTGAATTAATGGAAAAGGTATAGCTTTCAATTTATTTAAGTCCTCTTATGCCCTTCAATAAGTAAATCATCATAGGTTTATTATGAGGCATTGTATGATTTTGCTGCAATTGTGAAAGGGCCTCTTTTTTTCTCTTATACAGTTTCTACTTGGTCGTTGCTGGTGGACAGGGAAGCTTATTGATTTTACGTATTGTTCTTGTATCCTACGATTGTTTCTACAAGGTACAGCCTATATCCATACTAAGAAATGCAAAGTTTTTATTTCATTAAACATATATTTCTCAGCTTCTTTTGTTCACCAGGGAGACAGTATTTTAAATTATTGTCCAGACTAATTTCAGTTCCTTCTCCTGGCTTCTCACAAGGCCCAGAGGTCTACTGGAGCAAAAGAAATTACACCTATTACAGCCTGACCAAAAAAGAGAATCTACTACATCTGCGACACTTTTATTTACACCAAGGCCGAACACAACTTCGAAATTAAACTCTTCTTTATTTTAGCCCGATTTCTGGGCAGTGCAGTCTCTCATCATCTCATTTTTGTAAGTGTAAAGGAGGCCTTGTGAGGATTTATTAACCTATGTTCAGAGTAAACTCTGGGGTACAGTTGGTAAAACTGTGATTTCAGCTACAGAAGTTTCCTGCTGTATTTAGTTCCAACAGGCTGTTAAAAAATCAAGGTATAATTAACGTACAATAAAAGCAAAGATTTTAGGTATTAGTTCAATGAGTTTTAAAATTATATACACCTGTGTAACCACCACCCAAAACAAGATACAGAATCACGGACCTTTTAAAAATACCATCCATGCAAAGGTGAGCATGGTTCCCTGTGTCAGGCCTTTATCCTGACAATCCCCCTTACCATTCCAATCCATTCCCCCACTCTTCCATTGCCCCTGCTTACTGCTCTCCATCGTCTCTGACACCCCTTGGTGCCATACCTCAGCTTCTGAAACTTTCCTCCTGCTCTCTCACCCTGACTGAATTGGATGGTCTCTGCTGGCTGGAGTCTCAGTCTTTTTCTTCATACAGGACTTGACTGTTTTCTCTTGGACTCTGCAAAATTTGCTGCAGACCCAAGTTGTCCCTGCCTTTGGCCCCAGCTGCTGGGCCAAGCCCACCAGGCCTCCTCCCACTGGGGCTTGGTGGTGGTAGGATAGAGCTTGCAAGGTTAGTAATCAGGAGAGATAACCAGGTAATCTGAAGTAGCTAATAGCCTCCTTCACTTTACTACACATATTATTCTTTCCAATTGTTGCAGGACAAGAAAGACAACCTTGTCTGACTCTGCCCCATCCACAAAGAAGTAGATCAATTTCAAGTCACTTCTCTAATTGTAGAAGTGTAACAGCAATTTATTCTTTAGCGCCTGTTGTGGCTAGGAAGGAAATTCCTTGCAAAGGTTTTCAGAGAAAACTAGCTACCAATTCCAATACATTGGGTGATTTTTCTGTCTTTTTGTTATAAATTTTCCCATATATGAGGAAATCCTAGCCCAGTCTTGGTTGTCCACTTGCACCCACTATTTCCTATAGGAGTAGGGAAGGCAGGAAAGAGTAAACTGCACAGATCTATACTTTAAAATTCTTACATGGTGAGAGGTTTTCACTATTCATGACTTTTTTTCTTCTTCAATGATACAAGAGCACAAATGGGCGGATTAAATTGGAGTCTCCATTAATTTCCTCTTTTCATTTTTAAATACAGATTCAAGTGAGCAGTGAATTATTTTATCCAAAAGTAGGGACTATGCACAAGAAAAAAACAGAAGCCTGAAACGATCCATAATATAGGCAGTCAGTTTCTAGAAATTGTATGTAAAAGTGGATTTTCATTTAACAATATTTATTGAAAGAAAAGCAATTATGTTTTCACATTTAATGTATTAATTCTTTTAGTTTGTGCACTACTAAAAATTATATTTAAAACCTATGCTTCTGACTTAAATCTAGCTGCCAAAATAACACTAAAATGTATTTAGGGAATCCAAGTGATAGTTTGGGGATCAGACTTGCTCTGGACTATGTTCCACCCTGCTCCCCTAGTAAAATTTCAAAACGGTGAATCTAATAGCATCATATTATCAATTAAAATGTTGTAATAGCTCCCTGCCCCATGTAGGGAAAGTCTTCTTGAGTTTATTTTCTGGACCATCCTATACATTTCTATGAGAGTGATCTTTATTTTCTGTCTTTTTTTTCTTCAAGTTTTATTAAGATATAATTGACATACAACACTGTATAAGTTTAAGGCGTACAGCATAAGGATTTGGGACTTTTTATTTTTATTTTTTAGTTTCAAAAGTTTCAAACCTATGGAAAATTTAATTTAGGGGAAAAACTTTAGTATCTGAACCATCCAAGAGTAAGTTACAGACATCATGACTGTATTTCCTAAGAACAGGGACATTTTCTTACATAACCATAATGTCATTGTCAAATTCAGAAAACTTAACATCCTTACAATGTTATCGAATATTTAGTCCATCTTCAAAATTCACCAGTTGTCCTAATACTGTCCTTTATAGCACTTTTTCCCCTGACCCAGGAAGAAATGCTTTTCCTAAAGATTAGCCTCAGTATGTACATTTTTGCAGGAGTTCTCTGCTGTGATGATATATCCTTGATGTATCAGATTAGGACTCCAGGATGTCAATTTCCCCCATTCCGGGTAATTCATGAACTTTGATTCATTAAGGTGTTGTCTGTTAGATTTTCCACTGTAAAGGTGTAATTTTTCCCTTTGTATCTAATAAACAATTTGTGGGGAGATACTTCAAGACCACAAACTTTCACCCAATGATTCAGTACACATTGATGATTCCAAATGAGTTGTTACTATTCTGTATTATACTATACAATGCAGACTGGTGATTTTCTAATTGTCTTCTACATTCATTAGTTGGCATCCTAGACCTAACTAGACATTTCTCCAAAGAAGACACACAGATGGCCAATAGGCATATGAAAAGATGCTCATCGTCACTAATTATTAGAGAAATGTAAATCAAAGCTACAATGAGGTACCACCTCACACCAGTCAGAATGGCCATCATTAAAAAGTCTACAAATAATATGGGATTTCCCTGGTTGCCCAGTGGTTAAGAGTCTGTGCTCCCACTGCAGGGGGCATGGTTCGATCCCTGGTCAGGAACTAAGATCCCACATGCTGTGGGGTGCGGCCAAAATAATTTTTTTTTAAAAGTCTACAAATAATAAATGTTGGAGAGGGTGTGGAGAAAAGGGATCCCTCCTACACTTTTGGTGGGAATGTAAATTGGTACAGCCATTATGGAAATCAGTATGGAGATTCCTCAAAAAACTAAAAATTGAGTTGCCATATGATTCAGCAATCCTACTCCTGGGCATATACCCAGACAAAACTAAAATTTAAAAAGATACATGCACCCCAATGTTTTTTGTTTGTTTGTTTTTTGGCCACACCCTGAGGCATGCGGGACCCTATTTCCCTGACCAGAGATCAAACCCATGCTCCCTGCAGTTGGAGCGCAGAGTCTTAACCACTGGGCTGCCAGGGAAGTCCCATACCCCAATGTTTATTGCAGCACTATTTACAATAGTCAATACATGGAAACAGCCTAAATGTCCATCAACAGATGAATGGATAAAGAAGACGCGGTATACATATACAATGGAATATTACTCAGCCACAAAAAAGAATGAAATAATGCCATTTGCAGCAACATGGATGGACCTAGAGGTTATCATACTAAGTGAAGTAAATCAGAAAGAGAAAGACAAATACCGTATGATATCACTTATATGTGGAATTTAAAATATGACACAAATGAACATATCTATGAAACAGAAAGTCAGACATAGAGAACAGAATTGTGGTTGCCAAGGGAGAGGTGGGGGAGGGAAGGCTTAGGAGCTGGGATTAATAGATGCATAGTATATATAGCATGGATAAACAACAAATACAACACAGGAAACTATATTCAATATCCTGTGATAAATGAGAATGGAAAAGAATATGAAAAAGAAAAAGTTATATATATATAACTGAGGCACTTTGCTGTACAGCAAAAATTAACACATTGTAAATCAACTATATTTCAATAAATTTTAAAAAAATTGGTATTCCATAGAAAAAAGAGCTTTCTTTTCTCTCCCTTTTATGTATGTATGAATGTATGTATGTATACATGTAGGTGGATGGATGGATTATGGATTATCACTTGTTTTCTACAATGGGTTATAATCCCTTACATTGTATATTTTGATGCTCAAATTGTCCCAGATTTGACTAGTGGGTGGCTCTTCATACTAGCTTCTGTGTCTTTTTGACATGTCCCCATCAATTTTTTAGTGCTTTCTTATGTTCTGGCACAAGAACATGTGTAAATTGTCCTTTCTGAGCCCTGGTCCTAGAATCATCCATTCTTTCAGGAAGGCCCAGTTCCCTTCATTGGGTAATGATATTTAGAAAGTATATGAGGCCTCTGTGATCTGGCTTTGGTCTCATCTGAAAATCCCCTCCTGTGACTCTGTCACTGCCTCCTGTGCTCAGCCACATAGAGTCCTCAAAGTGCCGTGCTCCTCCATATACTCGCTCTTCCTGGATGCCCTTGTCACTACTTTTCTGTATGGCCAATTCTTACTCCTTTTCACAACTATTCAAGTGTTAACTGATGTGTGGTCTTCTCTGACCACCACAGAATCCTACCCTGAGCTACGCTCCTTGCAGCACTTCCTCCAGAACTCCTCTCACATGGTAGAAAAATGGCATCTCATTGTTTTAATTTACATTTGCCTGATTACCAGTGTAACTGAGAATATTTGCTTTGTGTGTGGGAAATAGAAAATAATACGGTTCAAGATAACAGGAGACCTGGGATTATAAAGCAATGAGGTTGCTATTCTTTGTGGTACTGCAGTTGAATCTTCTATAACCAATTAGTATCAAATAATGTAGAGAAGGTTATAGTGCAATGACAATTTGGATTATTATTATTTATAAAAATAACTATTAATTTATTAAATAGATAATACACCAACATGGCTCAAAATTCAGAAAGTGCAAAGCAATAGACAATAAAGAGTCTCCATCCCTCTGGCATCTGCAAATCACCTGGCTGCCTTCCTATAGGTAAACAATGTTTTCAATTTTTTTATGTATCCAGATATAGTCTATGTAAATGCAAGCATATATTGGTTATTATATACTCCGTATGTGGTTTACTTTTATATCTTAAAACAAAATGACCTAAAAAAACTTACAAGCATAATGACTTTTATAATTTTTGACAAAGATATGTAAGATTACACTGCAGTCCATAGATTCTAACTCAATATTAGAATAATATCTCAACATTAAGAATTAGCTACATTTTTTCCCTAAAGAGGTGGGAGAAAGATGTTTAAAATGTTTGTGGTCACAGGTCTCTCTGCCAGAATGTCTCTGGTACTATATTTTATTTTCTTCATTACAAAACATACATGGATCATTGTTTTCAATACATTTTTGAGATATAATGGACATAACATTATATTAATTTCAAGTGTACAACATAATGATTTGATATCTGTATATATTTTTAAATGATCACAATAAGTCCAGTTAACGTTCGTTACGGTACATGGTTATAATTTTTTTTCTTGTGATGAGAACTTTCAAGATCCATATTTGAAAAACTCTATTCAGATATGCAATACAGTTATTATTAACTATAGCCACCATACTGCACATTATATCCCCATGACTTACTTATTTATAAATGGGAATTTGTACCATTTGAATTCCTTCATTCATTTTGCCCACCCCCTTAGCCCCATCTCAGGCAACCAACAATCTGCTCTTTATCGGTGAATTTATTTTTTTGTTTGTTTGTTTTCATTTGTTTTGTTTTTAGATTCCACGTATTAGTGAGATCATATGGTATTTATCTTTTCTGTCTGACATTTCACTTAGCATAATGCCGTCAAGTTCCATCCATATTGTCACGTGTCAAGAGTTCATTCTCTTTAATGGCTAAGTAATATTCCATTGTATATGTATATATCACATCTTCATTATCCATTCAACCATTGACAGACACTTAGGTTGTTTCCATGTCTTGGCTACTGTAAATAATGCTGCAGTGAATATGGGGCTGCAGACATCTTTTCAAGTTAATGTTTCTATTTCCTTCTGATAAATACCCAGAAGTTGAATTGCTGGATCTTATGGTAATTCTATTTTTAATTTTTTGAGGAACCTCCATAGTGTTTTCCATAGCAGCTGCACCAATGTATCATCCCTCCACCAGTGCACAAGGGTTCTGTTTTCTCCACATCCTCACCAACACTTATTATTTCTTGTCTTTTTGCTCCTAGCCATTCTAACAGGTGTGAGGTGATATTTCATTGTAGTTTTGATTTGCATTTCCCTGATGATTAGTGATGTTGACCATCTTTCCATGTACCTGTCTGTATGTCTTCCTGGAAAAATGTCTCCAGTACGGATTTGTTTTGTTTTTTGTTTATTTTGCTTGTCTTGGGTTTTTGTTTGTTTGGGGGTTTTTTTGGTTTTGTTTTTTGTTTGGGTTTTTTGGCCACTGCACACAGCTTACGGGATCTTAGTTCCCCGAACAGGGATTGAACCCGCACCCTCAGCAGTGAAAGCATGGAGTCTTAACCACAGGCCCACCGGGGAAGTCTATCCAATACTTTTTTTTTTTTTTTGGCTGCGTTGTGTCTTTGTTGCTGTGTGTGGGCTTTCTCTAGTTGCAGTGAGCGGGGGCTGCTCTTCGTTGTGGCATGAAGCCTTCTCATTGTAGCAGCTTCTCTTGTTGCAGAGCACAGGCTCTAGGCCTGTGGACATCAGTAGTTGCAGTGCGAGGGCTTCAGTAGTTGTGGCATGTGGGCTCAGTAGTTGTGGTGCACGGACTTAGTTGCTCCTCAGTATGTGGGATCTTCCCAGACCAGGGATCGAACCTGTGTTCCCTGCATTGGCAGGCAGATTCTTAACCACTACGCCACCAGGGAAGACCCTCCAATAGATTTTTTTAAAGCATTTTCTTTTGCTTCATTTTCCTCTTCTGTGGCAAACAGAATTAATTGACAATATAGACACAAGCAACAAAACATCAAAAGCTGAGCTTTCAGTTTTAAAAAATGGAGAGGAAAGTGCGCTGGTTTAGGCAGAAAGAAAGATGAATGTTGTGTTTATAAGAGATGTTGCTTGGAAATATGAAGCTATTTTTTATTTACATCAAATCAGTAAATACATTCACATATGGCATTTTAAGTCCTTAAGAGTCAACGTCTGGAAATGTCAGTGACTACAGGCTGCTCTCAGAGTAAAGTTAACAGAGCTGGAATCATTTCTAAAGAAACCTTTAAAATATTCTGAGTGCTACCTATTTTTAAAAATGGCATTGTAAGAAGATTGGCATAATATTTAAAATAATTTTCTAGAAACAAGCTTTACTTCCAAAAGAGCTTTGATCAAATACATCATCATGATGAATAAGGCCAATTACACTTGGGGTCCTTGTGAGCTGCTTTTAGAAATTCATGTGCAAACCTTCTTCGAGCACTTCAGTCTCCTGCATTTCCCTGCAGGACCTTCTTCAAACCACTGTGAGGTTTACTGCCCCTCCAGTGGGCTATTTATTTTACTACTCTATTTTGTTGGTTACCTTGATATTCTTCCTGCCCTCCCCAAATATATTCCGAATGATTAAAGGCAGAAATTCTGCTTTATGTATCCCTTAATTCTCCCACAGTACCTAACACATAATAGGAACTCCAAAACATCTTTTCCTTGATTATCAGTCTACATCACCTGTAAGGCAGAACCGCAGTACAGATCCCAAGCAAGAAATACACCTCTGTGTTGTCATTTTAGGTGGGAACCGAAAGGAGAGCTACATGTTCTAAAGGTGTACAAATTATTTTTCCACTTCCCATGTAAAAATATAAAATTGATGACTGCCCTCTCTTTCAATGCATAAGCTATAAAGGCAATTATTGGATAATAATGTAAGGCACAAAGCAATTCATACATCTACAGAATAGGCTATGGTATATATATATTTTTTGAATATATTATATATATTTATGTGTGTATGTATATATACACCTATACATTTAATTTTCAGAAGTACTATACACCATTTAAGAATACAAAATGTATAGGGCTTCCCTGGTGGCACAGTGGGTGAGAGTCTGCCTGCCGATGCAGGGGACACGGGTTCGTGCCCCGGTCTGGGAGGATCCCACATGCCGCAGAGCAGCTGGGCCCGTGGGCCATGGCCGCTGGGCCTGCACGTCCGGAGCCTGTGCTCCGCAACGGGAGAGGCCACAGCAGTGAGAGGCCCGCATACCGCAAAAAAAAGAATACAAAATGTATAAAGAATGACATTACAGATACCCATGTACCCACTATGCCACTTAAGAATGAAATGTTGCCAACTCAGCCATAGCCCACCATAACCATTCTAGTTATCTCGACTTTCATCCCCTAAAATATTTTCATTATCCTTAATTTGCTATTTATCATTCTCTTGCATTTCTTTAAAACTGTAATACATATGTAGGTATCCTTAGCAATACATACTATTTGAAACCTAATACCACAATTAATTCATCCATTTTCCTGGTGATGAACATTAGGATGTCTCCAGTTGATAGATATGAACAAACAATGCTGCTGTAGACATTCTTGTGCATTTTTCTGATTTATATAAGACTGACTCTAGAGCTATACATGTTTTTAATTTTACTAGGTATTGCCAAATTGTTCTGTAAATTGTTTCTTCAATTTATGCTCTCACTGTCAGTGTATGAAAGTACCCATGACTCTGTATTCCCAACACCTGTATTGTCATACTTTTTATTTTTTACCAAATTCCTGAGTATAAAATAGTATCTCATTGTAGTTTTAATTTGCAAGTTCTTAATTACTAGTGAGGTTCGACATACTTTCATATGTTTATTAGCCTTTTTTTTTTTTTTAACTAATATCATTGACGTTAAGATGTGTTGGCCAATTTTTTTTTTTTTTTATCTTTTGCCCCTTTTTTTTTTTTTTTAGTGTTTATTTTTACTTGTTGACAGTTTGCTTTATTTATTTATTTATTTATGGCTGTGTTGGCTCTTCGTTTCTGTGCGAGGGCTTTCTCTAGCTGTGGCAAGCGGGGGCCACTCTTCATCGCAGTGTGCGGGCCTCTCACTATCGCGGCCTCTCTTGTTGTGGAGCACAGGCTCCAGACGCGCAGGCTCAGTAGTTGTGGCTCACGGGCCCAGTTGCTCCGTGGCATGTGGGATCCTCCCAGACCAGGGCTCGAACCCGTGTCCCCTGCATCGACAGGCAGATTCTCAACCACTGCGCCACCAGGGAAGCCCTATTAGCCTTTTAAGAGGTTTTCTCCCCTATAAATTTGTGGTTGTATAGTAAAGAATATGGTCGTTCCCCAAAAGAGGCCTAGCCTTTGGTCTCAGCTTCTTAGAGATAATCTCTAAGTCCTTGGAATGCCTGATAGGAGTGTTTTTGTTTGCCTGAGGGCCTTGGGTCATACCAGATAGACTAATGATAGGATTAACAGTATACTGTGTTGGCCAGAAAGTTAGTTCAGGTTTTTCCGTATCATCTTATGGAAAAACCCGAACACCAATAATTTATGGTCCAACCACTACGGAAAACAAAAAATTAAAAATAGATCTACCATGCAGTCCAGCAATTCCACTTCTGGGTATATACCCAAAGGAAATGAAAACAGGATTTTGAAGAGATATGTGCAGCATTATTCACAATAACCAAGATAGGAAAACAATCTTAAATGCCCAACAACAGATGAATGGATAAAGAAGATGTGAGATACACACACACACACACACACACACACACACACGCACACACACACACACACTGGAATATTATTCAGCTGTGGGAAAGGAGGTTATCCTGCCATCTGTGACAATATTAATGGACCTCGAGTCCATTAATGGACTTAGTACAATTATACTAAGTCAGACAGAGAAAGACAAGTACTGTATGATGTCACTTATATGTGGAATCTAAAATAGTCAAGCCCATTAAGAAACAGAGTAAAATGGTGGTTACCAGGGCATGAGAGGTGAGGGGATAAGATTGATGTTGTTTGGGCTTCCCTGGTGGCGCAGTGGTTGAGAGTCCGCCTGCCGATGCAGGGGACACGGGCTCGTGCCCCGGTCCGGGAAGATCCCACGTGCCACAGAGCGGCTGGGCCCATGAGCCATGGCCGCCGAGCCTGCGCGTCCGGAGCCTGTGCTCCGCAACGGGAGAGGCCACAACGGCGAGAGGCCCACACGTACGGCAAAAAAAAAAAAAAAAAAAAAAAAGATTGATGTTGTTTAGGGTGCGAACTTGCCACAAGTAGTAAATAAACCATAGAGATCTAATACACAGTATAATGAATATAAACAACAGTATTGTACTATAAAAATATAATGTGATAAATTTTGTTACAACTGCAATCATAATATATATCAAAGTAACACATTGTACACCTTAAATTTACACAATGTTAAATGTCAAATTTGTTCAATTAAAAAAATGCAATTGGGACTTCCCTGGTGGCGCAGTGGTTAAGAATCTACCTGCCAATACAGGGGACACGGGTTCGAGTCCTGGTCCGGGAAGATCCCACATGCCGTGGAGCAACTAAGCGCATGTGCCACAACTACTGAGCCTGAGCTCTAGAGCCTGTGAGCCATAACTACTGAGCCCGTGTGCCACAACTACTGAAGCCCACTTGCCTAGAGCCCGTGCTCCACAACAAAGAGAAGCCACCGCAATGAGGAGCCCACGCACCGCAACGAAGAGTAGCCCCCGCTCGCCAGCAAAGAAGAAAGCCTGCACGCAGCAAAGAAGACCCAATGCAGCCAAAAAAATAAAAATAAAATAAAAAACAAAAACAAACCAAAAAAATTAAGCTATTAAAAAATGCAATTTATGGTAGAAGTTTTAGTCATGTGGTATCAGCTTAACCTCTGGAAGGGCTGGAGACTGAGGTCAGCCACTTGGGGAATTAACCATGGATCCCCAGTAGAGACTCTGGATACCGGCTTGGTTGAGCTTCCCTGGTTGGCAGTACTCCATGCCTATGGTCACTCATCAGTGCCAGGAAAGAAACACTGTCCAGAGTCCAAGGGGAGAGGGCAACTGGAAGCTCTGCATGTGGTACTTTCCTGGACTTGCCCCTATGTGCTTTTTCCCTTGGCTCATTTTAATCTTTTAAAGATTTTTAAGACCTATTGATTTTAATCCTTTCCCTGTGATAAATTGTAATTGTGAGTATAACAGCTTTCAGTTAATTCTGAGTCCTTTTAACAAATTATCCAACCTGAGTATGGTTTTGGGACCCCCTTGAAATGGCAGTTGGTGTCAGAAGGGAGGGTGATCTTGTGTATTGTACCCTCTAATTTTGCAGTGGTTGATCTCTTTTGCCTATTTATCCTATTATGTTGTTTATCTTGTTTAAAAATTGATTTGTAGAAGTTCTGATATATTCTTGATATTAATCATTTTTTTTGTTGTTATAGGCATTGCATATATCTTTTCCCAATTTATTTTCTCCTTTTTTGCTACCCACTGAACAGAAGATTTTGATCTGATGGAGTGTCTCAGTCTTTCCTTTATGATTTTTGCTTTCTTTAAAATCTTATTTAAGGATTTCTTTCCTACCCTAATTTCAAAAAGACATTCTCCTACAGGAAATAAAAGTAGAAACGTTTCGGTTTTCACATTTAGGTCTTTAATTCTTGTGGAGTTTGTGTGTTTGGTGTGAGTTAGGAATCTATTAAAGAGGATTAGATTTAGCTGAAAATGATAGTGATTTGAAAAACAGTGGCTTACAAATATTGCACTAGTGTATTTATCTTATCCTATGGTAATCAAATATCCCAGTACCATTTATTTATTAATTCTCTATCCTTTATGCAGCATAGACTTGGTCATATATCAAGTGTCTATGTATGTGTATGGACTCTATTCTATTCCATATGTGTATATATATTTTGCCAATTCCACACCATCTTAATTGTTATGGCTGTATTCTGCATTTTGATATCTTATAGAACAAGACACTTCTTGCTTGTTGTTCTTCAGGAATATCTTAGCTTTTCTTGACTTTTTGCTCTTCTACATAAATTTTGGAACCAGCATTTCAAGTTCCGTGAAAAAAATCTGTGAGGATTCTGTTAGGCAACTGTAGATCAATTTGGGAATAACTAACATTTTTAGGATAATGAGAATTCTTCTTTATGAATATGTTATACCTCTACATTTATCAGCTCCTTTAAATATTTCTTTAATAAAGTTATATAATTTTCTCAGGTTTAACACATTAGATTTATTCCTGGGTCCCTTATAAGTTTTATTGTTCTTATAAATGATTTTATTTTATTTTATTTTTGGCTGCACTGCGCAGCTTGCAGGATCTTAGTTCCCTGACCTGGCATTGAACCCAGGCCATCGTCAGTGAAACCACAGAGTCCTAACCACTGGACCGTCAGGGAATTCCCATAAATGATTTTAAAATAAGTTTTTCTATTTATTAAGGGTATGTAGAAATGCAGCTGAAGTTTGAATATTGATGTCATATTCAGCAACATACCTTACTAATTCTAAATATTTTCTTTTTGGTTTTTTATGTTGACAATTATGGCATATGTGATAAATGAGAGTTTTAGTTCTTTTCTAATTCTTATACTTTTTGTTAGTTTTTTTGTGGTTTTGAACTGGCTAGAAATTTGGTATAATGTCAAATGTTAGCAGTAAAATGAGCAGTCTCATCATAGTCCTTTGTTTAAAAGGAATAGTGGGACTTCCATGGTGGTGCACTGGTTAGAATCCGCACTCCCAATGCCTGGGGTTCGAGCCCTGGTCGGGGAACTAGATTGCACATGTATGCCGCAACTAAGAGTTTGCATTCCACAACTAAGAAGCCCACCTGCTGCAACTAAGACCTGGTGCAA
This sequence comes from Mesoplodon mirus, assembly GCF_964341445.2. NCBI lineage: Eukaryota > Metazoa > Chordata > Mammalia > Artiodactyla > Ziphiidae > Mesoplodon > Mesoplodon mirus. The sequence goes on along the minus strand of NC_138976.1, from coordinate 39,006,032 downwards.
CCAAATAAATAAATATTAAAAATAGAATAGTTATGGCATTTTCTCATTAAATATGATATCTGTTGTAGGTTTTTGGCAGATAGATTTTACCAAATTGACGAAATTCCCTTTTATTCCTAGATTTCTTAAGGTTTTCTTTTCTAATGTGAACAGAGGCTAAATTTTATCATGTGCTTTTTCTGCTTCTTTGAAATAACTATATACATTTTTTCTCCTTTAAATGTGATAATGTGGTGAATTATATTAATTTTTATCTGTAAAACCAAATTTGCATAGCTGGAATAAACTCTATTTTAGTAAATTAAATGTTTTATATATTGTTTGATTCTGCTTGCCAATATTCATTTTAGGAATTTTGCATTTGTTCAGGGGAGAGTCAAAATTATGATTTTCCTTTCTTTTATTGTCCTAGGCCAATTGAAGTAGCAAGGTAAAATTAGTCTCATTTTTCTATTCTCAGAAAGTTTGTATAAGATTGGAGATACCTTTAACTGAGTCTCTTTGTTGTACAGAAGTAATTAATACAACATCAAAACACTGTAATTCAACTATACTTCAATAAAAAAAACATTGGAAGTATCTTTTCCTTGAAAATTTGGTATAATTCACTTGTAAAAATTTGGTAGAATTTACCTCTTGATCTGGTGTTTTCTTTGTTAGAAGAAACTGCTGGTTCAATTTTTAAATGGTTATAAGGCTACATAGTATTCTATTATATTTTTTTAAGACTTTTGAAAAGTTACTATTTTTTTAGATAAAATATAGTCATTTTCTCTAAATTTTCAAATTTATTGGCATAAAGTTATTCAGAGTTTTTTTTATATTTTAATCTCTACTATGCATGTAGCTATGTCCCTTTTTTACTACTAATATTTGTACTTACTCTCTTTGTTTCCTTCATCAGTTTTGCAACAGATTTGTCTACTTAATACCAGATTTTGGCCTGTTGTATCTCCCTATTATTTCTTTTTTTAAAAAATTAATTAATTTATTAATTAATTTGGCTGCGTCAGGTCTTAGTTGAAGCACGCGGGATCTTTCATTGTGGTGTGCGGGCTTCTCTAGTTGTGGCGCACGGGCTCTAGAGTTCTCGGGCTCAGTAGTTGTGGCATGCGGGCTTAATTGCCCCATGGCATGTGGGATCTTAGTTCCCCGACCAGGGATCAAACCCCTGTCCCCTGCATTGGAAGTCTGATTCTTAACCACTGGATGACCAGGGAAGTCCCTCCCTATTATTTCTTTGTCTCTTTAATCAATGGCCAATCTAATTTTTCTTATCTCCTTTCTTTTTTTTTTTTTATACAGGTTTAGTTTGCTTCTTTTTCTTTTGTTTGTGTTGTTTTGTTTTGGTTTTGGCCTCACCACGTGGCTTGTGGGGTCTTAGTTCCCCAACCAGGGATGGAACCCACACTCTTAGCAGTGAAAGCCCGGAGTCCTGACTACTGGGCCCCCAGGGAATTCCCTAGTTTGCAGTTTTTTTAACTTCTTAAAGTTGAACACTTAGTACATTAATTTTCAGCCCTTTTTTTCTTTCCTAATATGAGTGTTTAAGGGTATAAATTTACATTAAAATGCTATTTCTGAAGAATTCCATGAGTATTGTCATTATTCAGTTCTAATTCTTAACATCCATCACAATTTCTATTTTGTCCCATGACTTTCAGTGTTTTTTAAATTTAAAAATGTCTATGGATGTTTTTTGTTGTTGTTAATAATTTCTAATTTTGTTGCAGTGTGATAACAACATGGTCTGGATGAAATTGAGTCTTTGAAATTTATCAAGATTTACTTTAAGGGATAATATATGGTTAATGTTTTATGTTCTTGAGAATGATAGGTGCTTTTAATTATTGTTTTAATTTGTTAATTAAATCAAGCTTATTATTTCTATTTTTCAACTGTTCTTTATCCTTAATTATTTATTTATTTATTTTATTTGCTTCATCCATAAATGAAGATGATCAATAAGGTGACCATATAACCTATAGTCCAAACCAGAACATATGAGAGTGAAAAAGCCACAAAATAATTAAGGTTATATAATTTCTTGTAATATTAATTGACAATTGTTTCAGTGTGAAGGGACCTATAATAATCTATCAAAAACTATTAAAATATTTTTCTATACATTTTAAAACTTTTTATGTTGATTATCTGAACTTTAAAAAGGGAATTCCCTGGCAGTCCAGTGGTTAGGACTCTGTGCTTTTTCTGCTGAGGGCCCGGGTTCAATCCCTGGTTGGGAAACTAAGATCCCGCAAGCCATGTGGCAAAAAATAATAATAATAATAATAAAATAATAATGCAAGCAGAATAATTATGCTTAGCCCATGTTTATATACTTTAGTCCATTTGTAAGCTGAATCTGTCTCTAATACTACGTCTTTGGTATGTTTCTGAAAACTGTATTATTCAATATGGTTTTATTATTTTTAATTTTTATATAAAATTCCTTGCAACCTTCTCTAACATTGCATTTTATGGTTAAATGACTTAGAATTGTAGACCTCTTCATCTGAGTTTTCTCTGCAGTCCACATTTCAAGTTGACAATATTCAGTCTCTACAGATACTGAGGTACCTGGTAAGCTCAGGACACATTTTGTTAAATGAAGGATATTTTCAGGTCAATATTTTCATATGAAAAACAAATACTTGTGGGGGAGGGATAAATTGGGAGACTGAGATTGACATATACACACTACTGTATGTAAAATAGATAACTAATAAGGACCTACTGTATAGCACAAGGAACTCTACTCAATACTCTGTAATGACTTATATGGGAAAAAAATCTAAAAAAGAGTGGATATATGTATATGTATAACTGATTCACTTTACTGTATATCTGAAACTAACACAACATTGTAAGTCAACTATACTCCAATAAAAAATTTTAAAAAAATAATTCAGCCCTAACATTTTCAGATACTGTTTTTTTGCTTCCACTCAGAGTGTGTTTTTTTTTGCAGTACGCAGGCCTCTCACTGTTGTGGCCTCTCCCGTTGCGGAGCACAGGCTCCGGACGCGCAGGCTCAGCGGCCGTGACTCACGGGCCCAGCCGCTTTGCGGCATGTCGGATCTTCCCGGACCGGGGCACGAACCCGTGTCCCCTGCATCAGCAGGCGGACTCTCAACCACTGCACCACCAGGGAAGCCCTGTATATACATTTTTAAAAACTGGCACATTTTGTCAAAACTACAGTGAGATATCACTTCATACCCATTAGAATGGCTATTTTTTTTTTTTTAAAGCAAAACAGAAAAATGTATGTAGAGTAATTGGAACTCTTGTGCGTTGCTGGTGGGAATGTAAAATGATACAGCTGACATGGAAAACAGTGCAGCAGTTCTTCAAAACAAACAGCATGCCCACTTGTGGGTATTCTACTGTGGGAATATACACAAAAGAACTGAAAGCATGGACTCAGTTATTTGTACCCAATGTTGATAGCAACATTATTCACAATAGCCAAAAGGTAGAAATAACCCAACTATCCAGATGAATGGATAAGCAAAATGTGATACACACACTCACACCCCCCCAAGAACATCCAGCCTTAAAAAGTAATAAAATTCTGATACATGCTATAACATGGATGAACCTTGAGGATATTATGCTTAGTGAAATAAGCCGGGCATAAAAGGGTATATACTGTATGATCCACTTACGTGAGTACCTAGAATAGTCAAATTTATAGAGACAGAAATTAGAACAGTTGTTACCAGGGGCTGGGGGATGGGCAAATGGGGAGTTATTATTTAATGGGTACAGAGTTTCAGTATTAGATAACAAAATTCTAGAGATGGATAGGAGTGACGCTTGCATAACAATATGAATATGCCTAATGCCACTGAACTGTACACTTAAAAATGTTAAAATGGTAAACTTTATGTTATGTATATTTTACAATAAATAATGCTTATAATGGTATATTTAATGTAGTATATATTTTACCACAATAAAAAATTTTTAATTGGTAAATTTTAACAACTATAATCTCTATTTTGATTGACAGCTTGTTTGGACCTAATTATGAATTATGTGTGCACCACAACACATTCCAAAACACATCTGCCCCATAGGTTTCTGAATATAGTATGAACATTACTTTTATCAAAATATATATTCATCCAAATCTATGCTCATATTGTCACCACAAAAACAAATCAGTTTTTCTTCAGGGTTGAATTTTTAAACTGAATTTAGAGTAGCACACACCATACTGTCAGATATTTCATCTTCCGAAAGTTTTGCCTTGATTTTGTAAACTGGATTTAAAAAAAAAAAGAATCTTTTTTTAAAGCTCCTTTTAAAGGAATGAGTTTATCTGATTTTCTATTTGAAGCATCTGATAATACTGATTTAAAACTGGCATGCTGAAACTGTTTTCAGAGTTTTCTGCTAACAGAGCCAGTACATGAAGAGCTACCACTTCACTTTTTAAATGTGCACAAGAAAACTTGGAATTGAACATAAGTGAAATTAATTTAAAAGAACTCTGATTTAAATGAAAGATCGTTCTTCACAGAATGATGTGTAAGTGTACCTTCTACAACTGCATGTCTTAAATCATCTTCTGGAACACTTCTTAGAATAACTCTTAACCTTGAAGTAGATGTTGTTGCTTCTTTAGAAAGTTTGTCTTCCAGTTTTCATGTGGTCAGTGCTATCACTTTGCCCCCCGCCCCCACCATGGTAGATGGCAACACGAACAAACATTTTATGCAGGCTATTAGTTATCAATCTCCTTGAGAAACAAAAATACTTGAATTTTTAAATTAAACATGAACTTTCATTTTACTGAAATTCTTTTTGCCACAAAGGTTTATTGCAGAAGCTTTACAACATATTTCCTCACAGGGCTCCTTGGTCTATAGATGGATTTGACTGCAGCCCATTCTTACACTGTCGTAGCCCTCAGAAGTCCCAGGTCTCAGGTAGTGCTTTAGTGGTCTTACTATTAACTCTACAGTGTAAGGCCTTTGAGTTGGCCAAGGAACAGCCTTCTCTAACTCCTGGGAGGGGGACAGCCCTCAGGGCAGCCCATGGCTTCAACGCATGGTCAACAGCCTGGTTTCTGCTTCTGTTTGGCCCTTGTGGAGTTTCCTCACTTTCTTGTAAGTTCAACTTAAAAAAAGATGTTGTTTCTGTTCTGTAGAATGGAGTTGACAATGATAATGATGATAGTAATATCAGTTCCACAGAGCTAATGTATGTAAAGCACTTGGAATAGTACCTGGCAAATAATTAGCCCCACAAAACTGTTAGATGTTATTATTTTATTCAGCACTTCTACATATTTATCACCAAAAGGTTTTTCAAAATTTTGCATCCAGTACATTATTGGATATGGAGTATATGTTTCACAGCACCTATTATAAGTAATTTTTATATTAAATGTTTGTTCAGGTAGGCAATTTACTACTGCACTGTATTTATGTAACTGTTCCTCCATGAAACCACATAAAGAACATTTATGTATCTTAAAAAATGTGGTGTACATTTTATAATGTATATACATAATGTACATTATAAATGTAAATATATAAATTTTGTGTAAGCTATGATTCAACATAGTAGAAGGATCTGGGCCACTAGTCTCCTTACTATAAAAAATAGCACAAAATACCTTAATTTTAACTTTTATAACTCATTTTTATTGATTAAAAACATGATTTTCCATATATATACACATGAAAATAGATTCAAATTTTTGGACACTTTAAATTTATATTTTGTGTATGACTCCATATGCTTGTATAAGTTCAAAGCAGTATTATACTTGCTAATAATTACAAATTAATTTTGCTGTACTCTTCATCAGAATTCCTGGGACACTTCCAACAAAACATATTATGATTCCAGAAAAATAAAAGATGACAATAGTCTACTAAATAAAAGAAACTTGGAGGTGAGAAGTAGAAACTGTCCAGGAATATACAACCAAACCACAGTGTACATTTAAATTATAAAGTTTTTTTGGTTTTTAGTTTAAACAATTCTTAAAATTTCCTTTCAGAAAGCATACTGATTATACATATCTTAAATTTCTAAAACATATTTTTCTCCTTTTACCAGCAACCCCTGCCCCCGTTGCCCCAAACAAAATCCTAGTGAAATGGACGGTGGGTGTGTGGTCAAGATGCTGTGAACACAGGTTCTGTGTAGGTTCGATTTGCTGTATTTCCTCTGAGTAAAGCAATCAGGATAGAAACTTGTGGACTGCAGCCTATATAATTGTACCTTTGTGGAACTTGCTATGTAGGGATATATTCTTCGTATAATTTTAAAGACCTTTTCCTTGCCAAAAAGATGAATCATGTTCATTATAGAATAGTTGGGAAATATAAAAAAGTATGGAAAAGAAAATAAAAACACTTGTAATCCTACCACCTAGAGATACTTAACTGGTGATACTCTGGTGTGTTTACTTCCTGTCTTTCTTTCTAAGCATACAAAAATATAAACATATACATACAAAAATATGATTATACTGTTTACAGAATTTGAGATCCTGCTTTTCCCAATAGATAAAATGGTCTTGGGTTGCTTCCCTTTCTCCTTATATGTTCTTCATAAGAATTTATGATTTTAATGGCCAAAAAAACCTTCATTGAATTGATATATCATAATGTAAAATAAAAAATGGTATTTATAATTTTATAGCTTTTAAAGTTTTATTTTGCAAAAATAAAATTTAATTTTTTACAAAAATTTTTATAGAAAATAAAACTTTAAAAGCTATAAAATTATAAATATATATCACATTTTTGACAACTGATGCCTCTCAGCATGCTATTCAACTGGTGGTACATGGTCTCTTTATGGTTTCATAACTCCTCAAAGCCTGGGAAGAGCCAACAAGTTAGGCACTGCACAAGTATACTACATTCCCACAATTGAGGTCATATCCCAAGGTCCATTTGAAAGCGACAGAGTCTGTAATGTCACACATGGATAACTGAAGGTCTGCTTGTAAAGTCCACATGCTGAACTCCTACAAGCTGTAAAACAGAGTTGATGGGTTTGTGATCCAACCTATTCCTATCACGGTGTATAAAATGGATGTTGTTACCTAGAAGAGAATAAGAATAAAAGGTAAAGGTTGACATAGAGTGTTATTCATTAGATTTATTGCTTACTAGAATCAAGGAAGCATTTTAACTTTAAATTAGTCCAAAAGAAAAAATTATTTACCTGGAGTACATAATATTCTCTATATAATGACATAATAATTTTTAATTAAGGTAATAAAGCATGACAAAAATTATCATTAAATAAGGCTAATAAGTAATGTTTTATGAGATCCAAGGGGAAAGATTCTTAAATTATAACCATCTGTTAGGTTTCATTAAATGTAATTAAATAAAGTATCCTGTCAAACAGACAGGCAGAATATGGAACTAGCATAAATATCAAGCTGGAAAATCATCTGTTTCTTAAATGTAATAATAGAATAAATCACTTCCTTAAAAAATTCACTCCCAAATACTGGTTTAATAGGCTCGCTACATTATAACCATAGACCAAAAGAGGCTGAAAAAAATAAGGGCATTAAGACAATCGGTTACAATACACTTAGATGTTCACAATTCTTTTATCTGCTCAAAAAATAGTTGTAATTTTTTTTTTTTTTCCCGTACGCAGGCCTCTCATTGTTGTGCCCTTTCCCGTTGCGGAGCACAGGCTCCGGACGCGCAGGCTCAGCGGCCATGGCTCACGGGCCCAGCCGCTCCGCGGTATGTGGGATTCTCCCAGACCGGGGCACGAACCCGCGTTCCCTGCATCGGCAGGCAGACTCTCAACCACTGCGCCACCAGGGAAGCCCAAATAGTCGTACTTTATAGTCTGTGTTCTGTTTACTTTGATTCTTGGACTCAAGACCAGAATTTTAACTTAAAACATTAGATTAGTAAATATTATGAGGCATGTTTTCTGCATTGTATTTATCTGCTGTCTACAGTAATCACTGTAGATTTAATATCATAAACTGGCGTATTATCAAATAAGGCAAAATGAAATACTTGGTTAACCGTGTAAGAGATTTGTATAAATAAGTAAGTAAACCCAGCTCTTTCCTTAAATGAGCTACAATTTTTCCAATGCGTAGTATCAAACTTTTCTCTTTATTAAGTCTGCTCCCAACTTGGCACACAAATGATGCTTTCTGTGTGCTCTTCATTCTCACACAACAGAATGTGTGCTCAAATGATTCTGAAACCTGGAGATGAGGGACTCAAAAAATAATGCCTTACAAGTCTGAGGATGGAAATAATTCATTCAGAAATATGGCTCAGTGTCATTCTGGGCTAATTTACAGGATATATTCTAATAAAACAAGGCTTTTTTTTTTTTTTTTTGGCTAGTCTACCTAGTGTAAATTCATGAGAGAGAGCTAAAGGGAGATTAAATAAAATGAAAGATTTTAGCTAGCTATAGTGTTCCAGCTGCAAAAAAGTTATGATATTTGGTCAAAATCCTCCTTCTAAAGGTGCAAAAAACCAAAAAAGTTATGATATTTGGTCAAAATCCTCCTTCTAAAGACTTCCTTATAGACATCTGGAATTTATTCAAGTAAATGTTAATTTTATAACCTGTAGAAGCTATGCTCACTAATATGAACAGTTTTAAACATGAAGAAGAGCCAAGAAGAATCAGTTTACAACACAGTGATTTAGGCTTTTTGGGTGTTTGTCCCTGACTGCAATACTTGAACATGGTAGAGATCCAATGCCTAACCATTTAGTAGAGGGAAGCCAAAGGAATTTCAGGTGGTACAAATTGATCAGTAAAACTATTTATAGATCAATGGAACAGGGTAGACAGCCCAGAAATAAACCGATGCACCTATGGTCAATTAATCTACCACAAAGGAGGCAAGAATATACAATGGAGAAAAGACAGTTTCTTCAATAAGGGGTGCTGGGAAAAATGGACAGCCACATATAAAAGAATGAAATGAGAACATTTTCTAACACCATATACAAAAGTAAACTCAAAATGGATTAAAGACCTAAATGTAAGACTGGATACTATAAAACTCCTAGAGGAAAACACAGGCAGAACATTCTTTGACATAAATTGCAGCAATATCTTTTGAATCCACCTCCTAGAGTAATGAAAATAAAAACAAAAATAAACAAATGGGACCTAATTAAACTTAAAAGTTTTTGCACAGCAAAGGAAACCATAAACAAAATGAAAAGACAACCCACAGAAAGGGAGAAAATATGTCCAAACGAAGCAACCCACAAGGGATTAATCTCCAAAATATACAAATAGCTCATGCAGCTCGATATCAAAACAACAACCCAATAAAAAAATGGGCAGAAGATCTAAATAGACATTTCTCCAAAGAAGACATACAGATGGCCAAAAAGCACACAAAAAGATGCTCAACATTGCTAATTATTAGAGAAATGCAAATCAAAACTACAATAAAGTTATCACCTCACACCAGTCAGAATGGCCATCATCAAAAAGTCTACAAACAATAAATGCTGGAGAGGGTGTGGAGAAAAGGGAACCCTCTTACACTGTTGGTGGGAATGTAAATTGGTACAACCACTATGGAGAACAGTATGGAGGTTCCTTAAAAAACTAAATATAGAACCACCTTATGATCCAGCAATCCCACTCCTATTCATATATCCAGAGAAATCCATAATTCGAAAAGATACATGCACCCCAATGTTCATTACGGAACTATTTACAATAGCCAGGACATGGAAGCAACCTAAATGTCCATGGACAGATGAATGGATAAAGAAGATGTGGTACATTTATACAATGGGATATTACTCAGCCACAAAAAAGAATGAAATAATGCCATTTGCAGCTACATGGATGAACCTAGGAATTATCATACTAAATGAAGTAAGTCAGACAAAGAAAGACAAATATCATATGATATTACTTATATGTGGAATCTAAAAAATATATAAATGAACTTATTTACAAAACAGAAACAGACTCACAGACTTCAAAAACAAACTTACGGTTACCAAAGGGGAAAGGTTGGGGGGAGGGATAAATTAGAAGTTTGGGATTAACATATACACACGACTATATACAAAATAGATAATCAACAAGGACCTACTGTATAGCACAGGGAACTCTACTCAATATTCTGTAATAACCTATATGGGAAAAGAATCGATATATCTATAAGTATAATTGAATCACTCTGCTGTACACCTGAAACTAACACAACATTGTAAATCAACTATACTCCAATATAGAATAAAAATTAAATTAAATAAAAAAAGAAAGCTATTTAAAGGATGCAGCTTAGAGTAACTGAATAAGTTCACAGAATAAGCTGCCCCTGGGACTGACTTTCTTCCTTTTTTTTTTGGCCACGCTGCTCAGCATGCAGGACCTTAATTCCCTGACCATGATTGAACCCATGCCCCCTGCAGTGGAAGCACTGAGTCTGAACCACTGGACTGCCAGGGAATTCCCCTTGACTTCCTTTCTGACATAGGGCAACTCTGCTAGTTTTGTTAGATATAAATAACTAGATTTGATCCTTCTATTGACAAAAAAAAGTTCTTGATGGTTTTCTCCCATTTGAAAATGTTCACCTCCACTGAAATTTTTAAAGAGTGTTATAGCCACATACAAGTCACCAAACCACTGCTGATTTCTTCTATCCCAAATACCTGTAATCACTCAGGTATGGAATCATGGCCACATTACATCCAGTAAACAAACATCAAAAATACACAGGAGCGGGCCTCCCTGGTGGCGCAGTGATTGAGAGTCCGCCTGCTGATGCAGGGGATACGGGTTCGTGCCCCGGTCTGGGAGGATCCCACATGCCGCGGAGCGGCTGGGCCCGTGAGCCATGGCCGCTGAGCCTGTGCGTCCGGAGCCTGTGCTCCGCAACGGGAGAGGCCACAACAGTGAGAGGCCCGCGTACAGCAAAAAAAAAAAAAAAAAAAAAAAAAAAAAATACACAGGAGCATTTGAAAACAAACGATGACCCCTATGAAAGCACAGCATCCTGACTGTTACCATGTCCAGTTGCCCATTTTTACATGGTGGCTATTTTATGAAGAAAGTGGATGGCCTCTGGACTTCTAAAAAGCACGAGAAGTGTACTGCTGAAGCTGGGCTTTGATGCTTACCTGGACCTAAAATGAGTGTTCCACCTTGCTGAGCTGGATCTCCTTGAAAATCAAAAAGAGGGCCAGTCACTGCCCGCCACAGGCTCCGAATGCTTCCTGAGAGTATATTTGATTTTATATGGGGGCTCTGTCCTGAAATATTAGGAATTGTCTTTAGAAGTTGTCATTTTATATTTGATTAGATATTAAGATAACATTAGTATTTCTAGAAAACAGTCTCTTTCTTATGAGTCATCTTACTTTTGACTTGTCTTTTTTTCTTCCTTCAAAGAATAGTTCTCAGCCTTTCACAACTGATGTTTTAGACCAGATAATTCTTTGTCCTGTGCAATGTGGGGTGATTACCATCACCCTTGCTCTCTGTACCTACTAGATGCCATAGCAACCACCATTCACCAAGTTGTGACAACTGAAAATGTCTCCAGACAATGCCAAATGTCCCCTGGGGGGAGGGGTCAAAATTGTTCCCAGTTGAGAACTACTGCTTTAAAGGAAGAAGTGATGACAGACCCAGGTCATTTTCTGCCACAGAAAAATGTCAGCTACAGACTTGTCAAACTGGTAGTGCTTTCCTTTTTAATTCCCCATTTATGTTTTGTTTAGTCTCTTACCAACTAATAGATAACTACATTCCTCTTCAGGAGACATTGTGGCACAGACTGTTATACGCTTGTCAAAACCCGTTTCCTCTTTCTGGGACCACAGCTAAACATTTCCTGGAGTTTGGTACGGCTATGTGACTACACTCTAACCAATGAGTAAAATGATGTGTGCCACTTCCAGGGCACCTCTTGAAAACCTCTCAGGGAGTGATTCTCCATGTTTCTTCTACATCCTTCGAAGATTGGATTGACAATGGCAGAGCCACAAGATGGAAAGGGCCTGAGTCTTTCCTACTGTGTCCCCGAATTGCTGCTTGGAGAAGCACGCAATAGATATACCCTTCTTGAAATGTGAAAAAAAAAGAACCTTCTCCCATGTTACGCTACTGAGACTTTGCAGTTTAGCTGTAACGATAGCAACTATAGCTACCGCTCCATCTTTGCTTGGCTGTCAGTTTTTCTATTTCCTTTCTCACAGTAACTGATACTTCACTTCCACTCCCCCCCCTTTTTAAAGTAATTTAATATTTTATTTATTTATTTATTTTTGGCCGGGTTGGGTCTTTGTTGCTGCGCGCAGGCTTTCTCTAGTTGCTGCTAGTGGGGGCTACTCTTCGTTGTGATGCGTGGGCTTCTCATTGCAGTGGTTTCTCTTGTTGCTTCAGTAGTTGCAGCACATGGTCTCAGAAGTTGTGGCTCATGGGCTGTAGAGCGCACGCTCAGTAGTTGTGGCACATGCGCTTAGTTGCTCCGCGGCATGTGGGATCTTCCCGGACAAGGGCTCGAACCCGCGTCCCCTGCATTGGCAGGCGGATTCTTAACCACTGCGTGACCGGGGAAGTCCTCCACTCCCTTTGAGTTAAAAAACTCAGTCTCTACCTTTCTTGTAACTTATCTTTTTCCTATCCCTGCCTTTTATGTCTTTTTAGTTTTTTTAAATTTTGGACTCCACCAGTTCTGAGGCCAGAGAATGACTGGTTGAGCAGCAAGACACCATGGCCCAGGTCCTCTTACCCACCGTCTGCCCCTCCGGGTGCACGTCCACCAGTGTACGGCAGTTACCAGTCCCGTTCATCTTCTTCTGCCGGGTCGCAGCACAGAGCCCAACCCTCAGCCCTGCAGTCAGTTCCTACTAGTGCTTTTTGCTTTTTATTTTGATGATTATGCTGCCTTTGACCTACCTGACTTCTTAATATTTCCAGATACCTATTATTTCCTTCATCTCTCCAACTTTTCTATTCCTTTCATGTTTATATTAGGATGGACATTCATCTCACCAAGAAACAAATACAGGCTCAATAGCTTAGAGACATGGGTAAAGGACTAAAGTTTACCGTTTTTTAGGATTTTACACTTAAAATAGATGTTCATAAATCCAAACTATCTCCTCATGTCTGAAGAAGGGTCATTTAACATTTCTGAAATTTTAGAAATTCAATTGAAGATTTCACAACCTAGAATTTCACAATCTTTGCTGTAAAGCACAATCTAATTTTGCTAGTATGAATTTTTCATTTTTTCCTCTTAGTTTGATTCTTGGACTCAAGACCAGAATTTTAACTTGAAACATTAGATTAAGTAAGTATTATAAGAGGCATGTTTTCTGCATTGTGCTTATGTGCTGTCTACCGTAATCATTGTAGATTTAACACCATAAAGTGGTTTATGGTAAGGCAAAATGAAATACTGGGTAAACGCATTACTCCCTTGAATTTAGTGGCTTTATTTTCTTACTCTTTGTCTTTATAAACTTTATAAACTTTAAAATTTATAAAATAATTTTAAATTATTATATTTTATTTTCAGTGTCATAATTTTCAAGTAGGATTATTCTGAAACTGATTCTGAGATTTGTGCTTTTTCAGGCAGGAACTTCAAAAACTTATTTTGTGAGAACCTAATGTTTTCTGTTTGGAAATACAGTACTTTAACACAGATCAAAGGAGTTTAAATGATTTGAATACACTCTCTCTTATAATCACAAAAATGTATTTTGCTTTAAATTCATCTGTTTTCTTTGCAATTCCACATCTTTATTGAGGCAATGAATGGTGAGGTGTTACTAAAGTGAAACTCACAGTTTATATCTAAATTGGCTAAATGACAAACAGACCTTACACATGCTGAGACTCTGCTATAGCACAGGAAAACAGTCTACCAAAGACAAAGGTTCACAACCTGTACTGTTGCAATTTCCTATACTAAAAAGAGAGGGGAAAAAAAGAGCAAATTCTGTATTTATGCTACCTCATAATTGGTTTTAATAAAGTTTAGGTTGCTTTCTTTAAAAACTTCAGTAAAGGGATCCTGTCAACTCTACCTCATAAGTAGCTCTGTGATCTGTCCCTCTGCATCCCTACTTCAGGCTGTGTCATTTCTTTCTAGCCTATTACTACAAACTTGTCAAGAATATCAATGACTCCTGTTTGGCACATTCCAATTGCTCCTCCACCTGGCAACAAGACTGTATCACTTCTCCACTCAAATATAATTCTTTTATGACTCCCCCACTGCCTCCAGAACAAATCCAAACTCCTTGCCATGCTCCCAGACTCAGTCCCCTGGCTCACACAATCCCCCAACTGGCTCCTAGACTCTGGCCAGACACAGGGAACTGCACTTCTCCAACAGTCACATTTTTTCATACCTGTGTGCTTTTGCGTGTGCTACTTTCCATCAGCTGCACCATTCCCAGCCTCACTTGACCCAGCTAACTCCTTAAAGAATGAGCTTAGACAACACCGCCTCTAAGAAGCCTTCCCAGATTCTTCTCTCCCTGTGCATTTCTGGTGTTATAGGCATTTCTGCATTATAGGTATTGCCAGTACATGCTCTCCTCTTTTATGAGCCCTAAACTGTAATGTAGTTGACTGTTTGCTTCTGTCTCCCAGAGTAGATTATGAGCATTGGGTTGGCAGGGGCTGTGTCTTTTATCACAGTCCTCCCAGGAACATCCAACACAGTGGGTGCCATGGGTGTCATTCTCAGCATTTGTTGAGAATAAGTGATTTGAGTTCAAGTTGAGTTCTCTTATTTGGTATTTCAGAAGCCAAGTTCTTTCTACCTAAAATATATGTAAATAGTTCACCTAAAGCTTATTATACTCTTAATTGTACAGAATTGTGTAAGGGCAGGGAATATGGACCATATAAAGATGAATAAAACATCAAACTTTTCAACTAACTATACTACCCACCACCTTAAGTGCAATTATAGAGTATATAATCGAGTACAAGGTGCTATTAAAATACAATGAAGGAAACAATTACTTCTGCTTGAAGAGCTATTAAGAGCCCCTTTGAGTTGGGCTTTAAATGAAAACTAAGATTTCATCTATTAAAGAACATAGAGCGTTCAAAGCCATGGTGCTGAGGTATGAAAATATATTAACTTAAGCAATATTATTTTTCTTGTAATTACAAAAGTAAAATGTACTTATTGTAAAAAATTCAAAAGCCACTTTTCTCATTCCCATGCCTTGGGGTAATCATTGCAATATCTTTTAAAACATTTTTCATTTCACACATATATAGTATAGATCTTTATGAAAATGGTTTTTATTTTTACAAAAATGGAATCATACTAAAAACACTGCTCTGCAACTTGCATTTTTCATTCATTTAGTACTTCGCCAACAGCCTTCCATGTCATTACATCCAGGAAATGAATCTTTTAGAGTCTCATGAATCTGGATCACTTACTAGAATCATAAAAAGCAGGCTGATTTATGAATTTACCATTTGTTCCCCTATGCATATATATGCATATGTGAAATGTGAAATACACCATTAGTGTTTTCTACTTGGACATATTATGTCTTACCTGAGGAGGCAATTTCTTCACCTCTTTTCATTCCCAATCTTTTATAAATTTCTCTCTCAGGATCAACATAGATTTCATGAGAATACCCAGTCAGTTTACAGAAAGGCTGAAAAAAAAGTATAGTTGGAATTTTTATTAAAAGAAATGGGAGAAAAATAGTGATAATCTGACTTAATTTTAGCAAATTTAGCCTACATTTAGTGATTCAAATAATATAATTTTTATGTCTGAAAGAGATTTAACCTGTTAGAGTCCCAATTTGCTATATATTTACCTCAATATGATGGTAGGATGACTGTCCAATCACTATAAGAGTGACATTTGCTTCCTTTAGGAGAGAAAAAAGATATGTACATATTATTGGAAATCACATGTTTCATACAACTTCCCCTAATCCAACTCTTTTGTTCCATTCTAATGCCACCTATAGGCTTCTAGAAGAATGGTATAAAGAGCAAAATTGTGTGAGTCAAAGCAAAGAGATGTATGCTAAAATGTTCAATTAATTCAGATGATTCATTTGCTAAGTAAGAATTTCAAAATATAGTCAGTAGTTTTCTACACTTCCCCCAAAGGCAAACATTAAACAAGAATAAAAACTATTAAAGTAGGGTTATTTAATCAGACAATTTTATTCTTTCATATCTCAATTGATAAGGTCTGCTGAAAATAGATCTTAGTTTTACAAAATCTACCCAATGCGTTCACTCAAAAGCTCAGCTGGGGACAAACCTCTATATGCCTGAAGAAACACACCTGGTTGTCAGACCAATGTGGAACATGCATTCCATTAACAATACAAATTTTCACCTTTAAGATATATTAGTATTTTCCTATAACGAACAACTATTTTGAGTATCTTTATTACAAAAATAAAGGGAAGGAGATATTTTTAGCATTTCTGTTTTTGGTCATTATCAATCAACATTTGAGAACAGGTAGGTTATTAGGTAACATCAAAATTATTATTATGGTTAGTATGTTTATAACCAGGCAATAATGAATAGGCCAGAAATAGACTTCTAACGCGTGCCTCTCCTTTTTGGAGGTGTTGGAGAGATGTGTGGGATGGTGAGAATCTGTGTTTGTGAGTGTCTGCGCTGGAGAGGTGGTGCACTCCGCATCTCATCCCGTTGCACTCCTTATGATTGGCAGGTGATTTTCACAAGGCCACCCTGAAGCAGGGCTCGCTGCTGCTCACTCTCAGGAAACTTACTTGTAAGAAACTCTTGGGGATTTTGGCCAGATCGTCTACATATTCCTTGCAGATGTAACACAGGAAATGCTGAAATCCCAATACGGGCAAAAAGGACAAGTTAGCAACTAACACCCCCGGGGTCAGAAGGACCAAGTACTTCATTATGCGTGATGCTAATTAACACAACACCCAAGACGGGAAGAAAGAGGTGTCGGGGCGCCCAAATATGCATTGAAATTAGGCCGCACCCAGTCTGTGCTAGGCCTCTTCGCTCGCTGAGAAAATGCCTTGGCTTGACGGGCTGCTTTTCCATTCCCGTTCAAGGAAGCGAGAGGAGCAGTTCGCATTCCGGAAGCTTCTAGTGGATGACCACGGGAAGGGCCAGGCCCGGCGGGCTCTGCTCTCGGGCCCTGGACCCGTCCAGGGGCCCGATGTAACCACCCCCCAGCGGAGGCCGTGGAAGCAACCTCCGTCCCAGCCTGCGGGTGAGGTCCCTGCTCCGGATCGTCCCGCAGCCCGCGCTCACCCGCACGAAGACCACTACAGCCCGGCGCTCCCGGAACAGCGCGCCAAACAGCACCCGCCTCCCGGAGGCGTCCAGCACCGGCAGGTCGGCCACGGAGGCGGCCAGGGGCTGCCCGCTCTCGGGGCCGCTTGGGACTGGGACTGGGGCTGGGGCGGCGCGGCCGCTGATCTGCCGCGTGACCGGGGCCACGATTGGGGCGGCCATCGCGCCCTGCATCCGCGGGCCCTTGGTTCGCGAGGGTGGGGGTCAGAATCTTTGGTGGGCCGGGTCGCTACCCAAGCTGGGCGTAAGGAGCCGGCCGCACTGGTGAGGCGGGCCGTACTGGTGGGGCGGGCCGTACTGGAGGGGCGGGGCGCACGGCGGGGCGGGGCGCACGGCGCGGAGTTGCTTGAGGTCCAGACCCGCTGTGGCGCCCGGGGAGAGTGAGGGGAGCGGGGGCAAGCCGGGGAGCACATGTTGTCTTCCAGGTTAGGCCCCGCCAAGTCTCTGTACGCAGCTCCGGTGGTTCCGAAGCTCCGGGAAGGTACGGAATCGCTGTCGCGTTTTCTGACTCAGCCACTCATGGTAGGGAGATACAGAGAGAGAGACAGACAGATCCAAGCCGAGAAAGGAGTTACTTAGGAAGAAAGCAACCCCTGCTCTCCGTAGCCGCCTGGGTCGAAGTGAGTTCTTATCTGTTCAAGAGAACCAGTTACCAAGCACATCCATATTTATGATCCGATAGATTTGTTTTTCCTTCTAGTCTGTTTTTAACCCACTCCCTCCTCAGTTCTCGTGCTTTTTTTTTTGTTTGTTTGTTTTTTTGCAGGTATCATTAACATACATTGTAATGTACAAATCTTAAGTGGAGTTAAATTTTATTTTTTAATTAAATGTTTAAATTTAAAAATTTGCCAAAATTTTATCATGAAAATTTTAAAACATGCCCAAAAAGTTGAAAGAATTTTACAGGGAACACTCCTATATCCACCACCTAGATTCTATTTTACTCTGTCAGAATCTGTGCGTCTGTCCACAGTTAGGTGAGTTTTGCCTGATTATCCACCCGTTATCCACAATCCTATAGAAATATGGACCATTGCTATCACTTGAGAAAATTCCCTCAGTTATATTTTTTAAGAGCAGGTATAATAAATCTGTTTGTAAATGTGCTAGGGTGTTTCAGGATTCCATGTCCTTTCTTCAGACTTTTTTTGCTAAAGCTGTTTACCAGGCCCCTCAAGTGATATAACTCTGTGTGTGTGTGTGTGTGTGTGTGTGTGTGTGTGTGTGTGTGTGTAAATGATGGATTGAGAGGGATGAGGAAGATGGAGTTAAATGGCTCTGTTCTACCTTAATTTCTCCTGGGGCAGGCTGCAGGCAAGCAGGCATAGAGGAATTTAGGAATTTCTGCAGACTCTGTGAGAGTCAGCTGGTCCTGGACTTGGAGGTTGGTCTTGCACTGGGGTTTCTCATAGATGGTGACCATGTGTCCAAGTCTTCCAGGGCAGAACCAGACAACATTCAGGTTCTTTGTCTTTATAAGTTCACCCACCCTTGTTTCTGGATTTGTGGTTCAGAAAATATGATCCTCTGTTTATGGTATTTGTCTAGTGGAACCCCTTCAGGATCACACTTATCAAGGGCAGAGTGCTAGTGAGGTAAAAGGGACCAATTTCACTCTGCCCCAAAGTGCAGGAGAGACTGATCCTGAATCCTCTGGCTTTCAGTTGTGTGAAGACATACATTATTGAACACACATTTAAGTGCTCCCAGTTTGAGACACTCTGCTGTGGGTTTGGACATTTCTAATCATAGAACTGTTTCTAAGTCATGTTCCACCAGTGCTGGGGTGCCACCGATGCACTCTCAGGGGCACAGCAGGATATTTTAAATACTTGAGGGAAGCAGAGGTTATCCTCCTGACATCCTGCTTGTGAGTGGAGATAGTACATGATTTCACATTAGACTACATTTCTTTTCCACTATATTTCTTTGAATAATGTCATATCTTTACCAAGTTGGGTTTCTAACAGTTGTGATAAAAAGCTGGAACTGCACAGGCTTCCCTGGTGGTGCAGTGAATAAGAATCTGCCTGCCAATGCAGGGGACACAGGTTTGATCCCTGGTCCGGGAAGATCCCACATGCCGCGGAGCAACTAAGCCTGTGCACCACAACTACTGAGCCTGTGCTCCAGAGCCCGTGAGCCGCAATTCCTGAAGCCCACGTGCCACAACTACTGAAGCCCGTGTGCCTAGAGCCCGTGCTCTGCAACAAGAGAAGCCACTGCAGTGAGAAGCCCAAGCACCACACGAAGAGTAGCCCCCACTCGCCACAACTAGAGAAAGCCTGCACAGCAATGAAGACCCAATGCAGCCAAAAATAAATAAATAAAAAATTTTAAAAATTAAAAAAATAAACTAGAACCGCACAAAAATCACTGTGTTTAGGGAATGAGGTTGGGGATGTCCAGTCTGCTTCCAAGATTGGAGAAGTTGTGCAGTGTCCAACAGGCAGGCACACTCTGGGATGAAATAAAAATATTACTTTTTCTTTTAATTTATAGTTGTATCTTCAAATAGCTACTAAGTTGTTCAGACATAAATACTTATTAAGTTGTTTGGATCTAACTTCCAAATAAAAGAAACTGATAGGAATTTCTTTTGGCCTAAGGGTGCTGTGAATAAACTGCTGATACCAAGAAATAAACTACTGTGAACCAAGAAAGTTTGGAAAGCTTTGAATCAGACAGTAAGCTCCTTGCCTTCTGCAGCACTGTAATATCTTCGCAGACTGGCACAAGGCCTGGCACACTGTAGGCCTCCATGAATATTGTCTGACTGGTGAATGCATGGAATGTGCAAGATAGGGTGGTGCTAAGAGAGCATTCACCATCTGGCGTGGATCTAGTATGAATGGGAGCAAGGTAGTCACAGCGCCTTACGGAAATGGTGTTTCCCACTGTCTGAAACAAGCAGGGCAGAGCTCAGAGGACATATGCCACTGCAGGCTTGCCAGTCCACAGAAACCCATCAACCTAACACCCAGCCAGCTCTATTTCATTCACATTATTCCAGGGGTGAGCCTCACCTGACAGTAGATGCCCAGGTTTCCTTGGTTTAGATGCTAACCACTGACTCTAACCACACTGTCTTCACACTGTGACCAACAGCTGGTCAAAGCTCCCCAAAACTTCCTGGTTGAACCTGGGAATATGTTACTTGGTACATCATATATTCCAGACCATCAAATATTCCAACTTATCAAATTTTCCTGACCTCCCAACTTCTGGTTATTTGGTACACTGCACACTTTTTTTTTTTTAAAGCATTTATTAGAGTTATGATTAAATAATTATTTGGTTTTTGTCCATTTCTTTTTTTATTGAAGTATAGTTGATTTACAATTTGTGTTAGTTTCTGGTATACAGCAAAGTGATTCAGTTATACATATATATATATACATATATATGTATATATTTTTTTTCATATTCTTTTCCATTATGGTTTATTACAGGATATTTTTTTTATTAGTTTCTGCTTTATAACAAAGTGAATCAGTCATATATATACATCTGTTCCCACATCCCTTCCCTCATGCATCTCCCTCCCTCCCACCCTCCCCATCCTACCCCTCCAGGTGGTCACAAAGCACCGAGCTGATCTCCCTGTGCTCTGCGGCTGCTTCCCACTATCTATCTACCTTACGTTTGGTAGTGTATCTATGTCCATGCCTCTCTTTCGCTTTGTCACAGTTTGCCCTTCCCCCTCCCCATATCCTCAAGTCCATTCTTAAGTAGGTCTGTGTCTTTATTCCCATTTTACCCCTAGGTTCTTCATGACATTTTTTTTTAATTCCATATATATGTGTTAGCATACGGTATTTGTCTTTCTCTTTCTGACTTACTTCACTCTGTATGACAGACTCTAGGTCTATCCACCTCATTACAAATAGCTCAGTTTCGTTTCTTTTTATGGCTGAGTAATATTCCATTGTATATATGTGCCACATCTTCTTTATCCATTCATCCGATGATGGACACTTAGGTTGTTTCCATCTCCGGGCTATTGTGATTAGAGCTGCAATGAACATTTTGGTACATGTCTCTTTTTGAATTATGGTTTTCTCAGGGTATATGCCTAGTAGAGGGATTGCTGGGTCATATGGTAGTTCTATTTTTACTTTTTTAAGGAACCTCCATACTGTTCTCCATAGTGGCTGTACCACTTCACATTCCCACCAGCAGTGCAAGAGTGTTCCCTTTTCTCCACACCCTCTCCAGCATTTATTGTTTCTAGATTTCTTGATGATGGCCATTCTGACTGGCGTGAGATGATACCTCATTGTAGTTTTGATTTGCATTTCTCTAATGATTAATGATGTTGAGCATTCTTTCATGTGTTTGTTGGCCGTCTGTATATCTTCTTTGGAGAAATGCCTATTTAAGTCTTCTGCCTATTTTTGGATTGGGTTGTTTGTTTTTTTGCTATTGAGCTGCATGAGCTGCTTATAAATTTTGGAGATTAATCCTTTGTCAGTTGCTTCATTTGCAAATATTTTCTCCCATTCGGAGGATTGTCTTTTGGTCTTGTTTATGGTTTCCTTTGCTGTGCAAAAGCTTTGAAGTTTCATTAGGTCCCATTTGTTTATCTTTGTTTTTATTTCCATTTCTCTAGGAGGTGGGTCCAAAAGGATCTTGCTGTGATTTATGTCATACAGTGTTCTGCCTATGTTGTCCTCTAAGAGTTTGATAGTTTCTGGCCTTACATTTAGGTCTTTAATCCATTTTGAGCTTATTTTTGTGTATGGTGTTAGGGAATGATCTAATCTCAAACTTTTACATGTCCCTGTCCAGTTTTCCCAGCACCACTTATTGAAGAGGCTGTCCTTTCTCCACTGTACATTCCTGCCTCCTTTATCAAAGATAAGTTGACCATATGTGCGTGGGTTTATCTCTGGGCTTTCTATCCTGTTCTATTGATCTATCTTTCTGTTTTTGTGCCAGTACCACACTGTCTTGATTACTGTGGCTTTGTAGTATAGTCTGATGTCAGGGAGCCTGATTCCTCCAGCTCCGTTTTTTGTTCTCAAGATTGCTTTGGCTATTCGGGGTCTTTTGTTTTTCCAAACAAATTTTGAAATTTTTTGTTCTAGTTCTGTGAAAAATGCCAGTGGTAGTTTGATAGGGATTGCATTGAATCTGTAGATTGCTTTGGGTAGTAGAGTCATTTTCACAATATTGATTCTTCCAATCCAGGAGCATGGTATATCTCTCCATCTATTTGTATCATCTTTAATTTCTTTCATCAGTGTCTTATAATTTTCTGCATACAGGTCTTTTGTCTCCTTAGGTAGGTTTATTCCTAGATATTTTATTCTTTTTGTTGCAATGGTAAATGGGAGTGTTTTCTTGATTTCATTTTCAGATTTTTCATCATTAGTGTACAGGAATGCCAGAGATTTCTGTGCATTAATTTTGTATCCTGCTACTTTACCAAATTCATTGATTAGCTCTAGTAGTTTTCTGGTGGCATCTTTAGGATTCTCTATGTATAGTATCATGTCATCTGCAAACAGTGACAGCTTTACTTCTTCTTTTCCAATTTGGATTCCTTTTTTTTCCTTTTCTTCTCTGATTGCTGTGGCTAAAACTTCCAAAACTGTGTTGAATAATAGTGGTGAGAGTGGGCAGCCTTGTCTTGTTCCTGATCTTAGTGGAAATGGTTTCAGTTTTTCACCATTGAGGACAATGTTGGCTGTGGGTTTGTCATCTATGGCCTTTATTATGTTGAGGAAAGTTCCCTCTATGCCTACTTTCTGGAGGGTTTTTATCATAAATGGGTGTTGAATTTTGTCGAAAGCTTTCTCTGCATCTATTGAGATGATCATATGGTTTTTCTCCTTCAGTTTGTTAATATGGTGTATCACATTGATTGATTTGCATATATTGAAGAATCCTTGCATTCCTGGAATAAACCCCACTTGATCATGGTGTATGATCCTTTTAATGTGCTGTTGGATTCTGTTTGCTAGTATTTTGTTGAGGATTTTTGCATCTATGTTCATCAGTGATATTGGCCTGTAGTTTTCTTTCTTTGTGACATCCTTGTCTGGTTTTGGTATCAAGGTGATGGTGGCCTCGTAGAATGAGTTTGGGAGTGTTCCTTCCTCTGAAATTGTTTGGAAGAGTTTGAGAAGGATGGGTGTTAGCTCTTCTCTAAATGTTTGATAGAATTCGCCTGTGAAGCCATCTGGTCCTGGGCTTTTGTTTGTTGGACGATTTTTTTTTTTTTTTTTTTTTTTTTTTTTGCGGCACGTGGGCCTCCCACTGCCGTGGCCCCTCCCGCTGCAGAGCACAGGCTCCGGACGCGCAGGCCCAGCGGCCATGGCTCACGGGCCCAGCCGCTGCGCGGCACGCGGGATCCTCCCGGACCGGGACACGAACCCGCGTCCCCCGCATCGGCAGGCAGACTCCCAACCACTGCACCACCAGGGAAGCCCCCTGTTGGATGATTTTTAATCACAGTTTCAATTTCAGTGCTTGTGATTGGTCTATTCATATTTTCTATTTCTTCCTGATTCAGTCTTGGCAGGTTGTGCATTTCTAAGAATTTGTCCAAATCTTCCAGGTTGTCCATTTTATTGGCAGAGTTTCTTGTAGTAATCTCTCATGATCTTTTGTATTTCTGCAGTGTCAGTTGTTACTTCTCCTTTTTCATTTCTAATTCTATTGATTTGAGTCTTCTCCCTTTTTTTCTTGATGAGTCTGGCTAATGGTTTGTCAATTTTGTTTATCTTCTCAAAGAACCAGCTTTTAGTTTTATTGATCTTTGCTATCGTTTCCTTCATTTCTTTTTCATTTATTTCTGATCTGATCTTTATGATTTCTTTCCTTCTGCTAATTTTGGGGGTTTTTTGTTCTTCTTTCTCTAATTGCTTTAGGTGCAGGGTCAGGTTGTTTACTCGAGATGTTTCCTGTTTCTTAAGGTGGGATTGTATTGCTATAAACTTCCCCCTTAGAACTGCTTTTGCTGCGTCCCATAGGTTTTGGGTCGTGGTGTCTCCATTGTCATTTGTTTCTAGGTATTTTTTTGTTTCCTCTTTGATTTCTTCAGTGATCACTTCGTTATTGAGTAGTGTATTGTTTAGCCTCCATGTGTTTGTATTTTTTACAGATCCTTTCCTGTAATTGATGTCTAGTCTCATAGCATTGTGGTCGGAAAAGAAACTTGATACGATTTCAATTTTCTTAAATTTACCAAGGCTTGATTTGTGACCCAAGATATGATCTATCCTGGAGAATGTTCCATGAGCACTTGAGAAAAATGTGTATTCTGTTGTTTTTGGATGGAATGGCCTATATATATCAATTAAGCCCATCTTGTTTAATGTATCATTTAAAGCTTGTGTTTCCTTATTGATTTTCATTTTGGATGATCTGTCCATTGGTGAAAGTGGGGTGTTAAAGTCCCCTACTATGAGTGTGTTACTGTCGATTTCCCCTTTTATGGCTGTTAGTATTTGCCTTATGTATTGAGGTGCTCCTATGTTGGGTGCATAAATATTTAAAATTGTTATATCTTCTTCTTGGATTGATCCTTTTATCATTATGTAGTGTCCTTCTTTGTCTCTTCTAATAGTCTTTATTTTAAAGTCTATTTTGTCTAATATAAGAATTGCTACTCCAGCTTTCTTTTGATTTCCATTTGCATGGAATATCTTTTTCCATCCCCTTACTTTCAATCTGTATGTGTCTCTAGGTCTGAAGTGGGTCTCTTGTAGACAGCATATATATGGGTCTTGTATTTGTATCCATTCAGCCAATCTGTGTCTTTTGGTGGGAGCGTTTAATCCATTTACATTTAAGGTAATTATTGATATGTATGTTCCTATTCCCATTTCCTTAATTGCTTTGGGTTCATTATTGTAGGTATATTCCTTCTGTTGTGTTTCTTGCCTAGAGAAGTTCCTTTAGCATTTGTTGTAAAGCTGGTTTGGTGGTGCTGAACTCTCTCAGCTTTTGCTTGTCTGTAAAGGTTTTAATTTCTCCATCAAATCTGAATGAGATCCTTGCTGGGTAGAGTAATCTTGGTTGCAGGTTTCTGTCCTTCATCACTTTAAGTATGTCCTGCCACTCCCTTCTGGCTTGTAGAGTTTCTGCTGAGAGATCAGCTGTTAACCGGATGGGGATTCCCTTGTGTGTTATTTGTTTTTTTTCCCTTGCTGCTTTGTGTTTAATTTTGGACAGTTTGATTAATATGTGTCTTGGCGTATTTCTCCTTGGATTTATTCTGTATGGGACTCTCTGTGCCTCCTGGACTTGATTAACTATTTCCTTTCCCATATTAGGGAAGTTTTCAACTATAATCTCTTCAAATATTTTCTCAGTCCCTTTCTTTTTCTCTTCTTCTTCTGGAACCCCTATAATTCGAATGTTGGTGCGTTTAATGTTGTCCCAGAGGTCTCTGAGACTGTCCTCTGTTCTTTTCATTCTTTTTTCTTTGTTTTGCTCTGCAGCAGTTATTTCCCCTATTTTATCTTCCACCTCACTTATCCGTTTTTCTTCCTCAGTTATTCTGCTGTTGATCCCATCTAGAGTATTTTTCATTTCAGTTATTGTGTTTTTAATCGATGCTTGATTCATCTTTAGTTCTTCTAGGTCTTTGTTAACTGTTTCTTGCATTTTGTCTATTCTATTTCCAAGATTTTGGATCTTGGAAATAGAATCTTGGATCATCTTTACTATCATTATTCTGAATTCTTTTTCAGGTAGACTGCCTATTACCTCTTCATTTGTTAGGTCTGGTAGGTTTTTATCTTGCTCCTTCACCTGCTGTGTGTTTTTCTGTCTTCTCATTTTGCTTATGTTACTGTGTTTGGGGTCTCCTTTTTGCAGGCTGCAGATTCGTAGTTCCCGTTGTTTTTGGTGTCTGTCCCCAGTGGCTAAGGTTGTTTCAGTAGGTTGCGTAGGCTTCCTGGTGGAGGGGACTAGTGCCTGTGTTCTGGTGGTTGAGGCTGGATCTTGTCTTTCTGGTGGACAGGTCCACGTCTGGTGGTGTGTTTTGGGGTGCCTGTGGCCTTATTATGTTTTTAGGCAGCCTCTTTGCTAATGGGTGGGGTTGTGTTCCTGCCTTGCTAGTTGCTTGGCATAGGGTGACCAGCACTGTAGCTTGCTGGTCGTTGACTGAAGCTGGGTGCTGGTGTTGAGATGGAGATCTCTGGGAGATTTTCGCTGCTTGATATTATGTGGAGCTGGGAGGTCTCTTGTGGACCCGTGTCCTGAAGTTGGCTCTCCCACTTCAGAGGCACAGCACTGACTCCTGGCTGCAGCACCAAGAGCCTTTCATCTACCTCAACCGTATCTTCCCATTCTCATACATTGAGAAAGCTTTTCTGACATGTAACATCATACAGCAGCAAAACACCATCTGCTCTTCTGGAGTAAGACTTAGCAATACTTCTGAATCTCTCCTGCCCAGCTGTATCCCAGTGCTGCAGGGCTGTTAGCTCTCCATCTACGATGAGAGTTTTCATTTGAAAATCAACTTCTTTCTGAGTTTCTTTATTGTCACTGTAGATCTCCCACTTCTGTTTCATGCTGAAGTCTGAGGTCACTGAGGGCTTCCTCAGCTTTGCATTTTTCCTGGGGATGAACTTGGCCTCGTCCCAGAGTCGTGCCTGGAAGTCCTGCCAAGCCTAGCCAGGGCTCACCACGTCCCAGGAGGCGGCCAGAGCCGCCGCCGCGTCCTTGTCGCCCTCGTCCTCCTCGCTGTCCCCGGGGTCGGACCCCGCCTGGTTCTTGCGGCCCCCAGCCAAGGCGCCGTCCCCCGCGGCCAGCCCAGCGGAAGCCGAGAGCAAACTCCTATTACAGGATATTGAATACAGTTTCCTGTGCTATACAGTAGGACCTTGTTGTTTATTTATTTTATATATAGTAGTTTGTATCTGCTAATCCTAAACTCCTAATTTATCCCTCCCTTACCCTTCTTGTCCATTTCTTGAGTATAAACTCCCCGAAAACATGTCCATATCCATTTTGTTCTGCATATCTCCAGAATCTACCACAGAGCTTGGAACAGAGAGAGTACCCAATAAATACTCATAAATGGATAAACTTCTTTTTGCTTGTCCTTATCCTCTTGTACTTCTCCCTCTACCTTCCTCCCCACTCCCTAGCCTTTCCTTTTTCATTTTGTTCTCCTCCACTATGTTTCTGGTATGCCACTATCACCCACACACCTGGCTGAGTTCTGCAGCTGTACTTCAGTCTGAAAATAGTACATTCCTGGTGAATTCATGTCTGCTGCTGTCACTGATGAACCGTGGTTTTTCTGAAACAAGGAATGTGTCTCCCAAGAGGTTAATTCATTGAGAAGTAACTTAGGCTGAAGGGATAAGTTGTTGCCAATATACCCTATCAGCCTTTTGAAAAGAGCCTTGCCCAGAGAGCAAGGTTTCACTTTGCTCCCTTTGTCTAAGAAAGAAGAAAGTACAGTAGAACACTATCTCTGAAAGGCAACTTTTGGGTTTTATTATTAGCTGTTAATGATTAGTGTCAATAGAGTGCAATGTTAGCAGGAGAAATGAAATGCACAGATAATAGAGGATTTTAGTACTGGAAGATATTTTATAAACCACTTACACCCATGGAGGTAAGGAATCTGACCCTCTTAGGGTAACTCACAAGTTCAAGCCAAGCTCCCTTCAGGCCTGGTCCAGTTCACTGACCTCATGTCCAGGTGTTACCAACCTGGGTTCTTGGACTCTTTAATCAATAGAAATTGATGAGGCCAGACAAGAAATTCAGACAAGGCTTTATTGGGACTGGTGCTGCAGCACGAGGGAGTGAAAACAAGTAATAGGCTCCCTTGCTTGCTCCCTGAGCTGGGGCAAGCTAATCCCCCAGCTTAAATGGGGTGAGGGTAGGGGCGGACCCGTGTGCAGGTGGAAGGGGTGGCGTGGGTGGCCTGCCACCCCCTTGGTGGTGCTGTGTGCAGGGATCATGCACAGTACCCTGCTTTTGCTCCTGACACCTCAGAAGTGGCAGCTGGGTTTTTGGTTTTTTTGCATCTTGTTGTTCATACTTTGCCCCAACTGCGCATGCACACAGTTATTTTTAGTCCCTTATAGTTTCTTTGTATTCTGTTGCTTGGACTAGACTAGACGTTTGTCCAGGTGTAAGTGAGGCAGGAGATAGATGGGCCCCAGGCTGAGGAGCCGGAGTTTGACCTCTGTGGACAGATACTCCAAGTTGAGGAGCTAGAGAAGAGCTGAGCCCTGCCCAGATAAGAGGTAAAAGACCACATATTCCTCATTCTCGAAGTCAAGGAGACCTCCCTGACTACACATGCGTAGAGAGGCTCCTCGGAGGTCAAAAGGGAGGGGGCACCACCCCACAGTAAGTGATGCCAACCTACCCATAGGCCTCTTCGCTAGAATCCATCGTGGCTATGAGATGTGCGCATGGGAGGACCCTGAGATATACCATATACGGACTCAGAACCAGGCAAAGCAAGATGATTGGCCAAAGGAAACCTGGAAGAAATGCCCCATAAAGGAGATTCAGACTACCGTGAGGGTGTGATTCTCTCTCTGAGCCCGCCTGTGTGTCTATCCACACATATGTACTCTTTTTCTTCCTCATAACACTTGTTTCACTACTTTCTGACTCTATGTGGAAATTCATTTCTACACAGCTGACAGGCCAGGGCCTTGTCACTGGCCACTCTTCCCTGGTGGTCTAGTGGCTAGGATTCAACGCTCTCACTGCTGCGACCTGACTTCAATTTGTGGCTGGGAACTGAAATCCTGCTTCAAGCCGCTGCAGGCTGTGGCCACCCGAGATCATAAGCACTGCAGCAAAGGGTCCCAGGTCCCAAGTCCCAGCCTGTCTCACAGGCTTCATTTCTACAGGTGCTTTTGTGCTTTCAGCCTCCTCCTTACAGCATCTTTCCATAAGTGCTTTCCCATGTATGGGGAGAAATGTTCTCTCTGAGTCACTTCTCCACGTGGAGATGAGAATCACCAAAGAAATGTAGTGACGTTGGTCTGCAAAGCATAAAATATCCTAAAATAAGGCATTATTATTACTACAAAAGAATTTTTAGAAAGCTTCAGACATCAGAAAAGAAGAAAGAAAAAAATGGAAAAAGCTCTAGATAAACAAAATTTGAGGGACATTTTACAAAATACCTGACCAATACTCTTCAAAAGTGTTAAATGTCATAAAAGACCAAGAAACCATCACGGATGGGAGATAAGGAGTCATGATAACTAAATGCAGTGTGGTATCCTGAATTGGATCCTGAAACAGAAAGAGGACATTAGTGGAAAAACTGGGGAACTCTGGATAAAGTCTGAACTTTAGTGAGTTGTGTTGTACCAGTGTTAAGTTTTTGATTTTAACAAATGTATTATAGCTATATAAGATAAGATGTTAATATTAGAGGAAAGTGAGTAAAGGGCAAATAGGAGCTCTGTACTATTTTGCGATTCATCTGTATATCTAAAATTAGTTCCAAAAGTAAAGTTTAAAAAAATGTTCTAGAGTCCAAGTGACAGGAAGAAAGCATGAGTAAAGCCACAAATGATCACCACAGAATTTGGCTTATTATGGATGTTTCATTTGGTTACTCTCAAATGTGTTTGTTTTTTGGAGTATCAATTGCAATGTACTATAGTTTCCTTTACACTTTAAGCTTACGAATACAAACTATGTTTCATATAAATGCCCCAAATCCTTGAAATCAGGATGCAACAGGCAGAACCAGTCACAGAGTCAACAAATATTTACTTAGTAACTTCCCTGTGTCAGGCATTGTTAGAAACTAGAAAGATTAAGATAATTAAGACAAGCTCAAGGGAAGGAGACAGTAGTCTAGTTGGGAAGATAAACTCAGAATAAATAGTTGGGATGAAGGGCAATAAGTAATATAGCAGAAGTATGAATAAGGTATAATGAGAACTTGTATCAGTTACGATATTTTTCAAGTGACAGAAAACCTTGGCTCAAACAGTTTTGCATCATAAGGATATTTATTATCTACCATAACAGGAAATTCAGGAACAAGTCAGTTTCTAGGTGTGGTAAAATCAGGGCTTCCTTCCTAGCTGTTCTCTTGGTTCTATCTTCCTTGGTATCGGCATTGCCCTTCGGCTGGTCACAAGATGGATGGATCCCAGTTGCAACAGAGCTGCATTTTCTAGTTCAGGTGCGATGAAGAGACATAGAACATGTTCATCCCCAGAAGCCCTAGCAACCTTCTCCTTTTGGTTTAGCTTACCTAAATTTGCTATTAAAAATGATTAAATAGCAACCTGAGTTAAATAGAGTTGGGAAACCAGGAAGGGGTGCTCACATGCTCTGCAGCGATAGCCAAGCCCAGCATTTATAAGAAAGACTCCTTTCCTGGCAAGGACTCAGCCAATGAAAAACCATGGACTCTTTGCTTCTTATAACCCTCCCAACTTCCTTTTCCCTCTATAAAAGTATTCTTCTTCCCTTGCGGTGGGTGAACTTGCATGTAGCTCACTATGGTTGCAGACCCAGAATTGCAATTCCCTGCTGATTTGGAATAAACCCATCTTTTCTGGAGAAAAATCTGGAAGTCTGTTTCAGGTCAACATAGCTTAGACCTGCCCTTCCCTGGACCAGCCTCTGGCAAAAGACTTAAATATCCATGATTAGTTTAAATTGATTATTTGAATAAAAGAGACACTGGGGAAAAAGCCAAAATGACTATTACAGGGTACAAAGCAAGGAGAGATCCATTTTCCAAAGATGATATTATCACTGAGAAAAATAAATGAAATAAAAAATAAACAATCAGAGCTGAACTCAACTGGTTGAAAATCTTCAAACAGGATGATCAATCTCTGTATAGTTGTGCTGGTTAGTAATGAATGCATCTCAGTTGCAAATCCACCCTTCATTACTTACTCTATGGTAATGAAGAATTTTTCCTTTGCAGTAAACACATTTTGTCAGTAGGGGGCTGTATTAACCATATATTTCTGATGGTTTGACATTTGGGGCCTTGCTGACCCTGGAGGGACTGCCTAGAAGCCAGTTCCTAGAGACAGCAAAGGCCTGCCTGCAAGCACAGCTTTCAGATGCACACTAAACAATCCAGAGCCCATACCCCTCCACCACTCTTTCATTGGGCTCTCACACTATGGGCCACTGTTCCCTTGCACTAATTATAACGGGGCCAGTTATCAGACAACTAGGAGCAGGCCCTACCCCCTGGAGCTCACTAAAATTACTCAATCCTAAGCCTGTTTACCCTACCTCTCCCATTCCTTCCCATGAAAACCACAATAAAGGCTGTTGCCCATGTTTTCCCCTCACTCCCTCTGCCTCCTGACTGACTCTGATGCTTCCGTGTGGCCCTATGTGGCATGGCCTGCTCTCTCCTCTTGGAAACTGTGAGTAACAAACTATCTTTTCAATGGCAATTGTCTCCTGACTTGGCCTTACCATACCTGAATAATAATAAGACCTACGTTTTAAAACAGGGGTGCTGGAGGGACATTGCAGGAGAAAGGGCTTCTTTTCTTGTTTTGATGTGCTTCGGTTTGCCTCACCTTGCTCCAAATTCACAATTACCAGGGGTGCACGTGTGGGGACTTCAGTGATGCTCTGTCTCACTGGGCATCCAGGAGCCGGTAATCCCTTGGTGAGCCTGCAGTCCCAGCCCAGGCCCAGTGACCACCTTGTTACAGCCCACAGAGTGTGAACACTGTGCACCCCAGGCCTCACACTGCACTGCTCATAGATGGGCTCCTGATGCCCTGACTCCCTCTGCTCACCCAACTGCCAGCCTCAGTCCACTTGCACCCTGGAGGGTTGTTTCCTATTGTTCTCCCAATGTGGACACCACACATGCCAGGCTTAATACCACTCAGTGGGCTTCTGATGCCCAGCTCCCTTTGCATGCCTATCTGGTAGTCTCTGCCCACATGCAGCCTGAAGGAGTATTTCCCGCTTGCCTGGACTATGGACCAGCTTTGGCTTAGGAAACCCAGCAAATTTCTCCATTATCCAATGAGCTAAATCCACATCTCAGAAGAAACTGAATTCTAGCCATGCGGAGGGAGCCCCTGACATGTTTGTTCCTTCCTTGAGCACTCTTCCTCAGCCCTAGGATATTCTTTAGAGTTATCTTTTCACCCTTAGTTACTGCCTATACATAGTTAATAGTTTGTTATATATATTTTTTCCATTTAAGTAATTTGTTATCGCTCTTCATTGGGCTCTTCATTCAGTAGGTTTGTACTTAAGATGAAAGATCTCAAGATATGTAACTTATCTTAATGATTAATATCTTTGCTGAATTGTAGCAAAAGGTTTTGCAAACAGAATGCCTCTTTTTGAGTTTTTAGTAAATAAGAGCAAGCATCCCTTGATGAATGGAACAAGTTTGCTCTACTTGCAAAGTGGTTTCATAAAGTACATTTGTGGTATCTACTGTTGTTTAGTAACATGCAGATAAAATTCTTGTTGATTTGCAATGGGTAGATTTTAAATGTTCTATAGCCACACAAGAACACCAATTAGAGAGAATATTTTCCTTCTTTCTTTAAAATTTGCCAGTCCAGGACATTGAGTCTTTCTTTACGAATTTAGTAAACAAATGATGAAACAATGTTTTAGCAGTTATGTGGGAACCAATTTGAAATTCAGGGACTCTTGGATTTAGGAAACATATTCTAATTTCAGATTGAATTATAATCTGCTTGTTTAGATTGTTGAGAAAATAATCACTGAAAAGAAATAATGATGCATCTATTGTTTACTCATTCATCTGTTCAAACAGCTCTCATTTATTGAGCACCTACTGTGTCCCAGGTGCAGTGAACTACTCTGAAAAACTAGATGAACTGAGAGAAAACAATAGAGTTAAGAATCAAAGTAGGTTCTGACTCTAGTATGAGATTTTCTGTTGGCTAATTCTATTTTTCATATAATGCCTTAATTCGCCTAATTTCCTTTTTATTTTTTAGAATAAAAGAGAAATTTATTGTTCCATGTAACAAAATAGCAGGAAAGGCATAGATATGGCTTGTCTCAGAAGATAACACCACCAGGAACTTCTTCCTTCTCTAGTTTTGCATCTCTTTATGGGTGGGTTTCCTTTTCTCAACTTGTCCCCTTATACTATGCCTGAAAACATGGTTACTCCCAGAATCATGTCTCACACACTCCACTGGGGATGAATTGAGCTTCCCCCTTGTGAGATAATGGAAAATAAATATTGGTTCTGCCCCCAGTTCCTGGCACAGAGCTCCTGAAACTCTTGTAATTTCCTAAGTGATGAGAGCTCTTGAGGCATTTTTGTTCTAATATTTGGTCTTTGACCCTGGTTCCTGACAGTGCTCCTAAAACCTTTGTAATTTCCTGGGTGATAGGAGCATCTTTTATTCTAATGAGGCAGCTCTGGATAGCTCTTGGATAGGGGCTGGTTGCAGGAAAGACCAAGCCATGATTAGAAGCTTGGAATTTTCAGCCCCACTTCCCATGCTTTTAAGGAGTGAGAAGGCCTAAAAATAGAGTTAATGATTGATTATGCCTTCATGATGAAGCCTCCATAAAAATCCCAATAATAGGAGGTTCCGAGAGCTTCCAGGCTTGTGAACATGCAAAGGTTTGGGGTGGGTGCTATGCTCAGAGAGAGAGCATAGTAGGTCCATGTCCTTTCCCCCCACATTGCCCTGTCATCCTTCTGGCTATTCCTGAGTTATATTCTTTTTATGATAAAACTGTGATCTAGTAAGTAAAATGTTTCTCTGAGTTCTGTGAGCTGCTCTAGCAAGTTAATAAAACCTGAGGGCCCTCATGGGAACCTTTGGCTTTTGGCTAAACTGGACAGAAGTTGTGGGTAACTTGGGGACCTACTACTTGTGATTGACATCTGAAGTAAGGGGGGCCATTCTTGTGGAACTGAACCCATGACCTGTGGAATCTGATACTATCTCCCAGTAGATAATGTCAAAATGGAGTTGAATTGTTTGGATACCCAGCTAAAGTCTGGAGCATTGTTTGGAGGAGTGGAGAGAAACCCTCACCCCCCTCCACCGCAGCACACACACTGAAATTGGTGATCAGAATAAAACACCCTTCCTAGGTCTCACGTTTAGAAGCCAGAGAAGAGCCCTGAATGGCACAGTTTGAGTCAGATTACTAAACCCAGGCCATTCAATCAAGGTTCTTTGATGGACCCAATTTGGATTAGGTACCTAAGCATAGACCTATCATTGTGGCAAGGAATGTGGAGTTTATAAGAGGATTGCAACTCCATAGTAAACACTTGAGTAGACAGTGTGTATCTGAGTGATGATGGGAGGTTCACATCTGGGCAAATAAAACAATATTCAATAAGAAGCCAATGTGGAAGTAGGTTATTACTAATTACTATCAATGAATGATTACTACAGTGCTGGAACCCTCCTATAAGCTTATTATTGCATTTAATACAACTAAATTAGATTTTTTAAAAATTGGCACACATTTCAAAGTTATTCATTGCAGCACTGTTTCTTCTAAAATTAATTAATTATTTATTTATTTAGGCTGCACTGGGTCTTAGTTGTGGCATGGGAACTCTTAGTTGTGGCATGCATGCGGGAATTGAACCTGGGCCCCCTGCATTGGGAGCATGTAGTCTTTATTTTTTTTTTATTTTTTATTTTTTTTTACAGCTTTATTGGAGTATAATTGCTTCACAGTGGTGTGCTAGTTTCTGCTTTATAACAAAGTGAATCAGTTATACATATACATCTGTTCCCATATCCCTTCCCTCTTGCGTCTCCCTCCCTCCCACCCTCCCTATCCCGCCCCTCTAGGCGGTCACAAAGCACCGAGCTGATCTCCCTGTGCTATGCGGCTGTTTCCCACTAGCTATCTACCTTACGTTTGGTAGTGTATCTATGTCCATGCCTCTCTCTCGCTTTGTCACAGCTTACCCTTCCCCCTCCCCATATACTCAAGTCCATTCTTAAGTAGGTTTGTGTCTTCATTCCTGTTTTACCCTAGGTTCTTCATGACATTTTTTCCCTTAGATTCCATATATACGTGTTAGCATACGGTATTTGTCTTTCTCCTTCTGACTTACTTCACTCTATAAGACAGACTCTAGGTCTATCCACCTCATTACAAATAGCTCAATTTCGTTTCTTTTTATGGCTAGTAATATTCCATTGTATATATGTGCCACATCTTCTTTATCCATTCATCCGATGATGGACACTTAGGTTGTTTCCATCTCCAGGTTATTGTAAATAGAGCTGCAATGAACATTTTGGTCCATGATTCTTTTTGAATTATGGTTTTCTCTGGGTATATGCCCAGTAGTGGGATTGCTGGGTCATATGGTAGTTCTATTTGTAGTTTTTATTTTATTTTTTTGCGGTACACGGGCCTCTCACTGCTGTGGCCTCTCCCGCCGCGGAGCACAGGCTCCGGATGCTCAGGCTCAGCGGCCATGGCTCACGGGCCCAGCCGCTCCGCGGCATGCGGGAACCTCCTGGACCGGGGCACAAACCTGCGTCCCCCGCATCGGCTGGCAGATTCCCAACCACTGAGCCACCAGGGAAGCCCCTATTTGTATTTTTTTAAGGAACCTCCATACTGTTCTCCATAGTGGCTGTAACAATTCACATTCCCACCAGCAGTGAAAGAGTGTTCCCTTTTTTCCACACCCTCTCCAGCATTTATTGTTTCTAGATTTCTTGATGATGGCCATTCTGACTGGTGTGAGATGATATCTCATTGTAGTTTTGATTTGCATTTCTCTAATGATTAATGATGTTGAGCATTCTTTCATGTGTTTGTTGGCAGTCTGTATATCTTCTTTGGAGAAATGTCTATTTAGGTCTTCTGCCCATTTTTGGATTGGGTTGTTTGTTTTTTTGTTATTGAGCTGCATGAGCTGCTTATAAATTTTGGAGATTAAGCTTTTGTCAGTTGCTTCATTTGCAAATATTTTTTCCCATTCTGAGGGTTGTCTTTGGTCTTGTTTATGGTTTCCTTTGATGTGCAAAAGCTTTGAAGTTTCATTAGGTCCCATTTGTTTATTTTTGTTTTGATTTCCATTTCTCTAGGAGGTGGGTCAAAAAGGATCTTGCTGTGATTTATATCATAGAGTGTTCTGCCTATGTTTTCCTCTAAGAGTTTGATAGTTTCTGGCCTTACATTTAGGTCTTTAATCCATTTTGAGCTTGTTTTTGTGTATGGTGTTAGGGAGTGATCTAATCTCATACTTTTACATGTCCCTGTCCAGTTTTCCCAGCACCACTTATTGAAGAGGCTCTCCTTTCTGCACTGTTGGAAGATTTTTAATCACAGTTTCAATTTCAGTGCTTGTGATTGGTCTGTTCATATTTTCTATTTTTTCCTGGTTCAATCTCGGAAAGTTGTGCTTTCCTAAGAATTTGTCCATTTCGTCCAGGTTGTCCATTTTATTGGCATATAGTTACTTGTAGTAATCTCTCATGTTCCTTTGTATTTTTCAGTGTCAGTTGTTACTTCTCCTTTTTCATTTAGAATTCTATTGATTGGGTCTTCTCCCTTTTTTTCTTGATGAGTCTGGCTAATGGTTTATCAATTTTGTTTATCTTCTCAAAGAACCAGCTTTTAGTTTTATTGATCTTTGCTATCGTTTCCTTCATTTCTTTTTTATTTATTTCTGATGTTTATTATTTCTTTCCTTCTGCTAACGTTGGGTTTTTTCTGTTCTTCTTTCTCGAATTGTTTTAGGTGTAAGGTTAGGTTGTTTATTTGAGATGTTTCTTGTTTCATAAGGTAGGATTGTATTGCTATAAACTTCCCTCTTAAAACTGCTTTTGCTGCATCTCATAGGTTTTGGGTCGTCGTGTTTTCATTGTCATTTGTTTCTAGGTATTTTCTTATTTCCTTTTGATTTCTTCAGTGATGTCTTGGTAATTAAGTAGTGTATTGTTTAGCCTCCATGTGTTTGTATTTTTTACAGATTTTTTTTTCCTGTAATGGATATCTAGTCTCATAGCATCGTGGTCGGAAAAGATACTTGATACGATTTCAATTTTCTTAAATTTACTAAGGCTTGATTTTTGACCCAAGGTATGATCTATCCTGGAGAATGTTCCATGAGCATTTGAGAAGAATGTGTATTCTGTTGTTTTTGGATGAAATGTCCTATAAATATCAATTAAGTCCATCTTGTTTAATGTATCATGTAAAGCTTGTGTTTCCTTATTTATTTTCATTTTGGATGATCTGTCCATTGGTGAAAGTGGGGTGTTAAAGTCCCCTACTATGATTGTGTTACTGTCGATTTCCCCTTTTATGGCTGTTAGCCTCTGCCTTAGGTATTGAGGTGCTCCTATGTTGGGTGCATAAATATTTACAATTGTTATATCTTCTTCTTGGATCGATCCCTTGATCATTATGTAGTGTCCTTCTTTGTCTCCTCTAATAGTCTTTATTTTAAAGTCTATTTTGTCTGATATGAGAATTGCTACTCCAGCTTTCTTTTGATTTCCATTTGCATGGAATATCTTTTTCCATCCCTTCACTTTTAGTCTGTATGTGTCCCTAGGTCTGAAGTGGGTCTCTTGTAGACAGCATATATACAGGTCTTGCTTTTGTATCCATTCAGCCAGTCTATGTCTTTTGGTTGGAGCATTTTATCTATTTACATTTAAGGGAATTATCGATATGTATGTTCCTATTCTCATTTTCTTAACTGTTTTGGGTTTGTTATTATAGGTCTTTTCCTTCTCTTGTGTTTCCTGCCTAGAGAAGTTCCTTTAGCACTTGTTGTAAAGCTGGTTTGGTGGTGCTACATTCTCTTAGCTTTTGCTTGTCTGTAAAGGTTTTAATTTCTCCATCAAATCTGAATGAGATCCTTGCTGGGTAGAGTAATCTTGGTTGTAGGTTTTTCTCCTTCATCACTTTAAATATGTCCTGCCACTCCCTTCTCGCTTGCAGAGTTTCTGCTGAAAGATCAGCTGTTAACCTTACGGGGATTCCCTTATGTGTTATTTGTTGTTTTTCCCTTGCTCTTTTAATATTTTTTCTTTGTATTTAATTTTTGTTAGTTTGATTAATATGTGTCTTGGCATGTTTCTCCTTGGATTTATCTGGTATGGGACTCTCTGTGCTTCCTGGACTTGATTAACTATTTCCATTCCCATATTATGGAATTTTTCAACTATAATGTCTTCAAATATTTTCTCAGTCCCTTTCTTTTTCTCTTCTTCTTCTGGAACCCCTATAATTCGAATGTTGGTGCATTTAATGTTGTCCCAGAGGTCTCTGAGACTGTCCTCAGTTCTTTTCATTCTTTTTTCTTTATTCTGCTCTGCAGTAGTTATTTCCACTATTTTATCTTCCAGGTCATTTATCCGTTCTTCTGCCTCAGTTATTCTGCTATTGATCCCTTCTAGAGAATTTTTAATTTCATTTATTGTGTTGTTCATCATTGTTTGTTTTCTCTTTAGTTCTTCTAGTTCCTTGTTCAACTTTTCTTATATTTTCTCTATCCTATTTCCAAGATTTTGGAACATCTTTACTATCATTATTCTGAATTCTTTTTCAGGTAGACTGCCTATTTTGTCTTCATTTGTTAGTTCTGGTGGGTTTTTACCTTGCTCCTTCATCTGCTGTGTGTTTTTCTGTCTTTTCATTTTGCTTGTCTTACTGTGTTTGGGGTCTCCTTATTGCAGGCTGGAGGTTTGTAGTTCCCTTTGTTTTGGGTGTCTGTCCCCAGTGGCTAAGCTTGGTTCAGTGGGTTGTGTAGGCTTCCTGGTGGAGGGGAATAGTGCCTGTGTTCTGGTGGATGAGGCTGGATCTTATCTTTCTGGTGGGCAGGTCCACATCTGGTGGTGTGTTTTGGGGGGTCTGTGGCCTTATTATGATTTTAGGCAGCCTCTCTGTTAATGGATGGGGCTGTGTTCCTGTCTTGTTAGTTGTTTGGCATAGGGAGTCCAGCACTGTAGGTTGCTGGTCATTGAGTGAAGCTGGGTGTTTGTGTTGAGATGGAGATCTCTGGGAGATTTTCACCATTTGATATTATGTGGAGCTGGGAGGTCTCTTGTGGACCAGTTTCCTGAAGTTGGCTCTCCCACCTCAGAGGCACAGCCCTGATGCCTGTCTGGAGCACCAAGAGCCTTTCATCCACACGGGACTGTAGATCCTGGTTTCCTCAGCCAGGAAAAGACAGCATCTGATAAGATGGAATTAGCACCTGGGTGAAGAAAGCAGTGTATGAGTGTGGTCAACACTCCATGAAAGTCATGGCATCATTACCTTTGAGCAGTGAAAGTACTCCATTGTTTAATCTCCTTGAGTCTCAATATTCTCACCTCCCAGGCAAATGAAGAGACTCTGTAGAATAATGAAGTTTATACTGAAGATAAATTCTTCTTACTCCTGCTGGGACAGTCACCTGAAACTGCTTATATCATAATTGTTGTTCAGTCAAATCCACAGGGCAATTCTCCTCAAGCAGCAATCAGGGGTCCATGGAAGCTGCTAGTGTTGGAAGGTCTCCTGCAGAGGCAGGGGGTGGGTGTGGCTCACCGTTAGTACAAGGACACTGGCAGCAGTCCTGGGAAGTACTCCCTGGTATGAGCCTCCCCAGAGTCCTCCTGTCCATTTTTATTTTTATTTATTTATTTTATTATTATTTTTTTTGCGATACACAGGCCTCTCACTGTTGTGGCCTCTCCCGTTGCGGAGCACAGGCTCCGGATGCGCAGGCTCAGCGGCCATGGCTCACGGGCCTAGCCGCTCCGTGGCATGTGGGATCTTCCTGGACCGGGGCAGGAACCCGTGTCCCCTGCATCGGCAGGCGGACTCTTAACCACTGCACCACCAGGGAAGCCCTCCATTTTTAAATTGAGTTGTTTTGTTACTGTTTAAAAAATTCTTTGTATAGTTGGGATACAAGTCCTCTGTCAGATATATAGTTTGCAAATTGTTTTCTGTCTGTAGCTTGTATTTATTTTTATCTTATTTATTTATTTATATTTATTTATTTTGTCTGTGCCAGGTCTTAGTTGCAGCACGTGGGATCTTTGTTGCAGCATGTGGACTCCTTAGCTGTGGCATGTGGACTCCTTAGCTGTGGCATGCGGTCTTAGTTGCAGCACGCAGACTTCTTAGTTGTGGCATGCATGTGGGATTTAGTTTCCCGACCAGAAATTGAACCCAGGCCCCCTGCATTGGGAGCATGGAGTCTTACCCACTGGACCACCATGGAAGTTCCTATTTCCATCTTCTTGCTATTGTGTTTCTCAGAGTAAGTGTTTTATTTTGATGTTCAATTTATCAGTTTTCTATTGTATATTTATCTATTTATTATGAGTATTCTGTCAAGACTAAGTTAAGAATATTTTCCCTTTTTCTTCTAAAAGTTTATAGTTTTACATTTTATATTGAAATCTCTGATCCATTTTGAATTAAATTTTGCATAGGGTTTTAGGTTTAGATACGTGTGTGTGTGTGTGTGTGTGTGTGTGTGTGTAGCAGATAGATATATAATTTATTTTTTGTACTGATCTTATAACCTGCAAACTTGAATTAATTTATTAATTCTAGGAAGTTTTTATTTTTTTCTGGATTCTTTGGGATTTTTGTACATACATAGACAATTATGTCATATGTAAATAGGTATAAATTTATGTTTTTCTTTTATAATCTATATGCCTCCTTTTCTTTTTCTTTTTTTTCCTTATTGTGCTGGGTTGACTTCCAGTACTATGTTGAATAACAGTGATGAAGGTGGGCATCTTTGTCTTAGTCCTAATTTTGAGGAAGATATTCAGTCTTCCATTATTAAGTACGTTAGCTGTATTTTCAATTAATTATCAAGTTGGTGACATTCTCTATTCCTAATTTGCTGACTTTAAAAAAAACCCCATAAAACGGAATTTTTTCAAATGCTTTTTTTGCATTAATATGATCATGTCATTTTTCTTCTTAGTTTAATATGTTGGATTACATTAATTTATTTTCAAATGTTGAATGAGCCTGGCATTCCTGGAATAAATTCCACTTTGTTGTGATGTTAGTTTTTATATATTGCTGGATTTGATTTGCTAATAGGCGTTTGAGGATTTTTTAATGGAAATTCATGAGAGATATAAATACTTAGTTTTCTTTTTTCTTATTGTCTTTGTCATGTTTTTGTGTACAGGCCTCATGAAATGAGTTGTAAAGTAGTCCTTCCTTTTCTGGAGGAAGTTGGGTAGAACTGGTGTTAATTCTTTAAATGTAGAAGAATTTTTCATTGCAATCAACTGAGCCTGAACATTTCTTTTTGGGAATGCTTTTTGCTATGAATTCTATGTATTTAATAGTTATAGACAAATTTAGATTTTCTGTTTTATCTTGAGTTTTCATAATTTGTGGCTTTTGTGATATTGACGTCTGTATTGGTTGGTTTCACATAGAGTGTCAAAGTGACACACACAGAGTTTTTGTAGTGTTCCTTGATTATCCTTTCAGTATTTGTGTAGTGATATCATCTTTTTCATTCCTGAATTAATTTCTATCTTTTTTTTCAGTCATAGTAGAGTTTTATCAGTTTTATTTCTCTCTTTAAAGGATTAAGTTCAGGTTTCTTAGACTTTTTCTTCTCAACATGATTGAATCTTGCTCTTACATTATTTCTTTGCTTCTGCTTGCTTTGGGTTTTTTTACTCTGCTCTTTTTTTTTTTTTCTGTATGCGGGCCTCTCACTGTTGTGGCCTCTCCCGTTGCGGAGCACAGGCTCCGGACGCACAGGCTCAGCGGCCATGGCTCACGGGCCCAGCCGCTCCGCGGCATATGGGATCCTCCCAGACCGGGGCACGAACCCGTATCCCCTGCATCGGCAGGCGGACTCTCAACCACTGCGCCACCAGGGAGGCCCTACTCTGCTCTTTTTGTTTCTTGAGATTTGAGATGAGACTATTGATTTGAGACCTTGTTTTCTAATGTAAGTTTTTGATGGTATGCATTTCTTGCTCAGCACTGCTTTAGCTCCAGTACACCAATTTTGAACAAGTTTTTTCCTTTTTGTTCACTTCTAATTATTTTCTCATTCCCTTTGTAACTTCCTCTGTCCCATGAAACATTTTAAAGTGTGTTAATTTCCAAGTGTTTGAAGATTTTCTTTTATTTTGTAAAATTTTTATTGGAGTAGAGTTGATTTACAATGTCATGTTAGTTTCTGGTGTACAGCAAAGTGAATCAGTTATACGTATACATATGAGCATTCTTTTTTAGATTCTTTTTCCATATAGTTCATTACAGAGTGTAGAGTTCTGTGTGCTATACACTAGGTCCTTATTAGTTATCTATTTTACATATAGTAGTGCATGTATGTCAATCCCATCTTCCAAT
The DNA here is from genome assembly GCF_964341445.2 of Mesoplodon mirus. Taxonomy (NCBI): domain Eukaryota; kingdom Metazoa; phylum Chordata; class Mammalia; order Artiodactyla; family Ziphiidae; genus Mesoplodon; species Mesoplodon mirus. The sequence goes on along the minus strand of NC_138976.1, from coordinate 38,963,399 downwards.
TAATCCCTCACCCACTCTTTCCCCACTGGTAACCATAAGTTTGTTTTCTACATCTGTGACTCTGTTTTGTAAATATGTTCATTTGTACCATTTTTTTAGATTCCACATATAAGCAATATCATATATTTGTCTTTCTCTTACTTCACTCAGTATGACAATCTCTAGGTCCATCCACGTTGCTGCAAATGGCATTATTTTGTTCTTTTTTATGGCTGAGTAATATTCCAAGTAGTTTCTCAGTTTATTGTGTATCAAGCTAGTTAGCTGATAATTAAGCTAATTATGCTTTTGTCAGTTGGCAGTCAGTTCCTTAGAAAGCTGGAAGATCACTAAAATAGCCAGTTGGTCAGGCAGGTTAATGGTACTTGGAGACTGTGCAGTCTCCACAAAACAAATTTGTTTCACCCCCATTATAGTGTGAAGCTGCCTTGGTAGAAGGACAGAATATACTATTTCTGCTAGGCTTCTAGGGACACCTTTAATGTGAGAGAAGAGGTATTATATACCTGGCAAGGAAAAACAAAACGTGGAGGTAGGTCAGAGCAGATGTTATATCTGTTCTTTTGGGGTCAGACATGTCTCCTAGGAGATAGATTCTTGGACCTGAGAAAATAAAGAACTTTTCCTTGTAACTGTCAGGAAGTTGATGGAAGTAAAAATGAGCAGAACTAATGGTATGATGAATTAAATACATGACCCCAAGAACTCATTATTTTGCCTTCCCATTTGGTTGATCCTGAAAATCTAATTTATCATTGTTATTGTTATGCACAATTTTTTGATTGGTACTTAGCTATAGCTATGTACCAATACATAGCTATGCAGTCATAATTTTGAACTGGGAATACTAGTTTATTGAAAATAAATTTTGTTTTGGCTGAAAGAGATCTGAACACTTCTGAATATTGAGTTTTCTCTCAGCAATTTTAGAAAATATCCAAAAGAGGAGGGTCTGAGTGGGAACTTAGAGCAATAATTTCCTTAACTATTTATAATAAATAATGAATAATCTCAAAATATAATTTGAAGCATCAAAAGGAAAAATTTTCAGATATCACTTTGATAATTCTACCTTCAACAAGTATTTTTTAGTGCACAATATGTAGAGGGACTCTTCATAATTTTTTAATGCCCAATACGTAGAGGGACACGTTATGAACAAAACAGATAAAAATTCCTGCCTTCATGGAGGCTTCTTTTATTAGCTTGAAGACCCTTAGTAGGCAGGCAGACAGAAAATTGACTCTGACAGTGTCTCTAGATAAGGCAATCTGTTGGAATAAAAGTTAATACTTGGAAAGGAGATAAACCAGGCAGGGAGAATGGAGCGTTCATGACTACAGCATAGACCATGGTCTCCAGTTGATAATGTATTATCTGGAGAGGCTTCCCCACCAAGGAGACAGCAGATACAGCCTAAGTGCCATCAGGGGACTTTGTCACCTGGCCTCCCATTCAGGCCACTTGGGTGAATTGGTTCCATCTTGGAGGGTAGATAGTCCTGCACTTAATAGCAAATCCAATCATAATCCTAAAAGATGATATATGAAAGGGGGTGTAAAGGAGATGATTCTACATATCTTAAGAAACAGAAATTTTATGAAAGAATGACTTTCTTTATATTACCAACAATTATAAAAACGGAGTAAACAGTCATCTCTTGATTTTCAGGGAATACAGTACTAACTGGACATTATTTTCTCTTATCGCAGTTGAATCTTCTTCACAATGCTGCTGGCAGCTCTGTAGTAACAGTGTAACTGGTCTGTGATGTTTCATTTCCAAAGTCCTAGGAGGTATTCTCCTTTTCTAAACTTGATTCAAATACCCTTCAGTGAAACATTCAGTATCAGGCCAGAAAGACAGGGTATTTTTGGCTAATATGAGGTATGTGCCATCCCTGTTCATAAAAGGAGAATCTGTTACTAATATGGTCATGAGTAGTCAGTCATATGCAATATATTTACAAATGACAAGTTAGTATATGAAGATATTTAAAATCAGTAGGAAAGGGATGAATCAATCAAATGGCATATGGAGCACTGGCTGCTAATCCAGAAGAAAAAAACTACATTCTTGTATCAAATGACACCAAAGGAAACATTGGATATATACACAGACCTTTACTTTGTATCCAGGGTAAAATGGTAAATGTTTTGCCATCAGTATGATATGGATTCAGGTAGCAATGCTGGCAATCAGGGTAGTGGGGGCTTGATCAGCAACTTGATTCCAGTCAGTCTTATCAGAGAATAGTCTCTTTACCATGTGAATCTAGTTGAAAAACCCAGACGTTGTGCTCAGCAGCTGTGGTTTTCCCCCCACAGTTCACAGCACCAAACAGGGGTGCTTTTATATGCCTATAGTTTTACAACAGGCATGTCAGATAGCTAGGTACAGTAAGAACCCAAGAATCAATGAAAACGCACCAAGTTTCATCAGAGGGAATACTGGCTAGAGTTGAGAACATCTTTGTGTTCTGCCCAGTGACAGGAGCAGCCACATTAGCTTTGTGGTCTGCATAATGGCACTGAGGTTGAACAGTCACAGTGTCCAAGTGGTTTCAACTAGCAAAACCATCAGTGAAACAGGCCCAATTAGAGTACTTATGAGTTGAGGGTCCTACTGAGCCAGCAGCTTTGCTTCAGGCAGCAAAGTGGGGGATACATTTCCTCTCTAAGGGATAGTTGCTACTATTCCATGTATGACTGAGATACTGCTGGGACCAGGGAAGTCAGAACTAGGTGTGGCATACAACATGAGCATTCTCAGTCTACTAGCCAGTCACAAAGCCCCACTTAGATGAAAGGGAGATAGGGAAATTTAGTTTAGCTATCAAATTCTTACTAATGAGAAGATTACGAGCACATGTGATATGAGTTATCTAACAAGGCATGACTCCATCCAACAGGGTTTCCAGAGCACCTTGAAAGAAATCCTGTGTGAATTCTCTGATACACTCTCGGAGTTGCCTTTTGGGCAAAATTCTTCCTATATTCAGACTTATATGGTTTTTCTCCTTTGTGAATTTTCTGATGTCAAATAGGTTGGTCTCTTAGTCAGAAGAATTTTCCACAGTTATTAATTATCAATTTGATTTCCCCCCCCCCCGAATTCTCTGGTATACACTTAGGGTTGACTTCTTAGGCAAGTTTCCATATTATTACATTCATAAGATTTCTCCCCACTGTGAGCTCTCTGATGTATTCTAAGGTTTGATTTCTGACCAAAAGTTTTCCCACATTTATTACACTGAAAGGGTTTCTCCCCTGTATGAATTCTCTGATGATCACTAAGGATTGCCTTCCGGACAAATTTTTTCCCACATTCATTACATTTAAATGGTTTTTCCCCAGTGTGAATTCTCTGATGAACTCTGAGGGTTGATGTCCGGGCGAAAGTTTTCCCACACTCATTACATTTAAATGGTTTCTCTCCTGTGTGTGTTTTCTGATGTTGAATGAGATGGTCTTTTCGCCAGAAGGATTTTTCACATTCTTTACAGTGATAAGTTTTCTCACCACTGTGAGTTCTCTGATGTATTCTGAGGTTTGACTTCTGGCCAAAAGTTTTCCCACATTCGTTACATTGAAAGGATTTCTCCCCTGTGTGAATTCTGTGATGATCTCTGAGGGTTGACTTTTGAACAAAAGATTTTCCACAATCACAACATTCATAGGGTTTCTCTCCTGTGTGAATTCTCTGATGTCCCCTGAGGGTTGACTTCTGGACAAATGTTTTCCCACAGTCATTACATTTATAGGGTTTCTCTGCTGTGTGAATTCTCTGATGTGTACTGAGGTGTGACTTCTGGGAGAAAGTTTTTCCACATTCATTACATTCAAATGGTTTCTCTCCTGTGTGAGTTCTCTGATGTTGAATGAGATGTCCTTTTTGACAGAAGGATTTCCCACATTCATTACATTTATAGGGTTTTACTTCATAGTGAGTTCTCTGGCGTACTTTGTGGGCTTTCTGGTAAGACTTCCTATTTTCATGACATTCAAAGTGTGTATCTCCAGCTTGTGTTCTGTCATTACATACCAATGGATTCTCTTCTGTGAGAGTTCTCTGAGGTTGAGTAAAGTATGACTTCCTGCTGAAATTATTCCCACTTGTAATACATTCACAGTGTTTCACAGTCATGTTAAATTTATTGTATTCCTTGATAGCTGACTTCTCACAGAAGGATTTCCCACACTGGTTAAGATGAGAGTGTTTCTCCCCTGTCCCAGTTCTTTCGTGGTCAAAGAGAGTTGTCTTGTCACAGTTTTTCCTGAACTCTCCATCTTTACAGGATTGTTGTCCTGTATGAGTATTCTTATGTTTAACACATCCAGCCTCAACATAAAAGGCTTTTCCAATCCCATTAAATTCAAAAGCTTGCTTCAATGTTTGACACTTTTGATGTTCAGGAAGATTTTCCTTATAACTGAGGGTTTCCTGATTTTTATAATATTCATAAAATTTCTCTCCAGTATGAGTTCTTTCAAGCTTAATTTTGAAAGGCAAATTTTCACGTACATTATAACAATCTGTTTTTTTTGTTGAGTAGGTTCTACTATTAATGATAAATTGAGAAATACTTTGCGAATTCACTCCGCATGAGTCACATTTGCAGGACATTTTTGATGAAGAAACAGGAACTATGTGCAGATTAAATGGTTTTCTCAAAACTTCTTCCTCTCTAGGCAACTGTTTATTATTTATAAATGTTACTTGCTGCAGGTGCTTGTCTTTGATTTTTTTGTTCCTCTTGATTAGATTTTCATCTCTGTAGTCTTCTAAAACAGAAAAATTGAAAACACTTTGAATCTTACTATTCTTATGGCTGGGGCTTATAAACATATAGCCTATGCTGCAATTCATTTTTTGGTTTCTCAAGATTAATTTGTGGGTTTGTGTGTATGAGAGAGAGACACCCTCCTTTAAAAAATAATATTGATACAGTGAAAATTAGAGAGGAAACTGGTTATAAATATATATCTGTAGTTGGATTGTGATAAATTGGATTTTCCTACCTGGGTGGAGAAGGGAGAGAAATTAAGACTTTTATGGGAGTGATGATTTTAGGGAGCAGGAAAACCAGATAATTAATACAACACAGGGGGTTATAAACTTAAGTAGAGTAACAAGAAAATTAGGAGATAATAAGCATTGATGGGTTAGGCCCAACAGGAGAATGGTTTGGTTTGAGGAAGTAAATTACAGTAGAGGTCCAACATTATCTAGGCTCTACTGGTAGAATCCTCAAGAGTCTTCATACTTCAATTTGATATCATTCCTTATTTCCATTCAGTCTTTCAAAATCAAATTAAATTGATAGCACCAACCTCCTCATGATTAAATGAAGAGGTTTATAGCTCAGGATAAAACCCATCTTGCAGCTGTGAGTCACAGAAATACAAACAAGTATAAGACTGATAAAAGGAAAATCAATTCTTGTAATTAAATTAGATTCACTGCTCAATTCTGGCTGTGATACCTTTGACTTATTCCATCTAACAAAACTGCAGATAAGTGAACCTGATCACTTCATTCTGAATTTCCACATTTCAGTTTGAGGGGTGGAATTTTAAATGAGGTATTATGGAAGACCTTACTGCAAAGATCCAAATTCCTATGCATTCTAGATGCCCATCCTTTCTGGCTTATATGAACTGTGAATACTATTTTACTTTTGGTTCATCTTGTAACTTTCTGTTAAGCATGAAACATAATTTATATTTGCATAAAACTTATATGTGCAATTTAACGGTATAGAGTGAACACTCATCGAATTAGAAACCATGTCAAGAAACAGAACATAAACGGCTCTGCAAAAATCCCTGCCTGGTAACAACTTCCTCATGCTTAAGAGTTCATCACTCTCCTGATATTTACTTCCTTGATTTTCTTTGTAGTTTTACCACCTATATATTAATTCCTAAAAATGTAATTGAGTTTTGCTTGTTTCTGACATTTACATAAATGTAACCATACATGCATATTTATATTTTTTGTTTAATATTATGTTTGCAATCATTGTATAAGATTTCATATAGCTGTATAATTCTCCCTTAAGAAATACTATTCCTTTATTCTATTGTTGATGAGCCCAATTTTGGCAAAAATAACCAATATTGCCATAAATACTGTTTTTTCATTCTAGAGAATACAATCATGCCTTTTTATAGGGTATACAGTGGGGAAATGATTACTTGGTTACAGGTGTGTAAAACTTTAACTATTTGATAACATCTTCCTGATTTCATAGTGGTTTTATCAGTTTACATTTTCAGTCAATAAATAAGGGTCTTTAATATTTTACATCGTCCCCATGACTTGCCATTGCCAGATTTGTTAATCTCATTTTATGCTATACATATTATTTACCTCACCTTATACTCTATTTTGCATTCTGTGAAAAGTAATGGGATTGAACACATTTTCCAAGATTTAACAGCTGTTTGAAAGCTCCTATATATAAAGTCTTTCACATACACTGAGTTGCTATGCTTTCCTGTATAAACTTGCAGAAGTTTTTACATTTTCAGGATGCTTATCCTTTCTAGGTTACTTGTATTGTATATCTATTCTGCTACTCTGTGGCCTGTCTTTTCATCCTTTTAATGGTATCATTTATGAACAAAATTCTCAATTTTTATGTAGTCAAGTTTACTAATCATTCTCTTTTGACTGGTATTTTTTGTGCCTTTGGGACTTATAAGAAAAGTCTTGAAATATGAAGGTGTTCACTGCTAAACTGACCTTCTGGAGTCTAACTACCCCACAGAATTCTATTAGTGCTCAGTAACTCACCTTTATGGCTCTGGTTTGAGAATTCTTCCTCTAAGAACCAAGGCTCTCCTCCTTGCTCCAATTTGAAGATCACCTCTGGTTTGAAAATGCAGTTCCCTGTAAACAGGCAACAACTGAGTATTTAAGCCAGATCATGAGCTTTTTAGTCTCCAGAAGTGGAAAAAGCTTCAGGAACAGCATCCTGAAGGCCCTCAGCTGAATTTATCATTGGCAGCTGGCAATGGCAGTCAAACACTTTCTATTCCTCAGTAGGGCTTGGTTACATTATATTCCTGAATAAAACGCCTAAATGACATTAAAATCTAAAGTATTCATGTGTACTGATGCATAAAAAGGAAATGCCTTCTGTATGGTGTTATGAGGGTAAGTTATGCTTATATGCTCACCCACTGAGACTAGGTTGTTGTAGTTCTCTAGCATCACATCTCTGTAGAGGGTTTTCTGAATAGGACCCATTTGCTGCCACTCCTCCTGGGTGAGTTCGACAGTTACGTCCTTGAATGACACTGATACCTGCAAGAGTACATTTCTGTTTAATCTGGGTTTAGAATTAGATGACATAGAAAATACGCATGAAAACAGTTCTTATGTTTACTGTAAAGAGCTTAAACAAATGAATATAAAGGATGCCTATTTTGGATCTAATTTTAGCTTATACTTTGGAGGTGCTCAATTAGTAAAAATATTAATAACTTAATTTGTATGTATTTATGAGTTACATACTTGTACTCTCAATAAGTATATTAGTAAAACTTTTGTTTTTTTAATTTATTTTTTAGCAAAAAAATATAAATACACTTCTTACAATTTTCATCCCACTCTACTACCCTGGGCATGCTCCAGGGAAGCGGTCAGCAAATTATGACCTGTGGCCAAATCCAGCTTGCCACTTTTTAAAATAAAAGTTTTATTGGGACACAGCAACCCCCCTACCGCCAATAATTTTGTATTGTCTATGGCTGCTTTTATGCAAAAACAAGCAGAGCATAGCAGTTTTATCAGAGACTTTATGACTATCAAAACTGAAAATATGTACTACCTGACACATTACAGAAAAAATTTGCCAACCTCTGGACTAATGAATACAATTAAAGGAAAGACTGACAGCATAAAAATAACAACAAAGAAAACACAATTTATAGAGGCGGATGTATGAAGACTGAAAGGAAAAGGATGCAAAAAGATATATACATAATCACTAACCAAAAGAAAATGGATGTGGTTATATTAACAAGAAAAGCAGTAGACCTGAATGTAATAAAGTATGAATATATATATATATATATATATACATACACATATATATATAATGATAAAATGATTCTTTTAACAGAAGCTGTAACATAAATTGATATGCTTCCAAATACAGCATATCAACACAGCTTCCAAATATAGTCAGTTCTCATTATTCAGATTCTGTATTTGCAAATTCACCTACTCACTAAAATTTACTTTTAACTTCCAAATCAGTACTTGTGATTTTGCAGTCATTTGCAGACATTCACATAATGATAAAAAATTTGCCCAATACACGTTTTCCCAGCTGAGTCTGAACAAGATAATGCCCTGCCTTCTTGTTTCAGCTGTTGTACTGTAATCATATCCTTTTTGTAGTCTATTTAGTACTTTTTTTCATTTTTGTGCTATTTCTTGGTGGTTTCACATTTTAGAATGGCCCCATTGTGTAGTACAGAAGTGCTATCTAGGGACTTCCCTGGTGGCACAGTGGTTAAGAATCTGCCTGCCAATGCAAGGGACACAGGTTCGAGCCCTGGTCCAGGAAGATCCCACATGCCACGGAGCAACTAAGCCCGTGTGCCACAACTACTGAGCCTGCGCTCTAGAGCCCGTGAGCCACAACTACTAAGCCCGCATGCTGCAACTAATGAAACCCACGTGCCTAGAGCTCATCCTCCACACGAGAAGCCACCCCAATGAGAAGCCTGTGCACTGCAATGAAGAGCAGCCCCTGCTTGCCGCAACTAGAGAAAGCCCGCTCACAGCAACAAAGACCCAATGCAGCCAAAAATAAATAAAACTAAGTTTATAAAATTCCATATTTAAAAAAAAAGAAAAAGAAGTGCTATCTAGTGTCCCTAAGTGCAAAAGCGTTGTGATATGCCTTATGCAGAAAATAAGCATGTTTAATAGGCTGTGTTCAAGCATTAATTATGGTGCTGTTGGCTGTTAGTTCATGTTCATGAATCAACAATATTACTAAATAAGATGTTCTTAAACAGAAACACACATAACCAGGTTACATATTGATTGGCTAACCAAAATGTTGTGACCAGGAGCTTGCAGGAACCTAATCCTGTATTTCCCCTGGGAGCAATGGTTCAGTATTTGCTAATTCAGTGTTCATGGCCACTTTACAGAACAGAACTACTGAGAACAATGAGTATTACTGTATATTGTATATATATAAACAATAGTTGAGAGAAATTAGATATACAGACACACAATTATAATTAGTGTTTTTAATACAACTCTCTCAGTAACTCACAGGTCAAGCAGACTGAAAAACCAAGAGAGATTTAGAACAGGGGTCAGAAACTTATGGGCCAAAGACCAAATCTGGCACATTGTTTTTCTGAAAATAAAATTTTATTAGAACACAGTTCATGTTCATTTGTTTATGTATTATCTATGGCTGCTATAAGACTAAAACTGTAGAGTTCAGTAGTTCCAAGAGAGACCATATCTCCCACAAAGCCTATTATCTGACATTTACCAAAAAAGTTTGCTGACCACTGATACAGAAGACTGAAATGATGTAATTACCCAACTTGACTAACTGAAATATAAAGGATAATCTGATCATAACATAAATAATTTTCTGGTACACTTTGCATATTATAAAACAAAAACAGTAAGTCTCGCCAAATTAGAAAAAATTACAATCATACAGTGTGGCTTTAGATTTTAGCTCAAAGATGTAGAAAGCTGAAAAGAGCAATACTAACATCTTACAAGAACAAAGCTTGGCGAACTGAAAATTAATGTCTTTTTGAACTCATTAGAGAAATGAAATTGCATGGCAAACAATCTGAAATCAGGAGAGAGACAGGTACCTGTAGGGAGAATCAGGACCCATTCATTTGCTTACTGAACCATATGCTAAACTCCATGTAAGATAGGAAGCTTAAGCTATAAAAACCACATGTATGCAAATGTGAAGAGTGTGAAGTCCCTAGGGAGATGGTATGTGTCACAGACATAGGGTAATTTCTACCTTCTTTGTGAGATTTTCTCAAGGAAGCCTATCTGTCATAGAGAGGATTGGGGGAGAATTCAGAAGAAGCCCCTTTCTGTCCCATGTGGTGATAGCTAGCATAGAGGAAGAACAGTCAGTGCTTAAATCCACTCAGACTCATGCATATCTCCACTAAAGAATACTTAATCTGTAAGGGGAAAATCATCAGAACACATAATGTGATTGGTGGGATCTCACTGCAGTAGGGAGAGAGCAGTAGCAGACACTACCAAAAATGATGCCTAGACCTATCTGTCCTATCTCTTCTAAGTAATAAAATGCTGAGACCCAAGTTCTCAGTACCTAAGACTGAGGTTCAATTAGAAGATAAACCCCATTCCCAGAGAACTGGCATTATCTGGCCTGTCTGGTGGTTCCCTAGACCACCCCTCTTCATTTGACATGACTCAAAGCTGTAAATAACATTTTCCCTGGGGATATGACATTATTTTTGTTTGTTTGTTTGTTTGTTTGTTTTGCAGTACACGGGCCTCTCACTGTGCTCCCGTTGCGGAGCACAGGCTCCGGACGCGCAGGCTCAGCAGCCATGGCTCACAGGCCTAGCCGCTCCGCGGCATGTGAGATCTTCCCGGACCGGGGCACGAACCCGTGTCCCCTGCATCGGCAGGCAGACTCTCAACCAGTGCGCCACCAGGGAAGCCCAATGACATTATTTTTTTAAAAAAATCATGGGATATTGTTTACCATCATGGCTACTTGACTACTACAGGCAGTTTTTAACAGCTAAGGGAAACAACAGTATTACTAAAAAGCTTAAAGGGAAAAGCTGGAGAATGAGATATCCAAAGGGGCTTTGAAAAGCTCAGGTATATTCCTGATGATCTAAAAGGTGACACACAATCCCTGGGCTGTGTGCACATTCAGGAAAGACCTGAGAAGGTGCTAAACCTTTGCCTCTCACTAACCTTGAGGCTCTATGAAAGAAAAGTGAAGGCTAATGTGGAGTAATAAAATGCTGGGCTAATTGTTGAAGGCATGCCCCAACATACACACAGAGTAACTCAGCAAATATTGGGAGCCTTATTTGTTACAGGTATTTAAGGAAATCATTATCCAATTATTAGCTGGCTATTTAATTAATGGAGCAGTGACTTCAGTTGGCCACACATGACAAAGAATACAGATTCTACAGAATTAGTTCAAAAGAGTCACTAGACAAATACATAACAACAGCTGCAGTTGTTGAGATTCTGATTACACATTATATTTTAAATGTCCAGTTTTCAACAAAAATTTGAGACGTAAACAGATGAGAAACTATTACTCATATATAGGAAAACAAACAGACTATGTATGAAACAGTGTAAAAACTGTCTCTGAGTAAGTCCAGACATTGGACTTACTAGACCAAGACTTTTCATCAGCTGTTTTAAATATGTACCAAGTACTAAAGGAAACCACATCAAAAGAATAAAAGGAAAGCATGGGAACAATGTCTCACCAAATAAAGAATGTCAATAAAGAGACAGAAAGTATATATATATTGAAAAAGCAAACTGAAATTCTGGAGTAGAAAGTATAATAATTGAAGTGAATAAGTCCCTAGAGGGCTCAAGAGCTGAAGAGGCAGAAAAATCAGCCAATTTGAATATAAATCTATTGAGATGACCCAATCTGAGAGCATACAGTAAAAATAATGAAGGAAAATGAACAAAAGGCCTCAGTGATTTGTGGGTCACAATCAAACATAGCAACATTCACATACCAGAAGTAGGAGAGAAAAGAGGAAAAAGGGCCGAAATACAAAGAATAAAACTTGAAAGCAGCAAGAGAGAGGTGACTCACTGCCTCCAAAGGCTCCCAAATAAGATTAATAGCTGATTTCTCATTAGAAACCAGGGAAACCATTAGGCAGTTGTATGACATATTTAAAGTACCAAAGGGAAAGACTGTCAACCAAGACTTGAATATTCAGCAAAACCATCCTTCAAAAACGAAGAAGAAATTATGACACTCCTAGGTAAATAAGGACTGGGAAAATGTCATTAGTATACTTGCTGTATAAGAAATATTAATAAGGGAGTCATTCAGGCTATAATGAGAGTACACTGGACAATAACTCAAAAATCCATATGAAGAAGTAAAGAAAACTATGTAGGCAAAAGTAACTACACAGGTAAAAATATAAAAGACACTATAAATGTATTTTTTTGTATTTGTTTTTCTCCTGTATGATTTTAAGACCACTACATGAGGCAGTAATAAGAAATGGCTACTAGTATACACACATGTATAAAATTGTTAATTTAGATGACAATAACAGCATAAAGCAGTGAGGAGGGTGTGAAGCTATAGAAGAGCAAAGTTTTAGTATACTGTTGAAATTAAGTTTGTATTCATCTGAACAATACTGTTATAGTTGTTAATTGTAATCAACAAGGTAGCCACTAATAACTGAGAAAAAATGTAGTAAAGGCACAACAAGGTAACTGAAATGGTATACTAGGAAATATTGACTTAACACAAAAGAAAGCAAAAATTGTGAAGTAGAAAAACAAAATGGACATATCACATACTCAGGCAAATGTCTAAATAGAAGACAAATGCTTCTTACATTAAATGTTAATGGTTAAATATATGAATTAAAAGGCAGAGACTTGCAGAATGGATTGAAAAAATATGATCCAATTGTATTCTGTCTACAAGTAACACTTCACATTCAAAGACACAACAGTTTGAAAGTAAAAGACTAACACAAGATATATCATGTAAACAGTAACCAAAATAGACCTGGATTGCCTATACTAGTATTAGACAAAACAGACTTTAACTCATTATTGACTGGGGGATTTTTGCAAAAACTAATGCCTGTGGCCGGCAATTTTTATTTCAGCTGGCCAAAAATTAATTCTGTTATTTCACTGACACTTTGCAGGTTATTACATTTAATAGTTACACCTGTAAAGTCTTCTAATTTTTGTGAAATGTTGTCTTCAATCCACTCTTCTGTAGAAGTAAAGGAGCAAGTTCCAGCACCTTGAGTTTCATTTTCACTTTCCATATTAGAATCAATGATTCTGTTGGTTTAATATTCAAATCATCTGAATCAGAACTATATTCTGAAGAACTATCATCTTCTGAGAGACTAGTATATATGTTGCTTGGACAATCAGAGAAAGTATCTGCATAAAATTCACCAAAAAATTCTTCTTCACTCAAAATTTCATGATGTGTCATTTTTGAAAAATTTTACATTTATAACATACACAAGGTTGGAACAAAAAAGCTAACGGAGCAAAATGTGAATGATAATGACAATCATAAGTTGTATAATGACTCCTTGATCAATTTTAAGGTCTAACAACTTCACACAGTGATGTTAATTTTATCACTCTCTACAAACATATTGATACGTCTCCGGTCAATAACGTTCAGGTAACAAAAGACTAAGTATTAATGTATCTCTGGTCAATAATGTGTTAAGACCAAAAAAACAAAAAACAAAAGAGAGAGAGAGAGAGAGAGAGAGAGAGAGAGAGAGAGAGAGAAAGGACATTTTACAATGGTAAAAGGGTCAATAAATCAAGAAAACAAAACAGTTATAAACATACATGTACCTAACAACAGAACTTCTGTTGGCAAAAACTGACAGAACTGACAAGATAAACTATTCAACAATAATAGTTGGAGATTTTATTGCCCCACTTTCATAATGGATTGAACTACTAGACAAAAGATCAATATTGGAAGAACACACTTGAACAAAGCTGTGAACTGTAGATCACAGATATCTACAGAAACACTCAGGCCAACACCAGAAGCATACACGTTCTTCAGTAAACATGGAACATTCTCTGGTATAGGCCATATGTTAGGCCATGAAACAAGTCTCAATATATTTTAAAGGTTAAAATCATACAAAGTACCTTCTATGACCAAAAGATAATGAAACCAGAAATCAGTAAGAAAAGGAAAACTGGAAAATTCCAAAGTATGTGGAAATAAAACTACACACTCTTAAAAAATCCAAAAGATCAAAGAATAAATCAAAGGGAATCGAAGGGAAATTAGAAAATATTTTGAGATAACAAAACAAAAACACAACATACCAAAACTTATGAGATGCAACTAAAACAGTGCTTAGAGGGACATTTATAGCTATAAATAACACCTACATTAAAAAAGATCTCAAATCAATGACCTAACTGTATATCCTAAGGAACTAGAAAAATAAATGTGAACTAAACCCAAAACTAGCAGAAGGACAGAAATAATGAAGATTAAAGCAGAGAAAAACCAAATAAAGAATAAAAAACAATATAATCAACTGAATGTTGGTTCATTGAAAAGATCAACAGAATGGATGAACCTTTAGGCAGACTGACTAAGAAAAAAGAAGACTCTAATTTACTAAAATTGGTAATGAAAGTGGGGCCATTTTTACCGACTTTACAGAAATAAAAATGACTATAAGAGAGCACTATAAACAACTGTACACCAACAAACTAGATAACCTAGCTGAAAAGGACAAATTCTTAGAAACATACAAACTATGAAAACTGAGTCAAACAGAAATAGAAAATCTGAAGAGTTCCACATAAGGAGACTGAATTAGTAGTTACAAACCTCCCAACAAAGAAAATCTTAAGACCAGATGGATTCACTGGTGAATTTTACCAAACATTTAAGAAGAATGAACACAAACCCTTCTCTAACTCACTCCAAAATAGAAGAGGGAACACTTCCTAACTCATTCAATGAGTTACTTTTAACTGAAGTCAGACAAAGAAATCACAAGACTAAAGATCAATATTCCTTAGAAATATAGATGTAAATCTCCTCAGCAAAATACAAGCAAACCAAACCTAGCAGTATATTAAAATGATTATACACCATGACCAAGCAGGATTTATCCCAGGAATGTAAGAGTGGCTCACCAAAGGAAAATAAATCAATGTAACAGCACAGTAATAGAATGAAGGAAATAAACCACATGATCATCTCAATTGATGCAGAGAAAGCATTTGACAAAACCCAACACGAATGATAAAAACACTCAACAAACTAGGAATAAAAGAGAACTTCATCAACACAATAAAAAGCACTTTTGATAAATCCCAGCTAACGTCATACACAATGCTAAAAGACAGGAAGTTTTCCTCCAAAGTTCAGGAATAAGACAAGGATGTCCACTGTAACCAATTCTATCATTGTACTGGAAGTTCTAGCCAGAGCAAATGAGCAAGAAAAAGAAAAAAAGATTAAAGTGGAAAGGAAAAAATTAAAACCACCTCTAGTCAGACTACATAATCTAATATATAAATATATATAACACATAAACACTAAATCTACAAAAAGTTATAGCTAATAAACAAACTCAGCAAATTTTCAGGATTCAAGATCAACACACAAACATTTGTATTTCTAAACACTAGCAATGAACAATAAAAAAATTAAGAAACCAATTCCACTTAGAATAGAATAAAAAGTAAATACTAAGCATAAATTTAACCAAGAAGGTGCATGATATATGAAAGGGATAGTACTTCAGACCCAGGTGTGAGACATCCCAGGAATGCAAGATTGGTTAAACACTGATAATTCAATCAGTATAATCCACCCCTTTAACAGAATAAAGAAATAAAATTATACTGTTACCTCACCAGATGCAGAAAAAGCATCTGACCAAATTTAATACCTCTGTGTAATAAAAATTCTCAGCAAACTAAAAACAGAAAGAGAACTTCCTCATTCTAATGAAGGGCATGTACAAAAACTCTCAAGTTAAAACCACACTCAGTGGTGAAATATTAAGTATTTTCCCCCTCATGTGAGGTAGAAGAAAAAGATTTCTATTATCATCATTTGTATTCAACATGGTACTAGAAGAATAAAAAGAAATTAAAGACATAAAGATTGAAAAGGAAGAAGTAAAATTTTCTTTATTTGCAAGACATGATGTGTATTTAAAATCCAAAAGAATCTACTAAAATAAGCTATTAGAATAAGCGAATTTAACAAAATAGCTAAATATAAGATCAATATTTAAAAATCCATTGTATTCTGATAAACCAACAACTAAAAATGAAATTTAAAAATATTTACATTATCAAAATAGATCAAATACATAGGAGTAAATCTAATGAAATGTCAGACTTCACCTCTACTCTTAAAAAACCCCAGCAGGATTTTCAGTGGAAACGAAATTTCTATGAAAACACATGGGATCAAAATTAGCCAATAAGTTTTTTAAGAAGTAAAACTTTAAGGCCTACCCTATTTCATGACTTACTGAAATACAACGGTAATTATGACAGTGAAGTACTAGTAAAAAGAGAAATAACTGGATCAAAGGAAGAGAATACAGTCTAGATATAGACCACTTGACTGGTTCACTTGATTGAACAACAGAAGCCCTGCTGCAATTCAGTGGACAGAGGATGGTCTTTTCAACAAATGGTGCTAGGGCAACTGGATATCCATATGGAAATATGAACCTTGACACTTACCTTGTACCATACACAAAAGTAATTCCAGGTGAATCAAGCTCAAATAATCAAGCATCCACTAACAACACAGGAGAATATCTTCATGATCTCAGAGCAGGGAAAGATCTTTCAAACATGACACACAAAGAACTACCATTAAAGAAACACTGATATTGAGCTTTATTAAATTTCATAACTTAGTTCATCAAAAGACACTAGAAATGGTCAAGTCACAGAATGCAAAAACATTAGCAATACATACATCTGGCAAATGACCTGTATTGATAATATAGACATAACGCCTACTAATCAATAAAAGCAAATAATTCAATTAAAATAGAGAACTGAACAGTTACTTTACATAAAAGATATCTACATGGCCAAAACAAATGATGGTGCTCAATACTAGTATTTATCACAGAAAGCAAATTATAAATTTCAATGAGAGACCACTACACATGGCTAAAATCAAAAAGGCTAACAGTAGTGAGAATTTGGTACAGATAGAAGTATAAATTGGTTCAACCACTTTAGAAAGCTACTTGTATAACCAAGAGAAAGGAAGATATGCCAAGAGACACAAAGGAATGTTCACAGCAGCTTTATTCATAATAGTCCCAAACTGGAAAAAACACAAATGAAAAACCAACAAGAGAATGAGCATACCATCATACATTCATATAATGGAATGCTGCTCAGCAATAAAAAGTATTAAAATACATAGCAACATTGATGATCTAAAAATATGTACAGAGAAAAAAGACAGACCACCCCTTCCCCTGAAAAAGTGTATGCATTGGTATGCTTCCATTTATATGGTGTTGAAAATGAATTTATACTTTTTTTCCTGATAAGTGAGGTTAGATTAGTGGTTACCTCTGCAGAAGGGGGCAGTTATTATTAACTGAAAATTGGAAGGAAGGAAAGAAACTTCAGGGATGATGGAAATGTTTTCTCTCTTAATCTGGGTGGTAAATTATATGTATATACATAGGTAAAAATCCACTCAGTTCACAATTAGAGTGCACTTTACTAGTATTAAAACTGTACCTCAGTTAAATAAATAAGTAAAAATTTTTTAAAGATTTAAAAACATTTTATAGTTGATGATTAGGGAAGGTTTATTACATTATCCCTTTGTATCTTTCTATATTTTAACAATTTCTCAAAATGCCACTAGTAAAAATGAAAGAACTTGGTCAACTCTGGACAAAAAGTGTCCAAAGACAAATAGTGAAATAGGGAAAAATATCTGTCACATATGTCAGAATAAAAGGATAAATTCTTTAATAATTAAAAAATTCTTTAATAATTAAGAAGCCTTTAAAATTAGTAAAAAAGAAGACTGATTCACAAAAAAGAAATATAAATGACTTTTAAAAATATATGAAATTATGCACAATCTCAGCTCTCATACACTTCTACAACAGGGATCACCATTCTGCCCTCCTATGAGAAAAACTCTGGAGTCACATGGACTTACTTTACCCCTTTCATGTCTTTCCCATTCTGCTAGTACTTCCACATTAAAAACAAAATTGCTTTTATTACATGAATTTCTTCCCCATATCATATGCTAGAACTCATGATGACATCAAACCCTTAAGGATGGCATCGAAGGACTTCTAGTGTTAGGGGCTTTAGTCCAACTCAAAATTCATACATTGAAGTCCTAACCCCCAGTACCTCACAATGTAATTGTATTTGGAGATAGGCTTTTTATTTTATATATAATGAGGTCATTAGGGTAGGCCCTAATCCAATTTGATTAGTGTCCTTATAAGAGGAGGAAATTTGGACACAGATATGTACAGAGGGAAGATTATGTGAAGACAGCTATCTATAAGCCAAGGAAAGAGGCCTGGAACTGATTCTTCCCTCACAGCTCTCAGAAGGAACCAAGCCTGTCTACCCTGATCTCAGACTTTCAGCCTTGAGACCGTGAGAAAACAAATTTCTGTTGTTTAAACCATCCAGTCTGTGGTACTTTATCATGGCAGCCATAACAAACTAATACACCTAGTCTGGTCCCAAGATTTCTCCATCTCTCTTAGTGTTCCCTGAGAGGAAGTCCAAAGTGTAATAGGCAAAGATTCTTACTGGACCTTGTATCCCTTGTTTAGTCCACTTGATGTTATTCTTTCAAGATGCAGTAACCTGCCCATACTCTGCAACAAAATTCCACCCATTCTTCAGGACTGACACAATTCTTTTCAACTATCCACCTTTGATCAACTGAGCCTATACCACCAGTCTGTCCTTTCTCTGACAAACTGCAAATCCTGATACTCACTGAATTCAAATGATCAATCAATCAACTAATTCCTTTAATCCTGACTTTGTTTCCCATGTATGAGGAAGAAATCTTCACATTATTTCCAGTATCTCCTGTGTATTACCTCCTTCAAGGGGACTGTATTTGTCCACAAGAAGTTTAGTCCTTCTTATAAGCACGAAAAGAATCCAGAGGCGATATGATCTTAAAGGTTAAGAGGCTAAATGACAACATATTAGAGGAAGCACAATATAGAGGGAAAGTCAGAAAAACTTCCTCTTGGAAAGCCTTTCATTCAGAAGAACAGGCCTATTTGTCACAAGCAGAACAAGTGTGCACAGGTTTGTAAAAGAGAAGATAATAACGGAATGGGCTCTATCTTGTAAGAAATGAAGTGGTGGTCTGAGAAGAATATAAATCCATATTCTCTTGGTGGCCCAGTTCCATATACTTAGGGGATGATCTTTTATTTGGAACAGAGTTTAATGAGCAATCTCAACTAGGAAAGCTGAAAGCCTCCTAAGATGAACCCATGGTGGTTCCAGATCTTGAAGCTAATGGTCTAACCAGACAGACAAACACATATCAGGTAATTTCCACTAATGTATGAAGTGCAGATAGGTGAAAGACAGAGGGCTATGCAGATTCAGAAGAGGACTGGAAATTAGCCCAGAGGGAGACAAGGGGGAAAAAAAGAGCATTGTTTCCTGGATGAGGCAACCAAAGCTGACTCATGACAGGTCAAAAGCAAAGAGCCAGACCGCCCATCCATTAAAATGGCTACTATGAGAAAAACAGAAAATAGCAAGTGTTGACAAGGATCTGGAGAAACTGAAATCCTTGTGCCCTGGTGGTGAAAATGTAAAATGGTGCAGCCACTGTTGAAAACAGTATGGCAGTTCCTTGAAAAATTAAACATAGAATTGTCACATGATCCAGCAATATATCCACAAGAATTAAAGGCAGAGTCTTGAAGAGACATTTGTACACCTATGTTCATAGTAGCATTATTCACAATAGCCAAAAGGTGGAAGCAACCTAAGTGTCCATTACAGGATGAATGGATAAACAAAATGTGGTATATTCATACAA